>NC_090816.1:60026094-60741928 GCF_000390325.3 Nicotiana tomentosiformis | reverse complement strand
TACAACAAGAATCACAACTGAGGTATCGCCTCGTATTCATATTTCTCAGTTTTAATCACAATCTTTCCTTATGACGCTACATGAGGCTTACATTTAAATAGTTTTGAAAATATTTTTTTTCGAAATAGCTACATGCACTTTAGCCCACCTTATGATGCCGTGTGGCTTCAAGTAATTCCCTTACTAGCAACACACACATAAATTCCACTTTATGCCTCCGCATTCACATTAACCCCTATCCTTATACTACCGCATGCACATCGATATCACATCATAACAACGACTCGCACCACAAGTGCCCATATGCCACAACTTGCCAATAATCAACAATATCAATATTTCCACAACAGTAGCCCATGGCTCAACCACAATGTGTACAAGAATATCAACAATAACAATGAATTTAAATTTCTTAACAAGGAAGATATCTCAACAATTAACAACTTCGCCTCAATGTGATAACGACTTTCACAACTTCAACATCAATAACTCAACGATGAGATAGATAATGTGTAACCATGATATCAAATATGAATAACTCACAATGGGAGAGATAACACGTGACAATGACTTCAAATAAGGATAAATCAACAATGGAAGAGATAACAAGTAACAATGACTTCAAATAAGGACAAGTCAACAATGGAAGTAATAACATGTAACAATGACTTCAAATAAGGATAAGTCAGCAATGGAGGAGATAACATATAACAATGAACTTCAAACAAGGATAAGTCAACAATGAGGAGATAACATGGCAATAAAAGAGACAACTACTTCAACTTAAGCACAAGAGCAAAGTATCAAGTAAGATGTAGAACAAGTGTTAACAAAGTCAAATAAGGTATGTAAGGACAAACTATCACAAGTAAGAGTAGATTGACTATGAGAATGTAAAACATTATATGAAAATTTAATTAAGGCATGAAAAGTTTCTACGTAGCCTAAATCGGTCAAATGCGGCAACTGTCCTGCCTACAGGGACTTTGCAAATGCGACAAACGGGTTCGCAAATGCGAACCCTGTCCCTTTGCAAATGCGACAATTTAGTCACAAAAGTGAACTACCCAGCTCAGGCCTAGTCTTCGCAAATGCGAACAAAGTGTCACAATTGCGACACCTGAGACCCCCCTGCTATGTTCGCAAATGCAAGGTTGGTGCTTGCAATTGCGACATCAGAGCCCCAACACACCAGATTTTTTGTGATCATTCCAAAACTCTCCGAAACACATTCGAACTCATTCGAGCCCTCAAGGTTACAAACCAAACATCCACACAAGTCTAAAAATATTATACAAACTTTCTCATGCAATCAAAACACAAAACTAACATCTAGAACTATGAATCAAACACTAAAATGCCTGAATTCCAAAGTAAATTTCAAGAACCTCTAGAATTTCAACTAAACGTATGAATCCTATAAAATTAACTCCAAACGATACCAAATTTTGTAGACAAGTTATAATTAAAATAACGGATGCATTCCAAGTCCCAAAATCACATTCTGAATTTGACAGCCAAAAGTCAACCTACAGTCAAACTTTTTAACTTTAAATTGCCAAATTTCGTCAAAACAACTCAAATCACCTACAGACTTTCGAATTCGATTTCGGGTATATGCCCAAGTCCAAAATCACGATAAAAAGCTATCGGAGCCATCAAAACACCATTTCGGAATCATTTTCACTTAAGTCATAGTTTGGTCAACATATCTAACTTAAGCTTCTATATCAAGAATCAAAGGGTCTAAATCAACCCGAAATCTTTCCGAAACGAAACTAATCAACATCGAAAATCAAAAAAATATAAACACACATGTGTGAAGTATCAAAAGGTGTAATGGGGCACAATTACACAAAATGACCGGTCGGGTCGTCACAGTTAATTTGGAGTTGAGAGAGATTAATTAACAATAACTTGAGGGGTTAACCCTTACTTTATACATTCTACCTAGGGATAGGATTGAACAACTTGTAGCCATATTCATGTGTGCTTAATTCTCTTAATTGTTTTAGGGATAATTCAATTAGGAAGTCTTGTTAGTCTTCGGAAGAAGCTAATATAGAATTAATATCTGAGGCTAATTAACATAAAATCGCTCATATTTGTAAATCGTGAAATACATTGGATTTTTACTTGAGTGTAATTCTCCACGTATCCATGCTTGTATCCATTGATAATTTTACTTTCTTTCTAGGTTAGTTTATATTTTTGCATTTAGTTATAACATTTGTCAAAACATCTTTATTAGTGTTTGGCTTAGCATAATAAGCGATAATTCTCTTATTTGCCTAATCGTCTACATATTGTTCTCTGTGGAATTCGACCCCGACTCATAGTTGGATAAATTATATTGCATGCGACAATGTTCGCTTACTCTTTGAGGAGTGGATTTGGATGTCATCATTATGAGACTAGGATTAATCTTTTGTTGCTTAATATGGTGGATTTTGATGTAAGTTGGGGTATGAATTGGCATCTTTGTATCATGTTATTATTGATTGTCTTGCTAAGCCAGTAATGTTGGCCATGCAGGGGTTACCAATATTAGAATAGAGGGGTTCTCTTGAGCACATTTCTAGTAGAGTGATTTCTTTTTTTTGAAGGCTCAACAGATGGTTGAGAAGGGGTGTTTGGTGTATCTGGCCTTTGTTAGAGATGTTAGTACTGATACTCCCAGAGTTGATTTAGTTCCAGTAGTAAGGGAGTTCCCAGAAATTTTTCTTACTGACCTACCAGGCATGCCACATGATATGGATATTGACTTTGTTATTGATTTGGTGATGGGCACTCAGCCCATATCTATTCCATCGTATCGCATGGCTCCAGCTAAGTAAAGGATTTAAAGGAGTAGTTTCATGACTTATTGGATAAGGGGTTCTTCCGGCCGGGTATTTCACCTTGAGGTGTGCCGCCATTGTTTGTGAAGAAAAAGGATGGTTCTATAAGGATGTGTATTGACTATACTCAATTTAACAAGGTCACTTTCAAGAACACGTATCTTTCCCCCCAAATTGATGATTTGTTTGATCAACTTCCGGGTTCCAGGTGTTCTTGAAGATTGACTTGAGATCAAGCAACCACCAGTAGAAGATTAGGGCTTCAGATGTCCCTAAGATGGCATTCATCGCTTGCTATGGGCATTATCAGTTTTTGTGATGACATTTGGTTTGACTAATACCCCGACAACTTTCATGCATTTGATGGACAGTGTGTTCTGTCCATTTTTGGGTTCTTTTATCATCATGTTCATTAATAATATCTTAGTGTATTCCTGTAGCAGGGAGGAGCACGAGTAGCATTTGAGGATTGTGCTCAAAATTTTGAGGGAGAAGTAGTTATATGCTAAGTTCTCCAAGTGTGAGTTTTGGTTGGACTCAGTGGCATTCTTGCATCACATGGTATCTAGTGATGGAATCGAGGTTGAACTAAAAAAGATTGAGGCAGTTCAGAGTTGGCCTAGACCTTCTACCACTACAGAGATAAAGATTTTCTTAGGCTTGGCTGGTTACTATCATTGTATTGTGGAAGAATACTCATCTTTTGCAGCTCTATTGATTAAGTTTAATATGAAGGGTGCTCCATTCAGATGGTTTAATGAGTTGGATGAGAGATTTTAGGAACTAAAGACTGCTTTGATGACAGCTCCAGTTTTTGTATTACCTTCAAAAATGAGGATGTATAATGTCTATTATGATGCTTTGCGTGTTGACCTTGGGTGTGTGTTGATGTCGGATAGTAGGGTGATTTCCTATGCATCGTGCAAGTTGAAGCTCCTTGGGAAGAATTATATGGTTCATGATTTAGAGTCAGCAACTACTATGCACGTGCTCAAGATTTGGAGGCACTACTTGTATGGTGTGTCTTGTGAGGTTTACACTGATCACCGGAATCTTCATCACTTGCTCAAGCAGAAGGATTTGAATTTTAGATAGCCGAGGTGGTTGGAGTTATTGAAGGATTATGATATCATTATCTTGTATCATCCGGGGAAGGCGAATATGGTGGCAGATGCCTTGAGTAGAAAGGCGGAGAGTATGTGTATATGGGTAGTTTGGCATTCATTCCAGCTGGGGAGAGGCCTTTGGCTATGGTTGTTCAGGCATTGGCCAATAGATTTGTGAGAATGGATATTTTTGAGCCTACCAGAGGTCTTGTTTGTGTTGTTATGCAATTGTCCTTGTTTGAGCGCATTAGGGCTCACCAGTATGATGATCCTTATTTGCTTGTCCTTAAGGACACTGTGATATTGGATGGCGCTAAGGAAGTGACTATTGGTGGTTATTGTGTATTACGACTTAGGGTCGGATTTGTGTTCCCAATGTGGATGTATTAAGAGAGTATATTTTGGAGGAGGCTCATAGTTTGCAGTATTATATTCATCCAAGTTTTACGAAGATGTTTTGTGACTTGAAAAAGCATTATTGGTGGTAGAGGATGAAGAAAGACACCGCTGGGCATGTTTTGTGGTGTTTTAATCTTTACTAGGTCAAGTATTTGCATCAAAGGCTGGGTGGTTTGCTTCAGATGTTAGATATACAAGAGTGGAAGTGGGAGCCCATTACGATGGACTCTGTGGTACGCTTACCACGAACCTTGAGGAGATTTGACGTTGTTTGGGTCATTGTGGATAGATTGACCAAGTTTGAGAATTTTATTCTGATCTTGACTTCTTACACTTCAGACATGTTGGCTCATATCTACCTCAAAGTAACGCTTGGTTTGGAAAAGGATCATAGACCTTCTTTAACCCACTTTCAAGACTTTCAAATGACATTTATCCCTAGTATTTCCTCCTTTGAACCTAAAGTTTTTTATTTGGACAACCACATCTTAGCTCATACCTTTCATTGTTCTTAAATTCACTATCCCTCTTTTGGCCCGACCTCCTCAAGTGCACTGGAAGGCTGCAATTTTGGACGAAGACCAAAGTGAAGACGACAAACAGGAAAAGGCGAAAGACGCGAATTCTAAGGCAATCAAAGACATGCCTTCTGAAAAGCAGGTGGAACTCCGCCAATCAAAAAGGATAATCAAACAAAAGGGAAAAAAACTTCTACAAATTCAAAAGAAATATCTGACATCAAGAAAATGATCCAACAAAAGGAGGACAACTCCACAAATCCCAAAAGGTGGAAAAGCTTCGAAAAAAAGAAAAAAAGAGGACAAGCTCCAACAAGAAGGGAAAACTCCTATAAAGTAGGAGAAACGTCAAAAGGAAGGAAGAAACTCAAAAAAGGAAGAAGAACTCCCTAACGAGTTTGAAAGAAGTAAAAGAAAGAGAAAAGGACATAGATACAAACAAGATTAAGCGCGATGCATGGTTTGAGCGCCGAAAACACAGATACAATGCAGTGCTCAAGAAGGATTATTCACTTTCATCCCAAATGAATATCCTACCCATCCCAAAGCATACATTAAAAGACGATAACAAGCCCCACATGACCCTATCCCAAATGTTATCACATTAGTGGATACTCATATAAAGGCAAAGTATATCGTATCTCAATCGCATGCATTGAATATATTTCTGAGTGTAAGTGTGCTTAATCAAAATGTCCTAAATTGAAAATACTTCAAGTATGTATGAAAATTAGGACTTTCTTTGTGGTAATGACACTTGAAACATGAGGATAGGAAAAATTCAAAACTTCAGATTGAATCAAGACGAATAAATCTTGTCAATACTTAGGTATATCTGGGGTACCACTTGAAGCTATAGGAATTATCCATAAGCCAATCTTGGTTTGGTGTAAAGTGTATGGTGGAAATTCTTATGCACAATACTAATTGTTAGTTCCAGCCAAAGTCAAAAAATGATTGATCAATAGACCACAATCTTTCTTTACATTTCAAATTTTCAACAATCTTTATAAGAAGCACAAAAACAACAAAAAAATGCAGAAAACAATGAAAAAGAGACTAGCAAAATCTTTTTAGCAATTTTCTTGCATAGGAAAGCTAACTTCTTGCTTTTATAGGCGCCCACCATCTAATTGGCATTTCAAAGTCAAAGTTAAATTTTATAGGCGCCAACATTTTAATGGGCATTTCAAAGTCAAATTCAAATTTTATAGGCACCCACCTTCTAATGGGTATTTTAAAAGTCAAATTTTACAGGCGCCAACCTTCTAATGGGCATTTCAAAGTCAAATTCAAATCTTAGAGGCTCCAAACTTCTAATACGCATTTTAAAGTCAAATTCAAAGTCAAATGCTCTTAGGAGTTTGTAATGGTACACAACCCGTCTAACCTTCAAAGACAAGTGCTCCAACAACTTCGGAACAATATACAACCTATCTAACCTTCAAATACAAATGCTCCGACATCTTCGAAACAGTACACAACCCGTCTAACCTTCAAACACAAATGCTCGGACAACTTAGAAATGGTACACATCCCGTCTAACCTTCAAAGACAAGTGCTCAGACAGCTTCAAAATAGTACACAAACCATCTAACCTTCAAAGGCAAGTGCTCTGATAACTTCAGAACAGTACACAACCTGTCTAACCTTCAAAGACAAATGCCCCAACAACTTCAAACGGTACACAACCCGTCTAACCTTCAAAGACAAATGCCCCAACAACTTGAGAATAGTGCATAGCCCGTCTGACCTTCAAAGAAAAATTCTCTGACAACTTTGGAACGGTACATAGCCCGTCTAACCTTCAAAAATAAATGCTCCGACAACTTCGAATGGTACACGACCCCTCTAACCTTCAAATCAAGTGCTCTGATCACTTCGGACAGGTACCTAGTCCGGATTTCTTTCAAACAAAAGGCTTCGATCAATTCGGACCGGTACCCAACCTAGATTTCTTTCAAATTAGAGTTTCAACCTGTGACCCCATTTTATTCAAAAAGAAAAATTACATTATCCTCACATCAAAACCACACACATCATTCGACCCATTACAATTCACCTTTCTCAGGCCAAGCAGAAGTATAGTCCACACCATGTGAACTCTATCAACAGAAAAGGATGCGACACAATGTGTAATTATCTTCTAGTATCAACTAGGGCTAATTTTTGGGACAAACGTCGAGTTCTTCAATATCAGTTAGTGGCATGCTCCTAAACATCATGTAGTTTATATATCATTTGTCATAGGGGTGTGTAGGTAGTCCGTATCCCGCAATTAAAATAAATCCCCTGTATTATGACAACTTTAAAATGGCACACAACCCGTCTAACCTTCAAAGACAAATACTCCGACAACTTCAAATGGTATGCATCCCCTCTAACCTTCGAATCAAATTCTTTGATCACCTCGGACCGGGTTCTCAGCCCGATCTCTTTCAAAACAAATGCTCTGATCACTTTGGACCGGTACCCAACCTAGATTTCTTTCAAATCAGAGTTCCAACCTAGGACCCCATTTTATTCAAAATGAAAAAATTACAATATCCTCTTGTCAAAACCACACACATCATTCGATCCATTATAATTAACTTTTCTTAGGCCAAGTGAAAGTATAGTCCACACCACGTCAACTCTATCAACAGAAAAGGACGCGACACAATGCGTAATTATCTTTTTTTTTTGCCTAATGGATAATATATAAATAAAATCCCAAAATGGGTCCAATGCTTACAAGATGTCCAAACCAAAATACAAGTTGCATGAAGCTACTGGCTATTAAAAAGGATAAAAAAGCTAAAATCTAATGAACTAACTATTACAACATGATAAGTTGAATGCTTCCTTCTCCTATCAGTGTATGTGAATCCAATTGTCATTGGCAAATACCAAGCAGCACCTATCAATCTCTCACCAGGCGCCAGGGTATATTGTCCATAGGCTAAAATGAATTCTAAACATCTCCACCACAGAGTTGAAGTCCGCATCGTCCTCCAAGTGTCGCTACTATATGATCTCCATATGCAGTGGAATGATTTTGTTCAAGTATTAATCATGTGCTCACTCATCAAGATTAATGTGTAGAAGATGAGCCTGGCTTTAGGCAAGCTTTGCAAGACAAAAGCCAGGCTTGAGCTGGCTTTAGGCAGACTTTACAAGGCAAAGGCCAGGCATGCGCTGGCTTTAGGAAGGCTTTGCAAGGAAAAAGCCAGGCTTGAGCTGGCTTTAGGCAGGCTTTGCAGGCCAAAGGCCAAGCGTGAGCTGGCTTTAGGCAGGCTTTACAAGGCAAAAGCCAGGCATGAGCTGGCTTTAGCCAGGCTTTACAAGGCAAAAGCCAGGCATGAGCTGGCTTTAGGCTGGCTTTACAAGGCAAAAGCCAGGAATGATATGGCTTTAAGCAGACTTTGCAAGGCAAAGGCCAGCCTTTGAGAATGTGCCTTTTTGTGATCTTGTAAGCTCAAAATCTTCCCTACTAGAACCTTTAATGTAGACATCATTCAAAACATTGCTAAACCATCCTCAGATTGATCTTGAAAGCATGCTAATACCACTGAGAAATGATTCAACAATCTCCAAAAATACCATATGATGGGTTCAGCATTTTCCTTAGCATTTGGACATATCAGTTTGTGCAGAGTCCAATCTTGTGAAGCCATCAGCCTGGGGTTCTTCTCTTTGCTATCCTAATCCTAAGGTTAGGTGATTGAGATTTGTCTAGATTGATCAACCTCCTTCCTGCACTAGGCAGTTCAGAGAATGAATGAAACTTAGATGTACCTGCAAAAGAGAACATAATGTTAGCTATAAAATCCGCCACTGAGTTGCCTTCTCTGAACACATGTTGAAAGATCACATTGAAGTTGTCTTTCATCTCTATAATTTTCTTCACATCCTGTGCAATTACCCAAGGAGGATCCCATTCCCCTTCTATTTTCCCCTTCTAGACATCACCATTTGCCCTTGCTTCCTCCACATGTCATCGGTGGCTATTTTCTGCCTCCACAATCTCCACAAGAAGAAGGATATCTTGAATGGCAAACCTTTAATCCACATTAACTTGAATTCCTGATTAGGATCTGCCCTATGCCTTAATATTTGCCAAGCACTGCTAACACTGAACTTGCCTGAAGGAGTTGGCATCCAGTATGGCTTATCCCAATAACCCTCACTGCCTTCATAGTGCACATTTAGCCTTATATGTTCTGCAATTTCCTCATTAAAAGTTTGATCTAGCAGCTGATCATCCTATGTTTCCCCTTGCTGCAGTTCTGCCACCTCCTGAAGACCTTCATTGATTGGAAAGTCTTCAGGTAATACATGATAAAGTGCACCGAATCTAGTCCAATTTTCATGCCAAATATTAGTTGTTCCACTCTTCAATTCCCATACAATCTCATGTTCTACTTCTTCCCTAGCATTCAGCATTTGTCTCCAAACATGAGACCCTTCCCTAAAATGCACCACAGTTGGTGGCTCCTTCTTGCAATACTTATTCCATATGAAATTAGACCACAAAGATTTTGTGGTCCTAAACCTCCACCATAGTTTAGCAAACAATGCCCTTGAGACATCATTTAAGGACCTAAAACCTAGCCCCCCTTCCTCTTTAGGAAGGCAAATATTTTGCCATGAAGCCCAGTGTTTGCTTCTCCCTTCTTCCTTTGTCCTCCAAAAGAACTTAGCAAAAGTCTTATGTAGATGCCCAGGATGCTGTTTGGTGGATCAAGGACTGATAACATGTGAACTAGCATACTTTGCAACACACTAGAGATGAGTGTTGCCTTTCCTCCAAATGACAGCAGTTTTCCTTTCCATGAATGCAATTTAGCCTTTACCTTCTTGACAAGATCCTCATAATAGTCCTTCCTCCTTCTAGTGTAAAAAATAGGACACCCTAGATATGTGAAGGGGAATTTACCTCTTGCAAATCCTGTAATAGCTCCAACTGCCTGAAACAATCCATTAGCAGCCTTTGAATACATGTAGTATGAACTCTTATTTTTGTTGATCATCTGGCCTGATATCTTCTCATAGTTTCCCAACACTGCCATAATCTTGCTCAAAGAGGGAGGATGAGCAGATGCAAAGATTATCGTATCATCAGCATACGCCAAGTGGTTTAAAGAATCAGACCACTTAGGCATTCCAAATCCCACGAATGACTTGTCTTCAAAAAGCTTATTCAAAGACCTAGAAAGTACCTCAGCTGACAGAATGAACAATGCTGGAGATAGGGGATCCCCTTGTTTCACACCCCTTGTCGACTTAAAGAACCCTAAGGACTGCCCATTCACCAATACTGAATACCAGTTATTTGACATCAAGTTCCACACCATATTGATGAAGTGTTCAGAAAATCCCATCTTCCTTAGAACATGAAATAAGTACTTCCATGAGACCTTATTATAGGCCTTAGCCATATCAAGCTTGATTACCACATTAGCTGGCTTTCCCCTTAACCTTATGTCAGTGATAATTTCTTGAGTTAATAAGATGTTCTTAAATATACTCCTACCCTTTACAAATGAATTGATTAGGAGCTATTAGAGATGGCAAAAAAAAAACTCCAATCTATCATGTAACACCCTAGACAAAACCTTGTTAATGAAGTTACTCAAACTAATAGGTCTTAAGTCAGAGAAGGTCTCAACTCTAGGTTTCTTGGGCAGCAACACTAGATTGGTATGAGTGATGGATTTAGGCAATGCAGCTCCTCCATAGAAGTGTCGCACCATATTGTGTATATCAGCACCAATAACATCCCAACTTGTTTGATAAAACAAGCCAGTGAATCTATCAGGGCCACTAGCACTCTCCCCACTAAGCTCAAAAACTGCTGCCCTTACTTCTTCAATTGTTGGCAATCTGCTAAGTTCCAAATTTTGATTCATAGAGACCATTGAAGGTACATTATTGAGCAAGGGAAATTCAGAAGCATCACCTTCATTTGTGAACTGTTTTTGATAGAAGTCAACTGCAGCTGTAGCCAATTGCTCCCGATCTTCAATCCATACCCCACTGCCACTTTTGATCCTCTTCAGTTGCAATTTCTTTCTTTTGCCATTGACATGGTTGTGAAAGAAACTTGTATTCCTATCTCCTTCAGCAAACCAAGTCATCCCAGCTTTTTGCTTCCAATACCGCTCCTCAATATTCAAGTATTTCTTCAATTCAGATTGAGCCTTTTGAAACACAATCCTATTCTAAGTTGTAGGCTCTTCTTCAAAAAACATCTCCTTCACCCTAACAATGTCCTCCAAAATAGCCAATTGCTTGAAGATATCACCAAATATTTCTCTATTCCATTTTGAGAGTGCTGCCTTCACCCTCTTGATATTCTGCTTGAACATCAAAAACTGATCCCCTATGAAATCAGCTTCCCAATTCTGCCTCACCACATCCATAAATGTAGCATGCTTTGTCCAAAAGTTCAAGAATCTGAAAGGCTTGACACAATTGGTTGTCTGCACCCCACATGTCATTAGCAATGGTGCATGATCTGATCCAGTTCTGATTAGATGCTCAACTTCAATAGTTGGCAACATGTTCTGAAATGGCAAATTCACAAAAATCCTATCCAATCTCTTGAATATACACTCAGCATTGGATCTCCCATTCCATCATGTGAATGGACTTCCTTTGTACCCTTGCTCAAACAAACCACAAGAGTTTACACAAAATGCAAAATCCTCATATTCAGGAGGGTGTACTGGAAGTCCCCCTATTTTCTCATCTTCATGCAATATCACATTGAAATCCCCTCCTACCAACCATGGTAATTCCATATCACTTGCTAAATAATACAAGTGATCCCACAAATTCAACCTCTCCATTACTGAACATTTTGCATAAACAAATGTCATCATCATGTGCTGCCCCAGGTCATGGTGAAACACTCTCATAGTCACCTATTTCTCAGTATCCTCCACTAATTCCCATTCCATCACTGCATCGAAGAACAACCATATTTGCCCAATTAATATTTGTATAAGCAGTCTCCATATTCAACCTCCTTATATATCTATCAATGAGTCCCTTCTTTTGAAAAGGCTCCATCAATGCAACTACACAAAAATTATGCTCCCTATTTATATTGATCACCCTAGGAAAGGCCTGTTGTGTATTCACAAACCTTATGTTCCATATTAATGTTTTGATCATCATCTAGATAGAGAAGCTGCCCTCCTGGGCATTATTCTTGAAGGTTGTGGTGGATCTTTACTCCGATTCTTCTTAATATTTTTACCTCCTTTAGCACTAGTTGTGGGTGATAAATCCCCTTCCATAGCCACTTGTTTGAAGTTTTCGGCAGTTGATTCATCATCTCCTTCATCCTCCATTGGATTTTGTCTCAATAAGTCTTCATCAATTGGTGTCACATTGTGTGTAACTAAATCATGTAACTGTTGTAGAGGAGTCTTAGTTAGAACATTAAGATGTAGTTGCATGGTTTGATCAGTGCCAGATTCCATAGGCACTTCCTCTATTTCCCCGGATGCTCGTGGAACAATTGCCCGCTCATCAGCCTGTTTATACTCCTTGAATTGTAGCTCATGGACATACGCCGGAACACCATCTACATAGGCAAAAATCTCTCCAGTGGCTCTAAGGTTGGGGTTTACTGTAGCTGCCTCATCAGGTGAACCTGGCTTTAGGCCTGGCGTTGCCCGCCTAATGTCTGGGGAGCCTGGCTTTAGGCCTGGTGTCGCCAGCCTATCGCCCGGTGAGCCTGGATTTAGGTCTGGCATCGCCAGCCTATCGCCAGGTGCGCTTGGATTGTTGTCCTTCTTCACCTTGTCTTCTATTGTCTTTGTTTTGCCCAGCTGATCATTCTTAACCTCAACTGCATCGCTCCATAAGACCTTTGTAGAGTTTACCTCATCAAGATCCTCCATCTGCCCAGAATCTTTAAAAGTTTGAGATGGAATCGCATGACAAGATTGGTTTGTGGTCACATTGAGTTGTTTTAGCTCCTATTTGCTAGTCCCAAACCTTCTATGAACCCAGTCGATTGTGGACTGAATCCCAGAAGGAGTGGGACCATCTTTAGAACTGAAGACTGGTTTTTCCCACACAAAAACCAGTTGGTTGTTCTCGTTTATATCACTTTGTTCCTCCTCTAATACTGCAAATTTATTTCTTGTTTGAACCTTGTTTGTCTGATCTTCTTCGACCTCCATCAGCTCAAAGTTATTTTGCACCTACTGTACACCAGCATTCACTGGCACGATTGCATTGCCAGTTTGCCCTTGTACCTGGGTTTTGTTATTTTTGTTGGTTCCCCGATTATCCCGAACTTCCTTCCACTGTGCACCTACATTCCCGACTACTTTTCCACTCGTGAGAATCATTAAAGGGGCAATGTGATTTTTGGTTTTTCCTTGTTCATCAGCAGCAGAATTCCAGTTGTTCAACTCAGCAAGATCATTCCTTTTCTTGCTGCTTCGATTCTCAATAAGCTCGAGGTGCAAACGCCAACATTCAATTTCATCATGTCCTTGTAGTTTACACTCCTTACAATATTTTGGTAGCATGTCATACTGAATTCTCACCCATTCTGTTCGAACACCACCAGAAGCTACATCATCAATATCCAATCGCACCTTTTTAGGTAGTTCGGCCAACAAATCGACAAGAACTTTTACTCTTGCGCAACTCGGCCTAGTTTTGCTTGTAGTTGCCACGTCAAGACACACTAGCCTTCCCACAGCTGTAGCTAAAGAAAACAGAGTTTCCTTTACAAAAAAGGTAGGCAGTAGTCCAGGAAAAGAAATCCATGCCATCGCCATCGGAGTTTCTTCACCCGTCTTAACTTTTGCATCATAGATAAGAGTACGCAATTGGTATTCGTACCTATATTTGGCTTTGATGTAGTACGTACTCTTCAATGTGAAATCGAGGAAATCTTGCCATAGAGTTAATCTAATTAACACATGATGATCTCTAAGGAATCTTATATTACACTCACCTTTGATACCACATTGAGTTAGAATTATTCGGCGAAGCTCGTGAATCTCCGAAGAACCATATGAAAGCTTGCCAACGATAGCATATTGAAGGCCTTCAATCACATTCATTCTATCTACTTCTGCCTCTGTGAATTTAACCACTGGTTGGCCATTCAAATACACTGCTCGTCGCAGTGGAATGGGTTGAATTGAAGCTACAGCAGTAGCCATCGCTGGAGGATTTAAAGAATTTGGTTTCAAAATCTTAGAGTAATCTAGAGGGGCTGGATTGGCGTTAATTGTTTTATGTTGTTGTGCAAAGCTGGAGGAGGGCAGACCAGCCGGAAAACCCTGCTGGTCACCGGCCATTGTGGCCATTGAAGCCTAAAGCTCCAGCTTGTCCACGATGAGCAGTGACGAAGTCACTGTTCACGGTACTGTTTGGCACTGTTCTCTGCTACAGTGACGACGAAAATTTTAGAGAGAATTTTTTTTGTAATTATCTTCTAGTATCAAACTGGGGAAAATTTTGGGGACAAACATGGAGCTCTTCAACATCAGTCGATGGCATGCTCCTAAGCATCATGCAGTTTATATCTCATTTATCACAGGGGTGTGTGGATAGTCCGTATCCCGTTATTATAATAAACCCCCAGTATCATCACAACTTGATGTTGGGGCAATTTCGAAGTCAAAAATCAAAAATCAAATCCATTCTATTTTTTTTCTCAACCAATTTCTCGAACTACAATTGGCTTGATTCTTGTTACACTGGAGATATGTAGGAAATTCGGCATGAGTTAGGTCATACCCACATCCAATATCCACATCCCAGTTTCATCATGATTCGACACTGGGGAAATTTTAGAAGCAATGTCAAGGTCACACTAATCATGTTTGCCCTTGAACATATGTGTCCTTTGTCTTTCACTCCATGAGGCTACAATCAACAAGTAGCACTCAATTGCATCCCAGGCCTACACGCGACCTGATTCTTGTTAAGCCCGAGATATGTTAGCAACTCGGAAACCAGAATTCGGCCGCAATCTTCAAAACCTCCTTGTTCCCTACTCTGTCATGTCGGGACAAAATTGATCATATGTTAATTTTGTCACGACCCCAATTTTTCTCCGTAGGATGTCGTGATGGCACCTAGTCTCTACGACTAGATAAGCCTAACATTTGATAACAACTTGAAAGATATAATGAACAAAATACTAAAACAAGCATGATAAAGTCACATAAACTCCAGAAAATAGAATCTCAACAATACACTCTTCAAGACCGATGAAACTGAGTCATAAGCTCTACAGCATAAGCTAAAGTGTCAAATACATCACTGTTTAAATTAAAAATACAATAGGAGTAAAGGTAAAGGAAGGTGACTCCGAGTCCTGTAGACGTGGAGCAGATATACCTTGAAGTCTCCCAAAAACAACAACTCAAATAAACTCTAGCATCCAGCACGGGCAGACGTACCTGGATCTGCACAAAACGATATGTAGAAACGTAGTATGAGTACACCACAACGGTTCCAGTAAGTATCGAGCCTAACCTCGGTAGAGTAGTGACGAGGTCAGGTCAAGACGCCTACTGGGATATAAATAAACAGTATGAAAACATAAGAACGAATAATAATGGAAAGTGGAGAAATAAGTGATACGAAACAAGTTAATAGCATGAACTAATACCAAAGTTTTAAGCATGGAAATAACATAAATGAAGAAACTAAAGTGAACCATAATGATCTTATACGAATAACAACTGCGAACAAAACAACAAGAAATGTTCCCACCAAAACCTTTTGCAACATGAGTTAAACAATAAGAGTCACAATGAGGTACCGCCTCGTGTACAATAAAAATCACAACCGAGGTATCGCCTCGTATTCATATTTCTCAATTTCAATCACAATCTTTCCTTATACCTCCGCGTGAGCCCAACATTTACATAGGTTTTGAAAATAGTTTTCCAGAAATAGTTACACACACTTTAGCCCACCTTATGATGCCGTGTGGCTTCACGTAGTTCCCCTACAAGAAACACGCACATAAGTCCCACCTTATCCGCCGCATGCACATTAACCCCAAGCCTTATATATCACAACTTGCCAACAATCAACAATATCAATGTTTCCACAACAATAGCACATGGATCCACTACAACGTGTAAAAGAATATCAGCAATAACAATGAATGTAAAATTATTAATAAGAAAGATATCTCAACAATTATCAACTTCGCCTCAAAGTGATACGACTTTCACAACTTCAACACCAATAACTCAACAATGAGAAAGATAACGTATAACTACGAACTAATTACAAATAACTCATAATGGAAGAAATAACATGACTTCAAATGAGAATAATATCAACGAAAGAGATAACTTGTAACAATGACAATCAACAAAGAAAGAGATAACATGTAACAATAAAAAGGGCAAGAAGTTCAACTAAAGCATGAGAGCAATTTATCAAGTAGGATATAGAACAAGTGTTAAACAAGTCAATTAAGGCATGTAAGGATAGACTAAAAAAAATAAAAATAGATTGACTATGAGAATTTAGAACATGATATGGCATTTCAATTAGAGCATAGAAATAGTCTAAGTAGCCTAAACCGGTCAAATACCACGAGCAACTCGTGTACCCACTCATCACCTTGCGTACACGACTTTCACATAGCACAAATGAATCAATCAATACCAATCCTAAGGGGTAGCTCCCCCCCACAAAGTTAAGCAAGATACTTACCTTAACTAGGCCAATTCAACTCTCGGAAATAGCTTTTCCCCTAAAATTTGCCTCCACACAGCTCAAATCTATCCAAAATCGACCTAATATCATCAAACAATGGAAGGGAAATCAATTACAATAGAAAAAGCCATGATCTTTACACTTTTCCAATAAAGTCAACAAAAGTCAACCCGGGGATCGCCCGGTCAAAACATGGGTTTAATGGTATATTCCGACTACCCATGACCCCACGAGTAGATTCCGAATCCAAATCGACTCTCAAAACTCACATTCTTATTTTTCAAAAACATGACAAACTTTCACAAATTTCCACTTTGATTCACATGATTTTGTTGTTAAAATATAAGGTATATTGATAGAATATGATTAGAAATAGATTAGAATAACTTACCCAAAGTTTATAGGTGCAAATCTCCTCTCCAAATCGCCTCCTACCGATTCTAGGCTTCAAAAATAAGAGAATTTTTTGAAAAATCCCATTTTCCAGCCCTTTGTGGCAGCTACAGTTGTCACATTTGCGACAAATGCTAACCCTCGCAATTGCGGACCAAGGCTCACATTTGTGAACACTGATAACCTCTTTAAATATCACAATTGCGGCAAGAGGCTTTGCAATTGCGAAACTGTGAACCTTGCAAAAGCGAACAAATGTTCGCAAATGCAAACTAAGTCAAAAGCCAGCAATCTTCGCAAGTGCAAAGGGGTAGTCGCAATTGCGATATCTGAGCCCCCACTGTCACCTTCATAATTGCGATGCTAGTTCTCGCAATTGCGATACCTGAGCATGGGCAACACAAGCAGTTCATTTTCAATGCAATCCATTCTGAAACATGTCTGAAACTCATCCGAGGCCTCGGGGCTCCAAACCAAACATCCACAAAAGTCTAAAAATATCATACGAACTCGCTCGAGCGATCAAAACACAAAAATAACATTTAAAACTATGAATTGAATTTCAAAGTAAAGTTCTAAATAACATCTAAAATGCATGAATTTCAAAGTAAATTTCAAGAATCTCTAGAATTGCAACAAGACATAGAATCCTATCAATTCAACTCCAAATGATACCAAATTTCACAAGAAAGTTCTAAATAGCATAACGGACCTATTCCAAGTCCCAAAATCAAATTCCGAACTCGATAGCTAAAAGTCAACCTACGGACAAACCTTTCAACTTAAAATTGCCAAATTTCGGCAAAACAACAGAAATCAACTTATGGACTTCCGAAATCAATTACGGGCATACGCCCAAGTCCAAAATCAGGATGCGAAGCTATCAAATCCATCAAAACACAGTTCCGGGGTCATTTTCACAAAAGTCAAAGTTTGTTCAACATTTCTAATATAGGCTTCTAAGCCAAGAATCAAAGGGTCCAAATCAACCCGAAAGATTCTCGAAACGAGACTAACTAACCCTGCAAGTCGTAAAATCATAAACACACATGTGTGAACCATAAAAAGGGGTAACAAGGTGCAATTACACAAAACGACCGATCGGGTCGTTACATTCTCCCCCCTTAAAATAAATGTTCGTCCTCGAACGTGCATAGGGATATACATAAAGTGGTGAATAGTTGAGGATAACGAATCCGCATGTCATGTCCGTTCTCCTATGTCGCCTCCTCGACAAGATGACCCCTCCATTGAACCTTCACTGAAGCAATGTTCTTTGATATCAACTTCCGGACCTGTCTGTCCATATAGCCACCGACTCCTCAATATAAGTCAAATCCTCGTCCAATTGGACTGTGCTAAAGTCTAAAACATGAGACGGATCACCGTGATACTTCTGGAGTATAGAAACATGGAACACTAGATGAACCGCAGATAAACTAGGTGACAATGCAATCTTGTAGGCCACCTCACCGATCCTCTAAAGGATCTCAAAAGGTCCTATATACCTAGGGATCAACTTGTCCTTCTACTCGAATCACATCACACCCTTCCTGGATGAAACCCGAAGCAAGACTTGCTCTCCAAACATGAATGCAACATCATGCACCTTCTGATACGCAAGCTCTTTTGTCTAGATTGGGCTGTACGAGCTAATCGTGGATCAACTTGACCTTCTCCAAATCATTTTGAACCAAATCTGTGCCTAATAACTTGGCCTCTCTCGGCTCAAAACAACCAACTGGAGAACGACACCGTCTCCCATATAGGGCCTGATAAGGAGCCATCTGAATACTCGATTGGTAGTTATTTTTGTAGTCAAACTCCACAAGCGGCAAGAACTGATCCCAAGAACCCCCAAAATCCATAACACAGGCATGAAGCATATCCTCTAATATCTGAATGGTGTGCTCAGACTGTCCGTCCATCTGGGGGTGAAATGTTGTACTCAACTCAAGATGTATGTCTAGCTCACACTGTACGGCTCACCAAAAATGCAATGTGAACTGCGTACCCCGGCCAGAGATGATGGATACTGGTACGCCATGAAGACAAACAATTTCGTAGATATAAACCGAATCTAGCTGCTCTGAAGAATGGGTAGTCACTACCAGACTGAAATGAGCCGACTTGATCAACCTATCCACAATCACACATACCGCGTCAAACTTCTTATGAGTCCGTGGGAGTCCAACAACGAAGTCCATGGTGACACGCTCCCATTTCCACTCAGGAATCTCAAGTCGCTAAAGAAAACCACCTAGTCCATGATGCTCATACTTTACCTGCTGACAATTTAGGCATCGAGCTATATACTCTACTATGTCTTTCTTCATTCTCCTCCACGAATAGTGCAACCTCAAATCCTGATACATCTAAGCAGAACCCAGATGAATAGAGTACCGCAAACTGTGGGCCTCCTTAAGAATCAAATCACGCAATCCTACCACATTGGGCACACATAACCGACCCTACATCCGCAACACATCGTCATCTCCGATAGAAACCTCCTTGGCATCGCCGTGCTGAACTGTGTCCTTAAGGACAAGCAAATGGGGGTTGTCATACTGACATTCTCTGATGTGATCATATTTAGAAGACCGAGAATCCATGTAAGCAAGAACTCGACTGGGCTCCAAAATATCCAATCTAACAAACTGGTTGGCCAAGGCCTAAACATCTAATGCCAATGGTCTCTCTACTGTCGGTAGATATGCTAAACTACCCAAGCTCTCTGCCTTTCGACTCAAGGCATCGGCCACCATATTGGCTATACCAGGATGATACAAAATGTGATATCATAGTCCTTAAGAACCTCTAACCACCTCCACTGCCGCAAATTAAGATCTTTTTATTTGAACAGATGTTGTAGACTCTGGTGGTCGGTAAAGACCTCACAGGGGACACCATACAAATAATGCTGCCAGATCTTCAATGCATGAACTATAACTGCCAATTCCAAGTCATGGACTGAATAATTCTTCTCATGAGTCCCCAACTGTCGAGATGCATAGGCAGTCAGCCTACCATCTTGCATCAACACCGCTCCAAGGCCAACACATGACGCATCACAATACATGGTATAAGACCCCGAGCCCCTAGGCAACACCAACACTGGGGTTGTAGTCAATGCGGTCTTGAGCTTTTGAAAGCTCGCCTCACACTCCTCGGACCATCTAAAAGGAGCACCCTTTTGGGTCAACTTGGTCATAGGTGCAACAATTTATGAGAAACCCTCTACAAAATGTCGATAATACCTGGCCAAACTAAGGAAACTCTGAATCTCAGTAGCTGAAGACAGTTTGGGCCAATTCCGTACTGCTTCATTCTTCTTCAGATCTACTTTGATCCCCTCACTTGATACCACATGACCCGAAAATGCCAGAATTTACACTTTGAGAATTTAGCATACAACTTCTTCTCTCTCAAGGTCTAGAGCACGATCCTCAAATGCTGCTCATGTTCTTCCCATAATCTCAAGGTCTGGAATATATGAATATGTCATCAATAAACACAATGACAAATGAGTCAAGATATGGCTGGAATACACTATTCATCACGTGCATAAATGATGCTAGGGCATTGGTCAGCCCAAATGACATCGCAAGGAACTCGTAGTGACCATACCGAGTCCTAAAGGTAGCCTTCGGAATATCTAGATCCCGAATCTTTAGCTGATGATAACCTGACTGCAGATCAATCTTTGAGAACACTATGGCACATTGTAGCTGATCAAATAGGCCATCAATGCGTGGCAATGGATACCTGTTCTTCACTGTAACCTTGTTCAACTCTTGATAATCAATACACATTCCCATAGAACCATCCTTCTTCATGAACAAGGCTGGAGCACCCCACGGTGACACCCTAGGCCGAATTAAACCCTTATCAAGCAACTCTTGCAACTGCTCCTTTAATTCCTTCAACTCCACTAGGGCCATACGATATGGTGGAAAAGAAATGGGCTGAGTGCCCGGCAATAAGTCAATACCAAATTTAATATCCATCGGGTGGCATGCCCGAAAGATCCACTGGAAATATATCTAGAAAGGCTCTCACTATCAGAACTGACCCAACGGTAGGGGTATCGGCACTGACATCTCTCACAAAGGCTAGATAAGCATCACACCCCTTCTCAATCATTGGACAAGCCTTTAGAAATGATACAACTTTACTAGGAACATAATCTAATGCACCCTTTCACTCTAACCATGGAAAACCTGGCATAGCCAGCATCACAGTCTTGGTGTGACAATCTAGAATAGCATGATAGGGCAAAAACCAGTCCATGCCCAAGATAACATCAAAGTCTAACATACTAAGTAACAATAGATCAACTATGGTCTCAAAATCACCAATAACAACTAAACACGACTGTTACACACGGTCCACAATAATAGAATCTCCCACAGGCGTAGACACATAAATAGGAGAACTCAAAGAATCACGAGATATATCTAAACAGGAGCAAAGTAAGATGACACATATGAATAAGTGGATCCCGGATCAAATAAGACTAATACATCTCTATGGGAAACCGGAACCATACCTGTAATGACTGCGTCTGAAGCAACTACCTTCGTCCTACCCAAAAAAGCATAGAATCTAGCCTAGCCTCCCCCTCTAGGGCAACCTCTCCCCACCAGTCCCCTACCCATAACTGGCTGAGCGAGTGGAGTGGAAACTAGGGCAGCAATCATGGCCTGAGAAGTCAGTGGACCTAACTGAATTGGTGGAGCCTGAGTGGTATGTGGATGTGCACCCCTCCCAAGTATGGGGCAGTCTCTAACTATGTGGATAGTATCATCACACTCAAAGCAAGATCTCGATGGGCATGGCTGCTAGGATTGGCTCTAGCCTGGTCGGCTAGACTGACCGGTGAAGGCACCCGATGTAGGATGTGGACTAGAAAGTGGCTGAGCAAAATGTGCAACCTGAGACCTCGGAACAACCGGAGCACCACTAGAAGCTAGAAGTGGTGATTGAACTGGACAACTCACATAGCCCCTGCCATGACGGGTTGTAGCTACAGCGTGACCTTCACTAAATCCTCCAGTACCTCGAGGCCTCTTGGCCTCTCTGTCCTCTCTCTCACAGCCCCGCATACCCTCCTACCTCCGTGCAATCTCTACAACCTAGTAATATGGGGTATCTATCTCCAACTCTCGGGCCATGCTGAATCTAATACCATAGTTGAGCCTCTCGATGTATCGACGAACTCACTCAATGACTGTAGAAACTAAGGAAGGTGCATGTTTGGACAATTCATTGAATCTGACTGCATACTCTGACACCGTCATAGTACCCTGGCGCAACTGCTCAAACTCTATTTACTATGCCTCCCTAAGGATCTGAGGAACAAACTCTCTCAAGAATAACTCTGAAAACCGAGTCCATGTAAGCACATCTACATTGTCTGGGGTACCCTCCTCGTACACTCACCACCTTTGATATGCTGCTCGCGACAACTGGAATATAGTGAAAGCAACTCCGCTCATCTCCACAATACTCATGGTGCGGAGAATACGGTGGCACTCTTCTAGAAAACCATGCACATCCTCTGAAGCCAATCCACTGAAAGTAGGAGGGTGATACTTCTTGAACCTCTCAAGTGTAAGATCCTCCTCCTCAAATGTTGCTGCCCTAATAGCAGGCTGAACCGAAATAACAGGTTGTACGGGTATAACCCCTAGGACCTGATCTACCTAGACCTGATGCTCTAGAGTATGGACCACGGGAATTTGAGCTCCTCCCCAGCCTGAAATATGGCTGGTGTAAGTGGAATCAACCCCACATGAGCTAGAGTACCAAACATGCTCAAGAACAGTGCGAGGGTCTCCTGGAGTGCAGGGTGGCAACATATGCCTCAAGTGCCTTTCCCCAACCTAGAGCTACTGGTGGCTCCTCTGATGTAGCTCAGGCAGGTGCTCTGGCTGCACCACGTGCCCTTCATCGGCCTCTGATTCGGCCCCGACCTTTCGCGGCTCTATTAGGGGGCGCGAGTGTCTAATCACCAAATCAAGCAGTGCATGTCCTCACCATCTGTGAGACAATAGAATGTCAAACATTCAGTTTTCAAAGTCAACCAATTTGCACGATAAGGAATAAAAGAAGTGAAGTTTTCCTAATAATTTCTTAGCCTCTCGAAGATAAGTATTCATCATACACTGCTTTAGATATGGTTATGTTTTGTGATTCTTGTACTATGTTCATGTTTTCACACCTGTTGAGAATTTTATTCTGATAGCCTGTGTCTATCGTCCTGGATTTGTTGCTATTGTAGGTCATGAGACTTGGGTGGACTTTCTGTTAGTTAAATACAATAGGATTTGATGTGATCTCTGGATGGTTTGGTCGGACTTGTGGTTTGGGTGCTCTACAGGTATGAGGAGTTTCTTCGTGTTGTGGTTTTTGTTCTACAAGGTTGAGTTAGTAGAGTGTTTTAGTTGATGAGACGTTTATTTTACTCGTGATTCTAAATTAGGTATGGGGACCTGGTGCTCTTTGTGAATAGGTGTGCTGATGCCGGGCTATGCATCACGGTAAGGTCATATTAAGGTAAGATCTCATGCGTTCCTCTTTTCATATTCAGTCATACACGAGTTGTGTTTATTGGGTTTGGATTGCGATGTATGTGCCTAGGTGGCGTTTGAGGTGGCTTGTTGATCGGATGAGTAGTTATGAGTTTCGCATGTTTCTTGCATTATTCTCAGCACTGTGAAGGTATGGAACAAGCTTCTAGTTGATATGAGTATGTTTGCTGATACCGGGCTTGGTAATGGGCAGCTATTGTGGTACGAGTTGTTGTTATGAGCATACAGATGATGTGTTATATCATGTGGTTATACCTTGTGGGTGTATGCATGGGCTATTGTAGTGAGTTAAGAATTTTACAGTGTGTTTGTGTGATAATAGGCTCTTGGTAGATGTGGAAATTTGATTCTATGGCTTATCGGCATGAGGGGAAGGAATAAATAGTATTGTCGGGCTTGTGTGGATTGGGGTGACGTAGGATCACCTATGTGTATGTGCATGGTGAGTATATACAGTGATTTGAAGGCTTGGGAAAGACTCTTGGCACGTTCGAGGACGAACGTTTGTTTAAGAGGGGGAGAATATAACGACCCGACTGATTGTTTTAAGCTTTAAGGTTCCGTTCAGTGGTTTGAGGTCTTGAGTGACTTCATATTGTGTATTATGACTTGTGTGCATGGTCGGATTTGAATTTTGGATGTTTCGAGATGAATTTTGATGAGTGATTCTCACTTTAGAAGCTCAATTTGTACAAGCATACACGTAATTAATAACTCATATCGGTTTAAGAAGATGAATCTTGACGTTTATTGATAATTTACATGTATTCTTGTTTACTTGCCTTCAGTGTGAGAATTGTACTATTGGCACGTGAGTTGTTCGTACGGTCATGAGTTATTGTTATTGTTGGCACGTGAATTGTCCGTGTGGTTATGAGCTAGTTTTATTGTTGGCACGTGAGCTGTCCGTACGGATATGAGATATTGTCACTCCCTTAGCACGTGAGTTGTTCGTGCAATTATGACATATTAATGGTATTGGCACGTGAGTTACCTGTGCAGCACATGAGTTGTCCGTGCGGTTGTGATTTGTAATGCGGGCACAAGATGCCAAGAGATTAGGGTTTGTGAACTGGGACCCATGATTTGTGATTATGAGGCGTGATACCTCTAGAAAACTCTTGAATAAATCTTGTGTGAAAGCAGTTGTTCTCATTGAGTTGTTACTAGTTTTCCTTACTTGGTTTCACCAGACTTAAACTGTATTCCGCTTACTCTACAATGTTATTACCTGTTTGTTCCTTGTTGATAATCAATGCTTCTAGTTTTCTATTGCAAGTATTGTTGTTGTTTTACCATGCTTAGCTTTATATTGATATTGTTCCTTGTTAGTTTCACATTTATACTTGTACAGGTTATTTTTTCTAGTAGGTGTCTTGACTGTTTCTCGTCACTACTACACCGATGTTAGTTTTGATACTTACTAGGTATAGATGTGGTGTACTCATGCTATGCTTTCTGCACATTTTTGTGCAGATCCAGGTACCTCAGATCTTGTTGATCATTAGATAGCTGACCGAGGTACCTGGATTTAACAACACAGAGACAACTATCAGAAAAGCATCATTAATTTTAAAACATGGACAACACAAATGCAGAATACAATAGAAAGGTCACATGTTACTGACGAACATCATGAAGAATAGGAAATTAATAGGTAGACTTAAAAAACAAAAAGCTACATGACTAATTGAAGAATGAAAGAGGGGGGATCAGTGTTCACTGACCTTCTTCAGAGCAACAAACCAAGTAAAGATAGTTAACAACCATTTAAGAACCCAATCTCCACAACCAATTCACAGTAGTTGAACTCGAACATGAAGAAAAGAAAAAGAAATTAGAGAAGAATCTCTGAATACTTAAACCAACGGTAATTTCATAGATTTTAGGGTAGTTCAGTGAATGCTGAAGATAGCAGGGGGAAACGACGGGAATTACGAGTGAATGCTGATGATAGCAGGGGGAACCGACGGAAAACAGAGGGAAATCAGAGTTGATTATACCTCGACACAAAGTGGTGAAGGACATTGATCGTTGGAGACCAAGGACCATCGTTCAAAGCTAAGGTCTAGAGGTCACTGTGTTTGACCTCTGGACCAATGATCATCATAATGTGGTTGAAATCCTCGTGAATCCTCAAATGCATGTGATGATTTGAACAAACAGTGGGTAGATGATGAGATCTTAGAACTTTCTCTCTTTGGTATAGGGTTCCGGGGATTCAGGATTCAAATTGAAGTGAGAAAAGGGGAAAACAACGGTGCGATTTGCGGTGGAAGAGACATGATGGATGTTTGGGGTTGATTTCGAGTAACCTTGCACTAATTTGTACAAGGTTTAGAGATTGATAGGGGTCTGTTAGATGAGAGAAAAAAGAGGCGAAAGGGAAAGAGAGGCGACCGGCCGTGGTGAAATTGATTAGGGTTTGGGGTTGGTTTTCTAATTAAAATGAGAAACGGGAGGGGAACCCTTGGATCATTTTGATCAACGGCTCCAGATTTTCGGAGATTAAAAATGGATAAAAGGTTTAATATGGAAAAAATAAGGGCAGTTGGATCTTTTTGATCCAACGATTGCGATGAAACACTAAATGATTTAACAATAAAAGGAAAAGCTGAGATTAATTGTGGACCGTTGATGGCTTTAATCAATGGTCCATATTAATTGTGTTAGTTATGTGAGTGTTTGGAGAGAGGTGATGTGGCGTGCAAAGATTGGTTGAAAGGGAGTGGCATGGATTGCCAAATGGGGTGGGGACGGGGGTTGCCGGACCAGGTTATGAGATATTGGGCATGTGTTTGGGCAAAATTGAGCTGGATAGGGATTTAAATTGCGATATGAACTACATGCCCCTATCAGAAATAATGGACACCGGCACACCGTGAAGGCGAACAATCTCGCGGATATAGATCTTAGCCAACCGCTCCAAGAATAGGTAGTCCCAACTGGAATAAAAAGCACGACTTAGTCAAACGATCAACAAGAACCCAAATAACATCAAATTGCTTCAAGGTCCATGGGAGTCCAACAACGAAGTCCATGGTGATACGCTCCCATTTCCACTCAGGAATCTCAAGCCTCTAAAGAAAACCGCCCGGCCTCTGATGCTCGTACTTCACCTGCTGACAATTCAAGCACCGAGCTACAAACTCCACTATATCTTTCTTCATTCTCCTCCACCAATAGTGCTGCCTCAAGTCCTGATACATCTTTACGGCACTCGGATGAATGGAATATCACAAATTGTGGGCCTCCTCAAGAATTAACTCACATAACCCATCTACATTGGGCACAAAAATCCGACCCTACATCTGCAACACCCCATCATCTCAAATAGAAATCTCCTTGGCATCACCGTGTCCTTAAGGACAAGCAAATGAGGGTCATTATACTGGCGCTCTCTGATGCGTCATATAAAGAAGACCGAGAGATAATGCAAGCTATAACCCGACTAGGCTCCAAAACATCTAATCTCATGAACTGATTGGCATACTCACCGCCTTTCTACTCAAGGCATCGGCCACCACATTGGCCTTCCCGGGATGATACAAAATTGTGATATCATAGTCTTTTAACAACTCCAACCACCTCCGCTACCTCAAATTTAGATCCTTTTGTTTGAACAAGTGTTGTAGACTCTGATGATCTGTAAATACCTCACAAGACACGCCGTAGAGATAATGCCTCCAAATCTTCAATGCATGGACAATTGCTACCAACTCTAAATCATGAACATGGTAGTTCTTCTCATAGGGCTTCAACTGGCGTGAAGCATAAGCAATCACTCTACCCTCATACATCAAGACACACCCAATACCAATCTCAGAAGCATCACAATAAACCGTATGCTGAAGGCAAAACTAGAACTGGAGTTGTGGTCAAGGCAATCTTGAGCTTCTAAAAGCTCTCCTCACACACATCAGACCACCGGAATAGGGCACCCTTCTGGGTCAACCTAGTCAAAGGTGTAGTAATGGATGAGAAACCCTCCACGAAGCGGCGATAATATCCGGCCAAGCCAAGAAAACTCTAAATCTCAGTAGCTGAAGATGGTCTGGGCCAACTCTGAACTGCCCCAATCTTCTTTGAATCTAACTTGATCCCCTCATTGGACACCACATTCCCCATGAATGCCAAAAAACCGAGCCAAAACTCACACTTGGAGAATTAAGTATAAATCTTCTTTTCCCTCAACATCTGTGGTACAATCCTCAGATGCTGTGCATGCTCCTCCTAGCTACGAGAGTACACCCGTATATCATCAATAAATACTATGACAAATGAATCAATATATGGCTGGAATACAATGTTCATCAGATGCATAAATGTTGCTGGGGCATTGGTCAGCGCAAAAGACATCACAAGCAACTCATAGTGACCATAGCGGGTCCTGAATGCCGTCTTCAGAATATTAGAGTCCCGACTCTTCAACCGGTGATACCCATACCTCAAATCAATCTTAGCGAACACTCTAGCTCCGTAAAGCTGGTCAAATAAGTCATCAATGCGTGGTAAAGGATACTTGATCTTAATTGTAACTCTGTTCAACTGCCTATAATGAATGCACATCTGCATACAATCCTTTTTCTTCACAAACAGAACCGGTGCACCCCAAGGCGACACACTAGACCTAATGAACCCATTATCAAAAAGCTCTTGAAGCTTCCCTTTCAATTCCTTCAACTCTGTTGGTGTCATACGATACGGAGGAAAAGAAATGGACTGAGTGCCCGGCACCAAGTCAATACCAAAATATCCCTGTAGGGTGGCATGCCCGACAGGTCTGTAGAAAATACATCCGGAAAGTATCGCACAACCAGAACATAATCAATGGTAGGAGTATCAGCCCCAACAACCCTCACAAAGGCCAAATACGCCAAACAACCCTTCCCAACCATCCGTTGGGCCTTCAAATATGAGATCACTCTACTGGGAACATAGTCCAGAGAACCTCTCCACTCAATCCTAGGAATCCCGGCATCGCCAATGTCACGGTCTTAGCGTGGTAATCCAGAATAGCATTACACGGGGACAACCAATCCATGCCTAGAATCACGTCAAAATCAACCATACCAAGTAATAAGAGATCAACTCTAGTCTCCAATCCCCCAATAGTCACCACACATGATCGATATACACGGTCCACAATAATAGAATCACCCATCGACGTAGACAGATGAACATGTGTAACTAAGGAATCATGGGGCATATCCAAATAATGAGAAAAATACGATGATACATATGAATAAGTGGAACCAGGGTCAAATAATATGGAAGTATCCCTATGGCATACTGAAAAAATACCTATGATCACTGCGTCTGAAGCAACGACCTCTGGCCTGGCAGAAAAAGCATAGCATCAAGCATGACCACCAACGGATCGGCTTCTCCCTCTAAGGCAACCTCTAGGTACCCGAGACTCACCTCGAGCTGGTTGAGCAGGTGGTGAAGTGACTAGTATGGAAGTCATAACCTGAACCCTCTACTGAACTGGACCTCCCAAAAGATGGGGACAATGCCTCTTCATTTTCCCAAACTCATGACACTCAAAGCAACTCCCATACGTCAATGGATACTGGTACTGAATCGGACCCTGAGAAATAAAATAACTACTAGAAGGACTCGGTGCAGATGAACCCTGAACTGATGGAGCATGGGATGAACTCTGAGCTGGGAGGGCAATGAGAGATGACCGACCCAGACGAGCACTGTATAAACCATGGCTAGCTGATGCACCATGATGAACCAGACGAGCCATCTGAGCAGGCCTATAAGGACGACCCCTGCTGTGGTGGGACTGTCCTCCAGATGAGGCACTGCTGAAACTACCTGAACCATGAGGCCTCATGGACTTCCTCTCCTCACGCTCTAGACTACAAACCAGCTCTAGGCGTCTAGCAATATCAACCACCTTGTCAAACCTAGGACCTGACGCAATCTCCCGAGTCATGACGAAGCGTAGTCCATAGTTGAGGCTATCAATGGACCTCTTAATCCTCTCCCTCTTATTGGGGATTAACAATACCGCATGAGGAGCCAACTACAAAAATCTCATCTCATACTGGGTCACTGACACACCCTTCTAGCGTAGCTTCTCAAACTACCTACGCAACTCCTCCCCATGGGTCTGTGGAAAACACTTCTATAAGAAGAGATTTAAGAACTCATGCCACGTAAGTTGTGCAGGCCAACTGGCTTGCTCAACTCATAGGCCTCCGACTATCTTAAAGCTGCCCCTGATAGCTGAAAAGTAGTAAATGAGACCTACTAGTCTCCACAATACCCGCTATACGAAGGATCTGCTAGCACCTATCTAAGAAATCCTGAGCTTCCTCTGACTCAGCCCACTAAACCCTAGAGGCCTGAGCCTCCCAGACCGCTCAAGACTCTTCTACTCCTCGTCACTCACAGGTGGACCAACCTGGGCCTAAGCAGCTCCAACCAACTGGGCTGGTAGTACCCCAATGTCTGAAGTCCCTGAACCACCTACTCTGGAGTACGGGTGGCGGGTGTTTGAACACCTCCTCCCACTTAAGAGGTGGCTGGTGCGGCCTACACTGAAACCGCTTGAGCAAGGCTAGTTCATATAGTCAATATAAAGGCCAACGCCTCCTGAAGGCATGGAATAATAACAGGTAAAGCTGGTGCCTGAACGGGTCCCACCCGCTCAACCACATCTGGTATTTGCTCCTGAGCTGGAGCAACTGGTGGCTCACCAGGTGCTGCTCTAGCTGCTGTACGAGCTGCACCACGGCTTTTACGACAACCCTAGTTGGTGGTACTAGTGGTCGTCCGCTCGATCCGGTTGCATGTGTCCTCACTATTAGTGAGAGAATAGAATAATAGAAGTTTAGTTTCCATAACGAAAAAATATGCACGACAAGAGTACAAGAAGGTGAAGTTTCCTAATGGTTCGGTAGCCTCTCGATGATAAGTGCAGATGTCTCCGTACTACTGCGCAAGACTCTACTAAACTTGCTCATGACTCATGAGACCTAAGTAACGTACTGCTCTGATACCAACTTGTCACGACCCAAATCTCAACATGTCGTGATGGTGCCTATCACATTACTAGGCAGGCCGACAATCACAAAATAACTACGCACATTAAATTAAGAACATTATTTAATAAGTTCAACAATGAAATTCTCATAAATAACTGATAAGAACAACTGAGACTCAACTACAACAATCCCCAAAATCTGGGTGTCACCGAGTATATGAGCTACTAAGTGTCAACACAATCTAAATCTCTAATACAATTGTCTAAAAAATAGAACAACATAGAATAAAACCGAAAGGGTGGAGAGTCGAGGTCTGCGGGCGTCATAGAAGCTACCTGAATAGTCTCTGAGCAGAATGTCAAACATTCAATTTTCAAAGTCAACCAATTTGCACGATAAGGAATAAAAGAAGTGAAGTTTTCCTAATAATTTCTTAGCCTCTCGAAGATAAGTATTCATCATACACTGCTTTAGATATGGTTATGTTTTGTGATTCTTGTACTATGTTCATGTTTTCACACCTATTGAGAATTTTATTCTGATAGCCTGTGTCTATCGTCCTGGTTTTGTTGCTATTGTAGGTCATGTGACTTGGGTGGACTTTCTGTTAGTTAAATACAATAGGATTTGATGTGATCTCTGGATGGTTTGGTCGGACTTGTGGTTTGGGTGCTCTACAGGTATGAGGAGTTTCTTCGTGTTGTGGTTTTTGTTCTACAAGGTTGAGTTAGTAGAGTGTTTTAGTTGATGAGACGTTTATTTTACTCGTGATTCTAAATTAGGTATGGGGACCTGGTGCTCTTTGTGAATAGGTGTGCTGATGCCGGGCTATGCATCACGGTAAGGTCATATTAAGGTAAGATCTCATGCGTTCCTCTTTTCATATTCAGTCATACACGAGTTGTGTTTATTGGGTTTGGATTGCGATGTATGTGCCTAGGTGGCGTTTGAGGTGGCTTGTTGATCGGATGAGTAGTTATGAGTTTCGCATGTTTCTTGCATTATTCTCAGCACTGTGAAGGTATGGAACAAGCTTCTAGTTGATATGAGTATGTTTGCTGATACCGGGCTTGGTAATGGGCAGCTATTGTGGTACGAGTTGTTGTTATGAGCATACAGATGATGTGTTATATCATGTGGTTATACCTTGTGGGTGTATGCATGGGCTATTGTAGTGAGTTAAGAATTTTACAGTGTGTTTGTGTGATAATAGGCTCTTGGTAGATGTGGAAATTTGATTCTATGGCTTATCGGCATGAGGGGAAGGAATAAATAGTATTGTCGGGCTTGTGTGGATTGGGGTGACGTAGGATCACCTATGTGTATGTGCATGGTGAGTATATACAGTGATTTGAAGGCTTGGGAAAGACTCTTGGCACGTTCGAGGACGAACGTTTGTTTAAGAGGGGGAGAATATAACGACCCGACTGATTGTTTTAAGCTTTAAGGTTCCGTTCAGTGGTTTGAGGTCTTGAGTGACTTCATATTGTGTATTATGACTTGTGTGCATGGTCGGATTTGAATTTTGGATGTTTCGAGATGAATTTTGATGAGTGATTCTCACTTTAGAAGCTCAATTTGTACAAGCATACACGTAATTAATAACTCATATCGGTTTAAGAAGATGAATCTTGACGTTTATTGATAATTTACATGTATTCTTGTTTACTTGCCTTCAGTGTGAGAATTGTACTATTGGCACGTGAGTTGTTCGTACGGTCATGAGTTATTGTTATTGTTGGCACGTGAATTGTCCGTGTGGTTATGAGCTAGTTTTATTGTTGGCACGTGAGCTGTCCGTACGGATATGAGATATTGTCACTCCCTTAGCACGTGAGTTGTTCGTGCAATTATGACATATTAATGGTATTGGCACGTGAGTTACCTGTGCAGCACATGAGTTGTCCGTGCGGTTGTGATTTGTAATGCGGGCACAAGATGCCAAGAGATTAGGGTTTGTGAACTGGGACCCATGATTTGTGATTATGAGGCGTGATACCTCTAGAAAACTCTTGAATAAATCTTGTGTGAAAGCAGTTGTTCTCATTGAGTTGTTACTAGTTTTCCTTACTTGGTTTCACCAGACTTAAACTGTATTCCGCTTACTCTACAATGTTATTACCTGTTTGTTCCTTGTTGATAATCAATGCTTCTAGTTTTCTATTGCAAGTATTGTTGTTGTTTTACCATGCTTAGCTTTATATTGATATTGTTCCTTGTTAGTTTCACATTTATACTTGTACAGGTTATTTTTTCTAGTAGGTGTCTTGACTGTTTCTCGTCACTACTACACCGATGTTAGTTTTGATACTTACTAGGTATAGATGTGGTGTACTCATGCTATGCTTTCTGCACATTTTTGTGCAGATCCAGGTACCTCAGATCTTGTTGATCATTAGATAGCTGACCGAGGTACCTGGATTTAACAACACAGAGACAACTATCAGAAAAGCATCATTAATTTTAAAACATGGACAACACAAATGCAGAATACAATAGAAAGGTCACATGTTACTGACGAACATCATGAAGAATAGGAAATTAATAGGTAGACTTAAAAAACAAAAAGCTACATGACTAATTGAAGAATGAAAGAGGGGGGATCAGTGTTCACTGACCTTCTTCAGAGCAACAAACCAAGTAAAGATAGTTAACAACCATTTAAGAACCCAATCTCCACAACCAATTCACAGTAGTTGAACTCAAACATGAAGAAAAGAAAAAGAAATTAGAGAAGAATCTCTGAATACTTAAACCAACGGTAATTTCATAGATTTTAGGGTAGTTCAGTGAATGCTGAAGATAGCAGGGGGAAACGACGGGAATTACGAGTGAATGCTGATGATAGCAGGGGGAACCGACGGAAAACAGAGGGAAATCAGAGTTGATTATACCTCGACACAAAGTGGTGAAGGACATTGATCGTTGGAGACCAAGGACCATCGTTCAAAGCTAAGGTCTAGAGGTCACTGTGTTTGACCTCTGGACCAATGATCATCATAATGTGGTTGAAATCCTCGTGAATCCTCAAATGCATGTGATGATTTGAACAAACAGTGGGTAGATGATGAGATCTTAGAACTTTCTCTCTTTGGTATAGGGTTCCGGGGATTCAGGATTCAAATTGAAGTGAGAAAAGGGGAAAACAACGATGCCATTTGCGGTGGAAGAGACATGATGGATGTTTGGGGTTGATTTCGAGTAACCTTGCACTAATTTGTACAAGGTTTAGAGATTGATAGGGGTCTGTTAGATGAGAGAAAAAAGAGGCGAAAGGGAAAGAGAGGCGACCGGCCGTGGTGAAATTGATTAGGGTTTGGGGTTGGTTTTCTAATTAAAATGAGAAACGGGAGGGGAACCCTTGGATCATTTTGATCAACGGCTTCGGATTTTCGGAGATTAAAAATGGATAAAAGGTTTAATATGGAAAAAATAAGGGCAGTTGGATCTTTTTGATCCAACGATTGCGATGAAACACTAAATGATTTAACAATAAAAGGAAAAGCTGAGATTAATTGTGGACCGTTGATGGCTTTAATCAATGGTCCATACTAATTGTGTTAGTTATGTGAGTGTTTGGAGAGAGGTGATGTGGCGTGCAAAGATTGGTTGAAAGGGAGTGGCATGGATTGCCAAATGGGGTGGGGACGGGGGTTGCCGGACCAGGTTATGAGATATTGGGCATGTGTTTGGGCAAAATTGAGCTGGATAGGGATTTAAATTGCGATATGAACTACATGCCCCTATCAGAAATAATGGACACCGGCACACCGTGAAGGCGAACAATCTCGCGGATATAGATCTTAGCCAACCGCTCCAAGAATAGGTAGTCCCAACTGGAATAAAAAGCACGACTTAGTCAAACGATCAACAAGAACCCAAATAACATCAAATTGCTTCAAGGTCCATGGGAATCCAACAACGAAGTCCATGGTGATACGCTCCCATTTCCACTCAGGAATCTCAAGCCTCTAAAGAAAACCGCCCGGCCTCTGATGCTCGTACTTCACCTGCTGACAATTCAAGCACCGAGCTACAAACTCCACTATATCTTTCTTCATTCTCCTCCACCAATAGTGCTGCCTCAAGTCCTGATACATCTTTACGGCACCCGGATGAATGGAATATCACAAATTGTGGGCCTCCTCAAGAATTAACTCACATAACCCATCTACATTGGGCACAAAAATCCGACCCTACATCTGCAACACCCCATCATCTCAAATAGAAATCTCCTTGGCATCACCGTGTCCTTAAGGACAAGCAAATGAGGGTCATTATACTGGCGCTCTCTGATGCGTCATATAAAGAAGACCGAGAGATAACGCAAGCTATAACCCGACTAGGCTCCAAAACATCTAATCTCATGAACTCATTGGCATACTCACCGCCTTTCTACTCAAGGCATCGGCCACCATATTTGCCTTCTCGGGATGATGCAAAATTGTGATATCATAGTCTTTTAACAACTCCAACCACCTCCGCTACCTCAAATTTAGATCCTTTTGTTTGAACAAGTGTTGTAGACTCTGATGATCTGTAAATACCTCACAAGACACGCCGTAGAGATAATGCCTCCAAATCTTCAATGCATGGACAATTGCTACCAACTCTAAATCATGAACATGGTAGTTCTTCTCATAGGGCTTCAACTGGCGTGAAGCATAAGCAATCACTCTACCCTTATACATCAAGACACACCCAATACCAATCTCAGAAGCATCACAATAAACTGTATGCTGAAGGCAAAACTAGAACTGGAGTTGTGGTCAAGGCAATCTTGAGCTTCTAAAAGCTCTCCTCACACACATCAGACCACCTGAATAGGGCACCCTTCTGGGTCAACCTAGTCAAAGGTGTAGTAATGGATGAGAAACCCTCCACGAAGCGGCGATAATATCCGGCCAAGCCAAGAAAACTCTAAATCTCAGTAGCTGAAGATGGTCTGGGCCAACTCTGAACCGCCCCAATCTTCTTTGAATCTAACTTGATCCCCTCATTGGACACCACATTCCCCAAGAATGCCACAAAACCGAGCCAAAACTCACACTTGGAGAATTAAGTATAAATCTTCTTCTCCCTCAACATCTGTAGTACAATCCTCAGATGCTGTGCATGCTCCTCCTAGCTACGAGAGTACACCCGTATATCATCAATAAATACTATGACAAATGAATCAATATATGGCTGGAATACAATGTTCATCAGATGCATAAATGTTGCTGGGGCATTGGTCAGCGCAAAAGACATCACAAGCAACTCATAGTGACCATAGCGGGTCCTGAATGCCGTCTTCAGAATATTAGAGTCCTGACTCTTCAACCGGTGATACCCATACCTCAAATCAATCTTAGCGAACACTCTAGCTCCGTAAAGCTGGTCAAATAAGTCATCAATGCGTGGTAAAGGATACTTGATCTTAATTGTAACTCTGTTCAACTGCCTATAATGAATGCACATCTGCATACAATCCTTTTTCTTCACAAACAGAACCGGTGCACCCCAAGGCGACACACTAGACCTAATGAACCCATTATCAAAAAGCTCTTGAAGCTTCCCTTTCAATTCCTTCAACTCTGTTGGTGTCATACGATACGAAGGAAAAGAAATGGACTGAGTGCCCGGCACCAAGTCAATACCAAAATATCCCTGTAGGGTGGCATGCCCGACAGGTCTGTAGGAAATACATCCGGAAAGTATCGCACAACCAGAACAGAATCAATGGTAGGAGTATCAGCCCCAACAACCCTCACAAAGGCCAAATACGCCAAACAACCCTTCCCAACCATCCGTTGGGCCTTCAAATATGAGATCACTCTACTGGGAACATAGTCCAGAGAACCTCTCCACTCAATCCTAGGAATCCCGGCATCGCCAATGTCACGGTCTTAGCGTGGTAATCCAGAATAGCATGACACGGGGACAACCAATCCATGCCTAGAATCACGTCAAAATCAACCATACCAAGTAATAAGAGATCAACTCTAGTCTCCAATCCCCCAATAGTCACCACACATGATCGATATACACGGTCCACAATAATAGAATCACCCATCGACGTAGACAGATGAACATGTGTAACTAAGGAATCATGGGGCATATCCAAATAATGAGAAAAATACGATGATACATATGAATAAGTGGAACCAGGGTCAAATAATATGGAAGTATCCCTATGGCATTCTGAAACAATACCTATGATCACTGCGTCTGAAGCAACGACCTCTGGCCTGGTGGAAAAAGCATAGCATCAAGCATGACCACCAACGGATCGGCTTCTCCCTCTAAGGCAACCTCTAGGTACCCGAGACTCACCTCGAGCTGGTTGAGCAGGTGGTGAAGTGACTAGTATGGAAGTCATAACCTGAACCCTCTACTGAACTGGACCTCCCAAAAGATGGGGACAATGCCTCTTCATTTTCCCAAACTCATGACACTCAAAGCAACTCCCATACGTCAATGGATACTGGTACTGAATCGGACCCTGAGAAATAAAATAACTACTAGAAGGACTCGGTGCAGATGAACCCTGAACTGATGGAGCATGGGATGAACTCTGAGCTGGGAGGGCAATGAGAGATGACCGACCCAGACGAGCACTGTATAAACCATGGCTAGCTGATGCACCATGATGAACCAGACGAGCCATCTGAGCAGGCCTATAAGGACGACCCCTGCTGTGGTGGGACTGTCCTCCAGATGAGGCACTGCTGAAACTACCTGAACCATGAGGCCTCATGGACTTCCTCTCCTCACGCTCTAGACTACAAACCAGCTCTAGGCGTCTAGCAATATCAACCACCTTGTCAAACCTAGGACCTGACGCAATCTCCCGAGTCATGACGAAGCATAGTCCATAGTTGAGGCTATCAATGGACCTCTTAATCCTCTCCCTCTTATTGGGGATTAACAATACCGCATGAGGAGCCAACTACAAAAATCTCATCTCATACTGGGTCACTGACACACCCTTCTAGCGTAGCTTCTCAAACTACCTACGCAACTCCTCCCCATGGGTCTGTGGAAAACACTTCTATAAGAAGAGATTTAAGAACTCATGCCACGTAAGTTGTGCAGGCCAACTGGCTTGCTCAACTCATAGGCCTCCGACTATCTTAAAGCTGCCCCTGATAGCTGAAAAATAGTAAATGAGACCCACTAGTCTCCACAATACCCGCCATACGAAGGATCTGCTAGCACCTATCTAAGAAATCCTGAGCTTCCTCTGACTCAGCCCACTAAACCCTGGAGGCTTGAGCCTCCCAGACCGCTCAAGACTCTTCTACTCCTCGTCACTCACAGGTGGACCAACCTGGGCCTGAGCAGCTCCAACCAACTGGGCTGGTAGTACCCCAGTGTCTGAAGTCCCTGAACCACCTACTCTGGAGTACGGGTGGCGGGTGTTTGAACACCTCCTCCCACTTAAGAGGTGGCTGGTGCGGCCTACACTGAAACCGCTTGAGCAAGGCTAGTTCATACAGTCAATATCTAGGCCAACGCCTCCTGAAGGCATGGAATCATAACAGGCAAAGCTGGTGCCTGAGCGGGTCCCACCGGCTCAACCACATCTGGTATTTGCTCCTGAGCTGGAGCAACTGGTGGCTCACCAGGTGCTGCTCTAGCTGCTGTACGAGCTGCACCACGGCCTTTACGACAACCCTAGTTGGTGGTACTAGTGGTCGTCCGCTCGATCCGGTTGCATGTGTCCTCACTATTAGTGAGAGAATAGAATAATAGAAGTTTAGTTTCCATAACGAAAAAATATGCACGACAAGAGTACAAGAAGGTGAAGTTTCCTAATAGTTCGGTAGCCTCTCGATGATAAGTGCAGATGTCTCCGTACTACTGCGCAAGACTCTACTAAACTTGCTCATGACTCATGAGACCTAAGTAACGTACTGCTCTGATACCAACTTGTCACGACCCAAATCTCAACATGTCGTGATGGTGCCTATCACATTACTAGGCAGGCCGACAATCACAAAATAACTACGCACATTAAATTAAGAACATTATTTAATAAGTTCAACAATGAAATTCTCATAAATAACTGATAAGAACAACTGAGACTCAACTACAACAATCCCCAAAATCTGGGTGTCACCGAGTATATGAGCTACTAAGTGTCAACACAATCTAAATCTCTAATACAACTGTCTAAAAAATAGAACAACTTAGAATAAAACTGAAAGGGTGGAGAGTCGAGGTCTGCGGGCGTCATAGAAGCTACCTGAATAGTCTCTGAGCAGATACTGCACCAATTCTAGAAACCACTGTGTCCAGATGTACCTGGATCTGCACACGAAGTTCAAAGTGTAGTCTGAGTACAACCGACCCAATGTACTCAATAAGTAACAGAGCTAACCTTGGGCTAAAAGTAGTTATGAGCTTAGAAAGATCCAGTCCGAATCATATAATGACAACACATATATAATATGATAAAGACAGTAATAAGTCAGAGAACTTCCATATTCAGCTCGTACAGAGTACAAAAATTTAGGCATGCTTTCAAGTTCAACAATTTAAGCCCAACACTGATAAAATATGCCACGTACAGCTAGTATGAGGAATATTACATCTCTATGACTACATGTCAAATATGCATGTCAAATGCAATGCAGCACAGTGATAATCTCATGTACTCACACTCTCAGAGTACACAATTTGTCTGTCTCAACTCCCACTCATCACACACAATCGCTTAACATTATACGGTACCTGTGCTCACCGCTGGTATGTCGGACTCCGGAGGGGCGGATCTTGCCTAAGTGCTAATATAGATCCAACATGGCCTACTGCGGCGTGCAGCCCGATCTCATAGTGAGTCAATAAAGCCTGGTGCAGCATGCAACCCAATCACATAAGTGACCAATAAGGCCTGATGCGGCGTGCAACTCGATCCCATCAAATTACTGTTGCGACGTACAACCCGATCCCATAAATATCACTCCCGATCCGGCTCTCAGGCCCTAACTCAGTCATCAATCTCTCTAGTCTCACGGGCTCACAAATCTTATACTACTCAGCCCGAACAATGATAACATGATGTAATAGTAAATGATAAAAGGGAATGAGATATGATATGCAAATGAATGAATAAGTCTGAGTACATAATTGCAACTTAAGCAAATAACTCAACAACATAAACGACCTTAGTGGATCCCAACATAATAAGCACACAGCCTAAACATAATTTCTAACATGAATCACAGCTTAATTACTCTACCACATAGAGATTACATGGATAGAACAAGACTAGATAACTACACAATTCCACATAATCAACCGAGTTATAATTACCACAGTACACGCCCACCCGCCCATCAACTTGAATGTGTGTCACCTCAACTCCAACCACATAGCATGTATTTCAGGGATTCATACCCTTAGTACCAAGTTTATAAGTATTACATACCTCAAACTGCACAAATCACAACTCCAACAAGCCCTTGCGTTGCAAAATGGCCTCCGATAGACTCGAATCTAATCATAAACAACTTAATATAATCAATAAAAGCTATATGAATTGATCCCATACGATAAAGCTAAGTTCTTTAACCAAATTCAAAAACTCAACCTCGGGCCCATGCCTCGAAACCTGAAAAAATTCACAAAATCCTAACACCGATTCAATAATGAGTCCAACCATACCAAAATCATCCAATTCCGACCACAACGATCAAGCCAAAACAACCTACGAACCTCCAAATCAATATCCGCACATACTCCAAAGTCCAAAAATTACCATACGAAGCTATCAGAACCATCAAAACTCTATTCCAGAATCGTTTACTCTTAAGTCAACATCCGGTCGACTCTTTCAACTTAGGCTTCCAACCTTGGGACTAGGTATCCCAATTCATTTAGAAGCATCTCCGGGACTAAACCAACCACCCCAACAAGTCACATAATAACAAACGAATATAGAATAAGCAATACATGGGGAAACAGGGCTACAATACTCAAAATAACCGGTCGGGTCGTTACATTCTGCCACTTATTGCATGAATGCTTGGCTTATCTTAGTGCCAACACATATTGGAATTCCATGCAATCCATATGATCTCAAATATTACTTTTGATTTTTTTACTTCCCGTTCATTAGTCACGATAGGTGCCACTTTCTTATGGAGTGCATACAATATTGCAGTGAGATTTTTGTTACAAGATCTAAGACTAATCTAAATGAAATCGATCTAATTAACTTGGGAAACTCAGAAGAGGTTAGGGAACCAAAGATAAGCATCCATAATGACCAGAAAACTAGGGATGCCTTGATCCAAATTTTATTTGACTTCAAAGATGTGTTCGCATTGTCGTATGATGACCTTCCAGGACTGAGCGTTGATTTAGTGGTTCAGAAACTTCCCACTTATACCGGTTTTCCACTAGTCTAGCATAAGTAAGGAAAATTCAAAACGGACATGAGTGATAAGATAAAGGATTAGATCACAAAACAATTAAATTCTAATGTGATTTGAGTTGTCTATTACACCACTTGGTTTGCCACCGTAGTTCCAGTACCAAAGAAAGATGGAAATACCCGAGTTTTTGTTGATTACAAAGATTTAAACAAAGAAAGCCCCAAAGATAAATTCACCTTGCCAAATATTCACATCCTCCTCGATAACTGTTCCAAACATAAGATACAATCTTTTGTAGATTGCTATGTTGGATATCATCATATCTTGAAGGACGGGGAAGATACAGAAAAGACCACTTTCACCACACCTTAGGGAACTTACTGTTATAGAGTCATTCCTTTCAGTGTAAAGAATGTAGGGGCAACTTATATGGGGTCCATGACTACTATCTTCCACGGGACTTGAGAAAGTTCTTCGAATGGCTGTGCAGGTACGACCAAAAACTGAACCCGGCCAAATGTGGATTTGGAGTTCCGTGTGGGAAGCTTCTGAGGTTCGTAGACAACCGGAGAGACATTGAGTTGGATCCATCAAAAATAAAATCCATTAGGGATTTGCCACCTCCGAAAAGCAAGAAAGAGGTCATGAGCTTACTTGGAAGATTGGATTACATTAGCAGGTTCATTTCTCAACTCACTACCACTTGTGATCCCATATTTATGCTTTTAAAGAAAGACGTGGCAGTCAAGTGAACGGATGAATGCCAAGAAGCCTTCAACAAACTCAAGGAATATCAGTCAAACCCGCCCATTTTGGTTTCGCCCGAGCCAGGAAGACCTTTGTTCTTGTACCTGACAGTCTTGGAAAATTATTTCGGATGCATTCTGGGAAACATGATGTAACTGGGAAGAGAGAACATTTAATCTATTACTTGAGCAAGAAGTTCACCAGTTATGAGATCAAGTACACTCTATTGGAGAGGACATGTTGCACCTTAACTTTGTTAGCTAGAAGCTAAGGCATTACCTTTTAGCTTACACATCTTACCTCATCTCCAAAATGGATCCCCTGAAATACATATTCCAGAAGTCGATGCCGACTTGAAGATTTGCAAAGTGGCAAATCCTACTCACTAAATTTGGCATTGTCTATGTCACCTACACAGCAATGAAAGCCCAAGCCTTGGTGGATCATCTGGTTGAAAACCCGATTGATGATAAATATCAGCCTTTGAACACTCATTTTCCGGACGAGGAAGTAAATTCTGTCAAAGTGGTCCCCGAAAATAACAATGCTTGGAAATTGTTCTTTGATGGAGCTGTAAATGGAAAAAGGGCTAGGGATTGGGGAAATTCTCATTTCGTCCACAGGTCAATACTACCCGGTCACACCCCAGCTACATTTTTTTTGTGCCGACAATACTAATGAATATAAGGCATGCATAATGGGCATGAACATGACAATTGATATGTATGTGCAAGAATTACTCATCATGGGAGATTCTAAATTGCTTATTCAGCAGGCTCAAGGTGAATGGGACACTCGAGACATCAAACTCATTCCTTATAGAAAAGGATTTCTTCGGTTTTATCCGCAAGTGTGATCACTGTCAGGTACACAGCGACCTGATGCACTCACCACCTTTAGAGTTGCACCCCGTGTCTGCTCCTTGGACATTCGATGCCTGGGGCATGGATGTTATTGGACCAATTGAGCCGAAGGCTTCAAATGGTCACAGATTCATTTTTGTTTCCATAGATTACTTCACAAAATGGGTTGAATGAGTCATCTTCAAAGTTGTTACCAAGAAAGCAGTGGCAAATTTTGTGCATTCCATTATCATTTATTATTTTGGTATTCCTAAAACTATCATTACAGAGAATGTTGCAAATATAAATAACCATTTGATAAGAGAGGTAAGCGATAAATTCAAAATTACGCATCGCAATTCAACCCCTTATCAACCTAAAGCCAATGGCATAGTTGAAGCAGCAAATAAGAACATTAAGAAGATCCTTAGGAAAATGGTCTAGAGTTCCAGGCAATGGCATGAAATGCTTCCTTTCACACTTTTGGTATACCGCACAACCATGCACATATCATTGAGAGCCCCCCTTACTTGTTGGTATATGGCACCGAAGCCGTAATACATGCGAAACTTGAAATTCCCTCTCTTCGGATTATTGTCGAAGCTGAGATCAAGGGTAAAGAATGGGTTAAAACCTGGTTAGAACAATTGACTTTGATTGATGAAAAATGATTGACCGTCGTTTGTCACGGGCAGTTGTACCAACAGAGAATGACCTGCGCTTCTAACAAGAAAGTGCGGCCCATATAGTTTGAAGTGGGGTAACTCATTTTTAAACATATACTTCCACATCTCAAAACCTGAATATAAGGTCCCAAAGATCTCAGCTAATTATGCTAAACAAAAACACCCACAGACTTGTAATAGACCTGCAACTTCAGACCAACAGTTCCAAATTCAATCAGCCAAAACAAATGCCCCATACAATCCTCAAGATACCAATATACAACCAAATAAGCCACCTAACTACCCTGCTCCATCACCACCTACCATCACCCAGTCCCTAGCCACAAAATTGAGAGCCAGGCAGACTGCAGAAATAACTCCAATACAGTTCACACTCCCTAGAATAACCACAAAGTAGGGCAAACCGGCTATTATCTTCACCAAGAATGATTACATGGTCACTCTAGCCAACATATGTCAATATACAATAGTGGGTAAATTCTACAATACCATGCCTAGAATGGAACTGATAAGGAGAAGCTTCATATCTCAAATTGAACTCAGAGGAGGAGTAAAGATACCACACTTCAATGCCAGAACAATGTATATCGACTTAGATAATGAGTATGACCACACAACTGTGGACAAGGGAATTCATGTACATTCAGGGTCAAAGAATGGAATTACAAGCATGGACTCCAAACTTCAATCCTAATCAAGATACTCCAATTGTCCCAGTTTGGATAGTCATTCCTGAACTTCCATGGCATTTCTACTACAGAGAGGTCTTGTCAGTGTTGTTATCACCAATTGGTAAGGTCCTTCACCTTGACCTTGCCTCTATGCAAAAAAACCAAGGGAAGTGTAGCCAAAGTAAGGATGCGAGTGGACTTAACACAAATAGGACCTCACCATGTCTGGCTTGGCTTTGATGAAGAGCAGGATGTAAATGGGGATGGGCAATGGTTGGAGGTTGTGTATGAAGATCTTCCATCTTACTGCCTGCATTGTAGGCACCTGGGACATGAAGATTACTACTACTCAATCATGAAAAAAGATAAGGAAGAAAAAATAAAAGCATTAGAAGATTCATCAAACAACAATGACCACCATACTAAAAATAGAAATGCACGACCACATGGAATACAACTTCAACAGAAATAGCTATTACAGGAGCAGAGCAAAAATCTGAATTCCAAATAAAAAATGGTGGAGGAAGACCAAAGTAAGGAACAACAAGGAAGAGTAAATCACAATGCAATAGCACAACAACCAAATAGGGATAACTAGTCCAAAGATCAATGGCAGTCTCAAAAGAAGAAGCATTTTAGGGGTTTCAACCAAAGAAGCAGGCAGCAAAAATTAAAATAGTCTACCGAACAACTTGTTGATGCACAAGTGACAGAACCAGACATCTCCTCAGTGCATGATCAGGAGATCCTATAATCTCTCAGACGGGGGAACCAAATTAGAAAGATAGGGTTGTCGAAGTTGATACTCCTATGGTTAATAACTCTAATGGGAAAGAGAAAAATAAGAACAGAGCCACACAACAGAAGGAACAACCACCTGACCCCATTCCTAATCAAGGTAAGCAGCTGTTGAGGACTACTAATAAATCTAGCTACACATCTAAGGGTGCAGAAATGAATAGGAACCCTGATCCTAGTGCCCCCAAGCTTCAAGATGCAGCAAGAAAGGAAAGTACTATGAAATGGGTTCAAAAGAGCTTTGTTTATCACAAGGAAGATTTTAATGTGACCCTAAATCATTCATGTCAAGAAATACCATCACAGACCTTTGTGGAATCACCTCAATCTACTGGATTTATTAGGATTAACATACACATATGGGGTTATGAATGCCATGAGGTTATGAATGCCATGAGTTTGAGCACAACTATGAGGACAACACACAGAGGCAGATCATAGGTCTAATGCACAACAACAGGCAGCCAAAGAAAACAACATGGTTATTGTAAATCACAGCCCAATTGGAGAGCTTCTATCAAATGCTAAAGGTTCACAGCAAGGTTTTTCATCAAGGAAGAAGATTAGGGATGTTGATACAGATATACTTCAAGAAACAGAGAGGGAAAACATTCAAATTGATGGTGGGAAGCAACTGGCCATCAATGAAATAGTAATCTCACCAACCAAATCAACAATGAAACCAAGTCTAGGTAACATTTATGATCTACAATTCAGAATGGTACAGAAAGCAGTAGGAATTGGAGGTCTAGACTCAACGATGATGGAGGAGACAAATTTAGTTGAACCAAAACATGCTTTGGTTCCTCATCAACTATATATGCAGTTGAGATAAGTCCACTGGCTTGTGCTTTTGGAATTAGAATTCCACTACATATTCAGCTAAACATACCTCTTAAGTCACCTTTACAAGTCATGCATGAACTGGTAACACACAATGCTACACCACTGGAGATTCAGCAGGAAACATCTGACCTTGATACCTGCAGAGAGGAAAAGGATGATGAATAAATAATAGGAAACTTTAAGGCAGTAACAAAGGAAGAAGATTTATCACCCAGAGATGGTGATAAGAGCGGTAAAAAAAGGAAGGAAACAAGGCCAAACCAAAGAAATTCTGCAAGCAAAATGGATCCTGCCCAGAAGGGCTACATCATAGACCAAATGATGATCAAGACATTAATTTGGAATATTAGGTCTATCAATACTCAACAGGCCTTTCTTATGGTAATTAATATGCAAAGGGAGCAATATTTTTGTGTGATAGCACTAATGGGGCCTTTTCAGAATTTAGGGCATATACAAAGATATAGGAGTCGATTGAATATGGAAACTGCCTTCTCAAATTTGAATGGGAAGATATGGTTGTTCTTCGACGCCGTGGTTGAATGGGAGTTGGTTACAGAAATTGCTCAACAAGTGACTGTAAGGGTGTTCCACCATGATCTTGGCCAGCACATTTTGATGACCTTTGTGTATGCAAAATGCTCATCTGTGGAGAGATTAGAATTATGGGATAGCTTGTATTACTTGGAAAGTGACATGGAATTACCTTGGTTAGTGGGAGGTGACTTTAATGTGGTATTACATGAAGATGAAAAGATAGGGGGTCGTCCAGTATATCCATCTGAATATGGGGACTTTGCTTTTTGTGTAAACTCATGTGGTTTGTTTGATCATGATTATAAAGGAAGCCCATTTACATGGCGGAATGGAAGACCTAATTTAGAGTGCATTTTTGTCAACCTATAATTTCAGCACCTATTTACAACAACTGAAGTGGAGCACTTGATCAGGACAGGCACAGATCATGCACCATTGCTAATGACTTGTGGGGAACAAACCACAAACTTTGTCAAGCCATTCAAATTCTTAAATTTCTGGACAAAACATGCTACATTTAACGAGATGGTGAGGCAGAATTGGAATGCTGATTTCATTGGAGATCCATTTCTAATATTAAAGCATAAACTGAAGAAGGTAAGGGCAACATAATCTAAATGGAGCAGGAATACCTTTGGAGACATTTTCAAGCAACTGGCTATACTGGAAGACATTGTGAATGTCAAAGAAATGTTGTTTGAGGAGGAGCCAACAATTGAGAACATAATAGTCCTTCAAAAAGCTCAGGCAGAATTGAAGAAATACTTTAGTATAAAGGATCAATACTGGAAGCAAAAAGCTGGGATGACATGGTTTGCAGAGGGTGATAGGAACACTAATTTCTTTCACATCCATATCAATGAAAAAAGAAAGAAGCTGCAAATGGAAAGGATCCAGAATGGAGATGGCAATTGGTTGGAAGATCAAGAACAAATGGCCAATGCTGCAATTGAATTCTATCAAAGGCAGTTTACTAATAAAGGGAATCCTACAAATTTTTCCATGCTGGAGAATTTACCTACTATAGTGACTTTGGCGCAAAACTTGGAGTTGTGTAGATTTTCAACCCTAGAGGAAGTTAGGGTAGCAATTTTTAAGCTAAGTGGAGATAGTGCCAGTGGTTCTGATGGATTTACTGGACTATTTTATCAAGAATGTTGGAAAGTAATTAGCTATGACATGCATAATATGATACTACATTTCTATGGTGGTGCACCTTTGCCTAAGTCTATTACTCATACTAACTTGGTATTCCTACCAAAGAAGCCCAGGGTGCAGACCTTCTCAGACTTAAGACCAATAAGTCTGAGCAACTTTATCAATAAAGTGTTGTCTAGAGTTATACATGATAAACTGGAGCAGTTCCTGCCTTCTCTAATATGTCCTAATCAGTCTAGATTTGTGAAAGGGAGGAGCATATTTGAGAATATACTACTCACTCAGGAAATTGTTGCTGACATAAGATTGAGAGGCAAACCTGCCAATGTTATCATTAAGCTGGATATGGCAAAGGCATATGACAGGGTTTCATGGAAATATTTGTTGCATATAATAAGAAGAATGGGATTTGCAGAAAGGTTTATTAATATGGTATGGAATATGGTGTCAAACAACTGGTATTCAGTTTTGGTGAATGGGAAACCCTCATGTTTCTTTAAGTCAACAAGGTGAGTGAAGCAAGGTGATCCTTTATCTCCTGCCTTATTCATTTTGTCAGCTGAGGTATTGCCTAGGTCTTTGAATAAGCTCTTTGAAGACAATTCATTTGTTAGATTTGGTATGCCAAAGTGGTCTGATCTTTTGAACCACTTGGCATATGCTGATGATACAATAATATTTGCCTTAGCTCATCCCCCTTCATTGAGTAAGATCATGGCAATACTGGGCAGATATGAACAGGTGTCAGGCCAACTGATCAACAAAGCTAAGAGATCTTATTACATGCATGCCAATGTTGCACATGCTTTGTTCCAGAGGGTAGGTGACATTACAGGTTTTGCTCAAGGAGAGTTCCCATTCACATATTTAGGGTGTCCAATCTTCTACAATAGAAGGAGAAAGGATTACTATGATGATCTTGTAAAGAAAATAAAGGCTAAATTGCATTCTTGGAAAGGAAAACTTCTATCATTTGGAGGAAAGGCAACACTAATTACCAGTGTGTTGTAAAGTTTGCCAGTGCACCTACTATCAGTGTAGGATCCCTCTAACAACATTATTGAGCACTTGCATAAAATCTTTGCACATTTCTTTAGGAGCACCAAAGAGGAAGGTAGGAGCAGACATTGGGCTTCCTGGCAGAATCTATGTCTTCCTAAAGAAGAAGGTAGCTTAGGGTTTAGGTCTCTCCATGATGTATCAAAAGCTTTGTTTTCTAAACTGTGATGGAGGTTCAGAACTGCTAAATCACTGTGGACTAACTTCATGTGGAATAAATACTGCAAAAAGGAATTACCAACAGTGGTGCAATTTAGATAAGGCTCTCATGTTTGGAAAGAATACTGAATGCTAGGGAAAAAGTGGAACATGAAATATTGTGGGAAATGAAGAGTGGAACTACAAACATATGGCACAAAAATTGGACTGGAGTAGGAGCACTATATCATGTTTTACCCCCATATTTTTCACTTAATGAGGATTTACAATAGGTGGTTGAACTAAGGCAAGAAGGAATATGGAATGAACATTTGGTTGATCAAAGTTTTACAGAAGAAATTGCAGAGCATATTATACAAAATGTCCAGTATGGAGGCAGTGAAGAATTTTGGGACAAGCCATACTGGATGCCAACAACTTCTGGAAAATTCACTCTAGGGAGTTCTTGGCATATTCTTAGACATAGAGCACATCCTAATCAGGAGTTTAAAAATATATGGATCAAAGGTTTGCCATTCAAGATATTATTCTTCTTGTGGAGATTATGGAGGCGCAAGGTGGCTACTGATGATTTATGGAGAAGACAAGGGTACATAGTCATGTCTAGATGTTGGTGTTGTCATCATCCCCAGGAGGAAACAATTGATCATATATTTTTAACCAGCCCAATAGCTAATAAGGTTTGTAGGATATTCTTAGGGGCAACTGGGATTAATATATCATTGGTGTAGTTGAAACAAGTGATAAGGGCTTGGTTAAATACTAAGTGTTGTCAAAAATTGAAGCCACTATTTCAGGAAGCACCAGCCATAACTACATGGGAGTGGTGGAAAAGGAGGAACACAGGAAAGTATGGAGGAACAGTATCAACCAGTAGAGTCATACATGAAGTTAACAAAATATTGCATTATTTGGCAAGGATGAGGTATCCATGGTTGTCAAACATGCCATTGATTTGGCCAGATATGATAATCTACCTGGAGGGATATAAACCTATTCTTGTTACTAGGACAATCACATGGCAGGCGCCATATGCAGGATGGTTCAAATGCAACACTGACGAAGCTTCAAAAGGGAATCCTGGTCCTAGTTCACTAGGCTTTTGTGTGAGAAACAAAACAGGAGATTTGGTGTATGCAAGGTCTGTGGACTTAAGGATAACAACAAATGTTGTAGCTGAGGCTAAGTATATCGTACAAGGCTTGGAATACTGTATGGAGCAGGGGCTTCACCCTCTCATTTTGGAGACTGACTCATTGCTGATGAAGAAGGTTATTGAAGGAGAATGGGATCCACCTTGGAGTTTAGTGGAAGAAGTGAAGAAAATTAAGGAGATATGAGTTTTCAACATGTTTTTAGAGAGGGAAACACAATTGCAGATTTTATAGCTAACATTATTTTCTCTTTCGCAGGTACAACTGAATTCTATTCCTTTTCTGAACTTCCTAGTGTAGGGAGGAGACTAATCAATCTTGACAAGTCACAAACTCCTAATCTTAGGGTTAGGATTTCCAAAAGAAGAGCACCAGATTGATGGTGATACTAGGTTTGTTATTGTACTTGCTTGCTTGGTACATTGATATGCTTAGAGTCTTTACATTGTTAGAGTATTTTCCAGTGGTATTAGCATGGCGTAATGCTCATTCTTGAGGTGCTTTAATGTTGTATGGAGGTTCACATACAAGTAGGTTGTGGAAACATCACTCAAAAAGGTTTATGAATATTGTAATGTATAAGCATAAGTCTCAGCATGTCCTTAGGATTGGCTTCTGGTTATGTGTTACTTACCATATGATTGAACATTCCAATAGTTGGGATCCTATTATATTCCTAGAATTGATAGGTGCTTGTCTATTTATGTCTATTGCCAGGACATTAGCTAGTGGTATTGGCATGTTTTCATGCCCAATCTAGCAATGTAATGGCAGTATACATAGTTGCCTCGAATGTTGTATATGCTACTGTTGGCAGCTTCTGTTACGTCATACAGTCACACATTTTGTCATGTGCTTCGTGTCTATACGTATAGTTAACTACTGGCAGGTACAACTAGATACCAATTGGAGCAGTATGTTTATTGAATACGACATCCCATTTTGACAATATTTTATGAATGATCAAAGCTGTTACTTAATGATACTAGAAGGTGTAATGTTTCAGATTAGTATGCTTTGTAATGTCATGGCATTATACAGTGGTATTGACATGTATACATGTCCAATCTGGAGGTGTTATGGAATTGCAAACACGTGCATTATATTGCCAAATATAACACCTTTAAATACATCCATTTGGCTACTCTCATTATACTTGCTATTGTTTTGGACTTCATTGGATACTAACATTGTTCGTGGAGTGGAAAACTACATGGATTCTTGGTCACTTCCAGTTGGTGGTGTTGCTTGGAGATTCACATTAGCAATGACCTATGGAAAGAAGTACTGCCCTATTTTCCAACGAACAATACATTTTGCCTTCACAAAACATGATCAAGTTCTACATTGGCTACTTCTCCTGCTATACTCCTGCCTGTCTCCAGCTAGATGATTCTATGCATGGGACATGTACAAAGAACATGAACTTGCAAGTCCAACTGTTCTGGTTATCTTCAAATTGTGTTGGTGTGGCTTGGATGTTCACAATTGCCTTGTCCATTGGAAAGCAAAACATGGCGCCTGGTGAGAGTATTAAAGGTGCTACTTTGATATTTTCCACATGGATAGTGGATACAGACATCAACCGATGTGGGGAGTTGACAACATCATCTTTTGTAATAAATAGGATCTACATGTTTATTAACAATAACATAGTTTCGTTAAATTTTCTTTTCTGAGACTATTTGTAATCATTGTACTCTTGAGATTGTTATATATATATATATATATATATATATATATATATATATATATATATATATAATCACTAGGCACACAGCCTAGTGGTATAGTTACTTAAAAAAAAGCTAAAGGAAAATTTGATCCAAATTCGCAAGGTCCATACATTATTACAAGAGTGCTTCCAAAAGGGAGCATTGTACTTGGGAGATATTGAAGGAAATGTCCTCAGACAACTGTAAAAGTAGATGCAGTCAAAAGATACTATGTGTGACCCATTGTGCAGCTTGAATGTTCTCTGGTTGGGATGACAAAGACTTTAATTTTGCTACTCAAGAACCATCAACCTTTTGGAAACCCTTTGAGCCCGTTAACCTTTTTCTTTAATAACCCTCTTTGGAACCTTTCTATATTAAAAAAAAGAGAAAACAAAAAGAAAAAGAGAAAAATAAAAAAATAAAAAAATCAAAAACAAAATGTTCATGTTGATTGAACTACGTCTGACCGGATTCCAAAAGGATACGTAGGCAACCCTACTTTGGGTTCGGTCACACCAATCAAAAATCCACAATCCCCCCAAAGGTCAAAACTGGGGCAACGTTACGAGATTTTGGTGATAGTTTCGTCTAAAAGGTTCCAAAATTGAAATTCACTCCATATTCCTTTTACCTAAAACCCTTTCAAGACTTTCCGACCAATCAACAAGAATGTTCAGAATTCGAGGTCATGAATATTTGGACCTGTTTCCATCAAGAATGAGGGAAATAAAATAAGAGAGCTTTATTGGTGAAAACCTTCACGTGCACCGTAAGGCGATGGTGAGTAGAGAAATGAAAGAATTAGAGAGTCTTACTAGTGAAGACCCGCAAAGGGAACTATAAGGCGACAGTGAGAAGATAAATGAGAGAGATCAACTAGTGAAAACCCGCAAAGGGCATTACTGATCGAGTAGAGGATTTACACCGCCACGGTACCAACACAGTCTTGAGCAGGGGTTCTCCATTTAGAGACAAGAGTTATGATGAGTTTCTTAGAGTTCGACGGTTTACATGGATTGGGCACCCAGTCCAAGAAGCATGTCATTTTCAATGAAGTCCGTATATATTTTCAGATAAGTCCTTCTTTCATTTTCTCGAAAGGGACACTTCTTGTTTAAACTCATTCGTCCTCCAATTGTTTTCTTTACCTGTACGATTGAAGATTTCCCTTGAATCCATTTCTGTCACGCCCCGAACCTAGGAGCGATACAAGCACCCGGTGCTTCACCTAACCTGGCGTACCAAATTGCGACTAAGGGACTCTGAGCACATAATGTCATACTTTGGCCATGGGGCCACCTTGCAAGACAATTTGCGAAGCAAAATATAAAACTGAATGGAAACTAGCGCTAACTAAACATCAATATAAAGCTAGGCTGAAAAGGCCGTCATAGCTATTACAGCTGACAAACCACCAAATTATACATACCAGGCCTACAAACCCAACATACTGCACTAACCAACAGGATATGTCTACAAGCCTCTACTGATAGATGTACTATGATCGGAACAGGGCCCCGACCTACCCATAACATATATACAGATATACATAAGATGTACACAAAAACTCTAGACCTGGCAACTCCGAAAGACGTGGAGCTTACCGATCAGGCTGAACTCGGGAAACACCTACTGAGGAGGTCTACCCGTCTGTCTGTCTGAACCTGCACGCATGAAATGCAGCGCCCCCAGAAAAGGGACGTCAGTACGAAATAATGTACCGAGTATGTAAGGCAATAAAATAACTGAAAGTTGAAACTGAACTGATAATATGATATCTGAAATTAACTGGGAGTCAAAGATGGTCTGGAGATATACTTACCTGCTGATACTGGCTCAACTCTCTCAATATATTAAGTAAAATAAATGTCCGGCCCTATAAGGCTCGGTACGTGTAAATGCTCGGCCGTAGTAGGCTCGCTCATAGGCGCTCGGCCATACTGGGCTCTGTATCTCGGCCATCCTGGGCTCGCTCATAGGCGCTCGGCCACAGTAGGCTCGGTATATATAACTTACCATCTGATCAGAGGTTGCCCAATAGGGGCCTGCCCACCGATTATAGCTCGATGGTGGTGAAAATAGTGTAATACTGTATATATATATATATAGACCCTCTGCTCTCTTGACTGAATAAAGACAAAACTAAACTGAATATGAAGTCCCGATAAGGAATAATATTGTAACTTATGAGACTAGAATAATGTGAATAAATTCATGAATACGAACTTCTCTTTATGTCTCATTATTAACACATGTAGCTACGAGATCATGCCAAAATGAAGGAAGGGCTTAGCCTTAACATACCTTATCACAATCTTTCCAATCACCAAGTTGAACTCACCTCTTTGCACCTTAATCTACAAGAATGATAATAATACTATCTTTAAGTTACGAAAGGTACAACTATCGCACAACGAACGACAAACTTATTTTGTATTAAAACGGGCAGCATCTCCCCTATAATCCTTACTTCCTCCAAATTCAAGATAACACCAACAATACAAGAACAGAACAATAACAACATATATACATCATTTTCCAGCCCTATATACACCATCAAATACTACAAAACAGCCCAACACACCCCAATCTCTTCGTACACAAAACGACCACCGTAGTAGTGTCAAACGACCCGAAAATGTTATGACGAACGACCAGCCAACCACCCTAAATTTATATGGTGTTTATAAACCCCCTTCCTCCTCCAAAACTCCACAAAATAGTAGTAAAACACGCAGCCCAACAGCAACACAAAACAGTCCACAAAACAGTCCGCTACAAGTGAATAACTCGAACTCACGGCTTCCGATCACCATCCCGTGAGTTCTTACAAGTATAGAACGACTTACCATGAATTTACAGAAGAAAAATTGGATGAAAGAGAGCAGTAAACTCACCTTATTTGTTGGATAACTCAGCTCTTATCTTGGTTCTTCAAACTCTAGGTTTTACCTCCAATTAGAACTTGAAAGGGAGAGAAAATCAATTAGGGTTTGTGGGAAATTTTTGGGAGGATTATTTGCAGAGCTTATGTCTGGTTATTATGCTCTATTTTAAGTCTAATATATGAAGAAAATATTCCCTTAAAAGGCCTCTTTGGACGACCCGAAATGGCCCATTTTTGGGCTTTCATTTAAGCAAGTAGGTGACACACCTACTTGTCACCTAGCAGCTTGCGCAGTATCGCACAAATGCCCATATCTTTCTACTCCAATGTCGTATTGAAAAACGGTTTAATGCTTTGGAAAATAGACTCATAGATATTTAATTTGATGGTTGGAACACCCCATAACTCTAAGTATATTGGGAGAAAATCACAGTTACATTTGACCCAAAGTTTCAGTAAAACTTATGAATGTAACTTGTGATGACTTTCATCGACTTTTGTTCCACAACTCGCTTGACTTCAAAACATAACACACGGATGTCATACGACTAATATAAATCATAACATAATCTCCTTATCATGTTAATCACCCTAGTCTCACCCCAAAGGTACATGTTATAACATTTCCAACTTGTCGACTTTCGACGAAACATTGTTTTATTTAATTGCTTTAGCTTCTGAACTGTCCAACCCTCTTTGTACTTGTTGTTCATGATCTTCAATATTTGTAACCTCAGAGGTAACATGATTAACTTACTTTATATACTTTTAAATATTATCTCATTTTTGGTCCTACATTAGTTTGCTTATGACGCATTTTTACGTACGAAAATATAGGGTGTAACATCACTCCCCCTTGGGAACATTCATCCTCGAATGTTTACTCTTAGAGACTTTGGAAAATTTTGCCAAAGTATCCTTCGTACACTAGGTTAAAACCAACCTGCACGTAGCTAGAAACATACTATGCATGCCACATATGGCCAATCTTTATAAATAGCAGCAATTTGCCTCACCGATCGTAAATCATAAATATTGAAAGTGAAAAATAAAAGCTTACCTGATGACCTGCTAGCCTACATAGAGCTATGTTGTAGCGTCCCATCTCGAACCATATCTTCAGTTTGAAATAGGTGGGGGTATTTAGACTTCATTTATTCCTCCGATTCCCACGTCATCTCTTCTATATTCTTGCTTCTCCATAAAACCTTTACGGTCCTTATTTCGTAGATTGCGGATTTGTCGGTCAAGGATGGCAACTGGAATTTCCTCGTATGACAAGTCCTCTGTAATCTGTACATCATCCGTGGGCACCACTCGGGTAGGATCGCCAATGCACTTCCGTAGCATAGATACGTGAAAAACCGGATGGACAGACTCCAATTCTGAGGGCAACTCTAACTCATAAGCTACTTGGCCCACTCTCCGAATGATCCTATAAGGCCCAATATACCGTGGGCTAAGCTTGCCTTTCTTGCCAAACCTCATCACGCCCTTCATAGGTGATACCTTTAAGAATACCCAGTCATTAATCCTGAACTCTAAGTCTCGTCGCCGCACGTCAGAATATGACTTCTGACGACTCTGAGCTGTCAACAGTCGCTCCCGGATAAGCTTTACTTTCTCTATGGCCTGTTGAACCAGGTCTGGCCCATATAACCCAGATTCCCCAACATCAAACCACCCTATAGGAGATCTGCACTTACGCCCATACAAAGCCTCGTACGGAGCCATCTGAATACTGGAGTGGTAACTGTTATTATATGCAAACTCGACAAGAGGTAGATGTTCATCCCAACTTCTTTTAAAATCCAACACACATACTCATAACATATCCTCGAGCGTCTGAATTGTGCGCTCGGCTTGTCCATCAGTCTGTGGATGAAAAGCTGTGCTGAGATTCACCTGAGTCCCTAGACCTCTCTGAAATGACCTCCAAAAATGTGCTGTAAACTGAGCCCCACGGTCAGATATAATAGAAACTGGTACTCCGTGTAGCCGCACTATCTCCTTAATATATAACTTTGCATAATCTTCTGCTGTATATGTAGATCTGACCGGTAGGAAGTGAGCTGATTTCGTGAGCCTATCGACTATCACCCATATGGAATCGAACTTACGATTAGAACGAGGTAAACCCGTGATAAAGTCCATGTTTATCGCCTCCCATTTCCATGTCGGGATCTCTATAGTCTGCATTAGCCCTCCAGGCTTCTGGTGCTCTACCTTCACTTGCTGGCAACTAGTACATTGGGGCGACAAACTCAGCAATGTTCTTCTTCATATCGTTCCACCAGTACACATCCTTAATGTCATGATACATCTTCGTCGACCCAGGATGGATGGAATACCATGAATAATGTGCCTCTGACATAATCCTGTCTCGTAGCCCTGCTACATCTGGAACACACAAACGACCCCTATATCTGAGAACCCCATCTCCCTTTAGCTCTAACAGTGGCTTCTTCTGCTGCGGAACTCGCTCTCTCAGCTCGACCAACTCTGGGTCCTCGTACTGCCTTTCCTTGACTTCCGCTATGAGGGATGATTTTGTAGTGTTTTGGAGTACAACTCCACCATCCTCAGAATCTACTAACCGAACCCCCAACGAAGACAATTGATGAATCTCTCTAGCTAATTGTCTTTTCTTGGGCTCTACATGTGCTAAGCTACCCATAGATCGGCGACTTAAGGCATCTGCTACAACATTAGCTTTCCCTGGATGGTAGAGAATGTTAACATCGTAATCTTTCAATAACTCAAGCCATCGCCTCTGTCGCAAATTCAACTCTTTCTGCTTGAAGATATATTGTAGGCTTTTATGATCAGTAAATACATCAACATGAACACCATATAAATAATGCCGCCATATCTTAAGTGCATGGACAACCGCAGCTAACTCGAGGTCGTGGGTCGGATAATTCCTCTCGTGCTTCCTCAACTGCCTTGAAGCATACGCAATTACCTTCCCATGTTGCATCAGGACACATCCTAACCCGACACCTGATGCATCACAATACACGGCATAACCCTCTAGACCCTCTGGAAGTGTTAGAACTGGAGCTGAGGTCAACCTGTTCTTAAGCTCTTGGAAACTCCGCTCGCAAGCCTCTGTCCATTGAAACTTAGTTTCTTTCTGTGTCAACTTCGTCAATGGTGCCGAAAGGGAAGAAAAACCCTCTACGAACCTCCGATAGTATCCTGCTAAGCCTAGAAAGCTACGAACCTCTGTCGGAGTGGTAGGTCTAGGCCAATATTTCACGGCCTCAATCTTCTGAGTGTCCACCTTTATCCCTTTATCTGATACAATATGCCCCAAGAATGCTACAGACTTCAACCAAAACTCACATTTAGAAAACTTAGCATACAACTTACGACCACAGAGGGTTTGGAGTATCGCTCGCAGGTGGTCCGCATGCTCATCCTCTGAACGGGAATAAACCAGAATATCATCAATAAATACTATCATGAACAGATCTAAAAATGGCCGGAATAGGCTATTCATCAAGTCCATAAATACAGCAGGTGCATTAGTCAACCCGAAGGACATGACAAGGAACTCGAAGTGGCCATATCGGGTCCTGAAGGCTGTCTTCGGAATATCTTTTTCCCGAACTCTGACCTGGTGGTACCCCGACCTCAAATCTATCTTTGAAAAGCATCTAGCCCCTGCAACTGATCAAACAAGTCATCGATCCTTGGAAGTGGATACTTATTCTTAATAGTTACCTTGTTCAGCTGCCTATAATCGATACACATCCTCAGCGAGCCGTCTTTCTTCCACACAAATAGTACTGGTGCACCCCAAGGTGAGGTACTGGGCCTGATGTAACCTTTCTCCAGCAAATCTTTTGACTGCTCCTTCAACTCCTTCAATTCGCCAGGTGCCATTCTATACGGAGGGACGGATATTGGTTGAGTTCCTGGAAGCAAATCGATGCTAAAATCAATCTCTCGCTCTGGAGGAATACCTGGAAGCTCATCTGGAAACACATCTGCATACTCTTTGACTACGGGAATAGACTGAAGTGTAGGTATCTCAGCATCTGCATCTCTAACTCGCACAATATGATAAATGCACCCTTTTGCGATCATTTTCCTCGCCTTCAGATAGGAAATAAACCTACCTCTGGGTGTTGGTGTATTACCTACCCATTCAAGGACTGGCTCACCCGGAAAATGAAATCTGGCTGCCTTTGCTCGGCAATCAACTGTGGCATAGCAAGCTGCCAACCAGTCCATGCCCATGATAGCATCAAAATCCATCATCTCTAGCTCAACTAGGTCAGCTGAGGTCTGATGACTACAAATTGTCACCGTACAACCTCGGTAAACCCGTCTAGCAATAATCGATTCTCCGACCGGTGTAGATACCGTAAAAGGATCACTTAGTATTTCAGGCACTATACCAAACTTCCTCGCGACAAATGGGGTAATATACAATAAAGTAGATCCTGGGTCTATCAAAGCATAAGCATCGTGAGAGCAAATGGTTAATATACCTGTCACAATGTCTGGTGAAGACTCCTGGTCCTGTCGACCCGCTAAAGCATAGATACGGTTCTGATTACCACTTGAACTGGAACCTCTACCTCTGCCCTGACCTCTACCAGCCGAAGACTGAGACTCGCGCCCTGAAGGATGCACAAACATAGATGATCCTGTTGCTGAACTCGCTGGTTGTGCCATTCCCCCCGAATCTCTATTTGGGCAATCTTGCATCATATGCCCTGGACGCCCACATGTATGACAAGCATCAGAACCTGCTCGGCATTGGCCCAAGTGTCCTCTACCACAGATGTCACACCATGGAGGAAATGACCATGTCTGCACAGATCCTCGCTGTCGCTGCAAACCCGACGCCCGAGAGCTCTCACCTGGTCCTGACTGATTATAGCGGTCATACCTGTAATCCTGTAACTGAGGTGGCGGAGGCCTAGGTGGCCGTCCGAAGTACTGGGTCCTATAACTACCCTGATATTGCTCCTGAGACCTGGGAAATCTCATCCTCTTATGTTGCCCTTGCTCAGCCCTTTCTGTACCCTGCTGTCGACGCCTACCCCTTTCTATATTCTGGGCGAATGCCTGAATCCGGGAGATATCCATACTATCCTGCAATACAGCGGTGGCACATGCCTCGGTTAACTCTGGGGCTAACCCTGCTATAAACCTGTGAATCCTGTCCCGCATAGTAGCAACTATGGATGGTGCATATCTGGCCAATGAGTCAAAACGGAGACTATACTCTCGAACACTCATATTACCCTACTTGAGGGCTAGAAACTGATCGACTCGAGCCTGTCGGATCTCCCGTGGTAAGTACTGGTCAAGGAAGGCATCTGAAAAATTCTCCCAAATAGCTGGAGGTGCATCACATCCCCTGGACCTCTCCCATCCCTCATACCAAAGGATGGCTATATCTCGGAGTTGAAAAACTGCTAGCTCAACTGCCTCTTTCTCCGTGGCATGCATAACACGAAAGATCCGGTGAAGCTGATCTATGAAATCCTGCGGGTCCTCCCTCTGATCTGTCCCCGTAAACTCTGGGGGACTCAAAGCAATAAACTCTAGGACCCTTGAACTCCCAGACCCCTCAGAAGTTCCTGCACTAGCTGATGCCCTAGCCTCTTGCTGGGTAGCTACCAACTATGCCAACAAATGCACCGCACTCCTTAAGTCCTGATCTGATGGAAGTGGAGGGGGAACTGGATGTGCGGTTTCCCTAGGAATCTCCGTAGTTGGTGGAGGAGCCGGTAATGGCTGAGTAGGGGTCTCACCTTGAGCCTCAGATTGGGCCCCATCTACTGGGGGTACCCTGCTGGTCCCCTCACCTATTGTTGTATCTCTCCTCTGGCTAGCCGTAGTCTTCCTAGTCACCGTCATCTGTGCATGCAAACACCAACACATAAGTTTAATTCAAATTTCCTATAACTCAGTTCTGTATCACGATTTAGATTTCAAAGAAGGGTAACCAACTCCTAAATGCCCTGTAGTGCCCTGCTTATATAATGTGGTGCACATCACATCTATAAACAAGACCCTACTAGACACGGCTTGTAGACTCCCTAGGACAGAACTGCTCTGATACCAAGTTTGTCACACCCCGAACCTAGGAGCGATACAAGCACCCGGTGCTTCACCTAACCTGGCGTACCAAATTGCGACTAAGGGACTCTGAGCACATAATGTCATACTTTGGCCATGGGACCACCTTGCAAGACAATTTGCGAAGCAAAATATAAAACTGAATGGAAACTAGCGCTAACTAAACATCAATATAAAGCTAGGCTGAAAAGGCCGTCATAGCTATTACAGCTGACAAACCACCAAATTATACATACCAGGCCTACAAACCCAACATACTGCACTAACCAACAGGATATGTCTACAAGCCTCTACTGATAGATGTACTATGATCGGAACAGGGCCCCGACCTACCCATAACATATATACAGATATACATAAGATGTACACAAAAACTCTAGACCTGGCAACTCCGAAAGACGTGGAGCTTACCGATCAGGCTGAACTCGGGAAACACCTACTGAGGAGGTCTACCCGTCTGTCTGTCTGAACCTGCACGCATGAAATGCAGCACCCCCAGAAAAGGGACGTCAGTACGAAATAATGTACCGAGTATGTAAGGCAATAAAATAACTGAAAGCTGAAACTGAACTGATAATATGATAACTGAAATTAACTGGGAGTCAAAGATGGTCTGGAGATATACTTACCTGCTGATACTGACTCAACTCTCTCAATATATTAAGTAAAATAAATGTCCGGCCCTATAAGGCTCGGTACGTGTAAATGCTCGGCCGTAGTAGGCTCGCTCATAGGCGCTCGGCCATACTGGGCTCTGTATCTCGGCCATCCTGGGCTCGCTCATAGGCGCTCGGCCACAGTAGGCTCGGTATATATAACTTACCATCTGATCAGAGGTTGCCCAATAGGGGCCTGCCCACCGATTATAGCTCGATGGTGGTGAAAATAGTGTAATACTGTATATATATATAGACCCTCTGCTCTCTTAACTGAATAAAGACAAAACTAAACTGAATATGAAGTCCCGATAAGGAATAATATTGTAACTTATGAGACTAGAATAATGTGAATAAATTCATGAATACGAACTTCTCTTTATGTCTCATTATTAACACATGTAGCTATGAGATCATGCCAAAATGAAGGAAGGGCTTAGCCTTAACATACCTTATCACAATCTTTCCAATCACCAAGTTGAACTCACCTCTTTGCACCTTAATCTACAAGAATGATAATAATACTATCTTTAAGTTATGAAAGGTACAACTATCGCACAACGAACGACAAACTTATTTTGTATTAAAACGGGCAGCATCTCCCCTATAATCATTACTTCCTCCAAATTCAAGATAACACCAACAATACAAGAACAGAACAATAACAACATATATACATCATTTTCCAGCCCTATATGCACCATCAAATACTACAAAACAGCCCAACACACCCCAATCTCTTCGTACACAAAACAACCACCGTAGTAGTGTCAAACGACCCGAAAATGTTATGACGAACGACCAGCCAACCACCCTAAATTTATATGGTGTTTATAAACCCCCTTCCTCCTCCAAAACTCCACAAAATAGTAGTAAAACACGCAGCCCAACAGCAACACAAAACAGTCCACAAAACAGTCCGCTACAAGTGAATAACTCGAACTCACGGCTTCCGATCACCGTCCCGTGAGTTCTTACAAGTATAGAACGACTTACCATGAATTTACAGAAGAAAAATTGGATGAAAGAGAGCAGTAAACTCACCTTATTTGTTGGATAACTCAGCTCTTATCTTGGTTCTTCAAACTCTAGGTTTTACCTCCAATTAGAACTTGAAAGGGAGAGAAAATCAATTAGGGTTTGTGGGAAATTTTTGGGAGGATTATTTGCAGAGCTTATGTCTGGTTATTATGCTCTATTTTAAGTCTAATATATGAAGAAAATATGCCCTTAAAAGGCCTCTTTGGACGACCCGAAATGGCCCATTTTTGGGCTTTCATTTAAGCAAGTAGGTGACACACCTACTTGTCACCTAGCAGCTTGCGCAGTATCGCACAAATGCCCATATCTTTCTACTCCAATGTCGTATTGACAAACGGTTTAATGCGTTTGGAAAATAGACTCATAGATATTTAATTTGATGGGTGGAACACCCCATAACTCTAAGTATATTGGGAGAAAATCGCAGTTACATTTGACCCAAAGTTTCAGTAAAACTTATGAATGTAACTTGTGATGACTTTCATCGACTTTTGTTCCACAACTCGCTTGACTTCAAAACATAACACACGGATGTCATACGACTAATATAAATCATAACATAATCTCCTTATCATGTTAATCACCCTAGTCTCACCCCAAAGGTACATGTTATAACATTTCCAACTTGTCGACTTTCGACGAAACATTGTTTTATTTAATTGCTTTAGCTTCTGAACTGTCCAACCCTCTTTGTACTTGTTGTTCATGATCTTCAATATTTGTAACCTCAGAGGTAACATGATTAACTTACTTTATATACTTTTAAATATTATCTTATTTTTGGTCCTACATTAGTTTGCTTACGACGCATTTTTACGTACGAAAATATAGGGTGTAACAATTTCGGTCTAACTTTTTGTCAAAGTAAGGTAAAAAAAGGACGGCAAGACCGATTTTAGGTCTCTCATTTGAATCGAGCTGATATATCAATAGGCACTGAACTTCGGCAAAGGCATTAAGTCGTGCCTGATTGGCCATGATTGGCAGATGCCCTAGAAGTGAAAGCTTCAAAGAAAGAAGCCAACTGAAATTCCCTCAAAGGAAAAGGAAGTTGAAAGGTTAAGCCTTACTAGGCTACTAATCATTATGTTGAAAGTCTAGAAAAGCCAAAGGCTCCTCAAGGCTGGAAGTGAAGATGACATTTAAGAAAATGACCAGCTATCATTATAATCAGCATCCAAGCAAGAAGATGGGCCGAGATCAAGTATCTGAAGCACTCAAGGCCACAAACCAACCCCCACTACGAACTAAAAATTGTTCTTTGTTGAAAAATAGGAAACATGCGTAATACAAGAAAAATAACCTAGCAACAAGCAGGTACCACCAAAAGCAAACTCGTGCGGAGATTAAACATAACTCTGCAAAAGCAAAAACTCTTAAAAAGGGAAGTCTTCTCAAAATTCTTTCCCACATTTTGCTCATATCTTAGATACATTTAAAATCATGCTAGTATAGGGTACAACAATCCCTAGCTGCATTTTCCAACATAGGGTACACCACTCCCTGATTGATGATTATTTTAGACATAGGGTATACCACTCCCTAGTCTCATTGCCTGTATAGGGTACACCAATCCCTAGCTGCATTTTCCAATATAGGGTACACCACTCCCTATTTAATGATTACTTTAGACATATGGTACACCACTTCCTAGTCTCATTGCCAGTATAGGGTACACTAATCCCTAGCTACATTTTCCAACATAGGGTACACCACTCCTTAGTTGATGAGTTTTAGACATAGGGTACACCACTCCCTAGTCTCTTTATCAGTATAGGGTATACTAATCCCTAGATATATTTTCCAACATAGGGTACACCACTCCCTCGTTGATGATTTTAGACATAGGGTACACCACTCCCTAGCCTCTTTACCAGTATACAGTACACCAATCCCTAGATGTAGTTTCTAATCCCTAGTCTCATGCTAGTATAGGGTACATCAATCGCTAGTTGTATTCCCCAACATAGGGTACTATCACGTCCTAATTCCCGCTATAGGTCGTGATGGCGCCCAATGTCGCCGTCAGGCAAGCCAAAGGTGAACTACCAACTTAGTTATTCACTTTATTATTTGATTTTAAAATCATGAGTCTTATTAGATAAAGAAATTAATGCATTAAAAATCGTAGGTACATACAATTTAAATAAAATATAAAGTAAAAGTGTGTCAATGCTAAGCAAAACCATAAACAAATTCTAGAACATCCCCAAAACCCGGTGTCACAATTGCATGAGCATCTACTAATGAGTGCCATAATAATACATCTGTCTGGAATATAAAATAGACAGGATAAAGTAAATAAATTAGATGGAGAGTATGTGGTCTGCGACACGTAGCATGAAATGGAGCTCACCATAAAATCCCCCGACCATCTGCTCCTACGCGCTCAGATGACCACCATATAAACCTGTCAGATCCTGCACATTTAGTGTAGAAGTGTAGCATGAGTACGTAAATCAACGCATACCCACTAAGTATCTAGCCTAACCCCGGAAGTAACTTAACAACATAAGTACACTAAATTTATGTATTAACCAAGCACAAGTATTGTTAAAGTACATATCAGTTGTTACCAACATACAAATGTCAAGTGTGCATTACATTAGACAAAGGGATGCTATATTATAACCGCAAAAAAAAAAAAAATACAATCGAAAGTGATAACATGACATCTTAATGCCACCATAAACACTAAGAACCAAAAATATAAGTTTTTACTACTCCTATTGCCACCATCATTCTCGGTCTCTCTCTAAATGAATAAAATGTGTTAAGACGTCTCAGAAATCTAGGTTGCTTACTTTTATATGATAGGTTTAATGAGTTATGGGTTAATGAATTTTTTAAAACGATTTTTTTAATCTGTTTGCTTTCCGTTAGGTGGAGGGTATTTTCGAAACGTTTTGTTAACGGTAAGGGTATATGTGGCCCCATAGTATAACGGAGGATAGATGTGAACAATATATGAAAATAGAAGGGTATATTTGACCCTTTTCCCTATAATAAATTATAAACAGATATGAACACAACAACAATAATGAGGTAAGAAACTATAACTAACATAATCAATTGCATAATAACAGAATGAATTCCTTGAATATCAGGTGCTATCTCAAACAAATAAGAAATATCATCTAAATACCAAGTCTCAAATCAAGGGAAAAGCTCATGAGTATTCGGACTCCTAGCGATATTACGCAAGAGTTACGTTGAGGTCATACGGCCCGATTCATAAAGTCGTGTACATACACTGTCGAGGTCATACGGCCCAATCTATGGATGCATCTCATATTGCTATTTCATAGCACTGCCGATGCGTTCGGACCGACCCTAGGAAGAGAAGAAACTTAACAAATTACGGACCACATATTTGCAACACAAGGACAGGAACGTAAAGTAAACATGACTAGCATAAAGTAAACATGATTTTTACCGTCTATCAAATATCTTGTCAAACAAATCAAGGTGATAAAGCTCGGCCTAACATATTCCGAATTAATTTCAATTACATGTTCAAGTAATTATGCTAGCAAATTGAGTTCAACTAAGTCAAGTATTACATGATAATGTCCTAAGTCTACTTGGACATAAACATGCTTTTAGCTACGCACGGACTTTCGTCACCCCGTGTGTATGTAGCACCCACAACTAGTAGCACAAAACAATTTAATACCTACGAGATAGTTTTCCCATCAGAAGGTTAGGCAAGAGACTTACCATGCTCCAAAGTTCCATAACCGACTACATCTAACACCTCAAAATGATGCCCTTCGATCCTGAACTAGTCAAACTACATGCAAACCAGTCAAAATATACTCTAAATATAAAATTTTATAAAAACTCACAACCTCGCTCGGAAGGTCAACGAAGACAACCCTCGGGCCAATATGCCCGGATTCTAAAAGGTTTCCAAGATAAACATTGCCCATAACACCACGAACTCAAATATATAATTTATTTCCAATTCCATGTCTAATTTCGTGGTCAAAATCCAAAAATACTAAATTATATGTTTTCTTTCAAAATCTCACAATTCCTACCAATTTCCATATTTAAATCCTTGTAAAATTCATGTAATCAATTTACAATATGTGGGAATTACTTACCTTGCCATAGATGATAAAAATCTCCCCTTGAAGAGCTCCAAAATCTCCCAAACAAGGGAGAAGTGGAAGAAATGAGCCAAATCCCAAAATAAATTGAAGTCTGTCCAATCTTTTCTTCTTCGCGATCATGGAAGCCCCATCGCGATTGCGAAGGCCAAAAATGCTGCTGCCCAAAACTACTCTACACATTCGCGGACAACAGGTCGCGTTGGTGAAGCCTTCTAGTCCTACTGCTTCGCGTTCGCAGTAAATAAAACGTGTTTGAGAAGGCTTAACGGCTCCAGGTCCTCGAGCTCCCCATCCTTCTACGCATTCATGACTCCCTGCCGCGTTCGCGAAGGGTAACTCAGCTCCTTCTCCACGTTCGCGATGAACACTTCCCATCAGTCCACAAATCCTTCTTCGCGATCGCGTAAGTCCACTCGCAATCGAAGAACGACACCAACACCAGTAGCCAATAGCATCAAAATACCTAAACTTGGTTCGAAACCACCCCGAATCACACCCGAGGCCCTCGGGACCCTTGTCTAATCACACCAACAAGTTCCAATACCTTATCCAAACTTATCCAAAGGCTCAAAATGCCACGAATAACATCAAAATCATGAATCGGCGATCAAAATTGTTCTTTAAACTTTCAAACATTTAAACTTCGATGAACGCGTTTGAATCATACTTAATCATTCCGGAATGACGCCAAACTTTACATACAAGTCACAAATCATGATACAAACTTATTCCATGGCTTGGAACCCCAAACGGACATCGATAACACCAAAGTACACTTCAAACCAAACTTAGAAAATTCTAAAACCTTCAAAATGCCAACTTTCCACAATAAGCACCAAAATGCTCCTGGTCCACCCGATACTCAACCCAAATATACGCCCAGGTCCGAAATCGTCAAACGAAACTATTAGAACCTTAAAATCCTGATTTCGAGGTTGTTTAGTCAAAAGTCAAACCTTGGCCAACTTTTCCAACTTAAAGCTTTCGAATGGAAAACTTTCCATTCGAATCAACTATGAACTTCCCGAAATTCAATTCCGACTATGCGTACAAGTCATAAACATGAAGTGAAGTTACTCAAGGCCTCAAACCGCTGAATGATGCATTAGAGATCAAAACGAGTAGTCAGGTCATTACATTCTCCCCCACTTAAACATACTTTCATCCTCGAACGTGCCAAGAACAACTCCGGAATTCCCCAAAGCACTATTTAACACCTGGTGTACCTACCTGTGCCACCACAACCCATGTGAGCACATTAGCTCGAGCCAGACTGAAGATCATTCCTTTTACCTTAGCCCATGAGCCTAAGAACCAAATTCCAATATTCGGAATTCCTTACGAGTCCTGATTCTAACATACGAACACTGTATCAATCTCAACACACTGTACCAAACATGATCATGCCCCCATGCTGAAACCACACAATGCATCGCATAGTTCGTATGCCCATTATAACATCCTCCAACCGTAGAACCTGCAAAGTCACTAACCTGATGCCCATAGTATACGTCATAATGTGTATAAGCCCTGATCCAACCCTCACAATACTGTCACGATGAAAGCGACATGTAGAAGCTCATAACCACCTGCCAAATCAATAAATCATGGAGTGTGTCTGCTTGACATGAACCATTACCTCATTTTGAACTGAATAGTGATTTTTCTTTTTAATATACCTTACATAAATCCGATCGCACTGACTTCAGATCCAACAACCTCGTCTCATCTTTTAAAAGTTGTTCGGGTAATAAGCCACCTCAAACACCATCTAAAATGTCATATGAATCCATCAATGCGCCAACCATAAGGAAGAATGAACTCTAGCAAAGAACTACCCAGCCCGCGTAACAAATAAAACGGCCAAACAAAAAGTATGAGCCTACCTCAGAGATAAGAAACAAGGCACACAAAATAAGTATAAGGAATTGTATTCAACATCTCACTGTTACGGCGTGCAACCTGATCCACACATGATACCATTGTTGTGTGCAACCCGATCAAGCATCATACCTGTGGCGGGGTGCCACCCGGTCCGCACATAATAATCAATAATGAAATACTCGTCAAGCCATAATTCTCATACCCACGAAATACTTGAATATCGACCACAAGCACGCCAAGTGCATAAATACAACCCTGGGGAGACGGATAGCGCCATGCGCTACAAAACTCGAGCATGAATAAGGTGCAATAAATGACCTGCATCTCGAGAGATATCTTGATCATGTCACCACAAGCTACTCGGGATCACGACACATGTGTGAATAATCAAGCCGTCTGACAACCCATATAGCATAATAGAGTAGCACCTAAAATAAACGAAGGCAGGAATATCATCTACCACGCTCGAAGAGTCACCCATAAGAAATGTTATGCCGAGTAAGCATATCTGATCTAGTATAGAATATACATTTATATTAGGCCTACCCACGGACCTTAAAGCTGATTCCGATCATTCCCAAATAGGTCTATAAAATCTTGAAGATCCACAATGACCCTATCCACGACACATACGATCAACCATCAATCAGGAACAAACTTCCATAGTCCGTAACCAAGGAACAAAGTGTATCTCATACATAAACCTTCCAATTAGCGACAGTACCAGAATCTTCATACCGGATTTCAATCTCTACCATATAAATGATTGACACGTCACACTTATATGATCATTCCATGGGGAATACTTCTATGCCTTTCCGCATCAGGTAGCAAAATCTACACATCTATGGCTTCCAACCATACTATTCCTACAATGCAAATAAGGAATCCGCAATTCAATACTCAATGCCTCTTCCACAGAATACCATTCTCAGGCGACACTAAAATAGCGCCAACATACTCTTGACATATGAAATTTCTCCCTTGCTCTCCCGAGCTTGTGACATTTTTGACAAAACTGCACCACAACCTTGATCCTCAAATTCTAATCTCCTCACCGCTCACTGCACCTATTATGCTATTACATGAGAGTGCAAGGATCCCATCATAAATACTGAACCATCGGTGGAATAGCCACTCCATCGACCAGAACTTGATCACTTAACTTGTTTCAGAAGAAGAATTGAAACACATAACTAATTCCTCATAACCGTAAAGGACATAGAACTCAAGTCATGATCGAAACCGTCATAGCCCTTCGGGACCTTATTCGCACATAACCAGACCATCGGGATTGAATGCCATCAAACATCCAAGTCACAAAGGCTGTCAAGCCTGCAAGTATAGCCATGAACACCTGTATAACCTTACCACACCGAAGGAACCGATCATTTTCTTAACCGTGCTGATCTAAGCCACTACTAGTTGACTCAACTTCTTCCGATTTACTCTTAACTTGCCTTCAGAATCAATACCTGTCACACCCCAAACCTGGGGGCGTGACAAAAGTGGTATCAGAGGTGTTGCCCGAGTTTAGCTTTATAGGTAAGCTCCACGTCCTTCGGAGTTGCCAGGTCTAGGAGTTTTGTGTACATCTTATGTATATATATATATAGGTTATGAGTAGGTCGGGGCCCTATTCCTATCACGGTACATCCATCAGTAGAGGCTTGTAGATATATCTTGTCAGTTAGTTCAGTATGTTGGGCTTGTAGGCCTTTTATGTATATTTTGTTTGTTTGTCAGCTGTAGTAGTTATGATGGCCTTGCCGGCCCAACTTTATAATGATGTTTAGTCAGCTTTGGTATCCATTCAGTTTTAGATTTTGCTTCAGAAATTGTCTTGCAATGTGGCCCATGGACAAAGTATGACATTATATGTTCAGATTCCCTTAGTCACAAGTTGGTACGCAAGGATAGGTGAGGCACCGGGTGCTAGTCTCGCCCCCAAGGTTCGGAGCGTGACAAAAGTGGAATTAGAGCAGTTCTATCCTAGGGAGTCTACAAGCCGTGTCTAGTAGGGTCTTATTTATCGATGTAAGATGCACCACATTATATAAGCAAGGGACTACAGGGCATTTAGGAGTTGGTTACCCTTCTTTCAAATCTAAATCGTGTTGTAGAACTGAGTTATAGGAAATTTGAGTTAAACTTACGTGTTGGTATTTGCATGCACAAATGAAGGTGACTAGGAAGACTATGGCTATCCAGACGAGAGATACAACAGTAGGTGAGAGGACTAGTAGGGTACCCCCAGTAGATGGGGCACAATTTGAGGCCCAGGGAGAGACCTCTACTAAGCCATTATCGGTTCCTCCACCACCTGAGGAGATTCCTAGGGAGACCACACATCCAGTTCCACCCCCGCTTCCATCAGATCAGGACTTGAGGAGTGCAGTGCATTTGTTGACACAGTTGGTAGCTACCCAGCAATAGGCTAGGGCATCTGCTAGTGCAGGATCTTCTGAGGGGTTTGGGAGTTCAAGGGTCCGAGAGTTTATTGCTTTGAGTCCCCCAGAGTTCACGAGGACATATCAGAGGGAGGACCCGCAGGATTTCATAGACATGCTTCATAGGATCTTTCGGGTAATGCATGCCACGGAGAAAGAGGCAGTTGAGCTAGCAACTTTTCGACTACGAGATATAGCCATCCTTTGGTACGAGGGATGGGAGAGGTCCAGGGGACGTGATGCACCTCTAGCTATTTGGGAGAATTTTTCAGATGCCTTCCTTGACCAGTACTTACCACGGGAGATCCGACAGGCTCGAGTTGATCAGTTTCTAGCCCTCAAGTAGGGTAATATGAGTGTTCGAGAATATAGTCTCTGTTTTGACTCATTGGCCAGATATGCACCATCCATAGTTGCTACTATGCAGGATAGGATTCTCAGGTTTATAGCAGGATTGGGCCCAGAGTTGACCGAGGCATGTGCCACCACTGCATTATAGGATAGTATGGATATCTCCCGAATTCAGGCATTCGCCCAGAATATAGAAAGTGGTAGGCATCGACAGCAGGGTACAGAGAGGACTGAGTCAGGTCAGCGTAAGAGGATGAGATTTACCAGGTCTCAAGAGCAGTCTCAAGGTAGTTATAGCCCAGTACTTCGATCGGCCACCTAGGCCTCCGCCACCTCAGTTACAGGGTTACAGGTATGACCGCTATACTCAGTCAGGACCAAGTGAAAGCTCCCGGGCATCGGTTTTACAGCGATAGCGAGGTTCAGGACAGACATGGCCATTTCCACCGTGGTGTGACATCTGTGGTAGAGGACACTTTGGCCAATGCCGAGCCAGTTCCGATGCTTGTTATACATGTGGACGTCCGGGGCATATGATGCGAGATTGACCAAATAGAGATTCTGGGGGTATGGCACAACCAACGAATTCAGAAACAAGATCATCTATGTCCGTGCATCCTTCAAGGCACAAGTCTCAGTCTTCGGTTGGTAGAGGTCAAGGAAGAGGTAGAGGTTTTAGTTCAGGTGGTGACCAGAATCGTAGCTATGCTTTAGCGGGTCGACATGACCAGAGGTTTTCACCAGACATTGTGACAGGTATGTTGACCATTTGCTCTCATGATGCTTATGCCTTGATAGACCCAGGATCTACTTTATCGTGTATTACCCTATTTGTCACGGGGAAGTTTGGTATAGTGCCTGAAATACTAAGTGATCCTTTTGCGGTATCTACACCAGTTGGAGAATCAATTATTGCTAGACTGGTTTACCGAGGTTGTAATGTGACAGTTTGTGGTCGCCAGACCTCAGCCGACCTAGTTGAGCTAGAGATGTTGGATTTTGATGCTATCATGGGCATGGACTGGTTGGCCGCTTGCTATGCCATAGTTGATTGTCGAGCAAAGACAACCAGATTTCATTTTCCGGGTGAGCCAGTCCTTGAATGGGTTGGTAATATAGCGACACCCAGAGGTAGGTTTACTTCCTATCTGAAGGCGAGGAAAATGATCGCAAAAGGTTTCATTTATCATATTGTGCGAGTTAGAGATGCAGATGTTGAGATACCTACACTTCAATCTATTCTAGTAGTCAAAGAGTATGCAGATGTATTTCCAGATGAACTTCCAGGTATTCCTCCAGAGTGAGAGATTGATTTTGGCATCGATTTGCTTCCGGGAACTCAACAAATATCCATCCCTTCATACAGAATGGCACCTGCCGAATTGAAGGAGTTGAAGGAGCAGTAAAAAGATTTGGTAGAGAAAGGTTTCATTAGGCCCAGTACCTCACTTTGGGGTGCACCAGTACTGTTTGTACGGAAGAAAGACGGCTCGCTGAGGATGTGTATCGATTATAGGCAACTGAGCAAGGTAACTATTAAGAATAAGTATCCACTTCTAAGGATAGATGACTTGTTTGATCAGTTGCAAGGAGATAAATGCTTTTCAAAGATAGATTTGAGGTGAGGATATCACCAGGTCAAAGTTCGGGAGAAAGCTATTCCCAAGACAGCCTTCAGGACCCGATATGGCCACTTCGAGTTCCTTGTCATGTCCTTCGGGTTGACGAATGCACCTGCCGTATTTATGGACTTGATGAATAGCCTATTCCGGCCATTTTTAGATCTGTTCGTGATAGTATATATTGATGATATTTTGGTTTATTCACATTCAGAGGATGAGCATGCAGACCACCTGCGAGTGGTACTCCAAACCCTCCGTGATAGTAAATTGTATGCTAAGTTTTCTAAATGTGAGTTCTGCTTGAAGTCTGTAGCATTCTTGGGACACATTGTACTTGATGGAGGTATAAAGGTAGACACTAAGAAGATTGAGCCTGTGAAATCCTGGCCTAGACCTACCACTCCGATAGAGGTTCGTAGCTTTCTAGGCTTAGCAGGATGCTACCGGAGGTTCGTAGAGGGTTTTTCTTCCCTTTCGACACCATTAACGAAGTTGACGTAGAAAGAAACTAAGTTTTAGTGGACGGAGGCTTGCGAGCAGAGTTTCGAGGAGCTTAAGAACATGTTGACCTCAGCGCTAGTTCTAGCACTTCCAGAGGGTCCATATGGTTATGCCATGTATTGTGATACCTCAGGTGTCGGGTTAGGATGTGTCCTGATGCAACATGGGAAAGTAATTGCGTATGCTTCAAGGTAGTTAAGGAAGCACGAGCAGAATTATCCGACCCACGACCTCGAGTTAGCTATGGTTGTCCAGGCACTTAAGATATGGTGGCATTATTTATATGGTGTTCATGTTGATGTATTCACAGATCATAAAAGCCTGCAATAATCTTCAAGCAAAAAGAGTTGAATTTGCTCCAGAGGCGATGGCTTGAGTTATTGAAAGATAACGATGTTAACATTCTCTACCATCTAGGGAAAACTAATATTGTAGCAGATGCCTTAAGTCGCTGATCTATGGGTAGTTTAGTACATGTAGAGGCCGAGAAAAGACAATTAACTAGAGAGATTCATCAATTGGCTTGTTCGAGGGTTCGGTTAGTAGACTCTGGCGATGGTAGAGTTGTAATCCAAAATACTGCAAAATCATCTCTCATAGCTGAAGTAAAGGAGAGGCAGTACGAGGACCCAAAGTTGGTCGAGTTGAGAGAGCAAGTTCTGTAGCAGAAGAAGCCGTTGTTAGAGCTCAAGGGAGATGGGGTTCTCAAATATAGGGGTCGTTTGTGTGTTCCAGATGTACCAGGGTTATGAGAAAGGATTATGTCAGAGGCACATTATTCGTGGTACTCCATTCATCCTGGGTCGACGAAGATGTATCATGACATTAAGGATGTGTACTGGTGGAATGATATGAAGAAGCACATTGCTGAGTTTGTCGCGCAGTGTCCTAGTTGCCAGCAGGTTAAGGTAGAGCACCAGAAGCTCAGAGGGCTAATGCCGACTATAGAGATCCCAACGTAGAAATGGGAGGCGATAAACATGGACTTTATCATGGGTTTACCTCGTTCTCATCGTAAGTTCGATTCCATATGGGTGATAGTCGATAGGATCACGAAATCAGCTCATTTCTTACTGGTCAGATCTACATATACAGCAGAAGACTATGCAAAGTTGTATATTAAGGAGATAGTGCGGCTACACAGAGTACCAGTATCTATTATATCTGACCGTGGGGCCCAGTTTACAACATATTTTGTAGGTCATTTCAGAAAGGTCTAGGGTGTTAGGTGAACCTCAGCACAGCTCTATTCATGCCAGTAGGTCATCAGGTAAGCTTTTATTTTTCACTTTCAGAATTTATAATGGACAGTTGTGTGAAGCTAAGTGTTGCTAATTATAGACACTGGTCATGTGTGGCATGTATAGTATGTTTTTTGGCTGCGTACATGTCGGTTTTAGTCTACTGCACGGAGGAGACTCTGGCAAAACTTTCCCAAAGTCTCTAAAAGTAAACATTCGAGGACGAATGTTTCTAAGGGGGGAAGGATGTTACATCTCGCGTTTTTGTACGTTAAAGTTTCATCTTCAATTAATTGACGTAGACTCAGAGTTGTGATTTTCTTGAGGTTATAAGCATTTATGCTATTTATAACAAGCAATAAGTAAGTGTCGTGAAAGATAAAGGGTAAACGAATCAAAAAAAATGAGTTTCGTTGAAGGTTGTTAATTTGGGATAAAATACGGTACGAGCCATAATACCCGATATTTATGGACTCGTGCCATACAAGGTATTACATGACCATGATAGTAAGGTGTACAAGGTATGTTAAAAGTGAGTAGTATTTTAAGTAAGTTGAGATAAATCTTAATTATGTGGGTAATTGGTTAATTATTGGGTAACGGGATATTACCTAATTAACTAATGAATTATTGGATAAAGATTAAAACCTCCCACCCCCACGTGGCAGCAAGCCACCACCAAAATATATGACTCTTAGTCATTATGGGTTATGTGGCAAAAATCAAAGATTAAGGGATGTGGTTAATCCACCACATGGAGTGGGCCCCACACCAATTCAAACATAAGGCCTTTTTAATTCAAAGAAAGATACATATCTTTCAACAAGTCAAAAATAGCAAATACTCTAAGTATGGTGCAATCTGAAACACCGTGATCCTCAACAAGTAAGGTGCGGATCTTCAGTTAGTGCAGTATGTTGGGCTTGTAGGCATTGTATGTATATTTTATTGGTTTGTCAGCTATAGAAGTTATGACGGCCTTACCGGCCCAACTTTATATTGATGTTTAGTCAGCTTTGGTATCCATTTAGTTTTATATTTTGCTTCGCAAATTGTCTTGCAATGTGGCCCATGGCCAAAGTATGATATTATATGTTCAGATTCCCTTAGTCACAAGTTGGTACGCAAGGATAAGTGAGGCACCGGGTGCCGGTCTCGCCCCCCAGGTTTGGGGCGTGACTATACCCTTGCTTCCCAGCACACAATGGACTTTATTCGACACTCACTCTGAGTGACCCAAACCACAAGACCACATCATCTCAACCCATCAGCCATCTCATACCCTCATTATGCACTTAATAGTATCTCCAACCGATACACCCGTTCTGAAGGTCCTCCTGCAAATCCGAAGTTGTTTCTCCCATTTCTCCATCACTGCACTACAAACCCGATGATAACATAGAAATTCCCTAAGTATCCTTCACATTCTGCTGCAAACCCAATCTTTATCCACATAACGAACCCAAAATCCTTAGACACTGTATTTTAATACTTGAACCCATTAGAATCATTATTGAGAGTCACCCACTCTAACCTGGTCCCAAGTATAACTAAACTCTAGTGCTCTGTTAGCACATGAACACTCCCAAAGAAGCAACCAGATGAATTATTTTCTTTGTGCATCACATTCACAAGAAGCATAAACTTAAAATCATCCAAAAATCTGCACATGAATCAATAAGGCGAAATGTAGCACACATTCATCAAGTCATTTTCCCGAATTACCCTTGATGTTTTCTTTACTTAGTTATAACTAATCTACAAATGTACTGATAACCCGATACTAACAAGGCACACAACTACGTGACCTGATCGTAGGTGGGCTCCCCTACTTATCTTTAAGCTATAATCACATAAATCCAGAACCCACGATAACTCATCCTCCTCAATTACCCTGATCTCGCACCGTTAACGCGCCAAATTTCTCGTAATCTCTTATTAAGCTTTTAATAAAACATTCCGAATTATCACCCACAATCGCACATCCGACCTCCTAATAGTCATACTATCTTTTTCAAGCGATCCAAGCTCACATCGCAGTACATGCCTCTCGCTGGGTAGAAAGTAGAACTCTTCGTAGGAACGTCATAAAAAATCACGCAACCGCTAACCTTCTAACAGGAGATATCCTACCTGTGGAATTCCATATCGACATCTAACAACGACATTGGCATAGTTATATCCATTATGAAATCAGTTAATCTCCCTAGGTCCACACTCATCGCCAGCCGTAAGAATCCATTCATTTCCCCTTAGCATCAACTGAAGGTCCAACATTACGTTTGAAACTCGAAGCCATATAGCATCCCAAAATGATGATCAAGCATTCACGTTCCTCTACATTCCAAGCTAACTATTTTCGTCACATTCAAAATCCCTAAGTACAGAAGCCACCGCCTCAAACAAAATACTAGACTTAGTTATTTGCCCACCATGACCCTAATCGGTCTAAACTTTCTAAAAGCATGTAGCTATCCTACCACAGAATCCCTACGATACGATATCACTCCCACTTTGGTTAAAACTATCTCCCTAAGCAAACTACTCGATTGCTGCTGCTCGTATTTGACCTGCTAGCAATCCAAACACCGCGAGACATATCCTACCATGTCCCTCCTCATCATCCGCCACCAGTCATACCACTCAAAATCACGATCCATCTCCGTAGCATTCGAACAAATAGATTTCCATCCACTCAAAGTCTCCTTAAGATAATCTTCCTCGAGCCATCAACACTGGAATCACCGATTCGACCCTAAAGCCGCCACACACCGCCATCTTTGATAACCACTTCTTAGGCATTGTTTTGCAACACATTGACCTGAAGGCAAACCAAATTAAGAGCATCATATGGACAAGCCGTAATGCATTCAAACAAGGACGGTGACACCATAACACAAATAAGAATTCCACCATGTTCAAAAATATCCAATATCATTACTCTGTGAACAAAAGCACGGGCATCCATTGTCCAATTACCTTTTCTCCGCTGAAATTAAATGCTGAATCTCTAAACCATGAAATCCTTCTCTCGAATAATTCATTGTCATGACATATAAGTAAGCACCCTATAATTTACACCAGCACTACGCAATAACAATGCATGGACATCACATTACACTATATATAGCCTTGAAACCATAGGAAACACTAACACTGGGCTGAAACGACATGACACTCCTGCATAAGGCGACGATAATAGTCTGGTAGCATACACAGGGAAAGACATTCTGCACCATAGCTGTAGAATCTCAACCACTCGTAGGTGCCCAATTAAAATCGGAGTCTCGACATCGCACAAGAATGAGTATGAGGGAAATAAAGACATAAGCTTCAATGAAATCAAATCGCACGACGAGGAATCTAGAAAGGGAAGTTCTCCTAACAACCTTGTAGCCTCTCGAAGATACGTACATACGCCTCCATACCGATCAACAAGACTCTACTAGACTTGCTCATGACTCGTGAGACCTAAGTGAGCCTAGTGCTCTGATACCAAGCTATCACGACCCGATTCCCGCTACAGGTTGTGATGGCACCCAACGTCGCCGTCAGGCAAGTCAATGGTGAACTACCAACTTAGTTATTCACTTTATTATTATTTTTTAAATCTTGAGTTTTATTAGATAAAGAATTAATGCATTAAAAATCATAGGTACATACAATTTATATAAAATATAAAGTAAAGGTGTGTCAATATTAAGCAAAACCATAAAAAAAATTCTAGAACATCCCCAAATCCCTGTGACACAAGTGCATGAGCGTCTACTAAAGAGAGCCATAATAATACAATATCTATCTGGAATATAAAATAGGCAGGATAAAGTAATTATATAAGATGGAGACTCTGTGGGCTGCAACACGTAGAATGGAATGCAGCTCACCATAAAAGTCCCTCAGCATCTGCGCTTACACTCTAAGATGACCACCAAATGACCTTGTCGGATCTTGCACATTTAGTGCAGAAGTGTAGCATGAGTACGTAAATCACCGCGTACCTAACAAGTATCTAGCCTAACCCCGGAGAAGGAATGATGAGGGGTCGACATCGACACTTACTAGTGGTCCAATAAAATAATATAATAAATTATAAACAAATATGAAACACAACATCAATAATGAGTTAAGAAACTCTAACTAACATAATCTTCCGACATACTGATAGAATGAATTCCTCAAATATCAGGTGCTATCTCAAACAAATAAGAAATATCATGTAAATACCAAGTCTCAAATCAAGGGAAAATCTGATGAGTATTCAGACTCTTCGCAATATTACGCACGAGTTACGCCGAGGTCATACGACCCGATCCATAAAGTCGTGTACATACACTGGGTCGTACGGCCCGATCCGTGGATGCATCTCATATTGCTATTTCATAGCACTGCCAAGATATTTGTCCCGATCCCCAGGAAGAGAAGAAATTTATCAAATTACGGACCACGTATTTGCAACATAAGAACAGGAATATAAAGTAAACATGACAAGCATAAAGTAAACATAATTTTTACCGCCTATCAAATATCAAGTCAAACAACTCATGGTGATAAAGCTTGGCCTAACATATTCCCAATTAATTTCAATTACATGTTCAAGTAATTAAGATGGCAAATTGACTTCATCTAAGTCAAGTATTACATGATACAGTCCTAAGTCTACCCGAACATAAACATGCTTTTAGCTTCCCACGGACAATTGTCACCTCGTGTATATATAGCACCCACAACTGGTATCACAAAATAATTTAATACTTACAGGGTAGTTTTCCCCTCATAAGGTTAGGCAGGAGACTTACCTTGCTCCGAAGTTCCATAACTGGATCCAACGCCTCTCTAACATCTCAAACCGATGCCCTTCGATCCGGAACTAGTCAAACAAAGTCAACCCTTGGACCCACGTGTTCGAATTCTGAAATTTGTTGAAGATAAACATTACCCATAACGCCACGAACTCAAATAAATAATTCATTCCCAATTCCATGTCCAATTTCGTGGTCAAAATCCAAAAAATACCAAACTTTAGGTTTTCTTTCAAAATCTCACAATTTCTACCAATTTCCATATTTAAATCCTTGTAAAATCCATGTAATTAACTTACACTATGTGAGAATTACTTACCTTGCCATAGATGATGTAAATATCCCCTTGAAGAGATCAAAAAATGACTCCGGAACCAAAATAATGCATATTTGGACTCAAGACACAAAAATAGGTGTAAAAGAAGTTAGTGACCAAAATACATAAAGCGCCCTTTTAAAAGCTATACCTTAACGGCCGTTTGACCGTTAAGGTATAGTGCCTTTTATAATCTCTCTATACTTGAATTTGAAATGACGAGCAGGTATAGCGTCGTTTATTAAGGCGCTATACATAATTTATGGGCCCACCAATAATTATTCTGCGCTTAACTGACATAACAATAATTCAAATCGGTATAGTGCCCTTATTTAAGGCGCTATACCTCAAAAAATTTGACCCCCCGGATTGGGCATTGCCTTATTTAAAGACGTTAGGATTTTGTAAAAGTCTATTCAGTAAAATTCTCAAGTCTTGTTAAATTTTTATTCATTAAGTTATTTTGCATTTTGTCATAATGTCTAAAGAGCGAAGAATTAGGGTTTCATTATATTGGAGGGTGAGGTTGCGGTGGTGAATAACTCAGTAAGCTATAGTTTATCTCTACAGTGTCATATTAAGTTACCACTTACAATGGAGTATGATAGATTGGTATCGTTATTATGTAAAACAATGAGTGTGAGAAAACGGTCGGTGAACCTTAAAGTAACCGGAAGATATCCGTATTCTATTACTCCGCAAGGGGTTGCTTGTTATGCTGAGTTTAACATTGAGGATGATGAAACTTTGAGTGATTTTTTGAGGACTCCGGATGAATACCGGGAATTTATTTTAATAAAAATGTTGGAAATGTACGTCAATGCTGAAGACGTTTGCAATAATGAGGTTGCGCAAAGCAAGGATATCCCTCAGTCATCTGGAGGTTATTTTGGAGCAGTTTTAGCCGAACATGTTCCAGCTGAAAGAGTTTGGCCTGATCTAAACTTATCTCCACGGGCGAATGAGGAGCGAGGAAATACTTTCTCTCCTACTTCCACAGGGGGTACCATCCAGATATGAATTTTACAAGTTATGAACCAACGCCCAGTTGGAATATGCGTAGTTCTAGTGTGTTGGATCATGGTGGTCCATCCGGTAGTTATCACCAACATGATGATGTCCATCATGGGATGTCAACACATTACGATTTGTAAGTGAAGTGATATATCTATATGTAAAGTATTTATCAATTTGAGTAACTCATTATTTTGTTGGTTGTGCAGTGAAAACGAGCAACTTGAACGTCCTGTCCTGACTCAATTGCCCGAAGACGGCATATTTAATTGAGATCTGGCAGATGCATAGAGTAAGGAAGAGAAAACTGATTATGACAACAATACCGATGCGTGCGGAGATGACACACCCTTCCCTGATGAGGGTGATGATGAGGAGGAAGAGAATGTTGGACCTGATTTGATGAGGGAGCATGCTCCACCCCCCATTAGACCAAGTGTGTACGAGTACCACGTGCCATTTCATTCAAGGGAGATTCCCTACCTTGATCATTTGCCAAGTATGCCGGATATAGATGCCCTCATAAGGGATACTGACAAAATTCGAACAGCAATGTGGGATGAGTCTAGACCAACGGTGCTGTCAAAGGGCATGCTTTTTCTTGATAAAGCGCGCCTAAGCAGGGCAGTGAAAATGTACAGCGTAAAAGAGTGTCGTGAGATGATAGTATGGGAGTCAACTCCGGATGTATATAAGGTTGTTTTCCGTAGATGGTTTACGGGTTGTAATTGGATGCTGCGTGCGAAGAAGAAGAAAACAAATATGTGGGTTGTGGGTAAATACATTGGCACCCACAATTGTGAAATGGACACATTCACTGGGAATCACTTCAACTTTGATGTTCACTTAATTTCTCTTGTCTTGATTCCACACATTGAAGCGTCCATAAGGTACAAGATCAAAGAGTGTATTACATCCGTCCACCAGGAATATGGGTGCACCATTACCAAAAGAAAGGCATTTCTCGGGCGCAAACGTGCATTTGAAATTGTTTATGGTAATTGGGATAAGTCATTTGAATCTCTACCCAGGTACATGGTCGCATTGCAACAACTCTTTAACCCCGGGACTGTTGTTGAATGGAATCTTGAGCAGAGTCCGGGAATACCAGAATATATATTCAGATAAGTGTTCTAGGCATTTAAACCAACAATTGATGGTTTTGTGCATTGCCGGCCGGTAATATCCATAGACGACACTCATGTCTTTGGAAAGTATGCTATTAAGATGTTGATCGTCGTTGCATTAGATGCTAATGGAAGTATATTTCCCTTAGCTTTTGCTATTTGTGCCAATGAAAGCCAAGAGACGTGGACACTATTTTTGAACCACTTAAAAGAGCACGTTATCAAACAACGTTCAGGAATTTGTCTAATATCTGATCGGCATGGTGGTATTTTAAGTTCTGTACAGAATTTTGCGTGCATGGCAGGAGCCGTATACCTACCACCGTTACTGTGTGAGGCACTTGAAGGCCAATTTCCATAAGGCATATCCCAATAAGGATTTGCATGATTTAATGTGGATGGCTGCAACAGATCACCAAGAGTGTAAATTCAGGAGGTGCATGGAATCTATCAGGCAGGAAGACGAGGGAGCCTATCGTTGGTTGATGCGACATGAGCTTGACAAGTGGACTTTACATGCGGATGGTGGCAGAAGATGGGGAATTCTGACTACAAATGTGTCAGAGTCTTTCAACAGGTTATTGAAGTCCGCACGGGGATTTCTTATCACTGCCATGGTGCGGATGTCATTCAAGCTGATGGTAGAGAGGTTTGTTGAAAGGGCTAAAAGTGCATCGTCATTGATGGAAAGAGGTGTTGAATTTATGCCAATACCAATGAAAATATTTGAGAAATATAGGAAGCGAGCACATTGGCATTCATTTGTGCAGTATTGCAATTAGAGAAATATTTTTAAAATTCGCACCGCTATCCATCACAACCGGGGGAATAATACACACACCGTAAATGAATCTAGAACGTTATGCTCTTGTGGGAAATGGTCCATCTACCACATGTCATGATCACATGCCATCAAGTGCTTTCAATATACAGGTTTAGGGCCAACCAACTACGTTGATAAAGAATATAGTGTTGCTGCATACTTAAACACCTATAGTGGGCAGTTGCAGCCAGTAGGTGCTGAGCATTATTGGCTTCCGGAACCATTTAAAATGGTGTGTAACATGGAATTTTTGCGTCAGCGACAAGTGCAAAAAAAAAACACGTATACGGAACTAAATGGATGTTGGTGATACCGTTTATACGCGCAAATGTAGCATATGCTCGTAAACAGGACACGACCGTCGTAAATGTCCTTCAGCTGGTTTGGGTGGCGGTGGTAATCCAGCTCCTGGTGGAAGTTCATCTAATGTGCCCAATTATCAAGGATACACATAGTGTTTTGTTTCCGTAATGCGGTTGTAATAAGTGTATGTACTTGTTTATCTTGCAGAATGTATGAAATAAAATTATGTTTTTATTGCTGTTAAATCTTATTGATATTTAACATTAATACTTCAGTACAAAAATCTAACATAAACCCATTTTTTTAAAAAAAAAAATTGTCTTGTCGACCAGAAAAAGCTGTTCGCCTGCAAAAGCTATCTTCTGGAAAAGTTGTATTGTACCCGAAAGAATATTTAACACACGAAGCATAGCACGGTTAAATACTACGTTATGTGTGTTGTCTTGTTGACCTGAAAAGCTGCTCGCCTGCAAAAGCTATCTTCTGAAAAAGTTGTATTGTACCCGAAAGAACCTTTAACATGTGAAGCATAGCGCGGTTAAATACTACATTATGTGTGTTGTCTTGTCGACCTGAAAAGCTGCTCGCCTGCAAAAGTTATGTTCTGGAAAAGCTGTATTGTACTCAAAAGAATCTTTAACACGCGAAGCATAACACGATGAAATACTACGATATGTGGGTTGTCTTGCCTATAAATAACTAGCGCATTTTAGTTATTATCTGCGCTTAACCAAAACAAATAGCAAAACTTTCGATACATTTTTCATTTTTCTTGCATTAACAAATGTCTGGACACAATGACCAACCAAGGTGCTATTGTGGCAAACGTGTGATTATGAAGGCATGTTGGTCCGATGGTAATGTTGGGCGCAAATATTGGATGTGTCTATACATGTTTCAACGCAATGACGGAAATCATTGTATGTTTGAGGAATGGTATGATGAACCCATTAACCAGAAATACTATAAATCATGTTTGCAGTATGTTTGAAATATGAACAGTGAATACCAATGCCAGATCTCTGAAATGCAACGAGAAATTGCGGCATTGCAGGAGAAACTAAAAGAGGCGGAAGAAGAAAAAACTAAAATGGAAGAGAAATTTAAGTAGTTGGAGCAGAGAATAATAGGTGGTAGTGACTAAACAAACACATGTATATGTTGAGTGTAGTATTTTATCTTTATGTTTTCCGTGTCATGTATTTTCATTAGTTGTACTGAATTTAAATTATGTTAAGTTGCTATGTTTTTGTTTGTGTTGTAGTATTAAAATAACGAAGAACCGTAGAAATAAAAACATAATGCGCATATAATGTAAACAAAACAAATTGTTGCAATTATTTACTGAATGTCATATGTACATAAAATACAAAAATAATCAATGTGTCCCATATCCTGTATGCTTTAATGCAGCCGTTGGCCTGAGGCGCATCCCATCCCGCCCGGCTACGCTATCAGGATCATCCTCATCACGTCGCTTCTTTATCGGAGGATGCGCTGCAACATGATCGTCAGTAGGGATGGCAGACTCGATAGAAGGGGTCGCCTGTCTAGCAGTAACCTACAGAATAATAAGATATTTCAGTATATGAAAATATATATTTTTAATGTACGTGTTAAGTCATAGAAATTTAAATTGTCTTACTATGGTCTCGTCGGGCTCCTAAATATAATCATCCGGCGCAGCCAGGTCAGTATCGCACAAACTGGCCTCCGTGACGGGTGAGGATGAAGCCTTAATAAAAAAAACATAAAGATATTTATGGCTAATCAATGATATAAAAACAAATTTAAATGTAATAGTAATACAAACATACGTGCGCCTGTGAAAGATCCCCAGCATCCCTTGATGAAGAGCCATAACTCAGCCGGCGCCCACTATCTACATCTCGTGTCGGCCGATCATCAGCAACGGTAGATGGGCCTGGAAGATCAGGAAAATACTGATCCAAATCCTCTCGCGTAATGCCCGTGCCCGTGATCAACAATAGAGCTGACGGGGTCACTTGTGAAGTCCCTGGAGTGAGCTGAAACTGAATGCTAAATGCCGGCATGCTACTGTGAGAGTGTTCTGGCTCATAGAGGTCACCCGGCTGATCAACTCCAACATCCTCAACAGGTGCCTCAACGCCCCCTCAGTGCGGACCATCTCCTCGCCGACCCCCACGACCTCGTGGGACAACCCTACCTCGTGGGGCACGCCTGCCACGTTGACCACATTCCGGCCCCACTAGTGGCCCATGATGGTACTTCTCTGGTGCCACATACTCAGCCTCGTATCCCAATTGCTCATCATCTTGGGCTCGCCTCTATGTTCGGGAAGCCAGATCGGTAACCTGTCGGCCATACTAGTGCAAAGCAGTTGCTCCCTCACCGATATGCTGCTGCATCTGTAGTCCCAACTGGTGGAACAGATGTAGGCCAATAGCCTGCAAAACATGTAAAATATAAATTACAGAACGCTAGGTTAACGTTATAAGTAAGTATACCAAATAACATACCAGTGCCTCGTGCATCCCGGCGTATGGAACGTACCGACCGCCAACGCGATAAATGGGATTCCCAATGTAAAGTCGGGTAACGCTGCAGTACCAGCCCATATAATCATGCTCAGTCTCCGTCCGGTCAGGTGGAGGGGGGCGGAATCAGGTTATGTCGCTGGTCCCAAGTATCGATCTGCGCCTCTAGCCATGCCATATATGTCTAGTCCACCCTGGAACGATCATCCCGCTGGTAATGTGTGATATGCCAGGCGGGCGGTGGCGGTACAAGCTGTTGGCAGCCAAACTGGCGAAGTACTCGCTTGGTGGCATGATGCTCCACAATATCAAGGCACATCAATAGGACTGAAGAGCTCCACATAATTCGGTCGGCCAAGCAATAATCGGGCAAACCAGCTATTAGCTCGTCGCTATATGGCCTCTAAATGAACTATTAAGTAATAGCAGAAAATGTGAGTATACACAACACATATGAAGCCAGGCCAAGTAAACTTAGGTATACATTTACCTGTGCGCCCTCCAGCAAATCCAACAAATCCCTGCACAAGGGGAGATTATGTCGAGCCTCGTACTCTCGTCCATATCCCCGCCTATCAACCCACCTTCTAGCTAGAGGGAGAAACGGAGGTGGTGCTCCCGGAGCTAATGGTGGTAGAGGTGGCTGCAACTGGAGGAACCACTCCCAGGCCCAAACCTAACATACAAAGTGGACGTAAAATTTAAGGTATATTTTTACTGGGTATGTTATAATGAATAGAGTATTCGAATATGTTTTCACCTGTAGCAGCGGCAAAAATACAGCAACGTCACGCTGGGTGCCCATGCTCGCCCGGCACATCTGCTTGTACAAGTAGTTGAGAACAGCAACACCCCAGCTGTACTGGTGTAAATCATTAGCCGCTCAAGATGATGAAGAAATCTCAAGCTGACTAGGTTCCCCAAAGTGTTCGGGAACAAAACCCCTCCAAAAATAAGGAGTAGCAGCAACCTCGTGTGCCGGTGAATATGAAGCTCCGATGTATCGTATGTGATGTCAGGGTGCAATGCCTCCAAATGTTGTCGGACAGTCATCAACTACAGTCGACTGGCCCCAACTAGTGCAGTCTTCTCTGGTGGCTGTAAATCGGTGAGCCACTGCAGCATGTCCAGGTACTGCAAACTTGTCTGCTCTCTCATGGCATGCGGCAGAGCAACATGGTGTCCATCAACGGGCAGCCCATACATGACCTACATGTCCTGCAGCGTGATGGTGGCCTCGCCAATAGGCAGATGGAATGCGTGCATCTCCGGTCGCCACCGCTCTAGCAGGGCCGTGATCAATGACCAATCGAGCTGCAGCCGACCGATCTCCACAATCTTATAAAAGCCCGTATCCTGAGGCGTCTGACTAAACGGGGATGGAGAGCGCGGTTCTTGAGAAAGCCCCACATATCGTCTACTCTCCTAGCACGGAAAGTCTGGTCCAATAACTGTCCCTCCCATATGTGGGACGACCTATGATCACCCTGTAACAACAGTAGCTCCAGGCTGGCAGGTCCGGGATGCAAAGGCAGAACCTCCATGTAGTGTACTGTAAATTAAACAAGATTAATTACATTATTTTACTTTAATATATTAGTTTATTATTTAACATGTTAGTTTTATTATTTTATATGTTTGTTTCTAAATTAAATAAATAATTTTCATAATTATACAGGATTTAATTATTAAATATTCACATATGGGTTCCGGGCTAGATATTTGAGGCCCAGTAGCACCAAGATATCCTGAATTCTTGTGTTCATGATGAGAAACTTTTCTCGATTTATCACTCAACATGTCTGTTATTTTAAATGTTAGTTTATTATTTATATGTTAGTTTAATATTGTATATGTTAGTGTTATTAATTTATATGTTAGTTTTATTATTATATATATTTGTTTATGACTCATTTATTTTTTACTATAATAAAGTTAAATAATTAATTTTCATAATTATACAAGATTTAATTATTAAATATTCACATATGGGTTCCAGGCTCGATATTTGAGGCCCAGTAGCACCAAGGTATCCTGGAAACATTGTTGTTTTCTCATGTTATATTCTTACGATCGTTGACTAGAATTGGATAGAGTTTTTGTTTGAACTATTAGCTTTTTGACGTACTTTTGGGTATAATAGATACTTAAATGATTAATTTCAATAACTACAAGGATACTATGCTAAAGGGAACTACATTTTACTGCGCTAAAAGGGCACTACATTACAAATACAAGCACTACATTAGGCCACAAGATAACACTTGAGACACTAAAGTAACAATTTATCTATGTTACTAGTCTTTAAGCAAATAAATAATCTAAACCGGATAAAAACAACAAATAAATTTAATCACAAAACATTCACAAAAATACATATACCACCGTAAAAAGTAACTAATTAATATTTTTTTTAACAACTACTAATAATTCTCTATTTTTACTAATTTTTTTAGTACACTAATATCATAGTCCGGATAAAAGTAACAAATTAGTTAAATCGCAAAACAATCACAAAACAACATAGAACACATTAAAAACAACTAATATATATTTTTTATACGAGTTTTAACAAAAACTAAGTTGGAATACCTCGATTTAAGGCTTTCGGAAAGTTGAAGATTTTGTGAGACGGGTGGGCTCCACTCAAGCTTTTTTGGTTGTTAATGGGGGGGGGGAGGGGGACCGCTGTAATTTGGGTTTTAATGGAGGGGGAGTTTTCTGTTTGGTGGGGAAGGGCAGAGGACCGTTTTTATGCAAGTATAGCGTCGTTTATTAAGGCGCTATACTATAGCGCATTAATAAATGGCACTATACCTGCCCGTCTTTTCAAATTCAAGTATAGCGCCATTATAAAAGGAGCTATACCTTAACGGGCAAACAACCGTTAAGGTATAGCGCCCTTTAAAAGGGCGTTATATGTATTTTGGTCACTAACTTTTTTTTTCACACATTTCAGTCGTTTGAGTCCACAAATACCACATTTTATTTCCGACTTTCCAAACCTAGTGAGAAGGGGAAGAAATGAGCCAAATCCCGTAATAAATTGAAGTCTGCCCAGGCTTTTGTTCTTCGCGATCACGGATGCCCCATTGCTATTGCGAAGGCCAAAAATGATGCTGCCCAAAATTACTCTATGCATTCGCGACCATCAGGTCGCATTCGTGAAGACTTTAGATCCTACTGCTTCGCGTTCGTGGTAAACGAGCCGCGTTCGCGAAGGCTTTACGGCTCTAGGTTCCCCGACTCCCCATCCTTCCATGCGTTCGCGATTCCCTGTCGCGTTCGCGAAGGGAAACTCAGCTTCTACTCTGCGTTCGCGACCTCTTCATCGTGTTCGTGATGAAAACTTCCCATCAGTCCACAAATCCTTCTACGTGATTGCATAAGTCCACTCGCGATCTTGAAGCACGACACCAGCACCAGCAACCAGCATCATCAAAACACCTAAACGTGGTTCGAAACCACCTCGAATCACACCCGAGTTCCCTGGGACCCCGTCCAATCACACCAACAAGTCCCAATACCTTATCCTAACTTATCCAAAGGCTCAACACGCCGCGAATAACATCACAATCATGATTTGACAATCAAAATCCTTCTTTCAGCTTTCAAACATTCAAACTTCGACGAATGCGTCCGAATCATACTTAAACATTCTAGAATGATGCCAAACTTTATGTACAAATCACAAATCATGATACAAAACTATTCCAAGGCTTGGATCCCCAAACGGACATCGATAACACCTAAGTCCACTTCAAACCAAACTTAAGAAATTCTAAAACCTTTAAAATGCCAACTTTCAACAATAAGCGCTGAAATGCTTCCAGACCACCCGATACCCAAGCCGAACATATGCCCAAGTCCAAAATCATCATATGAACCTATGGAACCTTAAAATCCTGATATTGAGGTCATTTACTCAAAAGTCAAACCTTGGCCATCTTTTCCAACTGAAAGCTTCTGAATTGAAACTTTTCCATCCAAATCAACTCTGAACTTCCCGAAACAATTCTAACTATGCGTACAAGTCATAAAACATGAAGTGAAGCTACTCAAGGCCTCAAACTGCCAAACAATGTGCTAGTGCTCAAAACAACCGGTCAGGTCGTTATAGGTACACCACTCCCTAATTGATCATTTTAGACATAGGATACACCACCCCTTAGTCTCTTTACTAGTATAGGGTACACCAATCCCTAGTTGAAGTTTCCAATTTAGGGTACACCACCCCCTAGTTGATGATTTTAGACATAGAGTACACCACTCCCTAGTCTCTTTACCGGTATAGGGTACACCAATCCCTACCTATATTTTCCAACAAAGGGTACACCATTTCCTAGCTTCATCTTTCCAATCTGAGGTACACCAGTCCTTAGTTGAGGCATCATTTTGATGATAATGGTACACTATACCCAAAGAATCATGATTTTCCTAGGGTACGCCATTCGCGACATTTTCTAGATTTCAATAAAGAAGTAGTGTAGAATTTGTTACAATAACTCATGAAATTTTCTTAGTGAAAACTGGGACAGAAAATTTCATTCGTTTGTCTGTTTTGGTATCTGAGCAGGTCTTACCTCAAGACATGAAGTTTGAGATGATCGAAGGAAGAACTCTCAATCCAGAACAAAAGAAAAGAAATCAATTCAAGATGCAAGAGAATATAGAAGAGGGTATGGACATATCAAGACATGACTGAAGTCACGAGCATTACAACCTCCATTTTTTATTAGAGAAGAAGACATAGAAGAGTAAGCGAGCACTTACAACTAAGAGGCATTAAGGTTGAAGTCGAGATGTAATGACCCGATCGACGTTCTGAGCATTTGTATTCAGCTTGTTGGTTTGAGGTCATGGGTAGCTTTATATGGTGTATTATGACTTATGTGTATGGTTGGTTTTGATGTTTGAGAGGTTCAGGAGTTGATTTGGAAGAGAAAGTTTCATATTTGGAAGCTTTAAATTGAAGAGTTGACCAAGTTTGACTTTTGTATAGTTGACCTCAGATCAGGGTTGTGATGCTTTCATTAGGTCGGGATGGTGATTTTGAACTTGGGCGTATGCCCGAATTCGCATTTGGATGTTTCTAGAGGGTTTTGGAACTAATTGGCGAAAGTTGGCAATTTGAGGGTTTGGAAAGTTTATAGATTTGACCGGGAGTTGACTTCGATGCTATCGGATTCAGATTTTTATTTTGAAAGTTGGAATAGGTTCTTGTGATCTTTGGATCTTGTGCGCGAAATTTTAGGTGATTTCGATTTGTTTGGACATGTTCGACATAAGTTTGATGTTTTGAAATTCAAAATAGTTCATTAAGCTTGAATTGAGGTGCGATTCATCGTTTTGATGTTGTTATGTGTGATTTGAGACCTCACCTATATTTGTATTATGTTTCAGAACTTGTTGATGTGGTCAACCAGGGTCTCGAGGGGCTCGTGTGAGTTTCGGGGTGGTTTTAGACTATTTTCCTTTATTTTGTGTTGCTGGTTTCTTGTTGTTTCTGATGTCCTTCGCGATCATGAGGGACGGACTGCGATCGTGTATTGTATGATTTGATCTGGGTGTTTCTCCTCTTTGCGTTCATGATGGTAGGGACGCGTTCACGATGAAGAACTTGGAGCTGGTTGTATTGTCTTCGCGTTCGCGTGGTCTACACCACGTTCGCTGAGGTTTGGCTCGGCCGTGCATAGCGTTTGAAAGGTATGTGTGAAAAACGAGAAGGGTATTTTTGTGGGCAGTGAAGTTTGTCCTTCGCGATCGTGAAACTGATCCCGCGATCGCGAAGGGTTTACCTGGGGCAATCATAGAGGCGAGTTTTATGATTTGGATTGGGGTAAGTATTTTTGGCTCGGTTTTGATTATATTACATGATTCTATCTTCTATTTTGGCATTTTATTGATGAATCTAAAATAGAAGTTAGGGGGTTTTGTCTAAATATTTCTAAAGTGAATTATTGAGTTTTGAACATCGATTCAGAGCTGGAATTGTATGAAATTAGTACGGTTGGACTCGTATTCGAATGGGTTATAGAATATTTGAGTTTTGTCGAGTTTTAGGATATGGTCCCGGGTTGACCTTTTGGTTGACGTTGAGTATTTGATTAAATATTTGACCTTTATCGTTTGGGTTTGTTTCTTATGGCATTACTCGATGATCAAATTGTGCGGGATGACATTTCTAGAGTATCGGCTTGGATTGCTTGAGGTAAGTATCTTACCAAAACTTGATTGATGTACTAGTTGCCTGAGTTATTTGTGATAACTACATGCTATGGGTGGTGCGTATGTGTAGGGATTAAGCCTATGTGTGTGCACCAGGGTATTTTCCATGCTCAGGGTAGTATTTAGGCTACGATATGACTTGGATTGATTGTTAAGCTTAATGTTGTGATATTTATTACATTTGTACCCATATTGTGAGCTATTTGAGCCATGTTTGAGGTTATATAGAGGTTAATATCCTGATTGGACCTGATAGTTACTATTTTGTGATGTATTTACCTGATTTGAGAAATGATATCACACTTACACTTGCATACACCTTATCATATCACTTACACCAGTCCAGGAGCATAAATATGATATTCATTGATCGTATACATGTGTTCTTGTATATTTGCTTTCTGTGTGATAAGGTTTGGACCGGTAGTCTGTGACCACGCTGGGAGGATTGTGGTGTAGCATGTGACCACGCCGGGAGGATTGTGATATTGTGCATGTGACCACGTCTGGCGGATAGTGATATATCCTGTGACCAAGCTAGGCGGATTGTGATATAGCTTGTGACCATACCGGGCAGATTGTGATATAGCCTGTGACCATGCATGGGGGATTTTGATATATCCCGTGACCATACCGGGCAAATACGTGATATTGAGCATGTGACCATGCCAGACGAATTATGATATTGACCATGCGACCATGCTAGGCTGAGAGCACTTGAGTTGTCCATGCTGCGTGTCGATATGGATCCATCCCCCTAGGGTCACCCTCTCATGTGCCTTCTTTATGGTGTACACGTGAATAGTGGGCTTTGGGAGAGCTGGTCATTGGTTTGGTTCGGTTACTAAGATTTTGAAGTGGGCCTTAGAGTCATGATGTGTTTTCCATTTGGATAGGGTTGCGCGATGTAACGGATTGATATTTAATCATTGCATTTCATCGTTACTTGAAATTTCCTTGACTGTTTACCTGAGTTATTTGCATATCTTTCCTATATGCTGAATTGTTGACTGAGAGGAATACGCTATGTTAATTGTGAGCACCAAGGTGGCTTTATCTATAATTTTCTTGATTTGATCATATTTTTATTCTATACTTGTTGGAGTTTATGAACTCTACAAGTCCTTGGCGAGTATCATTTATAATTCTTACTTCTATTACCTCGCCGAGGTTAGTTATGATACTTGCTGAGCACATGGGGTCGGTTGTACTTATACTACACTTTTGCATCTTGCGTGCAGATCTTGGAGTTGTGATGCTGTGGATGATGGAAGCTGACACAGAAGATGTACCTGCCTTCCAGATGTAGCTACCACTTGTCCTTGGTAGTTCTAGATTCAAATTCTATTTATGTACATACAAAATCGATGTTGTATTTATTTCATACCAGCTTTGTAAATCTAAGTCATAGTGGCTCATGACTTGTACTAAAATCATTGGGTTATTGTATAAAGATTCAATTATTTCACTTATTGATTCATATTATTCTCATTGAAATTGTATTAATTGTTATTTGGCTTACATAGCAGGTTGTGTTAGGCGCCATCACGACTAGGCGAATTTTGGGTCGTGACACGAGATCTACATGAAGAATCAGTTGAGACTCAAGACAAGGCTTCAGAAGACTCATAGATAGGAATTTTGTAACTCGTAGTTATTAGGCATGTTTAGTTTCTTTGATTTTGGTGTAATATGGAGTTTAGCAAGCAGTAACAGCATCAACAGTAGTGAAATCACAACTTTTCGATAGTCCAAGCTACTGGAGCTTCTAGAACTACACTGACATGATTTCTTTATAGCCAAGGATATGTAGGCAACCTCGGAAGCAAGATTCGGTCAAACGTTTTCAAAATGCTTCCCCATGGAGTATCAAACAAACAAAAATTAATAAGAATCGCTCACTTTATCTTACCCGAAAACTTTTCATGTTCTCGAGCAAAGAGGGGTAGCTGTGAGCACGTAATTTTTGTCCTATGTATAAAATTACTCCTAAATATTCCAAAATAATCTTTAATCATTTTTGAAATTTACAAAATTTTCAGGAACTTTTTTTTGTGTGTTTGTTTGGTTGCATTTTAATTGCATTTAATGAAAATTTACCATAATTAGGAATATTTTACATCACAAAGTATCAAAAATTATTTTTTTATCTTTTATTCATTACATGTTAAGACTTTCATTGCAGTTTTAGCACTTGTTACATATTAGTTGCATTTCTAAAATGAAAAAATCACAAAAAATACATTAGTCATTTTTTACATTTTTTGCACTCTAGTTTATCTAATTAGTTCCATTTAGTATTTTGCAATTTTACTTAGTTTAAATACTAGATAAAATAAATAAATAGGTTAATTATGAAAAATCAGGAATTTAATTGGTATTTTAACATAGGTTAATTTTGAAAATTAAAGGAAATAAAAGAAAAGAAGCTTGTTGGGTCTTCCAAACTAATTGGGCCAGAGGAAATACGGCAGCCCAGTTGGCACCATACACCCGCCCAGTCCAATTCCGTCATACCCAGTCCAGGTCCTTAGCCCCAAAACCAAAAACGACGTAGTTGCACGCTAAAACTACGTCGTTTTGGTTCAATGTGATTTTTGATAAAAGGAAACCCCAAAGTTTTAGATCTGCCCCAAATCCACTCTTCTCTCTCATCTCTCATAGGTGGCTGGAAATCGGCTCTGCCAACCGGAGTCAACCAAACAACCTCATATCATAATTTTTCTTCTCCTCTCCCCTCCCCTACACTCTACCAATAAGATCTAGAGCTAATTCCTAACCTATCACCATTCAAATTAAAATCCAAACCCATTCGTCCCCTTCTCAATTTCATCAACCATTGCCGACCAACATACCTTATTACCTACATCATTAGATAGGTCTCAAAGAGATTTATCTAGTTGTCACGACCCAAAATCCAACTAGTCGTGATGGCACCTAACCCAACCCGCTAGGTTAGCCAATTTAACAGTAATCTAATTCAAGAAGATCTACTGATAAAATAAATGATGAAATAACTAAACTTTTATACAAAAACAATTCCAAGGATTGGTAGTACACATCATGAGCTTCTAAGATTTAGAGTTTACCAAACTGGTATGAAATAAATACATCATATATTTGAAATGTACATAAACAGATTTTTTATAAATCTAAAGCTGCCATGAACAAGAAGCAGCTATAACCGGAACGCAGGTACATCTTTAACGCCAGTTCCCATCATACACAATATCATCAGTTCCAAAATCTGCACGCAAGGTGCAGAAGTGTAGTATGAGTACAACCAACCACATGTACTCAATAAGTAACAAACCTTACTTTAGGTTGAAAGCAGTGACGAGCTTGGACAACGGTCAGAGTCTAACACCAACAGCCGAGACCGACTCATAACAATATAATGAAAAAAGTACAAGTAATACTCAAAGATATGAGGCTCAGCTCGTTCATAGTTATGGAAATTCGGCATGCTTTTTATGTATGAGAGTAAAAACCAAATCTTTCATCAAAGTCACCAAAATGTAAGTTTGTCAGAAAAACTCTGATTTTTCCCAAAAACTTTCAACAACAGATAAGATGCTCCATTATCAAATAGCATGAGGAAAGTACATCTTTATGCCTACATGTCAATGTGTATGAGGAGTCATAAATGTCACAATACTGTATAGCATGAGAAAATGCATCTCTATGCCTAAATGCCAATGTATGCATGCAAAATGTAATGCACCACAGTAATAAACCCATGTGCTCATGCTCTCAGAGTATTCAACCTCACTCAGCACGCTCAATTACTTAGAACCTCCCAATCACTCAACATTTTCAATCATTCAGCACCTCCCAATCCCTCGGCACTCACACTCATTAGTATCTGTGCTCACTGCTGGTATGTCATGCTCCGGAGGGGCGGATCCTACCCAAGCACTAATATAAGCCAATCATGGCATGTTGCGGTGTGCAACCCGATCCCATCATGAATATATAAGCATGTTGTGGTGTGCAGTCCAATCCCATAAATATCACTCACAAACAGGCCCTCGGCCTCACTCAGTCATCAATCTCTCCAGTCTCTCGGGCTCACAAATCTCATGTTAATCAGCCAAACAATAATAACATGATGTGATAATAAATGATAACAGAGAATGAGATATGATATGCAAATGAATAAATATGACTGAGTATGTAATTGCAATTTAAGCAAATAACTTAACAGCAGAGATAATCTCAGTGGGTCCCAACAGAATAAACATATGGCCTAAACATGAGTTCTAACATGGATCACAACTCAATTACTCTAACATGTAGGAATTTCATGGATAGAAACAAGATAGATAACTACATAGTACCAAAGAATCAACTGAGTCATAATTCATACGGGGCACGCCCACACGCCTGCCACCTAGCATGTGCGTCACCTCAACACCAACACATAACACGTATATTCAGGAATTTATGCCCTCAGCACCAAGTTTAGAAGTGTTACTAACCTCGAACAAGCCGAATCTAGTATTGAGAAAACCAAACAATACTCTAGAAATGCCATCCCACGCCTACCGACCTCCGAACAACTTGAAACAAGCCAAAAGCAATGCAAGAACATCAATAATGCCAAAGGAAACAAACCAAATCGATAAAGGTTGAATCTTTAATCAAATGCCCAAAGTCAACCAAAAAGTCAAAGACGAGCCCGCACCTTGAAACCTGATAAAACTCACAAAATCTAAAAACCCATTCAATTACAAGTCGAACCATACAAGTTTCACTCAAATCCGACTCCAAATCGAGGTTCAAAACTCAAAATTTCACTCTATGAAATTTTAGACAAAACCCCCTCAATTTCTCCTTTGAAATCATCAATCAAATGCCAAAAATGAGGATAGATTTATGAAATATAATCAAAATCGAGTAGAGAAAACTTACCCCAATCCATGTGGTAAAAATCACCTCAAATATCGACCAAATCCGAGCTCCAGAGCTCCAAATATGTCAAAAATGAACACACCCTCGATTTTATAAGCTTCTGCCCAGAGGTTCCGCTTTTGCGGACACCCTACCGCTTCTGATGACAAATCCTTCGCTTCTGCAGAGTAACACTCAGGCCCTGACTACTCACACATGCTAATCATCCTCTGTTTTTGCGACAGCACAGGTGCGATGAACCTCTCGCTTCTGTGAACTCCTATGCTTCTACCCCTCACAATTCGCTTTTGTGCTTCCGTAGATGCGACCCATTCTCCGCATTTGCGGACTTACTTGGCCTGCACAAAATGCGCTTCTACGCCAGATTTGCAGCTCATGCGGCTCCGCACCTATGCCCAAAGTTTCGCAGGTGCGGTCACACTAGATCTAAAAAAAAAACAGCATAAACAACACGTTCCAAAGAAGATCTGAACCACGTCTGAAACTCACCCGAGACCCTCGGGACCCCGTCCAAATATACAAACAAGTCCCAAAACATAACACGGACCTATTTGAGATCTCAAATCACACATAACAACATCGAAACGACAAATCACACCTCAAATCAAACCTAATGAACTTTTGAACTTCAACTTCCAAAACTCGTGTTGAACCATATCAAATCAATTTGGAATGAACTCAAATTTTGCACACAAGTTCCAAATGACATAACGAAGCTATTCCAATTTCCAGAACTACAATCTGAACCAGATATCATCAAAGTCAACTCCTGGTCAAACTTATCAACATTCTAAACCTTCAAATTTCTAACTTTCGCCAATTAGTGCCGAAACCTTCTAGAAATATCTAAATACAAATCCGGGCAAACGCCCAAGTCCAACATCACCATATGGACCTAACGGGATAATCAAAATTCCGATCCGAGATCAAATACTCAAAAGTCAAAGTTGGTGAACTCTTCCAACTTAAAGCTTCACACATGACATTCATTCTTCCAAACTAATTCTGAATCAACCGATAACCGAAACCGAAGATACTCATGACCTCAAACCACCGAGCGAAGTGCAAATGCTCCAAACGACCGATCGGGTCGTTACATTCTCCCCCACTTAAACATAAGTTCGTCCTCGAACGTGCCTAGAGTTGCTCCAAAGCCATCAAATCGCCGTGTAACCTTACCATGCACATACCCGGGGGGTGCTCCCACGTCACCCCAATCCATGTAAGCCTGACCACACAACATAACTGAAGATCATTACTTTAACCTTAGTCTGTAAGCCTTAGAACACAATTTCAACATCTGAAATTCCTTACAAGACCAGAATCTCGCGTCTATACACTGTATAAGTCTGAACAAGATGTATCAAGAAATAACCATAACCCAAGATGTAATCACATGATATACCACATAACTTACACACTCGTAGAAAATATTCCCGATCGCAGTAGCTGCTCAAAACAAATTCAATATCAGTAATAAACCTCATATCAAATAAAACCTCATTCAAAACATTCGTATACTGCCGACGATGAAATAAACACGCAGAAAACTCATAGCCACTCATCTGACCAACAACTCATGGAGCACCCTCTCGTCCGACAAGAACCAAAGCCAAATCCTAAGTCAACTTCTGATATTATTCTTCCAAATATACCGTAATCAAATTCGATAGCAATCACTTCAGGCCCAAGACTTTATCTCATAAAATACAAGCTACTCTACTGACATACCATACCAATACTACCTAGAGCCACAAACTGTGCAATCCGTGCACCAATAAGCAACAATTCAATTGTATTCAAACATGGAAAATGACTCAAATGATAGTACTGTCCCGCAAGTTCAACAGACACCGCCACAGACGCAATGCTACGAACCCATCACACATAGTATAATCAAGACACATGAATCTAACACAAAGGATCATATCCCAACATAACCTATCTACAATGCGTGAACCCATCCAAACATTGGTCCATATGAAATACGTCAAGCCACAATTCTAAAAGTCAACAACCACGCACAATTCGACGTCAAGTACACGAAGTGCATGACCATAAGCATGGAGAAGCGAATAACACTATATACCATAGCATGGAAAGACCATAACCAAGGCGCAATCAACCATTCAACACCCCAATAACCATCTCGCTCAAATTTCGCTACAAGGCCCAAACAGAACCGCATCATGTGTGCATATAACTAATAAATCACAACCCCCCGTACATAGAAGAGTAACACATAGAACTTATCAAAACACGAACAAGCTCAACTCTAACCGAACGCCACACCCTTCAACACTAATAGTTTTGAGTAAACAAATCTGACCCACTGTAGAATACACATAATCATTGGGCCTATCAATGGGCCCCCAAATCAACTCCGATCATCCCCAAATGGATAAAAGGCACTTCAAAAGTCCACAATGACCTAACCACAACACGTATTACCATCTAGCTAACTTTGGCCACATCTTCACAGTTTGCAACCTCGAAACAATATGCTTCTGAGAACTACCAGTCTCCAAATCCACAGAACACATGAATCACCATAGTCGATCCCAACTCCACCACTTGAATGACTAACACATCTCTCATACATAATCATCCCCACGAGAAATACTTCTATAATTCTTCCATGTCGCATAGCAAAATCTAAACATTAGCAGTCGATCAACTAGGCGAGTACCGTAATACCAATGAAGCATCCGTAAGTCAAAACACAGTGCGCCTTCTAAAATGCGCAGCCTTATCAGGCAATACCAAGTAGTAATAGCATTTATCTAGTCATCTGAAACCATCAATGGTGTCTGAGAAATCATGACCTTCCTTTAAAAACTAAACCGCTACCTTGTGTGAATCTCAATCCCATAGGATGCACCGCATCTATCATGCCATCATATAAAAAACACGAGAATCTCATAATCAACTCTGAGTCACCAGCAGAATACATACCCGATCAGTCAAAAACCTTCAATTTGATCCCATCCAAGAGAAAATCACAGTACGCAACATGCTCCTCATGCCGGTAGGAAATATCCATCTCAAACCGTGGTAGAAACAATCGAGAACTTTTTGAAACCCATTTCCACATAACTAAGATATCAGAACTGAATCTCTCAAACTCAGCCAGGCCACGCAGGTCGCCAACCCAAGAGTATTGCCACAAAATACCTATAGAGACTCACCATATCATAAGTACGCAAGAACCGATCATATCCATTACCGTGTTGATCCAAACTCCTACCAAGTTATCCTATTTCCCCGAGATCCTTCCGAATTACCCTCAAGTTAACACTTCTTCTTTCTAAACACCGCGATCCTTACCCAAAGCTCCCCATAAGAGATCCTAGCATAAAACAACACCGCCCTAAGGCCCATAAGCCGATGTATTCCCTCTTAAGTACCCCAAAAGTACCACAACCGAGACACCCACTTTGAAGAGACCTTCTGTGAATCTAAAGTCGTTTCCTTCACCCTCGTGATATTAAAATATAGAATCCATAATGATATAGAAACACCGCGTGTCTCGACACCATCCAATATAAATCTCAGATTCTAGCCATATACAAATCTGACAAATTCTCAATTGCTACATATAAATCTTAAATCTATTAGAATCTTCTCAAGAGTCATCCGCTCTGCTCAAATCTCAATTGCACCGACCGAACGACATGTGCCCCATTAGCACGACAACACCCAAAGAAGTAACCCCGCCTTAATGCAATTCCTACTCCATGCGCACTACATCCTTCACGAATAACAACTCAATTATCCTATGTTTCCCATATACACATAAAGTGTAATACACATTGCATCCAGAAATTTCCTTGCTTAAGTCATCCTCACAACTAGCCTCTGCAAGTCATAACCGATCCACAAGTATTCCTCAGACCGAAACCAATACAATACGTAAAAGTCCCCCACTTTCCACAAAGCCATAGATCAAAACACTCAATAACTCACAATGCCGATACTCTATTACTTCCATAATGCCGTAGTGAGATTCAACTAAATCCTTCATAAGCTCATGTAATATAAACTATATAATACCTCAAATCATCTGCTAAGCTCGCATTCATCATTGTGATGGTCAGCTCAACTTTCTCAGCCAATCCAAACTCAAATCGCAACACCTATACCCACTAGTAGAAAAGAAAGCCTACACACAATATCATAAGGATCACACATCCGTAGGTTACCCCGCAGGTGATAACCCACCTACTTAGCCTCAAACTAACATCTCTCTATACACTTTCACATCCACAACTACTACGCAATCACTTAATCTTCCTGAGTCTGAACAGATCAACAAGACATGAAAATCTACTTCATTCCACAAATGAAATAATAGGAAAGAATCTCTCAAAAACATTCATAACTCAAGACTGTATTACACATCCACAGAAATCAAGCATCCAATAGTCCTTTTCACATCTCAAGCAAACTCTTCCCGTTGTATTCAAACCATCTGAACACATCCCGCAATCACATCCTACTCATCATATAGCTATCCAACCACTCACCAAGCCCCAGTCCCACTCATAGGGACACCACTGGACATAGAAGTCCAAAAGCACATGCTCACAAAACCGAAACTACTGAGCCTAAGCTACGGTCCAAACTGGGCCTCAAGTCTTCCAGACTAGCCCGTCACCAAAACACAGAAAACACATCTTGCACCTCATCCATGAAATCCAGAAGCCGTCGATGTACAGCTGATACCGAGCACTCACATGCGCATACGAGTGAGTGGAAGGAATTCAAAGAGATACGCTTCAACCTGAATCAATGTCACACAATAAGGAAAAAAAGCTGAGAACTTTATCCTAAATGCCCCGTAGCCTCTCGAAGATAGGTATGGATGTCAGCCTTAGCTTACATTTGGATCTCGAACGCGGTGACCAGCCTTCCTTAGCTTACGCGATCGTGTTCCAAGTCACACGAACGCGAAGAACATCGCGTGCCTCCCATCTGCCTCTCCTTCCTTATACGCGAACGCGTTCCCAAGCTCATATTCGCGATGCAAAAGCACCCCAACTTACGCGATCGCGTCCCAGACTTCGCAAACACGAAGAGTAAAAATCCATCAGTCATAAACTACTCTACGCGATCCTGGCACATCCTCCACGAACGCCATGAAGGAAACCAGAACTCAGAAAACCAGGAATCCCATATCAAGAAAAAATGGTCCGAACTCATTCTGAAACACATCCAGGGCCCCCGGGACCCCGTCCGAACATACCAACAAGTCCTAAAACATGACACAAACTCGCTCAAAGCCTAAAATCACATCAAACAACACTAAAACCACGAATCACACATTGATTCAAGCCTAATGAACTTATAAACTTCTAACTTCTAAAACTAATGTCGAAACATACCATACCAACTTCAATTGACCTCAAATTTTGCACACAAGTCATAATTGACACAACGGACCTATTCCAACTTCTGGAACTAAAATCCGGACTCGATATCAATAAAGTCAACTCTCGGTCAAACTTCTCCACCTTCCAAGCCTTTAACTTTATATCTTTTGCCAATTCAAGGCGAAACAATCTACAGATCTCCAAATCAATATCTGGACACTCTCCTAAGTCCAAAATTACCATACTGGCTATCGGAACCATCAAAACTCCATTCCTGAGTCGTCTACACAAAAGTCAAACTTCGATCAACTCTTTCAACTTAAGCTTCCAACTTTGGGATGAAGTGTCCCATTTCACTTTAAAACTCACCCGAAACCAAAATCAATTACCCCGACAAGTCATATAACCGCAATATAATATAGAGGAGGCAATAAATAGGGGAACTGGGCTAAAATACTCAAAATAACCGGGCGCGTTATTGCATTTTCACATTTGAGCAAAATCTTCAAGTTGCAAAGCTCCTCAAATTATGAGCTTAAACTACATGTTGCTACACTCCTTAATGCTAGAGCATAAATTGTGCTTTACTCTTGGCCCGCAAGATTTTGCATAGCGAAAATAAAATCCACTAGGTTGAAAACCTCGATAGAGGCGGCTTAGAAAACATTTAGGACACAAAAAAGTCTGCTAGGTCAAAAAACATGAAAGAGTCAACCTAGGTAAAAGTTAAGACATAAAAGAAGAACTCACCCATTCAAAAGTATGGTATGACTTGATCCTCTTCATCGTGGTACAAAGGCAGCTTAGAGTACATTTTAAGTTTAGTCACATGAGTTTAAAAATATATATTACCCCTAGTATTGTTTGAATTGAAGTATGATGGGATAAAATCCACTTGATTGGCACTTGAAAATCAGGCTTACATGTATTCTTTCACTGAGCTTCATGCCTTATGAGATATTGATGATTCAATGGGGGGCCTCCATAGGAAATTGGCATCTCTGATGGGATGGTTGTAGTATTCTAGAAAGAGGCCAAGTATTCAAGTTGAATTTTGCAAGTCCATTGGACTTCAAAATGAAGTTTTCAAGTTCGCCATTCTTCTATATGAAATATTTAAGCCCTACAAGTCTTCAAGTTTGTCGGTCTTCAAGTTAAAGTCTTTAAGTTGAAATATTTAAGCCCTCCAAGTTGAAGTCTACGATTCAGATAAATCTTCAAGTTTGCCAGTCTTCAACTTGAAATTTACAAGTCTGCCAAGTCTTCAAAGTTTTCCAAATGCTCAATTAGAAATCAAGTCCACCAAGTCTTCAAGTTGAGGCTTTTGAATTTTCCAATCTTAAGGTAAACATGTTAGTCCCTTTGCACCTTAAGTTGGTCTCTTGGCAGGTTTGTCCTTAAAAGGAACTATAATTTCTAATCTTAAGTTGGACGTTCAAGTCCCTTCGCATCTTAAGTCGGCCTATTTGCAGCTTTGTCCTTAAAAGAAACTATAATTTTTCAATCTTAAGGTGAACTTTTATGTTCCTTTGCACTTTAAGTTGGCCTCTTTGTGGGTTTGTCCTTAAAAAGATCTATACATTTTAAATCTCAAGATGGACATTTAAGTCCCTTTGCACCTTAAGTCGGTGTCATCGTAGATTTTGTCCTTTTATATGTTGACATAGATTTGTACTTCTATTTGGTGCCATACATTTGTCCTTCAATTATGCCATATGAACCTTGCCCGCAAAGCTTACCCCTCCGATTTTTGGGCGGGGATGAATATCCATCCCTTCACACCCTAAGGTTATTCCTTCGATTTTTGGGAAGGGGTGAGTATCCATCCCTCATACCCTAGGGTCACCTTCTGCATGTATGAATCCACTGTACAAATATTTGTCGTTCTAATTTTGCCTACAAAAAAAAAAGACAAAGAAAGACAACACAATGAATTACATAGATGGAGAAAGAAAATTTTACTTGTCAAGGCGTGTCAAATTTGGAAATTAAGTTAAAAAATAATTTTCCTAGACCAATTTAGCAAGACTAGAGCCATGATTGCTGGTGAGAATGAAGCTCTCTCAGTCTAGTTTCTATTAATCAAAACGATTTTCAATTTTGATGTTCCAATAATAAGATATAAAATATTTGCTTAAGCTACGATAATCTGAAACTGTTGGCTCGTCCGAATTGAAAGACGAATTTAAAAAATCATCTGGAAAAATCCGAGAGGTGTTTAAATCCAAATTTTGGACATGTGGTACATCTTGAACTCTAGTTTCTGAGGAATCAGGTGGTTTGTGTGTTTGACCAAAAAGTATAACTTTCGGTTAAAACTATTGTATTTATATAATGAAGGGCTAAACCTAGTTAATGACAATATCTATAAATGCGGGTCCTGAAAGTGCGGATAATGTGGGACATATCTAGCGGGAGATTGACAATAACAAGCATTAAATATTCCAAAACGTATGAGTAATAATAGAGGAGTAACTAGCAATAAATGGCATTTAAGTAAATAGGAAAAGTAATTCACCCAATGAAGAATGAACTAGATGATTGTTCCTCCTAACAATGATGAGTGACAGATAAAGCCTAGAATGTTCGAACTATTCTCGGATCTGATGGAAAAGTATGGAATAATACGAACAAGAATCTTGATGAAAATGTAATGTTTGTATCTTTGCTAGCGAGGGAGAATCTTTTTTAGAAATCTGTTCTTATCACCTGAATATTACATATCCTTTTTCCTTCTCTTTTGTCCTCTTTATATGGGACATATCTCAAGTAAACCCCAATAGTACATGTGCAGAGAATATTCTTTAGAGTATCCCCTCTATTATCCTATTCTAAAAACTATCCATTACGATTCTTTGCACAGACCTCGTCCTCGACCATCATAAGCCTCTCAACCACGAGTTTCGCCATTTCCTGATCGACCTCGACTAATATTTCCTCAATACTACCTCACTCTAAATGTTCCATGGTAGTTTTCAACCTATACAGTTACTCCCTATGCTTATTGAGGCCGTCCTCAGCCGATCTCGATGAGCGGACTTTGTTGGTTATGGTCGAGTAGAGTGGACGACTGGGTTGGGCAGTTAAGTTTGAGACGAGCTGGAAATGTGTCCTTTCGTGATTCATAACTATTGGGGTTGCGTCGTTTCTGTGCTAGAATGACGTCATGACATCATGCGTCATTATGGCATGTTTTTATGAGGCTTTGTGTCATTTCCCGTGCGACTGTCAAATGGAGCTGCCGTTTCGGTTCCAGTGCTGGGTAATGATGGTATAATCTCTTGGTTTTGATGCCTGAACTCTTATAAACAGAGATGTGATGACATCCATTTTTTCTTTACGTATTTTTCTCACCAAACCTTGTGACTTCTTCTCCTTCCTACTTTGTTCTGAGTTGTTTTCCCTGGTCTTAGTGCTTTCTGTTGCTTCTAATCCTTCTTTGCCTGAATATCCTTTCTCTCAGCGAAAATATGGTTAATGTATCCTCTAGTTCCGGTATGGGAACTGACTCTGTCCCTTTGGCGATGCTTATGCCTCCTCACGTTGATGGCGTCTCTGTCGCCACTAAAGATGAGAACTTTCCTACGGTGGAGGAAATAATTCCTCACAGCGAGAAAGTTAGGTCTGATGTTTCGAAGGTGCATAAAGACGAGCCCGAGGTTTCTAAGTCGGCGATGAAAGAGACCGATATAGAATAGCTTAGGGCAAAATTAAACATTCCTGCCCACATCGATTTGGTCCCAGCAAGGCATGATTTGGTACAAATCCACCGCCCCAGGTATTGCACGTTCTATGCATATCCCTTCCAGGTCGGCTACGCTCTTCCTTTTCTCCCATTGGTGGAGGAATTCTATCACTACTATGGCATATGCCCAGCTCAACTCGCCCCATATATCTATAAGCTCATCAGGATGCTTACTAAAGTTGCAGAGTTAGTTGGGGTCGAGATCACAATCCGGCATCTGATGCATCTCTTCGTCCCTAGTTTATATAGGGTCAATGTTGAACCTTCGCCATCAAGGAGGCAAATGTCTGTGGTGAAGATGGACCACAAGGCAAATCATCAGTTCTAGAACAACTTCTTCTTTGTCAGAACCGAAGATGTGGTGGACAACGCGGACGGCTTCCCTGGGACTTGGAACTACACTCGTGAGTATCTATTCATATTTTGTTAAAACATTTGATATGTCTGCTTTAGTCATAGGCCTTGAAATTTTATCCCTTCTTTGTGTAGACAAGACTACACCCCTTCCTTTGGTCGGGGACATTTCTCACTAGGTTGGCCGTATTTTGCCTTACATCGTGGGAATTCGCGAGTGGCTTGGCTTTTTCAAGAAGATCGGGCCTGCTCCTTCCTTGGACGGTGAGTTTATCTATACGTGTTTTTGATGTTTTGGCCTCATGGTCACGTACTTACTGTAGTTTTCTCTTGGTGGTGATGATAACCTTGTTTTGATTTTTTCTTTTTCAGCCCGAGGATCTTAGAGAAGGGCGGGGGCTCCTCCTCATGCGTTTCGTAAGAGGAAGGTTGCCTCCTCTTTGGTGTCTATTTCCGTTGTGATCGCAGCTAGACCTGCTAGATCATCTGCTTCAGTTCCTTTTCTCAACCGTGGCTAGGTCTAATCGGTCATCGGCCCCCATCTACTGCTGCCTCAGCATCAGTTTCTTCTCTGCCTGCAGATATTTTGATAGAGGAGCTCCTGGCTTCCCCTTTGCACCGTCTAGTGGATGAGGAGGGGGATTCATCGCCGAATGGCGAGAATTTGATCCCCTATAAGAGAAAATCGGTGGATGTTGGTGATGGGGTCGCCCGGGCTATGGATTCATCAAGGGATGATTTTGTCATCCATGAGACGGCGACCATAATATTTGAGGACGACGTCGAATTGGCATCTGATGTTCCGATATCGGCGGTGGTCGTTAAGAACATACCTCTTCCTTTTGTGACGGTAGGAGCCGAAGGGCAGGCCGCTATGACTTCTGATAATTTACGGTCGGAGGGGCTACCGACTTCGTAGCCGGCTAACGATGCTTCTTTACCGACCGAGGGGAGAGGCAAAGGCATTGCTGAGGATGGCTTTGAGATGGGTTCTGATCTCGATGCTGATGAGATGAGGATGATGTAGGAGGGATTTACCCAGCTGGAGGTGAGACCGGAGGGGTCCACATGGACTATTGCAATCCCCATGGATTGGGATTTATTAAAAGATACTGAGAACGTGGTTCCTGCCCTCAGTCCCCTTTGTCTCGACATGGAGAGTCGAACTCTCCAAGAGCTGAAAGATGCTACCTTATCGAGGAGCATAGCCGGCCTCGCTCTCAAGGTAAGTCTTTCGACACTTCTGTTCGTTATGCTCAAAGTTTAGGCTTTGTTCTTACTCTATTTGTTTTGTTTTTCTTTCTTTTTTAGACCGTGATCTTGGAAATTGAAAGTGCCCGAAGAGAGGAGCGGCGTAAGGCAATTTTTATGAAGTTGCAGCGAAAATACCGCGAGTACCGTTGCAAGCACTGGGAAATTTGTAGGCAGTATGGTGAGAGCGGAAATTTCCCGGCTCTTCAAGATGAACTGAAGGAGAAGGATGATGAGCTGGTGAGGGTCATCGAGAAGTGCACCGTCCTCGAGGGGATGCTAAGAAATAAAGAGGAAGAACTTGGGGTTAGGAGGGGGTCTAGTTTCTCTGCGCTCCCAACTTGAGGAGTGGCAATTCAAAGAGGATTCTCTAAGCGGCAAGGTCGCCGAGAAGGCAGAGGACCTTGAGAAGGCTTCGGTCGGGGGATCTGAGGAAGGCGAAAGCTTTGGAGGTAGTGATCCGTATTCTTTGCTCTTAGCGAGAAAATGACTTAGTCTCAGCCCTGTAATTACGGCCTCATACCCGGCCTCATTGCTAGTCATGTCCGGGCACCGTATGGACTGGCGAATCACTTCACCAGTTGGGACTTCGAGTACGAGTCCTGGTCTGGATCCTGACCCGTTGGACACACCATCAGTGTACAGGACCCAAAGGTCTTATGTTTGGGGAGAAGTGTGGATGACTTGTTTTTTGACTATAAGCATTATTTTTGCATTGATGTCGGTGACGAAGTCTGCAAGGACTTAAGATTTTATCGCTATTCGCGACTGGTATGTGATATCGTGCTCGCTCAGTTCGATGGCCTATTTGGCCAACCTGGCTGATAGCTCGGGTTTATGAAAAGTGCTTCTTAGGAGGAAAGTCGAGACGACCGAGATGGTGTGGCATTGGAAATATGGTCTAAGCTTTCGTGTAGCTACAACTAAGGTCAGAGCCAATTTTTCAAGGTGAGGGTATGTCGTCTCGGTGTCAACTAGTGTGTTGCTAATGTAATAGATAGGAGACTGCATACCTTCATTTTTGGACCAGGACTGCGCTTACAACTACTTCAGATACGGCGAGGTAGACGAGGAAACATTCCCGGCTCTGGTTTTGAAAGTAATGGTGGCGATGAAAAATATGCTTTTAATTCCTTCAGGGCGTGGATGCACTTTGAAATCCATTGGAGGCTATTATCCTTCTTGAGTACGCCGAAGAATCCGTGACACCTATCTGATGTTCGCGAGGAGAATCATGAAAGTGCGGCGATACGGCCAGTTAACCTCTGAACCTATTTTTTGGTAGTTATGTGTTCTGGTATTCCTCTGATGGCTCTGATTTGATCAGGGTTGACTTCGATCCCTCATTGCGACACCAGGGAACCTAGGAATTTTCCCGAGGCTACGCCGAATGCACACTTTTCGGGATTTAGTTTCATTCTGTACCGTCTGAGTATGTCGAAGGTTTTTCTTAGGTGGTCGATGTGATCCTCTTTCCTTTTGGACTTGACCAGCATGTCGTCTATATAGACTTCCGTCGTTTTGCCGAGTTGGTCTTTGAAAATCCTCATCACTAAACTTTGGTAAGTTGCCCCTGCATTTTTCAACCCGAAGGGCATGACCCTATAGCAGTACGATCCCTGATGGGTGATGAAACTAGTTTTATCCTGGTCCTCTTCTTCCATGAGAATTTGATTATATCCCGAGTAGGCGTCCAAGAAGTTCAGTAGTTCATGCTCGGCCGTTGCATCGATGAGTTGATTGATATGGGGTAACGACAATGAATCTTTGAGGCATGCTTTGTTCGAATCTGTAAAGTCTACGCACATCCTCTATTTCCCATTCTTCTTTTTCACCTTGACTACGTTGGCAACCCATTGGGGGTATTTCGACTCCCTGACGGAGCTGTTTTCCAATTGTTTTTCCACCTATTCGCGTATTGCATCATTAATTGTAGAGTTGAACTTACGCCTAACCTGCCTCACCAGGGGATGGAATGGATCGACGTTCAACTTGTGCTTGGTAATTTCATTCAGGATACCTGGCATATCTGCTTGGCTTAAAGTAAACAAGTCCGCATTAGCAGTTAAGAAGTGACGACATTTACCTGGTTCCTGAAGCTTACAGCTGATGTAAGCTTTCTTGTTATGGTCGTCCCTTTCTAATTGAACGGGGTCGAGGTCTTCTACGATCGATCCTGCGGCTTCGACTGTATCGGGGTCTCTGATGACATTTTCGCTATCATCGCATATTTACCTTAACCGTGTTGATTACTATGCCTCTTTTTTTTTGTACTTCGTTTGTTGAGTGACCGTGCAGTCTAGAGCGATGTGGTAACATTCCCGGGATGTGCATTGTTCCCCTCGTATACTGAATATTCCCTATGGAGTTGGGAATTTGATGACTTGGTACAAGCTGGAGGGGATGGCTCTCATTGTATCTATCCATAGTCGCAATATTATGGTGTTGTATGTTGTGTCCTGGTCCATGATATGGAATGTGGTTTCCAGAGTGACACTACCGGCCAGAACGGGGAGTGTGATCTCGCCGGATGTTCGCTCCACTGCACTGTTAAAACCTATTAGCGTGATGCAGTGCGACACTATCTTATCCTCGAGTTTCATTTGTGCAAGTACTCGAGGGTGGATAATACACGCGCCACTCCCATCGTCTACCGTAACGCGTCTCACATCGGTATCTAAAATTCGTAAAGTGGTAACAAGGGCTTCATAGTGAGGGAAAACCAAACCGTTGATATCTGACTTATCGAAGATGATACTTTCTTTGAGTTTATCATAGCGTTCATGGGTGATTGACCGTTTGGGCTTGTGGATTGTGGTGAACTTCACACTGTTGATGGAAGCATCGTCACCACCGCTGATTATCATATGGATGGTGCGGGTCGGCGAGGGTGGTTTCGGCAGTCCTTGATGTTGTTCACGACCTCTGGCAAAGTTGATCCTTCCTCGGTCGCTCAGCAACTCTTTGAGGTGTCCCTATCGAAGCATGTTTACGACCTCCTGTCTTAAGGTGATGCAATCCTCAATTTTGTGCCCTCACTCTCTGTGGAACTCGCATAGGGCGTCCGACTTTCTGGTACTTAGGTCCGACCTCATCTTTTGCGGCCACTTCACCTTTGGTCTAAGCTTCTCTAAGGCGTAGATTATTTCTGTAGGTGACACACAAAAATTGTGAGCGGACAATAAATGGGGCATACCTCTTTTGTTCTGGTAAGTCCCTGTTCTTGATTGGGGTTGGCCCCATTCGTGGCGGGAGAAGGATGCATGGGCGGTTTTGACATATGGTAGATGTCGTTCCCTGTGGGGTCGCGGAGGTGTGAGGTCCCTTATGATATCATTTCTTCGTTCCTTTCTGGATTCGTCTTGTACCGAGGTCCGTCGATGAGTCGGCCCGTTGAGGTCGTCCTCGTCTGCTTGGACCTCGGCACAATACGCATTGTGTATTTTATCCCAAGTAGTTGGGGGGGGGGGGTACTTCATAAGATGAATTAATAACTTTCTTGTTGCCCTTGAACTATCTCTGCCCAGCCCGTTCTGAAAAGCAGCGACCGCCATCCCTTCTGATACATTCGATAAGGTCATTCTAACTCGGTTGAACCAGGTGAGGAAGTCCCTCAATCCCTCTCCCGGAGATTGTTTAATAGAAAATATATCATTTACTCTCGCCTCGGCCTTCTTGGCCCCAGCATGGGCCGTTACGAACTTGTCGGCCATTTCTTCGAAGGATTCAATGGAACGCGTAGGCAGTTGTGAATACCTTGTTAACGCTCCTCCCGTGAGGGTCTCGCCGATTTTTTTTAACAAAATGGAGGATACTTGTTCCTTGGCAAGATCATTGTCTTTCACGGCGATGACGTAGTGAGTCACATGGTCGTCGGGGTCGGTTATGCCATCGTATATTTTCAGATAGGGAGACATTTTAAAGGTCTTTAGTATGGTATGTGGGGCGGTGTCATCACTATACGGGTGCTCGACGAACCGACCGGTATCTCTTTCCGGCAAGAGCTTAGGGGCGCCCGGTGTTCCTACATCAAGATATAAAACTTTTGGTAAAGCCGTCAAATCTGAAAATATCAGCATGACAAAAATTAAGGCTAACTTCGAAAAATCATCTAAGGTGATCCACGAAGAGTTTAATTCTGATTTTTGGACCGTGAGTTGGACTTTTATACGGAAAGATATTAATTTATACACAAGCGCGCTGAGCTGTGGAAAAGTGACAAAAACTGGAGGAAAAAAAAAAGAGGACAAGAAACCGCACAAGAAAATAAGAAGTTACCTCGCCTCTATGCTTTGCGTGGCTTGCAAACACGGTGAATTGGATAAATCAAGATCTGCCTGAAAGTCTTGGAAACAATAATTACATGCCTATAAAAAAAAGGGAAAGATTTCATGTAGCTTACGATGATTGTCAAGCCTATGCTTCTGCACCACTGCCAAAGTTATGAAAAGGAGGAGCAAGCGTATCCTGTTTTCAGGCGGTTACTTTATCTCGAAGATTAGGTCGAATTGCAAGAATCAGTTTCCTAATTGGATGTGATAAGTGAACGGCGCTGAAGTCAAAGACATGTGACACATAAAACTAATTCTTCGGCTAACAAGTTCTACTCGATTAAATTATTTTCGAAGATTTTATCCTGATAATAAATTCCAAAACTTTATCATTTCAAACAAAGTTTGGCTGTTATCTTGACTATTACTTCAAGCTTTGTATTTAACATCCATAAGTTTATATTTTGACAAGTCTGAAGTAGGTACAATTGTAGGCATACAAAATTTATTAGATTCAAATTCAATAAAATAATATGAACTATATTTTAAATATATTAGTTCAAGTAAATATTATGGGCTAATATATTTGAGTTAATTATATAAATCCAATATGAGTTAAATAAATAAGTCTGAATTCATTGGGCTACCTCATTTAATTGGACTATAAGTGAGAAGCCCACTTTATTAAACCTAAGATGTCATCTTCCTAGATGCCCAATTTGGTGCCGTATGTCAAATGAGATGGCACGCCAAGTCAAACGGAAGAGCCAATATGATCATGCCACGTGTCAAAATAACAAGGCATGCTAATTCAAATTTAAAGGCCAATAAAACGATTCCGCATGTACAAGTGACGTTTTCTGGCCGATCAAATACTACCTTGTCATTGCTTCAATCTGATTGTAACGACTCGGCCGATCAGTTTCTGTGTTTGAGCCCTGTTCCCCTATTTAATATTTTCCGTATGTATGTATGTATGTATGTATGTATGTATGTATGTATGTATGTATGTATGTATGTTGTTTGATGACTTGCGGGGATGATTGATTTGGCTTCAGGAATGTTCGTGAGTGATTTGTAACACTTAATGTCATTTATGGAAGCTTAAGTTGTAAGAGTTGATCGAGGTTTGATTTTTACATAAACAACCTCCGAATGGTATTTTGATAATTTCAATAGGTTGGTATGGTGATTTTGGACTTAGGTGTATGTCCGAATTTAGTTTGGGGGTTCTTAGGTTGATTTGGCTCTGTGGCGAAAGTTGGAACATTGAAGGTTTGGAAGATTTATAGGTTTGATCAGAAATTGACTTTAAGGCTATCGGGGTCTGATTGTGGTTCAGGACTTGTAACAGGTCCATTATGTCATTTGGGACTTGTGTGCAAAATTTAGAGTCATTTCGAGTTGGTTAGACATGGTATGACAAGAGCTTAAAAGTTGGAAGTCGATTAGCTCATTTAGCTTGAATTGCGGCGCGATTTGTAGTTTTGATATTACTATGTGTGATTTGAGACCTCGAGTAGGTCCGTCTTATATTTTGGGATTAGTTGGTACGATTGGACGGGGTTCCAATGAGCTCGGGTGAGTTTCGAATGAATTTCGGATCATTTGAGGTTGAATAGGCAGTTCTGAACTAGTATTTTTGCACATGCGTGGTTTTGTCCGCAGGTGCGAGTCTGCAAATACAGAATGGGGATTGCAGATGCGAAGGAAGAGGAAGGCAACAGTGTCCCAGGTGCGATGGTCCTTACACATGTGTGTTACTTGACCGCAGAAGCGGATCAGTAGAAGCAGATTTTTGTTCGCAGAAGCGAGAGGTCGGTGACTTAAGGGTGTCCGCATCTACGAGGGTTTGTCTTCAGATGCGGTGTGGCAGAAGAGACAAATGGGCCGCATAAGCGATAATCGCTAGGCAAAACACTTATAATCGAGGATTTAGCTTATTTTTATCACATCTTGCGATTGGGAGCTCGGATTGGGGCGATTCTTTAGGCGATTTTCACCACTTGGATTGGGGTAAGTATTCTTGACTTGGATTTGATTTTATTTCATGATTCCACCTTTGATTTTGGCTTTTGGTTGATGGAATCTAGGGGAGAAAATGGGATTTTTGTGAGAAATTAAAGAATGATTAAGTGAGATTAGAATCCCGATTCGAAGTCAGATTTGGATGAATCTTGTATATTTGAACTCATATTAAATTGGGTATTTGAAATTCTAGCCCTTTGGAGTTGGATTTATGAGGATTTGGCATTCTTGATGAATTATAGGTTACTGGGATGAGGTAAGTTTGTTAAGAGGGAAACCCCTAGGATTTGACTTGTTTGCTATGTGTTTAACGTATTAGGGGTAGTGTATATACGTGGTGGCAAGCGTATATATATTTACCGAGTTTATATCGCTACGAGAAATTAGATTTTCTGTGGTGACTCATAGTGGCAACCATTTCAGTTGCTACAACAGGTAAGGTATTCGCCGCGACTTAAAAATGTCGCCACAAAAGGTGAGAGGTTTAGTGGCAACCTATATAGGCGCTATAGAGAGTAAGATTATAGTTACGACATTTTTAAGGTTGCCTCTAATGATATACCATATTTTTATTTCTCCCAAGAATAAAAATTTAGCGGATGAGTTATTTGTAGCGACCCATCAAAAGTTGCCACAAAATATCTAATGGGTCCACTGTGTCGCCACTAATTTTGGCTTTAAATAAAATAATAAAAAAGTAAATGACATAATTCTTTTTCTTAAATAAAGCTACGTATGTTTATGTTACACCCCGTATTTTCGTGATTGTATGTATCGTAAGTAAAGTAACATAAAGTCCGGCGAGGCTAAGATCCCATATTTGGATGAAAATAGGTTTAAATAGGTGTTACAAATGTTTGGTGTGAGTTCGGGGTCAAAGGAATCAAAAGCAAATTAAGTTAGTCGAAACTCGGGAAAGGGCATGCCGAATTTCGAACAGGATTTTTTACCCAACTTGGCAGAGGTATATCTTCTAGTATATAAGGAATTTTGGGATGCATAACCTATCCAAATTAAAGTTTAGAGAGTCTTCTTTCCAATGCAATAGACAGTTTGCAAATCCGAGAAGTACTCTGCCAGTTACGGTCCATAAAAATATAAGGCCCGCATTGAGGTGGTGGGTTTAGTACATATACGTGCTAGGCCGAGTTTTTTTCATTCTAACTCACCCCCAAAATGGCCCCTCCTTCTCTTTAAAACTTCTCTCTCTTTCACTAAGATATATACACCAACATATATCAAATCCAAGGGGTATCGAAAGGTTCGTGGACGTTGCAGGATCATCGTCTTACTTTTTATTCTTGGAATTAAGGTGGAGAAAAACTAAACCCGGCTAGGATTGAGGATTGTATGAGAAAATTGAGGTAAGATCTCATCCCCTTCTACATGAAATTGGGTAAAATTGGCTTGAATGTGAGCATAAGATTAGGAATTCATGAAATTATGACTAGGTTTTGATAATTGGCATTGTAGCTTGATAATTGTTTAAAAGGGGTTGCATAGGCGTCGTAGCTATAGATCGATATTTGGGAATATGATTATCTTAACATTGTCGTTGATAATGAACAGGAAAAAAATGAAAGAATAACCTTATGGGACTCTAAGCCAAGGTTGTCATTCGATGTAATGGATTGTTGGTTGGAAATGGATGTATATGAACTTGACTTAGGTTGGATTGTTGATATTGTGATCACTATGGATTTGGAGAATGCAATAAATACAGAGGAAATGCTGCCCGAATTATCGTAAAAATTACGTCACTTAGATATGTAAAATTATGATTGGCAAATTATGATAGAAGTATTAGTCTATGATTATAGGTCGAGATTAAAGTATAATGAGCGGTTCGTTGTGGCAAGAAAGAGAAGTATCATAGAGGTATGTTAAGTCTTCTTCATCTTCTCTCTTTTCTAGCATGATCCCAACTTTACGCGCGTGAAAACGAATGTCCTAAAAGAAGTGACTTTATTTTAAGTTCTAAAGATGTTTATGCCCTTTCCTTCATGTCATGTTGATCAAGTTGATATATTTTTCATCTTGATGCCATGAATTATTCCCAAGATCATGAAAGGCTTATGGGAAGTATATGATTGTATATTGTTGTATCTGCCAAGTCTCGTGTTGATGGCATTAGTATCATAATGCATTTGGAGGCTACCGACCTTACGTCACTCTGGACGCCTCCGTATTGTTAATTAATGTGTCTCATGCATCATGTATCTATTTTCTTACCTCGATGTGCTACAGTCGGCCGAGCAGACACTTATATGTGCATACCACTGATTAGTTGGGCAGATATTACCGCGTTCTATATGGCTGGGCAGTTTATTATGAAATTACCCCATAGAGGGACTTGATATGATACTATATGGCCCCATAGAACAACCCGATTTTACTTACATGCATATATTTATGGTTATGTTAGTTGTGTGCCCTCAACGACCTTTTCTGAGTTACAAGTTGATTCAATAGCTTTTCCTTTTGTTTTAAATCTCTTATTTACATGATTTACTTGCCTTACATATTCAGTACATATTTCGTACTAACGTCCCTTCTAGGGCGATGTGTTGATACCCGTAGGTACAGATAGACAGACCGATAAAACTCCTCAGTAGGGTACCTGTTTTCAGCTATTGGTTGTTGCACTCCCTTCTCTGAAGTTGCTGTATAGAGCCGGTAGGCACTACTCAGTATGCATATAGCTATTTTGGGTGTGCCAAGGCCCTATCCCAACTTGACACATATTAGTGCTTGTAGAGGTTTGCAGACTAGAGGTTGTTGCATATAAGTTTTGTGCGGTCTTGTCGCCCCTTGTTAGTTAATGATATAATGGTGATGGCCTCGTCGGCCTTAGCTTATGCATATATGTTGTGTTGGGCCTTTTTTGCGTGCAGGTTATGTTGCTTTCTACCTTATCATTGTCATTGGGAGGCCTTGTAGACCTAAGTTGCATATTGCGGTATTCAAGTACAGTAGTTAGTTCGCTCGGGCCTTAGTGTGTCGAGTGCCGGCCACACCCTCCAAGGCTAGGGTGTGACAAACTTGGTATCAAAGTAGGTCTCTCCTAGGGAGTCTACAAGTCGTGTCTAGTAGAGTCTTATTTATGAGTATGTTGTACACCACATTTAATAAACATGAGGCTACAAGTCATTTAGGATGGTTACCTTTCTTCTTGATCTAGATCGTGCGATAGAGATGAGTCGTAAGTGTTCACTCCAAATCTACATTTTGTGTACATTTCAGCGATACCTACTACTAGACGACAGACAACTATTTGGTGATTGGATGAGGAGGGGGGAGAGGACACCATTCAGATGCCACCCACTAATGTAGGTCAACATGAGCCTCATAATTAGGCCAACTCACAGGCTACCAGAGTAGCACCACCACCTGAAGGGCATAGTGGAGTTGATATACGCCCAATGCCTCCCAGTTGCTCCTGAGCAGGATATGGATATGCAAAGTGTTGTTCAGTTATTGACTCGACTATTGGCCTCTCAAGCCTAGCGTCAGACCCTTCGCACTTCTGATAGAGCAGTCAACGCGAGAGTTCAAGATTTCATCAACCTGGACCCCCCGGTATTCACAGGGACAGATTCAAATGCAAACCGGCAGAATTTTCTGGATCAAATGCAGCAGACCTTACGAGTTATGCATGTCACCGATGCTCACATAGTGGAGTTTGCTTCATATAGGTTGTAGGATATTGCTTCCACTTGGTATGAGACCTGGGAGCAGTCTAGGGGGCCATGTGCCCCACTAGTAGGATGGAAAGAGTTTTTAGAGGCATTCTTGTAGTAGTATTTTTCTGTTTAGCTTCGCCGAGCTAGGCAAGACAGATTTCTATATCTGAAGTATGGTCAATATGAGTGTTAAGAAGTATAGCATGTAGTTTAACTCCTTGGCTAGGTATGTTCCTACAGTTGTGGCTGAGATGAGTGACTGAGTATACTGATTCGTGGATGGTTTGAGACCACACTTGGTTAATGAATGTACTATGACTCTTTGAATCTGAATATAGATGTCGCTCGTATTCAGGCCTACACAAAGAACTTGGAGGATCATAAGAGGTAGCATCAGGTTGATCGAGAGCGAAATAGGGGTCAGAATAAAAGGGCACGATCCGCGATTGATACAGGAGACTTCATAGGTGGGTTTAGGCCGCAGTTCTCTAGGAACCCCTCTTATCCGGCAGCTAGTGCCCCATGGAAATTCTAGGGCCAGTGTCGTGATCGGACCACTTATTCTGGTCAAGTCAAAGATCACGGACGTCAGGCATGCATTGCAGAGGCAAGTCTAGTAAGATGAGACCTCTGTTGACTTACTTTTGTTGGTGTGGTAGAGCTCATTCTCGGCAATACCGTCAGGATTTGGATATGTGTTATTCGTATGGGAAGCCCGGTCATATTATGCGGTTTTGTCCGATGAGAGGCGGGGTTGGTATGGCACAATCAACACGATCTGTATCTGCTTCATCTTCAGCTATACACCCTCCTAGGCAAGGTACGTAGACATCGGTTAGTAGAGGTAGAGGCAGGGGTGGAACGTCTAACTCATGCGGTCATCAAAACAACATTTATGCTTCGTCGGGCCAATAGGACCTAGAGTCATATCCGGATATGGTTATAGATATATTATCTGTCTTTTCCCTTGATGTGTATGTCCTGACTGATCCAGGTTCTACTTTATCGTATATTACTCCTTTGGTTGCTAGCAAGTGCAGTAAAGAACCTGAATTATTGCGTAAGTCATTTGAAGTATCTACTTCTATGGGTGAATCTGTAGTTGTTAGGCGAGTATATTAGAGTTACGATTTGATGATTTATGATCATCATACTTTAGCCGATCTAAATGAATTGGAGATGGTCGATTTTGACGTTATTATGGGCATGGATTGGTTGACTTCTTGCTGTGCCAATGTAGATTGCTGGACGAAAGTTGTCCCCTTTAATTTTCTAGGTGTTGGAAAGGTAATTCTCTAGCGCATAAGGGGAGTTTATTTCATACCTTAAGGCTCGAAAAATGATCTTGAATGGGTATATCTATCACTTGGTTCGGGTGCAGGATGCGCAGGCAAAACCTCTGATTCTTTAGACCGTCCCTGTTGTTAATGAATTCCCTGACATATTTACTGACAAACTTCCAGGCATTCCTCCCGAAAGGGAAATTGACTATGCTATCAGTGTGCTTCCTAACACCCAGCCTATATCTATTCCTCCGTACAGAATGGCCCCTACTGAATTGAGAGAATTGAAAGCTCAGTTGAACAATCTTTTAGAAAAAGGGCTTTATCAGGCCCAGTACTTCTTCGTTGGGTGCACCAGTGTTATTCGTTCATAATAAGAATGGTTGTCAGAGGATGTATATTGATTACTGTCAGCTGAACACGGTAAGTATCAAGAATAAATATCTGATTTCCAGGATTGACGACCTGTTTGATCAGTTGTACGACACCAAACACTTCTCGAAGATCAATCTTAGGTCTGAATACCATCAGTTAAGGGTTAAATATAGGATATTTTGAAGACTACTTTCAGGACCAGATATGGTCATTATGAGTTCCTTGTTATGTCCTTCGGTCTTACTAATGCACCACCAACCTTTATGTATTTGATGAATTGGGTGCTCAAGCCATTTCTCGATATCTTTATAATCATGTTTATCTATAATATTCTCATATATTCTCGCTCAATGGCGGAGCATGCCAATCACTTGCGGGTGGTGTTGCAGATACTCCAAGATTGTAAGTTGTTTGCTATGTTTTCTAAATGCTAGTTCTGGTTGAACTCGATGGCCTTTCTTGGACATATAGTATCAAATTAGGGAATCAAAGTTGATAGCCAAAAGATCAAGGCAGTGAAGAATTAGCCGAGGCCCACAACTCCTACTGAGGTGCGTAGTTTCTTGGGCTTGGCAGGTTATTATCAGAGATTTATAGAGAATTTCTCTTCTATTGCTGCTCCATTGACAAAGTTGACGCATAAGGCGGCTAAGTACTAGTGGTCATATATTTGTGAAAAGAATTTCTAGGAGTTTAAGAGCATATTAACATCAGAGGGTTATGTTGTATATTATGATGCGTCTAGAGTTGGATTGGGTTTTGTTTTGATGCAGCATGGCAAAGTTATTGTGTATGCTTCAAGACAACTGAGGAAGCACAAGAAGAATTACCCGACTCATAATATCGAGTTAGCGGCTGTTATATTTCCTCTGAAGATATGGTGCCACTATTTATATGGAGTTTATGTTGATTTGTTTACATATCATAAAAGCATACAATATTTTTTCAGGCAGAAAGAATTGAATTTGAGAAAACGGAGATGGCTTGAGTTGATGAAAGACTATGATGTTGATATCGTATACTATCCCAGCTAGGCGAATGTTGTAGCCGATGTATTAAGTCGTAAGTCTATTGGCAGCTTTAGGCATGTGGGAGTTGACAAGTTAGAGATGACTAAAGATTTGTATAGACTAGCTGGTTTGAGTATGCGACTGCTTGATGCAGGTGATGCGGGCGCTATTATCCAAAATGCCATTGAATCGTCTTTAATTGCCGAAGTAAAGGCGCAGCAATTCGATAATAAAAAATTAATCAGAATTAGAGAAGGAATCCCCTTTCAGAAGAAGCAGTTGTTCGAGCTATCAAATGATGGGGTTCTTAAATATAAGGGTCGATTGTGCGTGCTCGATGTTGGAGGACTTCAAGGACAAATTATGGCGTAAATTTATCAGCCCGTGTATTATTTTCATCCTGGCTCTACTAAGATGTATCATGACATTCGGTAAGTATATTGGTGGAACGATATGAAGAAGAATAATGCAGAATTCGTTGCTCAGTGTCCAAATTGTCTGCAAGTTAAGGTTGAGCATCAAAAACTCGGAGGATTTCTTTAGAATATTGAGATTTCGACATGGAAATGGGAAACCATCAACGTGGATTTTATTATAGGATTACCTAGTTCTTGTCGGATGTTCGATTCCATTTGGGTTATTGTGGATAGACTTACGAAGTCAGCTCATTTCCTACCTATCAGAACTACCTACTCAGCTTAGCATTATGCTAGATTATATATTAGAGAGATAGTCTGACTTCATAGAGTTCTAGTTTTTATTATATCTGACAGAGGTGCCTAGTTTATAGCTAACTTCTGGAGGTTATTCCAAAAAGGTTTGGGTACATAGATTAGCCTTAGCACAACTTTCCAACTGCAGACAAACGGGTAGGGCCGGGAGCACTATTTAGACACTTGAGGATATATTGTGGGCCTGTGTTTTAGACTTTAATGGAAGTTAGGAAGACCATCTGCCATTCTTTTAGTTTTCCTATAATAACAGTTACCATTCTAGTATCAAGATGGCACCATGTGACGCCCTGTATGGGCAGAAGTGCAGGTCTCTTATCGGTTAGTTCGGTGTTGGCGAAACAATTTTATTTTTTAATTATTTAATGAAACAACCCATAGAGAAGGTGAAATTGATTTAGGAGCAATTGTTGACTGCCCAAAGTCAAGAAAAATCTTACTCGGATAACTGGCATCGAGACTTAGAGTTTGTTGTGGGAGATTGGGTGTTCCCGAAGGTTTCTCCTTTGAAAGGCATAATGAGGTTTGGCAAGAAAGGCGAGCTTAGCCCCAGGTATGATGGACCATATCAAATTATTCTGAGAATAAGCCAAGTGTCTTACAAACTTGAGTTACCACATGAGTTAGAAGTAGTTCATCCAGTATTTTATGTATCTATACTCCGTAAGTGCTTGGATGATCCCTCCCGTATCACCCCCTTTGAGGATGTTCGGGTCACACAAGACCTATCATATGAAGAAGTCCATGTTGCTATCCTAGATCGCCAAGTCTGTAAGTTGTATACCAAAGAAGTAGCTTCAATTAAGGTACTTTAGAGGAATAATAATGTGGAAGAAATGACATAGGAGGTCGAGGAGGATATGATGTCCATATACCCTTATTTGTTTCAGCCTTCAAGTGATATTGTTGTGACAAATATGGTAGGTATAGCCCAGATTTTAGCATATGACAATTGAGGTGAGTTATGGTTAACCTGAAGGATTGCTTCAGAATATTGAGATTCTAAACTGGAAATGGGAAACCATCAACATGGATTTTATTACAGGATTACCTAGTTCTCGTCGAAAGTTAGATTCAATTTTGGTTATTGTGAATAAACTTACAAATTCAGCTCATTCCTACCTGTCAGAACTACCTACTCAGCTGAGTATTATGCTAGATTATATATTAGAGAGATAGTCTGACTTCATAGAGTTCTGGTTTTTATTATATCTGACAGAGGTGCCTAGTTTACAGCTAACTTCTGGAGGTCCTTCCAAAAAGGTTTGGTTACTCATATTAGCCTTAGCACAACTTTCCATCTACAGACAAACAGGTAGGCCGAGTGCATTATTTATACGCTCGAAGATATGTTGTGGGTCTGTGTTTTTGTTTGCCTATAATAATAGTTACCATTGCAGTATCAAGATGGCACCATATGACTCCCTGTATGGGCAGAAGTGTAGGTCTCCTATCGGTTAGTTTGATGTTGGCGAAACAATGTAATTGGGCATGATTTGGTGAAACAAGCCGTGGAGAAGGTGAAATTAATTCAGGAGCAATTGTTGACTATCCAAGTCAACAAAATTCCTACTAGGATAACCGACATCAAGACTTAAGGGTTTGATGTGGGAGATTGGGTATTCCTTAAGGTGTCGCCTATGAAAGGCATCATGAGGTTTGGCTAGAAAGGCAAGCTTAGCCCCAGGTATGATGGACCGTATCAAATTATTCTGAGAATCAGCCAAGTGGCTTACAAACTTGAGTTACCACATGAGTTAGAAGTAGTTCAGCTAGTATTTCACGTATCTATGCTTCGTAAGTGCTTGGGTGATCCCTCCCGCATCACCCCCTTTGAGAATGTTCGGGTCACAGAAGACCTATCATATGAGAATGTCCCTGTTGCTATCCTAGATCGCCAAGTCTGTAAGTTGTAGACCAAAGAAGTAGCTTCAGTTATGGTACTTTGGAGGATTAATAACGTGGAAGAAATGACATGGGAGCTCGAGGAGGATACGAAGTCCAGATACCTTTATTTGTTGCAGCCTTCAAGTGATATTGTTGAGACAAATATGGCAGGTGTAGCCCAGATTTCAGTAGATGACAATTGAGGTGAGTTATGGTTAACATGGAGGATTGCTTCAGAATATTGAGATTCCGACCTGGAAATGGGAAATCATCAACATGAATTTTATTACAGGATTACCTAGTTCTCGTCGGAAGTTCGATTTCATTTTGGTTATTGTGAATAAACTTACAAAGTCAACTCATTTCCTACATGTCAAAATTACCTACTCAGCTGAGGATTATGCTAGATTATATATTAGAGAGATAGTTTGACTTCATGGACTTCCAGTTTCTATTATATTTGACAAAAATGCCCAATTTATAGCTAACTTATGGAGGTCTTTCCAGAAAGGTTTAGGTACTCATATTAGCCTTAGCACAACTTTCCATCTGCAGACAAATAGGGGGGCCGGGCGCACTATTTAGACGCTCGAATATATGTTTCGGGCCTATGTTTTAGATTTCAAAGAATGTTAGGAAGACCATCTGCTGAGTTTGCTTATAAACCATTCCAGTATCAAGATGGCACCATATGAAGCCTTGTATGAGGGGAAGTGTAGGTCTCCTATCGGTTGGTTCGATATTGGAAAAATAAAGTTATTGGGGCCAGATTTGGTGCAACAAGCCGTAGAGAAGGTGAAATTGATTCAGGAGTAATTGTTGACTGCCAAGAGTCTACAAAAATCCTACTCGGATAACCGACATCGAGACTTAAGAGTTTGATGTGGGAGATTGGGTGTTCCTGAAGGTGTTGCCTATGAAGGGTGTTATAAGGTTTGGCAAAAAAGGCAAGCTTATCCCTAGGTATGTCGGACCGTGCCAAATAATTTTTAGAATCGGCCAAGTGGCTTACAAACTTAAGTTACCACATGATTTAGAAGTAGTTCATCCAGCATTTCATATATCTATGCTGCATAAGTGCTTGGGTGATCCCTCCATCATCACCCCCATTGAGGATGTTCAGGTCACAGAACACCTATCATATGAGGAAGTCCCTATTGCTATCGTAGATCGCCAAGTCCATAAGTTGTAGACCAAAGAAGTAGCTTCAGTTAAGGTACTTTGGAGGAATAATAACATGGAAGAAATGACATGGGAGGTCGAGGAGGATATGAAGTCCAGATACCTTATTTGTTTCAGCCTTCAAGTGACATTGTTGAGAAAAATATGGCAGGAGCAGCCCAGATTTCAGGAGATGACAGTTGAGGTGAGTTATGGTTAACTTGGAGGACTGCTTCAGAATATTTAGATTCCGACCTGGAAATGGGAAACCATCAACATCGATTCTATTACAGGATTACCTAGTTCTCGTCGGAAGTTTGATTCCATTTGGGTTATTGTGAATAAACTTACAAAGTCAATTCATTTCCTACATATCAGAACTACCTACTCAGATGAGGATTATGCTAGATTGTATATCAGAGAGGTATTCAAACTTCATGGAGTTCTGGTTTCTATTATATCTGACAAAAATGCCCAATTTACAGCTAACTTCTGGAGGTCCTTCTGGAAAAGTTTAGGTACTTAGATTAGCCTTAGCATAGGTTTCCATCCACAGGGGCTGAGCACACTATTTAGACGCTCGAGGATATATTGCGGCGGCCTATGTTTTAGACTTCAAAGGAAGTTAGGAAGACCATCTGGTGTTCTTTGAGTTTGCCTATAATAACAGTTACCATTTCATTATCAAGATGGAACCATATGAAGCCCTATATGAGTGGAAGTGCAGGTCTCCTATCGGTTAGTTTTATGTGGGCGAAACACAGTTATTGGGGACTAATTTGGTGTAACAAGCCATAGATAAGGTAAAGTTGATTCAAGGGTAATTGTTGACTACCTAGAGTCGACAAAAGTCCTACTCGGATAACCGACACTGAGACCTAGAGTTTGATGTGGGAGATTGGGTATTCCTGAAGGTGTCTCTTGTGAAAGGCGTGATGAGGTTTGGCAAGAAAGGAAAACATATCCAAATGTACATTGGACCGTATCAAATTATTCAGAGAATCGTCCAAGTGGCTTACAAACTTGAGTTACCACATGTTTTAAATGTAGTTCATCCAGTATTTCATGTATTTATGCATCCTAAGTTCTTGGGTGATCCCTCCTACATCACCCCCATTGAGTATGTTCAAGTCAAAGAAGACCTATCATATGAGAAAGTCCCTGTTGCTAACCTAGATCGGCAAGTCCGTAAGTTGTAGACCAAAGAAGTAGCTTCAGTTAAGGTACTTTGCGGCAATCACCCTGTTTGGCATTAAACGTGTGTTTTGGCTGTTTCACAAGTTTGGATAGTCCTATTTATAGAGAAAACTCTACCAAAATGTTTAGGGGGGAAGGATGTTACCACCCATATGTTTGCGCTCGTATGTGTCATAAGTGAAGAAACATAAAGCCTGGTGAGTCTAAGATCAAATATTTGGATGACAATAGGTTTAAATAGGTGTTACGAAAGTTTCGTATGAGTTCGGAGTCAAATGAATTAAAAGAAAATTAAGTTCGTCGAGACTCGGGGAAGGGCAGGCCGAATTTCAAACATGACTTTTGGACCAACTTGGTAGAGTTATATCTTCTAGTATATAAGGAATCGTGGGATGCATAATGTTTCTAAATTCAAGTTCAGAGAGTCTTCTTTCTAATGCAATAGATAGTTCGCAAATCATAGAAGTATTGTGCTAGTTATTGTCCATACAAATATACGGCCCATATTGAGGTGGTGGGTTTAGTATATACAGGTGCTAGACCGAATATTTTTCATTCTATCTCACCCCCAAAAGGGATCCTCCTTCTCTATAAAACTTGTCTCTCTCTAAGATGTATACACCAACATATATCAAATCCAAGGGACTCTGCTGTCACGCCCCAAAACCGAGGAGCGCGACCGGCGCTCAACCGAGTGAACCCGACCGAGCAAGCCTATTAGATTCCTCCTACCCAAACTCATTCATGAATAAAGAGAATATATGTTTTCCTTAATTACGCAATAAAGTGGTCATGTCTGCAATTACCAATTTCTTATCATAAGTTTCACCATTTTTAAAGTCTCAAATGGACAAGTAATACAACCACAACATAGCATAATTTGTCTTTCCCAACACCAATACACAACCCACACTATGTCTACGGAGCCTCTATAGATAAAGAAGAGTACAATGATAATGCCGGCAACAAGGCCCCGGCTATACCTCAACCATAATACATAAAGAACAAAAGATACATGACCCCGGAATGAAGTGGGGCTCACCAAGTCAGCTGGGAAGAAGGTGTACTGCTATCACTGATCAATGTCTCCTGCTTTGGAACCACCTGCATCTATTTAAAGATACAGTGCCCCCGGCAAAAGGGACGTTAGTACCGTCGAATAGTACTAGTATGAAAACTAAACACCAATTTAAGAATTTAGAAATACAAGATAATTATCATGAACCAGTGCGGCAATAGAATAATATAGATAACCGTCTCAACCATAGAAAGCTTATTAAAAGCTATCAACAACATTTATAGGATTTAAGATGAGATCCTCTATAACCATCTTCACACAAAGCGGCCCCTCCGCCTCACCCGATGTATGCAGGTGGAAGTGCACGTACAATACCACAACTAAATCAAGCGGCCCTGTCGCCTCACCTCAATGTATGCGGGTGGATGTATAACCACAGTACCAAGAACCTACACAAAGCGGCTATGCCGCCTCACCCCAATGTATGCAGGTGGAAATGCATCAACAATACCAATACCAATACAAAGCGGCTATGCCGCCTCACCCTAATGTATGCGGGTTGTAGTGCCACAACAATACCAAAACCATACACAAAGTGGTCATACCGCCTCACCCTAATGTAAGCGGGTGGAGGTGCAGTCCCACAATATCATAATCCCTACACAAAGCGGTCATGGTGCCTCACCCCAATACATATATGCAGGTGGAGGTATATCACCATCACAATCTCTATACCATAATCCCCACACAAAGCGGTCATGCCGCCTCACCCTAATGTATGCGGGTGGAGGTGTATCACAATCACCATCTCTATACAACTGGGCATAATAACTTTCACATAAATCACGACTAGAAATTATAACATGCGGATACGTAATCCATAGTTTGGGACACATCCTCAATTTATAATGCAATATGATAAGAGCATTTGAAATACAATTTTAACATATATCTTCATCACAAAACTTATCGGAATACTCGATTTATAATCAACATCTCAGAACTTACAAGGAAAATGAGAAATCCAATTCTTAAAGAAGAGTTTAGCCAACATACCTCAATTGAGCTTTCTTAAACTCTAAAACGTTCCGCAATTCTTAGCAACTTCAATCTATTTTAGAAATATAACAAATTGAACAACAATTAGGAAGATGATTATGGTTCTAGCTCATTTGAGCATTTTACCAAACACTAGGTGTGCATTAAGCTTCAAGGTCCTTTTATGGAGGATTCCATCATCTCACAACCCAACCTTTACCATTTTTAGCTCAACAATCTTTCTACACCCTTTGATAACACATGCATTTAAAATAACTAACCCTCTTGCCCAGAAATTATCTTGCTTATTATCCATTTCCGCACAAAATTCGAAATTGAGGGTTAGGGTGTTGAATCTTACCATAGGATGAAGACCTAGTGAGTTTTCCTTCTTAATCTTCCAAATCTTGAGCAAGAATTGAAGAACAATTTTTGAAGAATCACCTTCTCACTTTAGGGCACCCTCTCTCATTCTAAAATGTCAGATAATAGCTCAAAAATGATCCAAAGAGTGTATTTAACGAAATATGGCTGGATTTTAAAAACCCAAAAATGGAGCTCCGGAACAAGGTATGCGATCGTATAATCGATATGCGGACCGCATATCAGTCGCATAGTTGGTTATAAAATAGCCAAAAGAACTGCATGTGTATGCGGTCACTATGCGGTCCGCATAACCGTTATGCGGTCGCATAATGCAACGCATAACAGTTATGTTGTCGCATAGTCGACCGCATAATTGCTTCTAATTGGTCCAATTAACTGCCTCACTCTGCGGCCATTATGCGGTTCACAGAGTGATTCTGCGGTTGCATAATAGATCACAGAAATACAATTTTTTGCCAAATATTTTTCTTACTTTTCGGTGCATAGTCCGACACCATAAAATATTATTTTCTTTGCAAAATTTACCGGGCTTACCACTTTAGTACTTTGAAAGTTTTTGGGGTGTTACATCTACACAAGTTGAGGTCTCGGAAGATTCACGGACGTTACGGGATCGTCACCTTCTTATTCTTGGAATTAAGATGGAGATAAACTAAACCCAGCTAGGACTCAGGATTGTTTGAGGCAAATGACGTATGATCTCATCCCTTCTACATACAATTGGGTAAAATTGGCTTGCATGTGAGCATAAGGTTGGGAGTCTTGAAATTATGACTAGGTTTTGATAATTTCCATTGTAGCTTGATAATTGTGTTAAAAAGAGGTTGCATAGGCATTGTAGATGTAGAGTGACATTGGGAATATGATTATCTTCAAATTGTTGTCGATAATGAGCCGAAAAAATAAAAGAATAACCTTATGGGACTATAATCCGAGGTTTCCATTCGATGTAATGGATTGTTGGTTGAAAATTGATGTATATGAACTTGATTTAGGATGGATTTTTGATATTATGATCACTATGGATCTGGAAAATGTAAGAAATATAGGGGAACTACTGCCTGAATTATCGTAGAAATTACCCGTCACTTGGATACATTAAATTACGATTGGATAATTGTGATAGAATCATTATTCTATTATTATAGGTCGAGATTGAAGCACAACGAGCGTGTGGCAAGCAAGTGCCACGACCCAAAATCCACGTAAGGGTCGTAATGAAACCTAGTATCTAAGACTAGGTAATCATATCACATGAAAATATTGAACAAAATATAATAACTCAGAAATGTAAGCAAAAGCGATGAAAATCCCTAATGTAGCCAAAGCAAAGATACAACAGCCATCATCCCAAAATCCGGTAATACTGAGTCATATGCTCTACATAGAGTATACAAGAAGTCTCAAAAATACATCACTATTTGGGATACCATAAATAGTAGCAAAAATGAAACAAGATGGTAACTTCGAGGCCTGCGAGTGAAACAACAAGTATACCATGAAGTCTCCAGAAGCTTGGGATTAACTTACTAACGACCAGCACGATATATGGTACCTAGATCTGCACAAACAATATGCAGAAGCGTAGTATGTGTATACCACAATCGGTACCTAGTAAGTATCAAGACTAACCTCGGTGGAGTAGTCACGAGGTTCAAGTCAAGACACTCACTAGTCAAATGATCCTGTGCAAGATATCAATACAAAATTGACAATGGAAATATCATAGAATAAATATCAACCAAAAGCGGACATATGATAACAGGGCAATTCAACCAATAACTCATGAAAACGCAAAGTGACACCATTTAAGGAAAACAAGGATATTTCAAAATATCAACCCATTCCAATACATGAGTAACATCAAGGGTCACCCCGAAACACCACACAACATCATCAACAAGCCACCCTTATGACGCCATGTGAGCTTCACAACAAAATATTTCCCTTTATATAGCTACATGCGCATAAGACCCCTTATATCACCGCATGTGCATCACATTAAATTATTCCCCTTATTTACAACACGTGCATAAGCCCCCTTACCTCGTCGCATACGCATTAATAAGCACCACCCTTATGTTGCTGGATGCGCATCTCGCGACCCTTATACTGCACATAATAACAAATCAACTCGCACAACACATACACATGTACCACAACAACAATCACAAAGTTACAACAAGATATATCCCACGGCTCAACAACAATGTGTATAAGAATCATAACAATAACATAAGGGTGCTGGGAGTGAATAATGATAAAACATGTTTCACATAACAAACAACCCCAATTCAAGGCATTTTAATCGCCTAAGGTCTAATCCGATCTATTACCACACATATGCCCATGTACACACTTGTCCCCTTATGTACACGTTATTTCACATAGCCCAAATAATGCAAATTAAACCAAATACTAAGGGGGGTAATTCCCTCACACAAAGATAGACAAGATACTTACCTCAATTAGGCCAATTCAGTACTCTAAAAATACTTTTTCTTTAAAATTCATCTCCGCTCGGCTCAAATCTAGCCAAAAATAACTTAATATCAAACAATACAAGAGAAACTAATTTCGATTAATAAAGTTAAGATCTTTACACAATTTTTTAAAAGTCAACAAAAGTCAACCCCGGGCCCACCCAATCAAAACCCGAGTCGAGGGATAGATCTTGATTAACCGTAACCCCACGAGTCTATATATGTGTTTGATTTTCAAATCCGAATCCAATTCGACTCTCAAATCTCAAATTTTTATTTTCCTAAATATAGTCAAAAATCCCCAAAATCTCATGGATTTGATGTTAATATACATAGATAATCAAGTTATATTATTTAAATTGGATGAAAAATACTTACCCAACAGCTTGGTATGAAAATCCCCTCCTAAAACTTCCTCCCACCGAGTCTAGAGCTAAAAAATGTGATAAAATGAGACCAAGTCCCGGAATCCCAACTTTTGTTTACAGAAGTCGCATTTGTGACCTTGGGTTCGCAAATGCGACTATTGCAAATATGCCCTTTGCTCGCAAAAGTGAAGCCTTCCAAGATCCACTGAAGTCGCAAATGTGACATTATGTCTGCAAATGCAAACCTTGCAGGCGTCGCAAATGCGAGATGGGTATCGGAAATGTGGCATGCCTCAGCCTAGTTTCCGCATCGCAAATGCGAGGCTGGCTTCGCATTTGCAAAGCCTGAAACCCTAAGCCCTCCTTTGTAATTGCAATAAGTCCCTCACATATGCGGTCACTGCAAATGCAACCTGGTGCTAGCATTCGTGAGACCTGCAGCACCAGCCAAGCACTAGCAAAACCGAAACTCACTCAAATGATCTGAAACACGTCTGAAACTTACTCGAGCCCCCCGGGGCTCCATACGAAACACCCACACAACTCTAGAAATTTTATACAAACTCGCTCGCGATCTCAAAGCTCCAATATAACATCTGGAACCATGAATCGGATACCAAAACACATAGAATTCACAATGAAACTCAAGAATCGCTAAAATCACAACCAAGCGTCTAATTCCTACTAAACCAACTCGGAATGACATCAAAGTTTGCACACAAATTGAAAATAAAAAAAATGAACCTATTATAAGTCTCGAAACTATTATCCAAACCCGATAGCCATAAAGTTAACCTATGGTCGAACTTAAAAAAATTTCTAATTTTCCAAATTGCCAACTTTCGGCAAAAAGAGCCAATTCAACCTCGAAACCTCCGAATTCAATTTGAGCATACGCCTAAGTTTGAAATTACCATAAAAACCTATTGGATATGTCAAAATATTGTTCCGTAGTCATTTTCATAAAAGTCAAACCTCGACCAATATTTCCAACTTAAGCTTCCAAACTAAAAATTAGTTGTTCCAAATCAATCCAAAACCTTCCCGAAACTAAACCAACCATCACCGCAAGTCATAAAACCACAAATATATATATACGAAAAGCTTCAAAAGGGGAAATGGGGCTCAAATACTCAAAACGACCAGTCGAGTCATTACAGCAAGCGAAGCATCATAAATGTATGTTAAGGCTTCTTCATCTTCTGTCTTTTCTGGCATGATCCCAACTATACGTGCGTGAAAACAAATATCCTTAAAAAAAGGTACTTTATTCGAAGTTCTAAATATGTTCATGCCCTTTCCTTCATTTCACGTTAAGCAAGTTGATATATTTTCCATCTTGATGCCATGAATTATTCCAAAGCTCATGAAAGGCTTATGGAAAGTATATGATTGTATATTCTTGTATCCGCCAAGTCTTGTGTTGATCACATTAGTATCATAATGCATTCGGAGTCTACCGACCTTACATCACTCTGAACGACTCTAATTATTAATCCATTGTCTCATGCATTATGTTATCTATTTTCTTACCGCACAGATATTACCACGTCTTATATGACTTGGTAGCTTATTATGAGCTTACCCCACAGAGGGACTTGATATGATACTATATGGCCCTATAGAGCGGCCTGGTTTTACTTACATGCATATATATTCTTGGTTATATTAGTTGTATGCCCTCAACGGCCTTTTCTGAGTTACAAGTTGATTCAATAGCTTTTCCTTTGGTTTTACATCTCTTATTTATTATATTTACCTGCCTTACATAGTTAGTACATCTTTCGTACTAACGTCCCTTCTGGGCGCTGTGTTCATGCCCGCAGGTATAGATAGACAGACCGATATACCTCCTCAGTAGGGTACGTGTTTCCAGCTATTGTTTGTCACACTCTTTTTCTCCGAAGTTTATGTACAGAGTCGGTAGGCACTACTCCATATGCATACAACTATTTTGGGTATGTACGTGCCCTATCCCAACTTGACAACACATATTAGTACTCGTAGAGTCTTGCAAATTAGAGGTTGTTGTATATATGTTTTATGCATCCTTGTCGCCCCTTGCCAGTTGTTTATATACTCGTTATAGACTCGTCGGCCTTAGTTTATGTATATATGTTGTGTTGAGCCTCTTCTGTATGCCGGTTATTGTTGCTTTCTACTTTGTCATTGTCATTGGGAAGCTTTTATCTGCCTAAGTTTTGTATTGTGGTATTCACATACTTGTAACGACACGGCCGGTCATTTTGAGAGTTGTAGCCCCGTTCCCCCATTTATTGCTCATTTTGTACTTTATAGCTATTATATGACTTGCTGGGGTAGTCGGTTCGGGTCCGATGGGGTTTTGGAAGAAAATGAGACACTTAGTCTCATAGTTGGAAGCTTAAGTTGAAATGGTTGACGGGATGTTGACCTATGAGTAAACGACTCCGGAATAGAGTTTTGATGGTCCCATTAGCTTCGTTGGGTAATTTTGGACTTATAAGCGTGTTCGAATTGTGATTTAGAGGTCCGTAGTGAAATTATGCTTGAAATGGTGAAAGTAGAATTTTTTGAAAGTTTGACCGGGAGTGGACTTTTTGATAATAGGGTCAAATTCTGATTCTGGAAGTCGGAGTAGGTCCGCAATATCATTTGTGACTTGTGTGCAATATATGGGGTCAATCGGACGTGGGTTGGTAGGTTTCGGCGTCGTTTGTAGAGGTTGGAATTCCTTAGTTTCAATAGGCTTAAATTGGGGTGCGATTCGTGTTTTTGAAGTTGTTTAATGTGATTTTAGGGTTTGACTAAGTTCGTATGAGATTTTAGGACTTGTTGGTATATTTGGTTGAGGTCCCAGGGGCCTCGGGTCGATTTCGGATGAGAGATTGCTAAAGTTAGACCCTGCTGGTGTAATCACACCTGCAGAGCTTTGACCGCAGGTACGAGCTTGCAGGTGTTGGCTGCCTTACGCAAATGCAAGTTTGGAGGTGCGAGGGATTTCCCGCACCTGCGTGACCGCAGATGCATCAAGGGGACCGCAGAAGCGAAATTTGGTAGGTGAGCTTGGTTCGCAAAAGCAGCTTGGATGCTCGTAGAAACGAGTCCGCAGAAGCGAAGTAAGGGACCGCAGGAGCAAAAGGAGCTTCAAATGAGGGTGAGAGGTCGCTTCTGCGACGCTGCAGAAGCGGTTAATTTTCCACAGAAGCGGAAGTGCTGGCAGAACACTTAAATACAAGGGTTCGCGATTTTGCTTTGTTTTAAACTTTTTGAGCTCGGATATTGGCGATTCTTGAGAGGGATTTCGAGAAGATTCTTGAGGTAAGTCCCTTATGCTCATTTTTTGATCATTAAGTTTGCTTCCCCATTGATTTTCCCACCTTGTCGGTGTGTTATTAAGGTGTAAATTGAGAGTTTGAGTCTAGGGATTTGGAGAGTTTGATTTGGGGATTTGGGTGACGATTTGGTGTCGGATTTTGATAAATTTTATATGGTTAGACTCGTGGTTGAATGGTCTTTCGGGTTTTGTGACTTTTATCGAATTTTGAGACGTGGGCCTGGGGGCCGGCTTTTGAGTAGAGTTTTGACTTTTGATTAATAATTTAGTATTTTCTTGTGGAGTTGATTCCTTTAGCCTGTAATGATTATATCGAATTGTTTATGGCCAGATTCGAGGCATTCAGAGGCCATTTCGCGAGGCAAGAGTGTGTTGGAGTAGAGTTTTTCTCGGATTGAGGTAAGTAACAGTTCTAAATTTGGTTCTGCAGGTACAAAACCTCCTATTTGCGTGTCATGTGCTTGGTTTTAAGGCGACGCACACGCTAGGTAATGGGCGTGTGGGCATGCACCGTGGGGATTGTGATTGGTAAATTCCATGGAACTGTATAGTTGAATTATCGATTGTTACCCATACATTCTCCATGTATTAGAGAAATTGAACCACAAATCATGTTAGAAATCATGTTTAGACTATGTGTTGGCACTGTAGGGACCCACAGAGGTCGTGTATATGTTGAATTATCTGCTAAGTTGATGATTTGTACTCAGTCACAGTTTTACTTGCATATTACATCTCAGTCTCTATTGTTCATTATTGATGCATTATATTATTGATGTTTGGACTGCTTATCATAATTCATGAGATCCCGAGAGACTGGAGAGGTTGATGACTGAGTGAGGCCAGGGGCCTGATTGTAAGGATATTTATAGGATCGGGCTGCACGCCGTAGAATGTTTCATTGATATATGCCATGATTGGCTTGTTATAGTGCTTGGGCTGAAGGAGCCCCTCCGGAGTATGTACACACCCTCTATGAGCGTAGGTACCTACTGAGTGCGAGTGCGGAGTGCTGAGCGAATGAGTGAAATGAGTGACTGTGAGGAATGAGTGATTGTGAGGTTGAAGTGAATGGAAGGACTGAGTGTCTGCTGCTCTGTGAGGATGCATTTGACTTCATTTTTTTGCACTTCAGCTGGCATATATCACTATCTTGAAATTTCAGAGAGATATTATCTTCTGTTTCAGTTGAACTTGACATGCATTTACTGTTTTGGCCTTAATTGTCGAACTTGAAAGCATGCCTACCTTCCTATGTTGAAATCACTGTAATTGAACTTTAACTGTGAAGCTCGTCACTACTTTCTGTTCTTTATTTATTATTGTTACTTACTGAGTTTGTTGTACTCATGCTATACCCTGGACTTCATATGCATATCCAGGTGTTTCTGGACACGGTGGGTGTTGATTTCATCACACAGTTGATCTTCTGGAGATTTCAAGGTAGCTGCCCGGCGTTTCGCATACCTTGTCTCTCCGTTCCTATCTTTTCGCTTATTGTATTTAGTTTCAGACTATCATTAACAATATTTTCCAGACTTGTGATGTATAGATGCTCATGTACTCTGTGACACACCGATAGTTGGGAACTTCCGTGTTGTGTTTTGGGTTTCTATCCCCTTTATGAGAATTTTCATTGTTTAAAGTGCTTTAATTCATTTTCTGTTGAAAGTGTGGGAAATATTTTGAAATGCCGACTTGCCTAGTACCAAGTTAGGCGCCATCACGACAGGTTAGGATTTTGGGTCGTGACAAGTTAGTATTATAGCCTAGGTTACATAGGTCCCACGAGTCATGAGCAAGTTTAGTAGAGTCTTGCGGATCGGTACGGAGACGTCTGTACTTATCTTCGAGAGGCTGCCAAACCTTTAGGAAACTTTATATTCTTGTATTCTTGTCAAGCGGATTTGTTGACTCTAGTAACTAAACCTTTGTATTCTATTCTCTCACAGATGGTGAGGACACGGCCTACCGGACAGGATGGACAGCCACCAGTACCACCAGCTAGGGCCACGAGAGGCTGAGGTCGCGATAGGGGCAAAGGTACAGCTCGTACAGCAGCTAGAGCAGCACCTGCAGATCCACCAGTTGCTCCAGCTCAGGAGCAGTTTCTAGATATGTCTGAGCCAGTTGGGCCAGCTTAGGCACCAGCTGTGCCCATTGAGATTCCAGGCCTTCACGTGGCTTTGGCCCAGATATTGACCATTTTCACTGGCCTTGCTCAGGTTATTTCGGCTCAGGACACACCAGCCACTTCTCAAGCCGGGAGAGGTAGTCATACACATGCTGCCAGTACTCTAGAGCAAGTGATGTAGGGACTTCAGACACCGGGGGTATTGCCAGCCCAGCCGATTACAGCTGCTCAGGCCTAGGTAGTCCCCGTTATGACTGATGATGAGTAGAGGAGACTTGAGAGATTTGGGAGACTTTAGCCTCCATCATTTAGCGGTGCTGAGTCAGAGGATGCACAGGGTTTCCTTGATAAATGCTAGTGAATTCTTCACACTGCGGATATTCTGGAGACCAGTGGGGTCTCGTTCACTACTTTTCAGTTCACTGGGGCTGCCTTCATATTGTGGGAGGCTTATGAGTGGCGCAGGACGGTCGGTGTAACACCACTTACATGGCATGAGTTCTCCTTTCTCTTCTTGGAGAAGTTCGTGCCGCAGTCTTGCAGGGAGGAGCTACGCAGACAGTTTGAGCAGTTACGTCAGGAAGGCATCTCTGTGATGCAGTACGAGATGAGGTTTTTTGAGTTGGCTTGTCACACAGTTTGGTTGGTTTCCACTGATAGGGACATGATTAAGAGGTTCATTGACGGCCTCACGTATCAGCTGCGGTTGCTTATGACTCGGGAGTGGGTTTCTAGTGCTACTTTTGAAGAGATGGTCAATGTTTCTCAGCAGATAAAGATGGTCCGCAGTCAGGAGCGCGGAGACAGGGAGACCAAGAGGCCTCGTAGCTCAGGTGGTTTGAGCGGTGCTTCATCTACAGGTCAGTTCTACCACGGCAGGTGTCATCTGTATAGGCACGCTTAGACGGCTCGTCCAATTCACCGTGGTGCAAACATCCAACCATGGTTCATATAGTTCTTGTCAGGGTCATTCTTCTCTCAGTGCCCTTCCAGCTCAGAGTTCGTCTCGTGCTCCATCGGCTCAGGGTTCATCTATGCCGGGTTCTTCTAGCAGTTATCTCGGTGCTCGGGGCTTCCTTCAGTCCCCACCACAAGCACCAAGGAGTTTCTTCGAGTGCGGGGAGTTTGGGCATATGTGGAGGCAGTGTCCTCGTCGTCTAGGAGGTCTAGTATGGCAGAGTAGTTAGGTTGCGACTTCAGCACTAGTTACTTCACCACCTGCCCAGCCAGCTCGGGGTGGGGCTCAGTCAGCTAGGGGTTGCCCAAGAGGGGGAGGCCGATCAGGTGGAGGCCAAGCCTTATTCTATGCTATTCCTGCTAGACCAGATGCTGTTCCTTCTAATGCAATGATTACAAGTATTGTCTCAGTATGCCACAAGGATGCCTCTGTATTATTTGACCCTGGTTCCACTTATTTGTATGCATCATCATATTTTTCTCATTATCTAGATATGCCCTGTGAGTCCTTAGTTTCATCTGTTCATGTATCTACGCCAGTAAGCGATACTATTGTTTTGGACCATGTATATCGGTCGTGTGTGGTGACTATTAGGGGATTAGAGACTAGAGTTGATCTTTTATTGCTTAGTATGGTGGACTTCGATGTGATCTTGGGGTATGGATTGGTTGTCTCCATGTCATGTTGTTCTGGATTGTCACGCTAAGATCGTGATGTTGGCGATGCCGGGGTTGCTAAGGATTGAGTGGAGAGGTTCTCTAGACTATGTTCCCAGCAGGAGGATTTCATATTTGAAGGCCCAATGGATGGTTAGGAAAGGTTGTTTATATTATTTAGCCTTTGCGAGGGATGTTGGTGCTGATACTCCTTCTATTGATTTTGTTCCAGTGGAGCGAGATTTTCCGGATGTGTTTCCTGCAGACCTGCCGGGTATGCCGCCCGACAGGGATATAGATTTCGGTATTGACTTGGTGCCGGGCACTAAGCCTATTTCTATTCCATCATATCGTATGGAACCAACTGAGTTGAAGGAACTGAAGGAGAAACTTCAGGAACTTCTTGATAAGGGATTTATTAGGCCTAGTATTTCGCCTTGGGGTGCACCGGTTTTGTTTGTGAAGAAAAAGGATGGTACTATGCGTATATGTACATTGATTATAGGCAGTTGAACAAAGTTACAATCAAGAACAAGTATCCTTTGCCGCACATTGATGATCTATTTGACCAGCTTCAGGGAGCGAGGGCATTTTCTAAGATTGATTTGAGTTCTGGGTATCACCAGTTGAAGATTCGAGACTCGGATATTCTAAAGACAGCATTCAGGACCCGTTATAGTCATTATGTGTTCCTTGTGATGTCTTTTGGGCTGATCAACGCCCCAATAACATTCTTGTATATGATGAACAGTGTATTTCAGCCTTATCTTGACTCATTTGTCATAGTATTCATTGATGATATCCTGGTGTACTCTCGTAGCCAGGGAGAGCATGCCCAATATTTGAGAGTTGTGTTGTAGCAGTTGAGGGATGAGAAGCTTTATGCTAAGTTCTCCAAATGTGAGTTTTGGCTTAGTTCGGTGGCGTTCTTGGGGCACGTGGTGTCCAATGAGATTCAGAGCTTTCTCGACTTGGCCAGTTATTATCATCGCTTCGTGGAGGGTTTCTCATCTATTGCACCGTCTTTAACCAAATTGACCCAAAAGGGCTCTGTTTTCAGGTGGTCGGATGAGTGTGAGAAGAGCTTCGACAAGCTCAAGATTGTCTTGACCACAGCTCCAGTTCTAGTTCTACCTTCAACTTCTTGTTCTTATACAGTGTATTGTGATGCTTCTCGAATTAGTATTGGATGTGTCTTGATGGCGGTGGGTAGAGTGATTGCTTATGCTTCGCGTCAGATGAAGCCCCATGAGAGGAACTACCCTATCCATGATTTAGAGTTAGCTGCCATCGTTCATGCATTGAAGATTTGGAGGCATTATCTCTACGGTATGTCTTATGAGGTGCTTACAGATCATCGGAGATGGTTGGAGCTGCTAACGGACTATGATATCACTATTTTGTATCATCCGGGGAAGGCTAATATGGTAGCCGATCCCTTGTGCAAAAAGGCGGTGAGTATGGGTAGCCTTGCATTCATTCCTGTTGGTGAGAGACCTCTTGCAGTTGATGTTCAGGATTTGGCCAACCAGTTCGTGAGATTAGATGTCTCGGAGCCCAGTCGAGTTCTACCTTATGTGGTTTCTCGATCTTCCTTATATGATCGCATCAGAGAGTACCAGTATGATGATCCTTATTTTCTTGTCCTTAAGGACACGGTTCACCACGATGATGCCAGAGATGTTACTATTGGGGATTATGGGATATTGAGGATACAGGGTCAGATTTGTGTGCCTAATGTGGATGGGCTACGTGAGTTAATTCTTGAGGAGGCCCACAGTTCGCGGTATTCCATTCATCCGGGTGCCACAAAGATGTATCAGGACTTGAGGCAACATTATTGGTGTAGAAAAATGAAGAAGAATATAGTGGGGTTTGTAGCTTGGTGCCTCAACTATCAGCAAGTGAAGTATGAGCATCAGAGACCGAGCGGATTGCTTTAGAGGTTAGAGATTCCAGAGTGGAAATGGGAGCGGATCACCATGGATTTTGTAGTTGGGCTCCCATGGACTTTGAGAAAGTTCGATGCTATTTGGGTTATTATGGATCGGCTGACCAAGTCCGTGCACTTCATTCTAGTTGGGACTACTTATTCTTCTGAGTGGTTGGCTGAGATTTACATCCGAGAGATCGTTCGCCTTTACGGTGTGCCATTGTCCATCATTTCAGATCCGGGCACACAGTTTACATCGTAGTTCTGGAGAGCTGTGCAGCGAGAGTTGGGTACCCAGGTAGAGTTGAGCACAACACTTCACCCTCAGACGGATGGACAGTCCGAGCACACTATTTAGATATTGGAGGACATGTTACACGCTTGTATCATCAATTTTGGGGGTTCTTGGGATCCGTTTCTGCCACTCGCGGAGTTTGCCTACAAAAACAGTTACCAGAAGAGCATTCAGATGGCTCCGTATAGGGCTTTATATGGGAGACGGTGTAGATCTCTGGTGGGTTAGTTTGAGCTGGGTGAGGCTAGGCTATTGGTTATTGACTTGGTTCAGGATGCTTTGGACAAGGTTAAATTGGTTCAGGAGCGGCTTCGCACGGCGCAGTCTAGACAAAAACGTTATGCCGACATGAAGGTCTGTGATGTTGCTTACATGATTGGGGAGAAGGTGCTGCTCAAGGTTTCACCCATGAAGGGTGTTATAAGGTTCGGGAAGAAGGTCAAGTGGAGTCCTCGGTATATTGGATCGTTTGAGGTACTTCAGTGGATTGGGGAGGTGGCTAACAAGCTTGCTTTGCCGCCTAGTTTGTCAAGTGTGCATCCAGTGTTTCATGTTTCTATGCTTCGGAAGTATGTCGGCAATCCGTCTCATGTTTTGGATTTCAGCACGATTTAGTTGGAGGGTGATTTGACTTATGATGTGGAGCCGGTGGCCATTTTGGATCGGCATGTTCGAAAGTTGAGGTCAAAGGACATAGCTTCAGTGATGGTGCGGTGGAGAGGTTAGCCGCTTGAGGAGGCTACTTGGGAGACCAAGCGGGAGATGCAGATCATATGTCCAAGATGGTAGGATTTGCTCAAGCTACGGAGAACCGTAAGTTGAAGAACAGAATGGAGTGAGATGGTACCAGCAAGGCCCGATCCGCGGGTAATTTTAGGGAGTCATTTGGTGGGGGGAGGTCAGCTTTTAGAGGAGGGTCATCAGGGCCATCCCAGACTGTTGCTCAGTCTTCAGCTAGTGCACCGAAAGCAGGAACCAGTCAGCAACAGGGGAGTCCTTTCAGGCCCAATCAGGGCAGTATGGGACCCCACTAACAGGGGTGATCAGGAGGGAGATTCCAACAGCAGTGGAGACCCCCATGACCTAGGTGTGAGAAGATGCACTTGGGGATCTGCTACATGGACCTACCTATATATTACAGGTGCAGAATGAGAGGTCATATTCAGAGGGAGTGTCGTTCATCCCACCGGGGTGCGGGCATGGGCACAACACAACCATCCAGTTCTGCAGCTGCTAGATCTTCAGCACCCCCTCCAGCTCGAGGCACTCCAGCACCAGCTGGGCGTGGTGCAGCTAGGGGTAGTGTGCAGAGTTCAGGAGGACCCAGCCATTTCTATGCTATGAGTGCTCGCCAGATTACAGAGGCTTCTCCAGATGTTGTCACAGGTATATTAACTGTCCAAACGCATGATGTTTATGCTCTTATTGATCCCGGTTCCACCATGTCCTATATTACCCCTTATGTTGCTATGGAATTTGGGATACAACCGAAACTCCTTCCTGAGCCGTTCTCTGTATCTACTTCGGTTGGCAAGTCTATCGTGTCTGCACGGGTTTATAGGGGTTGTGTTGTCACGGTGCGTTGTCGGGACACCGTGGCCGATCTCATTGAATTGGGGATGGTGGATTTTGATGTAATTATGGGAATGGATTAGCTTTATTCATGTTTTGCCAAGTTCGATTGTCGAACTAGAACTGTGAGGTTTGAATTTCCTAATTAGCCAGTTGTGGAGTGGAAGGGGGATAATGTGATGCCAAACGGTAGGTTTATTTATTACCTTAAGGCCACAAAGATGATCAACAAGGGGTGTATTTACCATTTGGTCCGAGTTACGGACACCACTGCTGAGGCACCTACACTCGAATCTATGCCAGTTGTGAATGAATTCCCAGAGGTTTTTCCTGATGAGCTCCCTTGGATTCCGCCAGATAGGGAGATTGATTTTGAGATTGATGTGATGCCAGGCATGCAGCCTATATCTATTCCACCCTATAGGATGGCACCAGCAGAATTGATGGAGATAAAGGATCTATTGTGGGATCTGTTAGAAAAGGGTTTCATCCGACCGAGTGTATCACCATGGGGCGCACCGATCCTCTTTGTGAGGAAGAAAGATGGATCGTTGAGGATGTGTATTGACTATCGGCAGCTCAATAGAGTCACAATCAAAAATAAGTACCCGTTACCAAGAATATATGATTTGTTTCATCAGTTACAGGGTGCTAGATACTTCTCCAAAATTAATTTACGATTCAGGTACCACCAATTGAAGATCAGGGAGCAGGATATTCCGAAAACAGCTTTTCGGACCCGGTGTGGGCACTTTGAATTTCTATTAATGTCTTTTGGGCTAACAAATTCCCCAACGACTTTCATGGATCTTATGAATCAGGTTTTCAAGACTTTTCTTGATTCTTTTGTGATAGTATTCATTGCCGATATTCTTCTGTATTCACGAGGTCGAGAGGACCATATAGATCATCTCAGGGCAGTTTTGCAAACTCTTCATCAGCACAAAATGTATGTGAAGTTTTCAAAGTGTGAATTTTGGCTCGAATCTGTCACATTCTTGGGTCATATATTCTCTAGAGAAGGAATTAAGGTTGATCCTCAAAAGATTTCAGCAGTGAAGAATTGGCCTAGACCTACAACGCCGACCGAGATTCACAGATTCTTAGGCTTAGCAGGGTATTACAGGAAGTTTGTGGAGGGATTCTCTACTCTTGCCTCTCCGTTAACTAAATTGACTCAGAAAGCGGTTAAGTTCCAATGGTCCGATGCTTGTGATAGGAGCTTCCAAGAGTTGAAATCAAGATTGACTACGGCATCGGTGTTGACCCTGCCAGAGGGTACAAATAGGTTTGTGGTATATTGTGATGCTTCAAGAATTGGGCTTGGGTGTGTGTTAATGCAACATGGCAAGGTTATAGCATATGCTTCTAGGCAACTCAATAATCAAGAAAAGAATTATCCAACACATGACTTAGAACTTGCGGCGGTGGATTTTGCATTGAAAATTTGGCGTCATCATTTGTATGGGGTCCATGTGGATGTATTCACGGACCACAAGAGTCTTCAATATATTTTCAAACAAAAGGAGCTGAATCTGAGGCAAATAAGATGGCTGGAGTTACTCAAGGATTACGACATTGATATTCTATATCACCCGGGGAAAGCCAATGTTGTGGCGGATGCTCTTAGCAAGAAATCTATGGGTAGTTTAGCACACGTGGAGGTATATGAAAGGACATTGGCCAAGGAAGTCCATCGAATTTTTAGTTTAGGAGTTCGTCTTACGGAATCTAATGAATGAGGGGTAATTATACAAAATAAGGTTGAATCATCGCTTGTTGTGGAAGTCAAAGAGAAGCAATATAACGACCCATTTTGGTGCAATTGAAGGAGGGGATTCAAAAACATAAAACTATGGATTTTACTCTTGGCATGGATGATAGTACACTAAGGTACCAAGGGCGACTATGTGTTCTAAATGTAGATGATCTCCGAGAAAGAATCTTGATCGAGGCACACGCTTCTAGGTATTCCGTTCACCCAAGTTCTACGAAGATGTATCATGATCTCAAGGAAGTCTATTGGTGGAATGACATAAAAAGGAATGTGGCAGACTTTGTGGCAAGGTGTCCGAATTGTTAGCAGGTCAAGGCCGAACACCAACGACCTGGTGGGTTGGCACAAAACATAACAATTCTAATGTGGAAGTGGGAGATGATTAATATGGATTTTGTGGTAGGATTACCACGCACTCCGCGCAAGTTTGACTCAATTTGGGTGATTGTGGATCGTCTCACGAAATTAGCTCATTTCTTACGAGTTAAATCTATCGACACAGCGGAACAATATGCTCAGTTGTATATCAAGGAAATAGTTAGGCTACATGACACTCCAGTTTCTATCATTTCCGATCAAAGGGCTCAGTTCACGGCCAATTTTTGGAATAAATTTCAGCAAGGTTTGGGTACTCAGGTGAATTTTAGTACAACCTTCCATCCACATACCGATGGGCAAGCAGAGCGGACTATTCAGACGCTTGAGGACATGTTGTGTGCTTGTGTTCTCGACTTCAAGGGTAGCTGGGATGATCATTTGCCACTCATAGAGTTTGCTTATAACAACAACTTTTATGCTAGTATTCAAATGGCACCATTGGAGGCATTATACGGTAGGAGATGTAGATCTCCCATTCGGTTGTTCGAAATTGGGAAAGCAGAGTTGATAGGGCCAGACCTCGTGCATCAAGCTATGGAAAAACTTAGAATCATTAAGGAGTGGTTGAAGACTGCTCAGAGTTGTCAAAAATCCTATTCGGATGTTCGCCGCAAAGATTTAGAGTTCAAAGAAGATGATTGGGTATTCTTGAAAATTTCCCCCATGAAAGGTGTAATGCGATTTGGTAAGAAAGGGACATTTTGTCTGAGGTATGTCGGACCATACAGAATCATTCAGAGGATCGGTGAGGTAGCATACAAGCTTGAGCTACCACCCGAGATGTCATTAGTGCACCTGGTATTACATGTGTCTATGTTGAAGAAGGTAGTTGGAGATCCGTCAGCTATTGTGCCGGTTTAGACCATTGAGGTTAATGAAGAATTGTCATATGAAGAAATTCCAGTTGCCAGTCTTGATAGACAACTCCGAAAGTTGAGAAATAAAGAAATCGCCTCCGTGAAAGTGCTATGGCAGAACCAACAAGTTAAAGAGGCCACTTGGGAGGCCGAGCAAGAGATGAAGAAAAAGTATCCTTACTTACTTGAATAGCTGTGTAACCCTTTTTATGAAACTTGTCGCGTATGAATTTTGTATCACTTGTTTAGTTAATGTAAAGGTATTTCTTTTGATTATATGTAATTTACGTGAGGCCACAATTGTTATTGTTATGAGTTATGTTACATCATTGGATTGTGTACATGTTTTAGGATGTGATTCTGGGGCTGTCTAATAGGTGGATAGGCCTAGTTACAAAGAAAATTCTGGAGAAATTTTTGAAAATTTGGGGAGTTAGTTAAATTTGGGGTTGCTGGTGTGGGGTATGAAAAACTAAGTTGCATAAGGTGCTAATAGTGGACCTTGATCCTCATTCGAGGACAAATGATCTTAAGTGGGGGAGGATGTAAGGCCCCATAAAAATTTTCCTAAAAACCGGGGTTCCGTGATGCCTGGGTAGGCGTAGAGATTATCAATAGTAGAAATTATTCGCGGCGATCTTGCTCACCACAGTTCAGACTTTTTGGATTGAATAGTGCGCAGGGGAGTTGAAGGCAATGTTGGGCAAAAGTGGGCATTTCTGTGGCCCATTCTGCGACCGCAGAACCAATCTGCGGACAACAAAATGGTCGCAGCGTGAGGCAGTTTTCTGGGGTATTTTTGATGTCAATTTCGCGTCGCATATGCGATCGCATAACCATTTCACAGGCCGCACTCTTGTCGCATATCCCACTTTCGAATTTTTTGGAGGGAGGTTCTGCGGTGCACTATGCGACCGCAGAACCATTCTGCGGTGTATTATGTGATCGTAGATCAGGTGTGCGGGCCGCATAGTGACCGCAGACCCAGTCAGTTTTTTCCAGTTTTTAAACCCGACCCTATTTCGTTAAAACACACCCATAGACCATTTTGAGCACATTTCTAATATTTTAGAGTGAGAGGGAGAGTTCTTAGACTGGGGGAGCAACCTTCAACAATTATCCATCAATTCTTGCTCAATCATTGATGATTAACAAAGGAAGTCTTCACCCTAAAGGTAAGAATCTATGTCCTAGCTCTCAATTTTGATATTTTACAAAAATAGGGTAATTAGAGAGGCAATTATTGGGTGTGGGGGTTGTTGTCTTGCATGCATGTATCCTTGAAGTATGTGGGAAGATTGTGAGCTAAAAATGATAGATAATGGGTTGGGGAATGATGGAATCTTCCACAAAAAAGGGCCTTAAGCATTGATACACACCTAGTGTTTGATAATATGCTCAAATGAAATAAAGTCATGATGATATTCCTAATTTTGGTTCAACTTGTTATATTTCTAAAATAGATTAAAGTGGCTGTGAAATCCAGATCATTTTAGAGTTTAAGAAGCTCATTTGAGGTATGTTGGCAAAATCCCCCTTCTTCTTTGAATCGAGTCCCATGATGTTCGTGTAATTGGAGTAAGTCCTTGATTATTATTGAATTGGCTATTCCTAATGTGTTTGTGTTGACAGATGTATGTTTAATATTTATTCTAAATACTTCATCATGTTATATTGCCATTTGAGGATGTGTTCAAAATATGAAATATGTGTTAGAAATGTTAAGACTTTCTGTCAAGATCGAAATAAAGGTTGTTATGCCAAATTGTATGAAAAGACTCTATGTGCCTAAGATTTCTAAATTGCTCATATGTGAATCTAATTTATTGAATGTAAGTCTTATGGTTGTCGATAATGATAATGAAATTTGAATGTGGAAAAAGGGACTGGAACTATGAAATACGGCCAAGTGCCAAGAATGACTTTGTAATCGTAATCACTAATGCCAATGAATCGAAAGTATATGAAAGAAGTATGATGTTAGATGATTGACTGAAAAAGGTAATGTCTTGGGTGAGACGGTCTAGCCGATCGGGCCATAATCGGACGCCATGTCGCACACATAGTGGTACTGTGGTGAAAATTATAATGAAATTATGGTTATGGTTGATGTCTCAAATGAGACGACCTTGACAATTGGGTCGAGATCGGACTCCGTGTAAGAATACAAAGGTATTGTGAATTGTGGAACATCGGCACTAAAGATCACCCAACCTAATAATATGAAAATTGACTTGAAAACGTATATAAATTCTTAACTTGATGTTTTAATATTATTTGAAGCCCTTATTGAATTCTTGACTGTTCCTCTTGTATTATTATTAATTCTATTGAGATGGTGTTTTGCTTTACATACTAGTGCTATTCGACGGTACTAACGTCCCTTTTGCCGGGGACGCTGCATCTTTAAATGGATGCAGGTGGTTTCATAGCAGACAGTGTTGATCACAGATAGTGCCGCATCCTCTTCTCAGCGGACTCGGTGAGCCCCATTTCATTTCGGGGTCAAGTATAGTAACTTTTGTTTATATTGTGGTTACTTTTTAAGGTAATGTCGGGGCCTTGTTGCCAGCACCATCTTTATTCTCTTTGTATCTTTAGAGGATCCGTAGACACTATATGGGTTGTATATGGGTGTTGGAAATGTTAAACCAGTTATGTCGTGTTCGATCACTTTTTCCACTCAAATTATAAGTAATATGTATTTTGAGACTTAAAGGCGCCATGGCTAATAAAACGATTTAGTATTGCATGAACGAGCTTCCTACTGTGTAATTAATGAAATCACATATTTTCTTGATCATGGGTGAGTTGGGTAGACAGTATCTAACAGGCTTTCTCGACCGGTTTCACTCGGTCGAGCGCCGGTCGCGCTTCCCAAGGTTGGGCCATGACATAATTGACATTATTTGCAACATGCAGGAGTGATGCATATATGAGGTTATGAGCATATATGCATGTGCCAGGGTTAATCATGCTCGGGGGTAAATTATACAATTAATTGTGCATTGTCGAATTATGTGACCTTGTTTCATGTCTTACTTGACTTCTAGATCACTAAGAATATGAAATTAAATTCTAGAAACCAAGATTTTGTATATTAAAACTTGATTAAAATTTGACTAATTTTTGTGAAACGATTGATGTGTTAAATTCGGTCATCACTATGCTTAATCACTAATACATCGCTACGGCCATTATTTTTGAGATATTGGATTCTATACTTGAGTTGAAGATCATTTTTGAGACTTGTTGAAATACTCGAATAATAAGGTTATTGAGGTTTATTGAATTGTTATTGGCTTGAAAGTTGTGTTTGATGTTCATTTGGAATATTCTCTTAATCACTCTCATTGACGTTATTCATGCTTCCTACCTTGCTTGTTATTTATATCCATGTGCTTAGTGAGGAAGAGTGTAAAGCACGAAGGGTGATGCTGTGCCATTGCATACACATTATCATGTGAGGAAGAGTGTAAAGCACGAAGGGTGATGCCGTGCCATTGCATATACATTACCCCATGAGGAAGAGTGTAAAGCACGAAGGGTGATGTCGTGCCATTTCATTTACATTATCATGTAAGGATGAGAGTGTAACGACCCTATCAGTCGTTTTGAGCTTTAGCATTCCATTCAGTGGTTTGAGACTTTGAGTAGCTTCATATTATGTATTATGACTTGCATGTATGGTTGGTTTCAATTTTCGAGCGGTTCGGGATTGATATGGAAGAATGATTCTCATTTTAGAAGCATTAAGTTAGAAGATGTAATGATCCGATCGGTCGTTTTGCTTTCTAGATCTATGTTCCCCTAATTAAAACTTCCCGTGTGTGCTTTTACTGTTTTATGACTTGCGGGGATGGTTAGTTCGGGTTTGAAAGGGTTCGGGTAGAAATTGGAACTTCGTTCCTTAATAATGGCTTAAAATGGTTAAGTATGACGTGATTCAAAGTTTTGAGTAATATACCTTAGAACCAGGATTTGACATTCCCACTAGGTTCGTATGATAATTTTAGACTTGGGCATATGTTCGGATCGGGTTTCGAATGACCCGGGAGCGTTTCAGTGCTTAATATTGGAAGTTGGAGCATTGAATGTTTTCAAGTTCTTTAAGTTTGGTTTGGAGTAGGTTTTGGTGTTATCGAATTCTATTTGGGATTCCGAGCCCAGGAATGGTTTTGTATGGTGATTTATGACTTGCACATAAATTTTGGTGTCATTTTGAGTAGTTTAAGTATGATTCGGCGCATTTGGAGTAAGTTGGAAGAACTTGAAGTTCATATGTTGATTCGATTTGGTTTGGGATACGATTCTTAGTTTTGATGTTGTTTTACGTATTTTGAGGCTATTTTACGCATTCCGAGGCTTCGAGCGAGTCCGTTTTATGTTTACGAACTTGTTGGTATATTTGGACGGGACCCCGGGGGCCTCAGGAGCTATTCGGACGATGTGAGGAACATGTTTGAACTTGAAAGAATGGCTGAAGCAGCAGGGGTTCTGGTGCGTTCGCACCTATGAAGAATTGGCCGCATGTGCGAGCTCATAGAAGCGAGCCAATGACCGTAAAAGCGGCCTGGCGTGGGCTGGCCAGTGGTCGCAGAAGAGGAGAAGGTACAACACAGCGAACTTGCAGGTGCGAGGAATGCGATCGCAGAAGCGGAAAGATGCCAGCCAACTTGAGTTCGCAGGTGCGACCCACTTTTCCACAGAAGTGAGGCTTTGTCTGTAGAAGCAAGAATAGCTGATGTGGGCAAGGTCCGCACCAGCGATGATTTATCCGCAGAAGCGTAGCCGCAGGTGCGAAAATCATTAGGGCAGTGAGGTGCATTTATATCGGACTTAGGTGGATTTTTAGGTCATTTTCACTTGGAGTGGTCGAATGAGGAGCTCTTGCAGAGGGGTGTTTCGCCCATCATCATGAGGTAAGTAATTACTACTTAATGTGAGTTTAATACGCGGATTTTGGTAAGATTCTTAACATATAAATTGTAGAAATTATGGGTTAGTTGAAAAACCTAGGTTTTGATAAAAATGGGATTAAACCACGAAAATGATTATGGAATTGGTTAGAAATTACATATTTTAGTTCGAGAGGTTATGGTTAACATTTATCTTCGAACATTTCCGTAATCAGGAATCTTCCAATTTGGGTTGGGTAATTACTATAGAGGCTAAATTATGAACTTTTGAGCATATGTTGATTAATTTATATAATATTTGGCTAGTTTCGGATTGTTCGGCACCGACTTGAGGCTTTAGAGTGAATTTGTGGGCCGGAAGGCGAGTTTTGGGACAAGGTAAATCTCTTGCCTAACCTTGTAAGAGGAAATTTACCCCATAGGTGTTTAAATTACTATTTGCTTCTAATTGTGGGTGCTACGTACGCACGAAGTGATGAGAGTCGGTGCATAACTACAAATCATGCTTATGTCTGTGTAGTTTTAGGAACCTATCATGAAATTACTTGTATTGTTTGCACTATACTTGTTAATTTAAGTGCTTAAATTATATTGAAACTTGATAAATCATTCATAAAGACCTTACTTACTTTACGTTTTGGTGAGTTACTTGACCATTGATAGAAATTGTACCTCTTTGTGTATCAGTCTTGTGATAACTGTTAGGTCGGATGTTCGTAGAGTATTCTCCCGTCTTGTGGAGTGGGCTAAATGCCTCGGTAGTATAATATATGCATCTATGGTTCATGCCGGTTGACCCTCGGTAGTGTACACATTATTCTGGATCGACCGTACGACCTTGGCATAAATCATGCGTGATAATGCTCGGAGTCCGATTACACTTGGTATTATTTTTATAACTTGAGAAATTATAATTTACTTGATGGCTCGTAATTGTTGAAGTTAGTATGTGAGTGGAGATTTTTAAATTGACTTTTAGTTAAAGAATCATTTATTTACTGTTTGTTATTGTGATATTATTATTATTGATGTATTCCATGCATATTTAGAATTTTCGTATTTTATTTATTGGCCATAGTAAGTGTCAATGTCGACCCCTCGTAACTACTTCTTCGAGGTTAGACTGGATACTTACTGGGTACATATTGTTTATGTACTCACGCTACACTTCTGCCCTAATCGTGCAGGATCTGAGGCAGGTGCATCTTGCAGTCATTCAGGCGCACACCCCCGTTACCCCGAGGCATACTGTTGAGCTGCTCTCTGGGTCCGTTCTGTAGCACCCGTAATCTCTCTTTTGTATTTACTTTCTGTCTATCTTATTTCAGACAATGGCATAGGTGTTTTGTATATTCTACTAGTTGCTTATGCACGTGTGACACTGGGTTTTGGGAACATTGTAGTAGATACTTTATGATTTGAGTATTTATTTCACTGTATTTACTCTCTCATTAGTTTATGATTTACCTTACTATAATTTATCGATATTCATTTACTAATCAACTACTTTGAATTTTTTAAAAAGGAACAAATACATGACTAGTTTACCGTTGGCATGCCTAGCGGCGACGTTGGGCGCCATCATGGCCTATAGGGGAAATTGGGACGTGAAAACTTGGTGTCAGAGCACTAGGTTCACGTAGGTCTCACTAGTCATGAGCAGGCCCAATAGAGTCTTGCGGATCAGTGCAGAGACGCTCGTACTTAACTTCGAGAGGCTATAGGGTGTTAGGAAACTACTCTTTCTTCATCTCCTATCATGTATCTGATGTTGTGCTAAGTATCTTTCTCTTATTCTCTCACAAATGGTGAGAAAGTGCGCGACAGATGTACCCGACCGTAGAGAAGTTGCTCCCCCTGTTGCTAGAGGGCGAGGCAGAAGCCGAGGGAGGGCTCCGCCTCGTGTTGGATGAAGAGGGAGTCCTAAAGTTTCCCCAGTTATGCCACCAGTGGATCCATTGGAGGATCCTATTATTGAGGAGCAGGGCGAGGTTCCTGCAGTGGAGCCGGCCCCAGCAGATTTCATGTCCGCACCAGGACTCCAGGAGGTAATGTGTCGTATGCTGCGGTTAATGGATTCTATGACGCGTGCTTGTTTATTTCAAGCAGACCCAGCCATATCTCAGGCAGGGGGGAGCACATACCCCTACCGTTCAGGCTCCAGGGCATGCAACTGTAGTATACCAGACCCCGGGTGCACTACCCGTGGGTGGAGCTCAGCCAGTTGCAGCGGCTATACCAGAGCCCAGATTAGCCGCGACCGGTGAGCCGTAGAAGTTATTGGATAGATGGACTAAGCTACATCCTCCTGCCATTGGAGGTGAGCGACATGAGGACCCCCAGGACTTTATTGATCGTTGCAGGGACAGACTGCACAACATGAGGATATTGGAGTCCCACGGGGAAGACTCTACTACCTTTCAGCTAGAGGGTAGTGTCCGTAGATAGTGGTAGTCCTATCTTCTCAGCAGACCAGCAGGTTCTCCTCCCTTGACTTAGGACCAGTTAACATGTCTCTTTCTGGAGAGATATATTCCACCCTTTTATAGGGAAGAGTTTTGGGGTCAGTTCGAGTGGCTCCAGTAAGGTCAGATGTCTGTGACGGACTATGAGGCGAGATTCTCTGAGTTGTCTTGCCATTCACTTATGATACTCCCCACCGATGTAGAGAAAGTGCATAGGTTTACTACGGGTTTGCACTATGGTATCCAGGTCACTATGGCCCGAGAGGTTGAGATGGGAACTCCTTACGAGTAGGTTGTGGAGATAGCTCGGAAGATCAAGGGTATTCGTCAGTAGGGCCAAGAGTAGACACCGAGGGACAAGCGGTTTCAATATTCTGGAGGGTTCAGTGGTGCTTCGTCTGGGGGCAGAGGTCAGTTGATAAGGGGTCAGTCCAGCACCGCTGCCTTCTCGGAGTGCTCCAGTGCGTCCCTATTTTAGAGCCATTTCAGAGAGCTCTTACCATCCACCGGCTATTCAGTGTTCCTCCAGTGGGAGTTCAAGTCCCTAGAGTCAAATTCAGGATCAATCATCTTCCGCACCGATAGGTTGTTTCGAGTACAGGGATCATGGTCATGTGAGGATATTCTGCCTCAAGCTTCTGGGCAAGGCAGTACAACAAGTTCATCAATCTATGACTAATACACCAGTTGCCGCACCAGACGTCCGGCTGCCCAGAGGCGGAGGGCAGGTGGGTAAGGGCCGTCCTAGAGGTGGGGGTTAGTCAAGTGGCACTCTAGCTAGGTTCTACGCCTTTCCAACTAGACCAGATAGAGTAGCCTCAGATGCCGTGATCATATATATTATTTCTATCTATGGTAGGGATGCTTTGGTACTATTTGACCTAGGGTCTATGTATTCATATGTTTCATCTCTTTTTGCTCATTTTCTAGGTGTTCCTCGCGTGTCCTTGGGTACTTCTATATATGTGTCCATGCCAGTGGGCGATTCTGTTGTTGTAGAATGAATTTACCAGTCCTGTATCGTGACTTTCTATGGTTATGAGACTAGAGAAGATCTTCTGTTACTTGATATGACCAACTTTGAGGTCATCCTAGGCATGGATTGGTTATCTCTGTGCCATGCCATCCTTGTTTTTCATGCCAAGATTGTTACCTCGACGATACCAGAGTTGCTTAGATTAGAATGGAAGGGTTGATCTGTCAATGCATCTAGTAGGGTTATCTCTTTTCTGAAGGCTCGATACATGGTCGAGAAGGGTTTTATGTTCGGGATACTACTGCAGAGACTCCATCGATTGATTCAGTGCCTATGGTCTGGGAGTTCTTTGATGTGTTTCCTTCTGATCTACCAGGCATGCCACCAGATCGTGATACTAATTTCTGTATTGATTTGGCTCTAGGTACCCAGCCTATCTCTATTCCACCGTAACGTATGGCTCTAAAAGAGTTGAAGGAGTTAAAAGAACAGCTTGAGGAGTTGCTAGCAAAGGGGTTCATCAGACCGAGTGTGTCATCTTGGGGTGCACCGGTATTGTTCGTGAAGAAGAAAGATGGGTCTATGCGGATGTGTATTGATTACCACCAGTTGAACAAAGTTACCATTAAGAACAAGTACCCGTTGTCGCATATTGATGATTTGTTTGACCAGTTGCAGGGTGCCAGGGTGTTCTCTAAGACCGACTTAAGATCGGGGTATCATCAGTTGTAGATTCGTGCTTTGGATGTTCCGAAGACGGCTTTTCATACTAGATATGGCCACAATGAGTTTCTAGTGATGTCCTTCGGATTGACCAACGCCCTGGCGGCATTTATGGATTTGATGAACCGGGTGTTCAAGCCATAAATTGACTCTTTTATCATTGTCTTCATTGATGACATATTGATCTACTCACGTAGCATAGAGAAGCACGAGCGGCATTTCGGAGTTGTGCTCCAGACCTTGCAGGAACAGAAAATATATGTTAAGTTCTCCAAGTGCGAGTTCTGGTTAGATTCTATGGCATTATTGGGGCATGTTGTATCAGGCGAGGGTATTAAGGTAGATCCCAATAAGATCGAGGCAGTTTAAAGTTGGCCTTGTCCTACCACAATGACCGAGATCAGGAGCTTCTTGGGGTTAGCAGGTTATTATAGCCGGGTTTGTGGAGGGCTTCTCATCTATTGCATCACCTTTGACAAGATTGACCCAGAATGGTGCTCCTTTCCGACGGTCCGATGATTGCGAGGCGAGCTTTCAGGAGTTTAAGACCGCATTGACTACAACACCAATGTAAGTATTTCCTTCCAGTTCAAGGATGTATACTTTGTATTGTGACGCTTCACGCGTTGGCCTGGGTTGTATATTGATGCAGGAGGGGCAAGTTATTGCATATGCTTCACGTTAACTAAAGGCCCACGAGAAGAATTACCCCGTACACGATTTGGAGTTGGCCTTGATAGTTCATGCTTTCAAGATCTGGAGGCATTATCTTTATGGGGTGTCTTGTGAGGTTTATACCAATCATCGCAGCTTGCAGCATTTGTTCAAGTAGAAGGATCTCAATTTGAGGCAGCGCAGGTGGCTTGAGTTAATAAAAGACTATGATATTACCATCCTTTATCATCCGGGCAAGGCAAATGTGATTGCGGATGCCTTGAGCAGAAACCCTGAGAGTATGGGTAGTTTGGCATTCATTTCAGTAGAGGAGAGGCCATAGGCTTTTGACATTCAGTCCTTGGCTAACATACTTGTGAGATTGGATATTTTCGAGCCCAGTCGAGTTCTTTCATGCGTCGTTGCTCAGTCTTCATTATTCGAGCAGATCAAGGCTCGTCAGTATGACGATCCACACTTGCTGGTTCTTAGGGACACGGTACTACATGGTGGTGCCAATGAAGTTACTATTGGTGAGGATGGTGTTCTGCGACTCCAGGGTCGTCTATGTGTTCCTAATGTTGATGGATTGAGGGAGAAGATTCTATAGGAGGCAAAGAGTTCTTGGTATTCCATTTATCAAAGTGCTACAAAGATGTATCGTGACCTGAGGCAGCATAATTGGTGGTAGCGGATGAAGAAGAACATAGTTGAGTATGTTGCAAGGTGCCTAAATTGCCACCAGGTTAAGTATAAATGCCAGAGGCCAGGTGGCCTACTTCAGAAGATGGTTATCCCTGAATGGAAATAGGAGCGCATTACTATGGACTTTGTATTTGGGTTGCAGCGGACTTTGAGGAAATTTGATGCAGTTTGGGTCATTGTCGATAGGTTGACCAAGTCGGCACACTTTATTTCGATTGTGACTACGTATTATTCAAGGGGATTGGCCCAGATTTACATTCAGGAGATTGTTCGGTTGCATGGTGTGCCTATTTCCATTATTTCAGATAGAGGCTCTCAGTTCACTTCGTACTTCTAGAGAGCAGTACACAGTGAGTTGGGTACCCGGGTAGTGCTCAGCATAAGCTTTCATCCGCTGACCGACGGGCAGTCAAATCGGACATTTCAGATCTTGGATGATATGCTCAGAGCATGTGTGATTGACTTCGGAGGGAAGTGGAATCGATTCTTGCCTTTGGCCAAGTTTGCTTATAACAACAACGATCTGTCCAGCATTGAGATGGATCCATTTGAGGCTTTGTATGGTTGATGATCGCGTTCTCCCATCGGATGGTTTGAGCCCGGCGAGGATATGGTACTGATTTAGCGAAGGATGCCTTGGAGAAAGTGAAGTTGATTCAGGATAGACATCGCACAACACAGTCCATACAGAAGAGTTACGCGGATCAGAAGGCGCGTGATTTATCATTTATGGTGGGCGAGAAGGTTCTCTAGAAGGTCTCGCCGATAAATGGAATCATGAGGTTCGGGAAGAAGGGCAAGTCGAGCCCAGGGTTTATAGGTCCATTTGAGGTGTTGAGGCGAGTTGGGGAGGTTGCTTATGAGCTTGCTTTGCCTCCCAGTCTATTGGGAGTTCATCCGATTTTCCACGTGTCTATGATCCGGAAGTATCATGCCGACAGGTCGCATGTGTTAGACTACAACATAGTTTAGCTAGAGGAGAGTCTGGGTTATGATGAGGAGCCAGTTGCCATTGTTGACAGGCAGGTTCGCCAATTGAGGTCTAAGAAGATTTCTATGGTAAAGGTTCAGTGGAGGGGTCAACCAGTCGAGGAGGCAACTTGGGAGACCGAGGAGGACATGCGAAGCAGATATCCACACCTATTCAGCACTCCAGGTATGATTCTAGACACGTTCGAGGATGAACGTTTGTTTAAGAGGTGGAGAATGTAACAACCCAACCTGTCGTTTTGATTTCTAGATCCCCATTCCCCTAATTAAGACCCCACATATGTGCTTTTACTATTTAATGACTTGCGGGGATGGTTAGTTCGGGTTTGGAAGGATTCGAGTTGAAATCGAAACACTTAGTTCCTTAATAATGGCTTAAAATGGTTAAGTTTTACTTGAGTCAACATTTTGAGTAAACGACCTCAGAACTGGGATTTTACGATCCGAATAGGTTCGTATGATGATTTTGGACTTGGGCATATGTTTGAATCGGGTTTCGGATGACCTGGGAGCGTTTAGGTGCTTAATATTTGAAGTTGGCGCATTGAAGGATTTTAAGTTCTTTAAGTTTGGTTTGCAGTAGGTTTTAGTGTTATCGAGGTCCGTTTGGGATAACGAGCTAGGGAATGGTTCTGTATGGTGCTTTATGACTTGCACACAAAATTTGGTGTCATTTCGAGTAGTTTAAGTATGATTCGGCACGTTCGGAGTAGATTGGAAGATCTTAAAGTTCATAAGTTGATTCCATTTAGTTTGGGGTGCGATTCTTAGTTTTGATGTTGTTTTACGTGTTCCGAGGGTCCGAGCGAGTCCGTTTTATGTTTACAAACTTGTTGGATTGTTTTGATGGGGCCTCGGGTGCTATTCGGACGATGTACGAAACATGTTTTAACTTGGAAGAATGGCTGAAGTAGCAGGGGTTCTTGTACGTTCGCACCCTCGAAGAATTGGCCGCTGGTACGAGCTCGCAGAAGCGAGCAAATGACCGCAGTAGCGGCCTGGCGTGGGTTGGCCAATGATCGCAGAAGCGGCGTAGGTACCGCACCTGCGAACTTGCAGGTGCGAGGAATGCGATCGCAAAAGCGGAAAGATGCCAGCCAGCTTGGGTGCGCAGGTGCGACCCACTTTTTCACATAAGCGGGCTTGTAGAAGTGAGGCTTTATCCGCAGAAGCAAGAATGTTGTCCTAGGCAAGGTCCGCACCTGCGATGATTTGTCCGCAGAACCGGAGCCGCAGGTGCGAATATTGTTCAGGCAATGAGGTGCATTTATATCGGACTTAGGCGAGTTTTTATCTCATTTTCACTTGGAGTGGTCGATTGAGGAGCTCATGGAGAGAGGGTTTTCGCCCATCAACGTGAGGTAAGTAATTACTACTTAATGTGAGTTTAATACGTGGATTTTGGGCAGATTCTTAACATTTAAATTGTAGAAATTATGGGTTAGTTGAAAAACCTAGGTTTTGATAAAAATGGGATTAAACCACGAAAATGATTATGGAATTGGGTAGAAATTATATATTTGAGTTCGTGAGCTTATGGGTAACAGTTATCTTCGTAAATTTCTGAAATCCGGGGACGTGGGCCCGGGGGCGAATTTAAGTAATCTTCTAATTTGGGTTAGCTAATTACTATAGGGGCTAAATTATGATGTTTTGAGCATATATTGATTAATTTATATAATATTTGGCTAGTTTCGGATTGTCTGGCACCGACTTGAGGCTTTAGAGTGAATTTGTGGGTCGGAAGGCGAGCTTTGGGACAAGGTAAGTCTCTTGCCTAACCTTGTAAAGGAAATTTACCCCGTACGTGTTTTAAATTACTATTTGCTTCTAATTGTGGGTGCTACGTACGCACAAAGTGATGAGAGTCCGTGCGTAGCTACAAATCATGCTTATGTACGAGTAGTTTTAGGACCCTATCATGAAATTACATGTATTGTTTGCACTCTACTTGTTAATTTAAGTGCTTAAATTATATTGAAACTATATAAAGGATTCGTAAAGACCGAACTTCACTTACTTTATGTTTTGGCGAGTTACTTCACCGTTGATAGAAATTGTGCCTCTTTGTGTATCAGTCTTGTGATAACCGTTAGATTGGATGTTCGTAGAGTATTCTCCCTTCTTGTGAAGCGGGCCAAACACCTCGGTAGTATAGTAGATGCATCTATGGTTCATGCCGGTGGACCCTTGGCAGTGTACACATTATTCTGGATCGACCGTACGACCTCGGCATAAATCGTGCGTGATAATGCTCGGAGTCAAATTACACTTGATATTATTTTTATAACTTGAGAAATTATAATTTTCTTGATGGACCGTAATTGTTGAAGTTAGTATGTGTCAGTGGATATTTTTAAATTGACTTTTATTTAAAGAATCACTTATTTACTGTTTGTTATTGTTGTATTATTATTATTGATGTATTCCATGCCTATTTAGAATTTCCGTATTTTATTTATTGGCCATAGTAAGTGTCGATGTCGACCCCTCGTCACTACTTCTTCGAGGATAGACTGGATACATACTGGGTACATATTTTTTAAGTACTCACGCTACACTTCTGCACTAATCGTACAGGATCTGAGGTAGGTGCATCTGGCAGTTATTCAGGTGCGCACCCCCGTTACCTCGAGGCATAGTGTTGAGCTGCTCTCTGGGTCCGTTCTGCATCACCCGCAATCTCTCTTTTGTATTTACTTTCTGTCTATCTTATTTCAGACAGTAGCATCGGTATTTTGCATATTCTACTAGTTGCTCATATACTTGTGACACCGGATTTTGGGAATATTCTAGTAGACACTTTATGGTTTGAGTATTTATTTCACTGTATTTACTCTCTCATTAGTTTATGTTTTACCTTACTATAATTTATCGCTATTCATTTACCTAATAAATAAAAATACTTTGAAATTTTTAAAAAGGAACAAATACATGACTAGTTCATTGTTGGCATGTCTAGCGGCGACGTTGCGCGCCATCACGGCCTATAGGGGAAATTAGGTCGCGACAGAAGAGTTTACCAAGGTTTGACTTTTCAGTAAATGGACTCGGAATCTAGTTTTAATTATCCAAATAATTTTGTATGATGATTTTGGACATTTTCGCAAAGTTTGGTTAAATTCCGATTTGTTTTGGATAAGTTTGGGTTTTATGGTAATTATTTTCGGTTTCGACGTCGATTTGAGCATAAAGGTTACCATATTGAGCAAACGGACTTTGATTCGAGTTTCTACTAAACCATTATATCCCTATCGTGATTTTGGAACCATAGCAACTTAAATCATCAAATTTCGACATCGTATGAGGGATTTATGGTCATTTTATTAAGAATTGGGTTGCCAGATTTTTGAGATTAATTGCGAAATTGCTACTGAATTCGTATTTAAAAATCTGCACTATTTTCAAATATTGAAATCAACATATCTCCTTCATTATAAGGTCAAATGGAGTGATTCAAAAGCCTAACTTCACTGGAATTTCACGAGGAATCCACTGGATGTATCAAAACCAAGTTTCGGGATCGTTTGGCATAAGAAACGAGGAAGAACAGCTGGGCATTTTTGGCGATTAATGTTGTTGGAGTTTTTCTCATCTTGAAAGTTTGGGATTGGGAGAATTCAAGGATGTTCTTGTCACGACCCGGAATTTCCACCTTCGGTACCGTGATGGCGTCTAACATTTTACTTACTAGGCAAGCAGACATTAGAGGATTCTTTAAGCCAACTTTAGTCAATTTAAATAACAGAATCAATCAAGCTAAATAGAAACTAAACCTGAAATGCGAAATAACATAAAGCCCATAATATATGATGCAATTCAGATCTGAACTCACAACTCACGAGCTTCTAAGATTTTCTACAAACAGAGTCTGAAAGAAATACAACTGTCTTGAATGAAAAGAAACAGTAAAATAGGGGAGATAGAAGGGGACTCCAAGGTCTGCGGACGCCAGCAGATCTACCTTGAGTCTCCAATAAGCAAGTCCAACCTGCTATGCCTCACGATCATCTAGGACCGGTACCAAAATTTGCACAAGAAGTGTAGAGTGTAGTATAAGTACAACCGACCCCATGTACTCGTAAGTGTCGAGCCTAAACTCGACAAAGTAGTGAAGAGGCTATGACAAGACACCCACATAATAAACCTGTGTAGATAATAATATGTGTACAAGAAAACAACAATAACAGTTAAACATGTACTGTAGGGAGGGGGACATGCTAAAGGGCACAAGATATAAGAGATAAAGCGGAAATGACAACCAGAACAATCAACATGCTTTTAACCAATGAAAATAACTAAACACAATGCAAAAAATTCGCATGGCATCACCAATCGTGCTTTCACTCTTAACCTCACAATATAAATCAATAGATACGACATGACATCACCATTTGTGCATTAACTCTCATAACATGGCACGGTATCACCCTTCGTGCATTAACACTCACAATATGGCACGACATCACCCTTCGTGCACTAACACTCACAATATGGCACGGCATCACCCTTCGTGCATTAACACTCACAATATGACATGACATCACCCTTTATGAATTAACACTCACAATATGGCATGGCATCACCCTTCGTACATTAACACTCACAATATGGCACGGCATCACCCTTCGTGCATTAACACTCTCACTTACCACATAATAATGAACAAGTAATAGCATGGAGATAGAATCAACAAGAACAAGCCTTACTTCAACAATGGTTCCACAATACCAATCTCAACTTTGGAACCATTACTCAATTATCACAAAATTCCGTAAACACGATAAGAACGATCAATTTAGTAAGTAACTAGTCTAAGAATGGATAACAAAATCAAAGTACGCAATAAACTACAAGGAACAAGTCCCCACCCGCATGCTTTAATCCGACAACAATGCATAAGTACTTGTCACCTCACATATACGTTGTATCCAACATCTAAACATGTAGCAAATAGACAAACAAGTCCTAATCCTTCAAGTCGAGGTTAACCACGACACTTACCTCGCTCCAAAAGTCCACTCAAAGCTCAATCACAGCTTTTCCTCTCAAACAAGCCTCCGAACCAATAGAATCTAGCAAATTACCAACCAAACGATTCAAATTAAGCCTTAGGAACTACCCACGATTGCAAAGGATTCAATTTAGGTCATTATTGCAAAAGTCAATAAAAGTCAACCCCCGGGCGCGCTTGGTCCAATCCCAAAATTCGGACCAAAACCCAATTACCCATTGACCCCCGAGCCCGGTTATGTAATTTGTTTTGGAATCCGACCTCAATTTGAGGTCTAAATACAAATTTTGTAAAAATCCCTTATTCTACCCAAACCCCCAATTACCACCATGAAAACACTAGATTTTAGGTCGAAATCTTAGGAAATGTAGTGAAAGATTGAAAGAAAATAGATTAGAATCACTTACCAATGATTTGGGGAAGAAGAGTCCTTTGAAAAATCGCCTATAGGGTTTTCTTGTGTTGAAAATTTGAAGAATGAACAAAAATCCCGTCTAACTCCCATTTTGATCAGTTGCAGATGTCGCATTGCAAAAGCGAAGTCCATCCCATCTCTACTTTCATCGCATTTGCGATGAATGGTTTGCAAATGCGAACTCTGATCTTCCACAAATGCGAAGCTTTGTTCGCAAATGCGAACTTGAGGTGCTCCAGCTACTCTTCGCAAATACGATGAGTTGCTCGGAAATGCGTACCCATCAGAGGTCGCAAATGCAAAGCCTGACCTCGGAAATACGAGATCAGAGACCTGCACCAGAACTGAAACACACCAGCAATATTTCTAAGTCCAATTTCACTTCGTAGCCTATCCGAAACTCACCCGAGCCCTCGGGGCTCAAAACCAATTGTTCACACAAGTCTAAAAATATCATACAAACTTGCTCGCGCGATCAAATTGACAAAATAACACCCAGAACTATGAATTTAGCATCAAATCAAAGGAAAATTTCAAGAAAACTCATGAACTTCTAATTTCACAACCGGACGTCCGAATCACGTTAAACCAACTCCGTTTCTCACCAAAATTAATAGACAAGTCATAAATATAGTATTGGACCTATACCGGGTTCTGAAACCAAAATACGGACCCAATATCCAAAAAGTCAAACATTGGTCAAACATTTCAAAGTCATTACGCCTTTAACTTTCACATTTCAACAAAGTGCGATAACTTGAGCTATGGACTTCCAAATTTGATTCCGGGCATTCACCCAAGTCTCAAATCACGATACGGACCCACCTGGACCGTCAAAATACATAATCTCGGTCCGTTTGCTCAAAACATTGACCGAAGTCAACTCAAATGGAATTTAAGGCAAATATTTCATATTTTCTCAGTTTTTAACATAAAAGCTTTCCGGAAAAACACCCGGACTGTGCACGCAAATCGAAGAAGGATAGAATGAGGTATTTTAGGTTTCAAAGTGTAGGATTAGGTTCTAAAACATAAGACGACCAATCGAGTCATCACATTCTCCACCTCTAAAATAATCGTTCCTCCTCGAACGGACACAGACAAGTACCTGGGCTGGTGAAAAGGTGGGGATATCTACTCCGCATTTCTGACTCGGACTCCCAAGTAGCTGCCTCGATGGGCTGACCTCTCCACTGCACTCAGAAAAAAGGATAACTCTTCGACCTCAACTAACAAACCTGCTGGGCTAGAGTAGCCACTGGCTCCTCCTCGTAAGTCAAATCCTTGTACAACTTGACAGAGCTGAAATCCAACACATGGGACGGATAGTCGTGATATTTTCGGAGCATGGACACATGGAACACCGGATGAACTGCTGATAAACCCGATGGAAACACAAGCGTGTAAGCCACCTCTCCCACTCTCTCAAGAATCTCAAAAGGCCCGATATACGTAGGGCTTAACTCGCCATTCTTTCCGAACCTCATCACACCCTTCATAGGTGATACCCAGAGCAACACTCTCTCTCCGACCATGGATGCAACATCATGAATTCTACGGTCAGCATAACTCTTCTGCCTGGACTGAGCCGTGCGAAGTCGATCCTGAATAATCCTGACCTTATCCAAGGCATACTATACCAAATATGTACCCAACAATTAAGCCTCCCCCGTCTCGAACCATCCAACTGGCGATCGGCACCGCCTACCGTATAATGCCTCATAGGGAGCCATATGAATGCTCAACTGGTAGCTGTTGTTGTAGGCAAACTCCGGGAGCAGCAAGAACTGATCCCAAGAACCACCGAAGTCTATAACACAAGCGCATAGCATATCCTCCAAGATCTGAATAGTGCGCTCGTACTGTCCATCCGTTTGAGGACGAAATGTTGTGCTCAACTCCACCTGTGTGACCAACTCACGTTGTACTGTCCTCCAAAAGTGCAAGGTGAACTGCGTACCTCGATCAGAAATGATAGACACGGGTACACCGTGAAGACGGACGATCTCGCGGATGTAAATCTCTGCCAACCACTCTGAAGAATAGGTAACTGCCACGAGAATGAACTGCACTATCTTGGCTAGCCTGTCCATAATGACCCAAACTGCATCGAACTTTCTCTGAGTCCGTGGGAGTCCAACAACAAAATCCATTGTGATACGCTCCCACTTCCACTCAGGAATCTATAACTTTTGAAGCAAACCACCAGGTCTCTGATGCTTACACTTTACCTGCTAAGAATTTAGACACCGAGCTACATATCGAACTATATCCTTCTGCATTTTCCTCTACCAATAATGCTACCAACTCCTGATACATCTTGGCGGTGCCCGGATGAATAGAATACAGAGAACTATGGGCCTTTTCAAGAATCAACTCACGAAGTCCATCCACATTAGGCACACAAATATTACCCTACATACTCAAAACTCTATCATCTCCAACAGTAACCTGCTTGGCACCACCGTGTCACACTGTGTCTCTAAGGACAAGCAAATGAGGGTCGTCATACTGCCACTCCCTGATTTGATCAAACAAGGAAGACCGAGTGACTGTACAAGCTAGAACACGACTGGGCTCCAAAATATCCAATCTCACAAACTGATTGGCCAAAGTCTAAACATCCGCTGCAAGCGGTCTCTCACCGACTGGAATGTACGCAAGGCCGCCCATACTCGCTGCCTTTCTACTCAAAGCGTTGGCTACCACATTGGCCTTCCCGGGATGATACAAGATGGTGATAGCATAGTCTTTCAATAGCTCCAACCACCTCCTCTGTCTCAAATTGAGATCATTTTTCTTGAATAAATACTATAGGCTCCGATGATCCGTGAAAACCTCACATGACACGCCGTAAAGATAGTGCCTCCAGATCTTCAGCGCATGTACAATGGATGCCAACTCTAAATCATAGACATGGTAATTCTTCTCATGAACCTTCAACTTCTTCGACGCATATGTAATCACCCTGCCATCCTGCATCAATACCCCACCGAGCCCAACACGGGATGCATCATAATATACCGTATAAGATCCTGAACCCGTGGGCAACACCAACACCGGCGATGTAGTAAAAGTAGTCTTGAGCTTCTGAAAGCTCGCCTCACACTCGTTTGACCATCTAAACGGGGCACCCTTCTGGGTCAACCTAGTCAATGGGGTTGCGATAGATGATAACCCATCCACAAACCGACGGTAATAACCCGCCAAACCCAAGAAACTCCGGATCTCCATGGCTGAAGTGGGTCTAGGCCACTTCTAAACCACCTCAATCTTCTTAGTGTCTACCTGAATACCCTCTGCTGATACAACGTGCCCTACGAAAGTGACTGAATCCAACCAAACTCACACTTTGAAAACTTAGCATATAACTGGTTGTTTCTTAGAGTCTGAAGTACAATCCGATGATGCTGCTCGTGCTCCTCTCGACTGTGGGAGTAGATCAATATATCATCAGTAAACAAAATCACAAAGGAGTCCAAATAAGGCTTGAACACTCGGTTATCAGATCCATAAATGCTACTGGGGCATTTGTCAACCCAAAGGACATCACTAGAAACTCATAATGCCCATACCGAGTCTGAAAAGTTGTCTTAAGGACAGCGGATGCCCTAATCCTTAACTGATGGTAGCCCGACCTCGAATCACTATTCGAAAACACCTTGGCACCCTGAAGTTGATCAAATAAGTCATCAATCCTCGGTAATGGATACTTGTTCTTGATGGTGACTTTGTTCAACTGCCAATAATCTATGCACATCCTCATCGATCCATCCTTCTTCTACACGAACAACACATGCGCACCCCAAGGAGAGATACTAGGTCTAATGAAGCCCTTATCAAGCAAATCCTGCAACTGCTTCTTCAATTCTTACATCTCCGGCGGGGCCATACGGTATGGCAGAATAGAGATGGGATGAGTGCCCGGAGCCAAATTAATACAGAAATCAATGTCCCTATCGGGTGGCATCCCCGGTAGGTCTGCAAGAAATACCTCTGAAAACTCATGAACAACTGGTGCTGAATCCATGGAAGGAACCTCCGCACTAGAATCGCGAACATAAGCCAAATAAGCTAGACACCCCTTCTCGACCATACACTGAGCCTTCATATAAGAGATAACTCTGCTAGTAGAATGGCTAGGAGTCCCTCTCCACTCTAATCGAGGCAACCCCAGCAAGGTTAAGGTCACGGTCTTGGCGTGACAATCCAATATATCGTGATAAGGTGACAGCCAATCTATACCTAAGATAACATCAAAATCAACCATATCGAGAAGTAGAAGATCTACACTAGTCTCAAGACTCCCAATGGTAACCACACACGAACGATAAACGTGATCTACAACAATACCATCTCCCACAAGTGTGGACACATACATAAGAGCACTCAAAGAATCACGAGGCACAACCAAATATGAAGCAAAATAGGATGACACATAGCAGTAAGTAGAACCCGGATCAAATAGGACTGAAGCATCTCTACTGCAAACTGAAACAGTACATGTGATAACAGCGTTAGATGACTCAGCCTCGGGCCTGGCTAGAAAAGCATAGCATCGGGGCTGGGCCCTACCACTCTGAACTGCATCTCTAGGACGGGCCCTAACTGGCAGGACTCTACCTCTAGCAGCCTGACCTCCACCTCTAATGGCCTGACCTCCACCTCTAGCTATCTAACCCCTACCTCTACCTGGCTGGGCAAGCGGTGAAGCACCAGGTGCCAAGACCATGGCACGAGAATCCCGATGTTGTGAACTACTCGATGCACGAGGGCAAAATATAGTAATGTGCCTCGGATCACCACAAGTATAACAGGACCTCGACTGTTGTGACTGCTGACCCTGATACTGACCCAGTCAACCTGAGTAACCACCCTGAAAACTCTGGAGCGGAATTGTACTAATAGGAGCTGCTTGTGCATTGTAGGCTAGCTGGTTGGAATTAGACATATGAGGGCCACGTCCACCTGAAGCACTGTGGGATGCCTGGAGCGCTGAATGAAATGGCTTGGGAGGATGACCTCAACCAAAATTACCCCTGCCTCCAGATAAGGCACCACTGAACAAACTGAACTAACGAGGCCTCTTATCAGACCCCTACCCTCTCTCCTGTGTAAGAACCATCTCGGTCCTCCTCGCAACATTAGCAGCCGCTTGAAAAGAAATCTCACTTCCGGTCTCCTTGGCCATCTGAAGCGTGATAGGGTGAGCAAGTCCCTTAATAAACCTCCTCACCCTCTCTCTCTCTCTCTCTTTCTCTCTCTCTCTCGGTAGGAAGCAGAAGAATAGCATGACTGGCCAAATCCACAAAATGGGTCTCATACTGAGTAACAGTCATACTGCCCTGCTGGAGACACTCGAACTGCCGACGATACTTCTCTCTCAATATGACAGGAAGGAACTTCTCAAGAAATATCTGAGAGAACTGGTCCCAAGTAAGAGCAGGTGGCCCAACTGGTCTGATCAACATATAATCTCTCCACCATCTCGTGGCGGATCCTGTCATCTGGAATACAGCAAAATCGACCCCATTGGTCTTAACTATACCCATGTTCCGCAATACCTCGTGGAAACGGTCAAGATAATCATGTGGGTCCTCAGAAGGTGCACCACTGAAGTGAAATGGAAAGAGCTTGGTGAACTTGTCAAACCCCAATAAGCCCTCAGAAGACATAGCTGGTCCATCACCGGCCTGTGTCGTAATAACCGGCTGAACTACTCCAACTGGCGGGGCTGCTAGAGCCTAGTACTAGGGAGCTTTCTGCTCTGGAGTGGGAGTAGTGGGAGTTTGTGCTCCTCCCTCAGCCTGTGAGATGACTGGTGCCATGGGAAATGTACCAGTCTGGGCCACACTCTCCATAAGGCTCACCAAAATGGACCAAAGCGTTCTGAAGCACTAGGGTGGCGATGAACCCCTCCGGGACATAAGCTGGTCCGAAAGTAACAGTCTGGGCTGGAACCTCCTCGTCAAACTCTACATGAGTCTCCACTGCCGGTGCTTCTGCTCGAGCTCTGGGTTGAGCTCTGCCCCTGCCTCGGCCTCTGCCCCTCGTAGGAGCTGCCACTGGGGGCTCTGGCTGCTGCTCAGCTGAAGATGCAGTCTGTGTTCTCGCCATCTATGAGAGAACAAGAGTAGAAGCGTTCAATTAGCAATGAGAGAACATAATCGCCTATAGAAGATAAGTATTGAAGCCCCCGTACTGATCCTCCAGATTCTACTAAGTCTGTTGGTGACTTGTGAGACCTAGGCAACCTAGTGCTCTGATACCAACTTGTCAAGACCCGAAATTCCCACCTTCGGGACCGTGATGGCGCCTAACATTTTCCTTGCTAGGCAAGCCAACGTTAGTGGATTCTTTAAGCCAACTTTTGTCAATTTCAATAACAGAATCGATCAAGCTAAATAAAAGCTAAAACTGAAATGCGGAATAACATAAAGCCCATAATATCTGAAACAATTCGGATCTGGAGTCACAACCACGAGCTTCTAAGATTTTCTACAAACAGAGTCTGAAAGAAATACAACTATCCTGAATGAAAAGAAACAGTCAAATAGGGGAGATAAAAGGGGACTCCAAGGTATGCGAACGCCAGCAGATCTACCTTGAGTTTCTTAGAAGATAACAGTATATGTACAATAAAACAACAATAACAGTAAAACATGTGCTATAGGGAGGGGGACATGCTAAAGGGGCACAAGATATAAGAGATACAACGGAAATGATAACCAGAACAGTCAACATGCTTTTTACTAGTGAAAACAACTAAACATAATGAAGAAAATTTGCACTGCATCACCCTTCGTGCTTTCACTCTCAACCTCACAATATAAATCACTAGATACGACACGGCATCAACCTTCATGAATTAACTCTCATAACATGCCACGGCATCACCCTTCGTGCATTAACACTCACAATATAGCACGGCATCACCCTTCGTACATTAACACTCACAATATGGCACGGCATCGCCCTTCGTGCATTAACACTCACAATATGGCACGACATCACCCTTCGTGCATTAACACTCTCCCTTACCACATAACAATGAACAAGTAATAGCAGGGGGATAGAATCAACAAGAACAAGCCTTACTTCAACAATGGTTCCACAATACCAATCTCAACTTTGGAATCAATACTCAATTATCACAAAAGCCCGTAAACATGATAAGAACAATCAATTTAGTAAGTAACTAGTCTTAGCATGGATAACAAGATCAATGTGAGCAATAAACTACAAGGAACAAGTCCCCACCCGCATGCTTCAACCCGACAACAAGTCCCCACCCTCAAGTCGAGGTTAACCACGACATTTATGTTGCTCTAAAAGTCCACTCAAAGCTCAATCACAGCTTTGCCTCTCAAACAAGCCTCCGATCCAATAGAATCTAGCAAATTACCAAACAAACGATTAAAATTAAGCCTTAGGAACTACCCACGATTGCAAAGGATTCAATTTAGGTCATTATTGAAAAAGTCAACAAAAGTCAACCCCCGGGCTCGCTTGGTCCAATCCCAAAATTCGGACCAAAACCCGATTACCCATTCACCCCCGAGCCCGGTTATGTAATTTGTTTTGGAATTCGACTTCAATTTGAGGTCTAGATACCCATTTTATAAAAATTCCTAATTCTACCCAAACCCCAATGTTCACCATGAAAACACTAGATTTTAGGTTAACATCTTAGAAAATGTAGTCAAAGATTGAAAGAAAATGGATTAGAATCACTTACCAATGATTTGGGGAAGAAGAGTACTTTGAAAAATCGCTTCTAGGGTTTTCTTGTTTTGAAAATTTGAAGAATGAACAAAAATCCCGTCTAACTCCCATTTTGATTAGTTGCAGATGTCGCATTTCCGACCTGGGGTTCGAAAATGCGAGCCCCGAAAATGCGAAGAATCAGTCGCAAAAGCGAAGTCCATCCCATCTCTGCTTTCATCACATTTGCGATGAATGGTTCGCAAATACGAACTATGATCTTCCGCAAATGCAACCGTTTGATCGCAATTGCGATCCTGTATCCCCCCGACCCACTTCACAAATGCTCCTGCTACTCTTTGCAAATGCGATGAGTTGCTCGCAAATGCGAACCCATCAGAGGTCGCAAATGCGAAGCCTAACCTCGCAAATGCGAGATCAGAGGCCTGCACCATAACCAAAACACACCAGCAATATTTCTAAGTCCAATTTCACTCAGTAGCCTATCCGAAACTCACCCGAACCCTTGGGGCTCTAAACCAATTGTGCACACAAGTCTAAAAACATCATACAAACTTGTTCGTGTGATCAAATCACCAAAATAACACCCCCGAACTATGCATTTAGCATCTAATCAAGGGAAATTTTCAAGAAAACTCATGAACTTCCAATTTCACAACCGGACATCCGAATCACGTCAAACCAACTCCGTTTCTCACCAAATTTGATAGAGAAGTCATAAATATGGTATTGGACCTATACCGAATTCCGAAACCAAAATACGGACCCGATATCTAAAAAGTCAAATATTGGTCAAACATTTCAAAGTCATTAAGCCTTTAACTTTCAAATTTCAACAAAGTGCGATAACTCGAGCTAGGGACTTCCAAATTCGATTACGGGCATATGCCCAAGTCCCAAATCACGATACGGACCCAGCGGGACCATCAAAATACGAATCTGGGCCCGTTTGCTCAAATTATTGACCGAAGTAAACACAAATGGATTTTAAGGCAAAAATTCCATATTTTCTCAGTTTTTAACATAAAAGCTTTCCGGAAAAACACCCGGACTGCGCACACAAATGAAGGCTAGAGTGAGGTATTTATGGCTTCAAAGCACAGAATTAGGTTCTAAAATATAAGATGACCTATAGGGTCATCACAGTTCTTCAATTTTCTTCCATGGGGGAAGGTCTAAACCATAACCTATGTATTTCCCTTTGATTCATTCCCTTGGTTTAAGCTTTAATCCATGATTTTAATTGAAAATCCATTTAACTCTTTAAATCAAGACCTAGGGTTATGTCCTACATTTAAAAATTTGAAAATGAGTTAGAGGCATTTATTTCCTGATTCCTTTTGGGGTTTTGTTCTCCTATATTAGGAGAACAACATAGTCGAATTTGGCAAGTTTTGGAGGAGTAATTCGGGAGATATGGGACCCAACTAGTGTGGGTTAGATTCTTGGATTTTGAACACCAAAGAGAGATGTTTTGGTGAATTGGTTGAGCTATCGGACTCTGATTGAGTAGGTTTTTATCTGTGTGAGCTTGTATTGGTTCGGGCTTCGCTTGGGTAAGCTTGGATTCGGAATCCAAGATGGACCCGATATTGACTTTTGTTGACTTTTTGGGAAAAATATAAAGATCATAGATTTATTTATTGTAATTAGTTTCTCTTGCATTGTTTGATGTTATTAAGTCATTTTTGGTTAGATTTGAGCCGTGTGGAGGCGAACTTTACGGGAAAATCTATTTCAGATGGTTGAGTCGGACTAGTTGAGGTAAGTATCTTGCCTAACTTTATGTAGGGGAAACTACCCCTTAAGATTTGGGTTGATTGTGCTATTTGTGTTATGTGAAAACTATGTACACAAGGTTGCGAGCGGGTACACGGGCTATATGTGGCATTAGAACAGTTTAGATTATCTAGATTCTTTCCATGCCTTTAATTGAATTGTCATAACATGTTATATATCTCATTGTTAATCTACTATTATATGCTCTATTTAACGTTGTTAGCACTTGTTCTTCCTCTTACTTATTATTTTGCTCTTATATGCTTTAGTTGAAGTTATTGCCTTCCTTATTGTCTTGTTTCCTCTTAATTGTTCAATCACTTTTAATTAAAGTTGTCATTTCATGGAATATCATCTTGTTGAGTTATTGGTGTTGAAGTTGTATTAGCCATTATCACATTGAGGCAAAGTTGTTAATTAGTGAGATACCTTTCCTTGTTGAGCATTCCCATTCATTTTGTTATTGTTGAAATTCTTGTACACATTGTGGTTGAGCCATGCACTATTTGTTATGGAAATATTGGTGTTGTTGACTTTGTGGCAAGTTGTGAAATATGGACACTTGTGGTGCGAGTTGTGATTGTGTTGTGATATTGATACGCATGAGGTGGTAAAAGGCTAGGGGTTGATACACATGTGGTAAGATAAGGTGGGCTTGTTATGCGTGTTGCTAGTAGGGGAACTACTTGAAGCCATGCGGTGAGATAAGGTAAGCTAAAATGCGTGTAGCTATATAAGGAAATATTGTGATTGAAATTGTGAAATGTGAATACGAGGCGGTACCTCGGTTGTGATTTTCATTATATATTCCATGTTGGATCAACTTGCTGATTTGAACTGTCATTGTTCTTCATTCAATCATTCATCCGCATTTTGATTTTGTTTGGTTATTCGTTGTTATCTTGGTGTTGGAACGAATGTGGCTTCTTGTGTGAGTCATGCATTCTACATGATTTGTTGTGTTACTTTAACATGCCAATATGTGCCTCCGTTATAACTTGGTGAATTGATTGTCGATGTGAATTTAATTGTGTGGAGTCACTATATCATATTCAGTTGAGTTGTTGGTAACAAAATGGCTTAAATAAAAGAATTATTAATATAGAACCCATTATCTCACTCGGTGCCTTATTATTCTAAACGGTTATCGCACTTTCACCATAATTGGGTTCCCAAATTATACTCATCACCCCGTTAGATGTTTACCTAACTTACAAATTGTTATGATGTTTTTCCTTAACAAATTCTATATTTAATTCGTTAATTTACCTTATATTTTGTTTTATTTAAAAATGATACTTTTACTCAATTTTATTGATTTCTAAACTAAACCCATCTTATACTCGGTTTCGTACAAATTGTATATTATTTTATTTTACTTGATTTCTAAAATAAACTCATTTTTTCACTCGACACCTTACTTTATTAAAGGTTGTTATTATATTTTATATTGTTTAAATATATCTTTCATTCATCTAAATTAATATTTATCACGGTTGTAAAGTACATAGTAGCACGTGGATTTTGTCATGCGCAGGTGATTGTTATTGTGTGCACGAGGTGCCATATGTGTAAGATTTGGAAATTGTTGTCAATGACTTATGGTTTATGAGGTGTGGTGCCTCTGGGTAATTCTTGTTGTAAGTCCATGCATTGGGAGCGATTCGATTATTTGAGTTGTCATCCATTTTTTTCCTTATTTAAGTTCATTTACCTCTCATCGGTATTCTGACTATGTTGTTTCTTTATTACACATTTACTCTTTGCTGCCATTTATGTTTCTTTTACTTCATTGTTGGTTGTAAATCAATAATTTTTTGCCGTTGGTCTTACATTGATGTTCTTTCCATTGTTAGCTTATGAATATCTTAAACAGGTTTCGATGTCTAGTAGGTGTCTTGGCCTGGCCTCGTCACTACTCTACCGAGTTTAGGCTTGATACTTACTAGGTACCGTTGTGGTGTACTGATACTATGCTTCTGCACATTTTTGTGCAGATCCAAGTATTTTGATTATGTTGTTGAGAGTTGTGTATGCGTGGAGGGAGACTTCAAGGATTACCTACTTGACGTTCGCAAGCCTAGGAGTCACTATCTTACTTCATTATGCTACTGTCAAATTATAATTCAAAACAGAAATGTGTTTAGAAATTCTAGTGTGTTTAGTAGTGCTTATGACTTTATACTACCAATTTTGGGAAATGTATAACTATTGGCTGCTTGCGGCTATGTATGTCATTTAATGGTTTATGATAAATAATTAAATAGTTTAATTCTGTCACTAAATCAACATGTGTTAGGCTTACCTAATCTTAGAGACTAGGTGCTATCATGACATCCTACGGTGGAAGATTGGGCTCGTGACAAGCTAGTATGAGAGCTCTAGGTTCATAGGTGCTATGAGTCATAAGCATGTTTAGTAGAGTCTTGTGGATCGGTACAGAGACATCTATACTTATCTTCGAGAGGCTACAGAACTACCAGCATTGATTCAGCTTGAAGCATATATCTTATATCCCTTTACATCCACTCGTATATGACTTTGCGCACTCGGTATCAACTATGATCCGACGGTTTGTATTGCTTTAGATGGGTTACGAGGGGCCATAAATGCTCGATCATTGTCTCGAGGTATTTTCTAGACTAAGGACGCGGATGTGTTGGTAGATCTTCAGTTGTTCAAGTGGGGGATGCAACTGGTTCATGTATCTGATTGGTGATGTACGAGCTTATAAAGGTTGGTAATACGGATCATCGAATGTTGTGCCTTATGACTTCATCCCAAGTGGGGGAGTCTACTATGGACGATCAGATTGTATGGGCAAGTGTCATATCAGTCTTGGGTATGAGGTATATATGCAGTGTTGAGGGGTTCCCCCGAATTGTACATGGCTAAGATATGAGATTTTCATAGGATGGAGCTGGAACTTGCAGTATATCTGTATCATTGCTAAATCTACATTCCAGTATCAGAGAGGTTCGAGAAACATCTTTAGATTCACATAAGGTCTCTTCAAAGAGGGCATCTCAGTTGCAGCATTATTGGGTGCTCTAGAGGAAATACAACGGTTTATGGGTTTTCGGACGACATGGTTTGTGCTAGTGTCTTCCACAACGATCTTTGACTTAGGTTCATGATGTACCAATAAGGGAAAGTGTTGACCTGAAGACAAGTCGAGGAGGATTAGAAGAAATAGGTCAGCTCGATGGTGTTGGGTCAGCATAGCAACAAAGGTAACTGGTATTTTGGCATGGTAATGCTTCACCAACGTTCTGTGGCAATACTCTTGGGTTTGATGGCTTGCGTGACTTGATTGAGTTGGGGAAGTTCAGTTCTGATGGCTTGGTGATGTGCGGACTGGCCTCGAAGAGTTCTTGATAGTGTCGACCACGGCATGAGCTAGATGTCTGCTACCGGCGTAAGGAACGGTTTGTATGCTACGATTTTTGCCTGGATGGGGTCACGAGTTCTAGACAACATGGACGATATCAGATATTTAGAAGAATGCTAACATTATTTGATACCACTTAAGAAAGGTGCGCACTCCAAAAGGCGCATCGTATTTCGACTTGCGGATGCCTAACTGGTATTATGGTAATCACTTGGTTGACCAACTACTGATGTCCAGATTTTGCTTTGTGGCACGAATGAATTATAGAAGTACTTCATGTCGGCTGACCGTATGGGAGGAATGTGTCAGTTATTTTAGTATTGTAGTTGGGATCATATATGGAGATTCTAGTATTCTAGGGATTTGAAGATTATGAGGGTTCGCGAGGTAGATCGTTCCATGGTTGTGAACGGTGAAGGTATGTTAAGAGGTTCGCAACTGATGGTATGTACTATAGATAGTTATTATTGGATATTCGTAGGGTATCTACCTACTTCGGAAGGATCAGAATTGATTTGGAGGCTACTAATAGGTCTAATAAGGATATGTGTTCTAAATCGGGTCAGATTTATTTACTCAGCACAGTTATTGTGGAGGCATATGTTATCGGTTAGGGTGGATCACATTTATGTTTTGATATGCCTCATATGTTACTCTCCTATGCTGCAATGGGTTATGATATGTTGGTTATCTGCACACCGATGCGGTTATGTTTGGGCTTTGTAGTGAAATTCAAGTGAGATTGCTCTTGGGGTGTTGAATGGTTGATTGTGCCTTGTTTATGTTCTTCCTATGTCTCTTATATAGTGATATCCATATCTCTATAGTTACGGTCACACGCTTCGTGTGTTTGATGTTAATATACTTATGGTTGTTGATTGTGAGTATCATGGCTCGACGTATTCCATGTGGACCGGTGTCGGATTGGGTCATGCATCACAGCATCGTTATGCTAGGATATGATCCTTTGTGCTTATTTCGTGTGTTATGTTTCCCCTTGTGAGGTGGATTGATAGAATTGTGTTTTGTGGTGGTATCTGTTGAGCTGGCGGGATTGTTTCTTTATTTCCATTCTCTTTCCATCGTTGGGTATATTTGAGTTATTGTTCATTTGTGTACGGATTGCATGGTATGTGGCTCTAAGTAGGATTTGTGTGACAGGTCAGCCGAGTAGCTTGTAGTGGATAAGGTGAGGTTATTGGGCCTGAAATGAGTGCCATCAGATTTGATTAAGGTATGTTTGTAAGAATTGTGTCACAACTCGGCTTAGATTGTGGCTATAGTTCATATCAAATAAAAGAGCTCCACGACTTGTTAATCTGATGGGTGGTTATGACCTTATGTATGTTTCTTTCATCATTGGCAGTGTACGAAGGTTCAGAACAAGGTTTTAGTTGATATGAGGTTTGTTACCGGTGTCGGGTTGGTTACCGAGCATCTATTGTTGTCGGAAGTTATTGCTATGAGTATCTGAGTTATATGGTATATCATGTGATTATGTCTTGAGATATGGTTATGGATTGATACGGCTTGTTTAGAGTTATACGGTGCATAGATGCAAGAATCGGGTCATATAATGAGATTCAGATGTTGGGGATTTGGGTTTTAAGGTTTATGGACTACGGTTGAAGTAAGGATCCTCTGTTAGGTGGTGTTGTCGGGCTTATATGGATTGGGGTAATGTGGGATCATCCATGGTTATGTGTATGCTGAGGGTATATGGCGATTTGATGGCTTTAGAACGATTCTTTGCACGTTCGAGGACGAACGTATGTTTAAGTGAGGGAGAATGTAACGACCTGACCGGTCGTTTTGAGCATTAGCGTTCAATTCGGTGGTTTGAGACTTTGACTAGCTTCATATTATGTATTATAACTTGCGTGTATGGTTGTTTTCGAGTTTCGAGCGGTTCGGGATTTATTTGCAAGAATGATTCTCGTTTAGAAGCTTTAAGTTGGAAGAGTTGACCAAGGTTTGACTTTTTAGTAAACGGACTCGGAATCGGATTTTAATTATCCCAATAAGTTTGTATGATGATTTTGGACATGTCCACAAAGTTTGGTTAAATTCCGATGAGTTTTGAATAAGTTTGGGTTGTATGGTGATTGTTTTCGGTTTCGACGTCGATTTGAGCATAAAGGTTACCATAGCAACTGAAATCATCAAGTTTCATCATCCTATGAGGAATTTATGATCATTTTATTAAGAATTGGGTTACCAGAGTTTTCAGAATAATTACGAAATTGCCACTGAATTCGTATTTAAATATCCGCACTATTTTCAAATATTGAAACCAACATATCTCCATCATCATAAGGTAAAATGGAGTGATTCAAAAGCCTAACTTCCCTGGAAGTTCATGAGAAATTCATTGGAGGTATCAAAAGCGAGTTTCGGGATTTTTTGAGATACGAAACGAGGCAGAACAACTGGGCGTTTTGGTCTATTAATATTGTTGGAGATTTCTCATCTTGAAACTTTGAGATCGGGAGAATTCAAGGATGTTCTTCGAGTTTCATCCATGGGGTAAGGTCTAAATCATAAACTAAGTATTTCCCTTTGATTCAATCTCTTGGTTTAAGCTTTAATCCATGATTTTAATTGAAAACCCATTTAATTCTTTAAATAAAGACCTAAGATTATGTCCTAAATTTTCAAAATTGAAAATGAGTTAGAGGCATTTATTTCTTGATACCTTTTGGGGTTTTGTTCCCCTATATTAGAAAAACAACATACTCGAATTTTGCGAGTTTTAAAGGAGTATTTCGGGAGATATGGGACCCAACTAGTGTGGGTTGGACTCTTGGGTTATGAACACCCAAGAGCGATGTTTTGGAAAATTGGTTGAGCTATCAGACTCCGATTGAGTCAATTTTCATTCGTGTTCACTTGTATTGGTTCGGGCTTCGCTCGGATAGGCTTGGATTCGGCCCGACATTGACTTTTGTTGACTTTTTGGGGAAATGTAAAGATCATAGCTTTATTTGTTGTAATTGGTTTCTCTTGCATTGTTTGATGTCATTTTTAGTTAGATTTGAGCCGTGTGGAGGAGAATTTTAGGGGAAAAGCTATTTCAGAGGGTTGAGTTAGCCTAGTTGAGGTAAGTATCTTGCCTAGCTTTATGTAGGGGAAAGTACCCCTTAGGATTTGGGTTGATTGTGCTATTTGTGTTATGTGAATGCCATGTACGCAAGGTGACCAGTGGGTACACGGGCTATACGTGGTATTTGACCGGTTCAGATTATCTAGACTTTTTCCAGGTCTTTAATTGAATTGTCATAACATGTTATATCTCTCATTGTTAATCTACTCTTACATGCTCTATTTGATTTTTTTAGCACCCGTTCTACCTCTTACTTGTTATTTTGCTCTTATATGCTTTAGTTGAAGTTATTGCCTTCCTTATTGTCTTGTTACCTCTTAATTATTGAATCAATTTTAATTGAAGTTGTTATTTCATGGAATATCATTTTGTTGACTTATTGGTGTTGAAGTTGTAATAGCCGTTATCACATTGAGGCGAAGTTGTTAATTGTTGAGATACCTTTCCTTGTTGAGCATTCCCATTCATTTTGTTATTGTTGAAATTCTTGTACACATTGTGGTTGAGGGCTATTTGTTGTGAAAATATTGGTGTTGTTGACTTTGTAGCAAGTTGTGGCATATGGACACTTGTGGTGCGAGTTGTGATTGTATTGTGATATTGCTATGCATGAGGTGGTATAAGGCTAGGGTTGATATGCATGTGGTGAGATAAGGTGGGCTTGATATGCGTGTTGCTAGTAGGGAAACTACTTGAAGCCACGCGGGGAGATAAGGTAGGCTAAAACGCGTGTAGCTATTTTCGGGAAAAATAATTTTCAAAACTAAATGTAAGGCTCACGCGGTGATATAAGGAAAGATTGTGATTGAAATTGTGAAATATGAATACGAGGTGGTACCTCGGTTGTAATTTTCATTATACATTCCATGTTGGAACAACTTGTTGATTTGAACGGTCATTATTCTTCCTTCAATCATTCATCCACATTTTGATTGTATTTGGTTATTCGTTGTCATCTCGGTGTTGGAACGATTGTGGCTTCTTGTGTGAGTCATGCATTCTACGTGATTTGTTGTGTTTCTTTAACATGCCAATATGTGCCTCCGGTATAACTTGGTAAATTGATTGTCGATGTGAATTTAATTGCGTGCAGTCACTATATCATATTCTATTGAGTTGTTGGTAACATAATGGTTTAAATAAAATATCTATTAATATGCTTTATTCTATGTGCCTCTTAAGATAGAACTCGTTATCTTACTCGGTGCCTTATTATTCTAAATGGTTATCGCACTTTCACTATAATTGGGTTCTCAAATTATACTCATCACCCTGTTAGATGTTTACCTTACATAAAAATTGTTATCATGTTTTTCCTTAACAATTTTATATTTAATTTGTTAATTTAACTTATGTTTTGTTTTGCTTAGAAATGATACTTTTACTCAATTTTATTGATTTCTAAACTAAACCCATCTTATACTCGATTTCGTACAAATTGTATATTATTTTACTTTACTTGATTTCCAAAATAAACTCATTATTTTATTGGACACTTTACTTTATTTAAGATTGTTATTGTGTTTATTTATGGTGTTTAAATATATCTTTCCTTCATCTAAATTAATATTTATTATGGTTGCAAAGTAAATGGTAGTATGTTGGCTTTGTCGTGCGAAGGTGATTGTTATTGTGGTCACGAGGTGCCATATGTGTAAGATTTGGAAATTGTGGTCCATGACTTGTGTTTTATGAGGCGTGGCACCTCAGGGTAATTCTTGTTGTACGTCCATGCGTTGGGAGTGATTTGATTATTTGCGTTATCATCCATTTTTTCCTTAATTGAGTTCATTTACATCTCGTCGGTATTCTGATTATGTTGTTTCTTTATTACTCAGTTACTACTTGCTGCCATTTATCTTTCTTTTACTTCATTGTTGATTGTAAATCAATAATTTTTTAGTCGTTGGTCTTACATTGATTCTTACTTCCATTGTTAGCTTATGTATACCTGAACAGGTTTCTATGTCTAATATGTGCCTTAACATGGCCTCGTCACTACTCTAACGAGGTTAGGCTTAATACTTACTGGGTACCATTGTGTTGTACTCATGCTACGCTTCTGCATATTTTTCTGCAGATCTAGGTATTCTGATTATGTTGTTGAGAGTTGTGTTTGCGCGGCGGGAGACTTCGAGGTATACCTTCTTGACGTTCGCAGGCCTCAGAGTCACCATCTTACTTCATTATGCTACTATTAAATTGTAATTCAAAATAGTATTGTGTTTAGAAATTCTAGTGTGTTTAGTAGTGCTTATAACTCCGTACTACCGATTCTGGGAAATGTATAACTATTGGCTACTTGCGGCTATGTATGTCATTTAATTATTCATGATAAATGATTAAATAGTTTAATTCTATTACTAAATCAGTATGTGTTACATTTACCTTGTCTTGGAGACTAGGTGCCATCACGACATCATAAGGTTGGAAATTGGGGTCGGGACAGAGAGTAAAAGCATGAAGGTGGATGCCGTGCCATTTTATTTACATTCTCATATTTTTTCTATTATCATGTGTTCATGGAACAAAGGGTGTTTCCGTGCAGGCGAGGACGAGAGACATGCATTATATTGTGATATCTTTTCTTTGTGTATACAGTCATGCCTTTACCTTGAGTTGTTACTGTTGTACCTATATTTTCTATGTGACTTGTCATTGTTGTTCTGTCTTTATCTTGTGTCTCAATTGTTGTTGTTTTGTCCATGCCTTCTATCTGTTTAACTTGCAAATAGCATGCTTTCCTTCTTGTTGTCATATCTACATCTATGTCGTTTCTAATTTGTTTCACTTTCATATAAGTCTTCTACTAAGTTATTCATATCTTCTATTTGTTTAGCTTATAATGATCATGCTTTCCTTCATGTTTGTTATATCTATATCTAAGCCTTCTACCATGTTAGCTAGTGAAATTTATGTTCTTCTACATTAAATGCTATCATTACTTCTATGCCTCCTATCTAGTTTGTTACAGTTACCCATATGCACTGCGTTGTTCGTTATTGTTACACGTGTATCTCCCACTTTATCATTATTTTTATTGGCATTTCTTTCACCTGGTTTGTACTGTTATACGTATGCTCTATAAGAAAGAGATAAATGTACGAAGGGTATTGCCGTGCCAATTGATTTGACTTACATTCATATATTTGGTGAGGATTAGATAAATACCCGAAGGGTGTTGCCGTGCCATTCGATTTGATATCTTGAGTACATTTCTCACACTATGAAAGTTATGAATTTACTATCGCGATTTCTTCTGGTGATTCTTTTATTGTTTCGCATATTTGTTCTTATACTCTTCTCTGTTATATTTTAATATTGTTCTATTGCTAGTCTACTGCATAGGTTATATCGGTGAGTATCTTTTAACTACAAAGCCTCGTCACTACTTCACCGAGGTTAGTCAAGATACTTATTGAGTACATGGGATCAGTTGTACTCCTACTACACTTGCACCTTGCATATAGATATTGGAGCTGAGATGCGGTGGATGATGGAAGCTGGCTCTGAAGATGTTCGTGCCTCCCATATGCAGCTATCACTTGTCTCTAGGTAGTTTTAGAGTTGAATTCCGTTTATATACATTTCAAACAGGAGTTGCATTTATTTCATATCCGTTTTTGCAAAAAATCACGTCTTAGCAGCTCATGACTTGTACTACCAGTCCTTGGGATGTTGTATGGAATCCAGATATAGCATTTGTTGATCACCTTTATTTTATTAGAATTGTGTTAACTATGAATTGGCTGACCTAACCGGTTGGGTTAGTGTCACAATCCCAATTTCCCTCCGTAGGATGTCGTGATGGCACCTAGTCTTTATGACTAGCTAAGCCTAACATTCAATAATTGCTTGATAGAAATAATTATAGAAATACTAAAATAAGTCAAATAAACTCATAAAATCTCCCAAAATAGAATTCAACAAACACTTTCTCCAAAAATTGGTGGAACTGAGTCATAAGCTCTACAGAGTAAGCTAAAATTTCTACTACATCACTGACTAAATGAAAAATACAACATGAGTAAAGGTAAATGGATGTGACTTCGAGGCCTGTGGACGCCAAGCGGGCATACCTTGAAGTCTCGGTAAGCAGATAACAGTCGATCACTAACGTCCGGCACTAGCAGACGTACCTGGATCTGCACAAAAAGATATGCAGAAGCGTAGTATGAGTATACCACAATGATACCCAGTAAGTATCAAGCCTAACCTAAGTAGAGTAGTGACAAGGCCAGGTCAAGACATTTACTAGGATAGAACCAAATAGTATGAGAACATAATAAGGATAAATAAGGGAAGGTGGAGAAATAACTGATACGAAACAAGTTAATAACATGAACTAATACCAGTATTGTAAGCATGGAAATAACATAAAGATATCTCAACAATTAACAAATTCGCTTCAATATGATCCGGCTTTCAAAACTTCAATACCAATAACTCAACAATGAGAAAGATAATGTGTAACCACGAAACTAAATACAATTAACTCCCAATGGAAGGGATAACATGACTTCAAATAAGAATAATAGCAATGAAAGAGATAACTTGTAACAGTGACTTCAAATAGTAATAATCAACAATGAAAGAGATGACATGTACGATGACTTCAAGCAACGATAATCAATAATGAAAGAGGCAACATGTAACATTAAAAGAGGCAACAAGTTCGCCTAAAGCATAAGAGCAAATTATTAAGTAGGATGTAGAACAAGAGTTAACAAAGTCATTAAAGGCATGTAAGGATAGACTAACACAAGTAAGAATAGATTGACTATGAGAATTTAGAACATGATATGACATTTCAATTAAAGCATGGAAAGAGTCTAAGTAGCCTAAACTGGTCAATTACCACATACAACCCGTATACCCACTTGCCACCTTTGCATACACGGATTTCACATAGCACAATGATACGATCAATCCTAAATCCTATGGAGTAGTTTTTCCCACACAAAGTTAGGCAAGATACTTACCTCAACTAGGCCAGTTCAACCCTCGAAATTAGCTTTTCCCCTAAAATTTGACTCCACACAACTCAAATCTAACCAAAATTAACTTAACATCATCAAGCAATGCAAGGAAAGTCAATTACAATAGAAAAAGCTATGATCTTTACACTTTTTCCAAAAACTCAAAAAAGTCAACTCGGGGCCCGCTCGGTCAAAACCCGGGTCCAATGGTAGATTTTGACTACCCATGACTCCACGAGTCCATATATATGATTCGTTTCAAAATCTGAGTCCAAATCGACTCTTAAAACTCAAATTCTTATTTTTCAAAAACTTAACAAAGTTTCACAATTTTTCACTTTGATTCACATGAATTTGATGTTAAAATCTAAGATATGTTGATGGAATATGATTAGAAATATATTAGAATCACTTACCCAAAATTTGTAGATGAAAATCCTGTCACGACCCAAAATCTACTATAGGTCGTTATGCGCCCAACGTCGCCATTAGGCAAGCCAATGGTGAATTACCAACTTTATTATTCATTTTATTATTTTTGAAATCATGAATCCCATTAAATAATAGAGTAAAATCTTGCATTCATAGAAATATGTGGGTTTCTTTACAAATTTCCGAATATAAATAAATCATAAAGTGAAATGATAATAATAATAATGTGAATTACAATAGTGAATGTCCACTGGGAACCCCCAAAACCCGGTGTCACAAGTGCATGTGCATCTACTAGAAGGTATAATAATAATACAACATCTGTCTAGAATACAAGATAGACAGCATAATGTAAAATAATTATGATGGAGACTCCGTATGCTTCGGTCCGTAACATAGGATGCGGCTCATCGTAAATTCCCCGCAATAGTTGTGCCTTTGTGCCCAAAAGACCACCAGAAATATATATACATGCACAATAAGTGCAGAAGTGTAGCATGAGTACGTAAATCAACGCGTACCCAGTAAGTATCTAGCCTTACCCCAGAGAAGTAGTGACGAGGGGTCGACATCGACAGTTACTGGTGGTCCAATAAATCAAGTATAGTAGAAAGTAAACAAGTATAAATCATGGTAATTAAATAGTGAAAACAAGTATAGGTACATGATACGATCCTCCTCTGAACAGTAAACACAAGTCCTCAAATATTGGTTACCTCCCTAATTGGAGTATGTATAATACGGCCCCCACAAGATTGGTTATCACAACTCAATTAGGAAAACTCACAGATGCAATGGCTTTTTGTCAAATATTACACACGATTCTGCCGAGGCGAACGACTCGATCCCATAAGAGTATCTCATGATGTTGCTGAGGCGAACGGCCTGATCCTATAGGAGTGTGATACATGATACTGCCGAGGCGAACGACCCGATCCCATAAGAGCATTTTATAGAAATGCCGAGGTGAACGGCACGATCCTATAAAAGTGTGTTACAATAATATCCTGCAAAGGCGAACGGCCCGATCCCATAAGAGTGTTTTATAGAAATGCCGAGGCGAATAGCCCGATCCCATAAGAGTGCGGTACAAAATCCTGCCAAGGCGAACCGCTCGATCCCATTATAATAAGAAGCTTAACGGGTCCTTGACCCCACTCACGAATATACATGTGAGTTATGAAGTTTAAAGAAAATATTTGCGATGAATACGCACAACGCGAGAGAAATTCGTAAGCGAAGCACAATTTCCATGGCTAATCAAGTAGCTCATCCAATTTCTAAAGTAGCGAGTCCATTACTCTACCCAAGTCTAATCTCATGTCGTAATACAAAATAAAGTAATTAAACAGTCAAGGATAACTCAAATAGTACATTTAAACATGGCGTGAATCTTAGTCTACCCGGACATAATCAAGAATTCTAGCATACGCACAGACACTAGGCACCTCGTACGTGCGTAGCTCCCACAACATATAACACATAAGACATATGATAGCTGAGGTAATTGATGAGTACAAAACACAACAAGAAATTAATGTTCACTAGCCAAAGATAGTATAGTTTAATTATCATCTCCAGATAGATTGGATTTAAACAATGCTCAAGTAATTTCTATCTTAACGCTATTCAGGATTGTCAAAACATGACTTGTAATGATTATAAACTATGATTAACTACTAATGTAAAGCAATTGACAATTGAATGCAGAAAACCAGAGATTAGCAAAGTCGGTTTCTTATCAATGTGAGGAACAAGGGTTTTGATGTGATAGGTGCAAGGTTGTTATTCTGGATATGATACTAATATATTTCACTCTTGAGGTTCTATCAATTCTCACGAATTCAATAGGTGATTAGCTTATGCTTCAGATTAAGACTTCTCTCTTGATTATATCTAAATCTTTCAAATAAACAACTATGAAGGACAATGAAACTTGCAAGAATATATTGGTAAGAATGGTCTAAGAGAAACTTCTCTCAAATATTTCTCAATTTTAATTTAATAGGTAGATCACAAACTCTTTCAATTACTTTAAAGATGTACCAAAATAAATTAAGGCATGTGTTACAACAATATTCAATATTATGATCCTCTTTCGATTAAACAAGATAATGAATAAAATCACAACTATAATTAAAGCTCTTCCAAGAAATTCAAGCAATTAAGCAGTAATCAAATCTATAAAAAAACAACCAAGTCACAAAATCACGTCAAACCCTAAGGTAAACTATTCCATAATTATGGAGGAAATCATCACAAAAAAGAGAGCATCAATCTAACGTTACAATCCATACTCCCGTATTGAATTGATGGAAAGATGATGAATTTCTGTGTCTTGTAGCCTGCAATGCTCTAAAGCTTCCAAGGTCAAAAGTATGTCAAAAATCCATAAAATAACATTTCCCATGTATTTATCCGAAGTAGGGTCGGGCCCAGACGAAACCTTCCTTCCCTAGCCAAAATAGGAAAACTGGCAAACTTATTACTTTTCATGTGTCGCACTATGCTACGCAGGGTGCGTAGCATTAGTGCAATTTTCTCGGTTGAAAACTCCATGAACTTAGCTTGTCTGTCTAAATTTTGTACTGATGCTATACACTATGCCACGCACTATGCCTAGCATTATTGTATTTTACTGTTAGACCCAAAAATTACAAGTCTCTAAACTTCTCAAATTTCTGACATGCACAGATGCGCCGCACAGTGCTACGCATGGTACGTCGCATTAGTGCATTTCCTCATAGTGTTGATTCTTCCTTAATGTTTGACGTCCAGAAGTGATCCTCGACCACCGAACACGATCCCGACTTAATCCCTTGGGATTTTACTCAGACATCAAAGCTCCAATTATTTGATTTAGCTCCACAACATCAATATAACTCGGAATCATTCTTACAAGGCATAAAATACGCAATAAGTGCAAAATACTATAATTAAAGCTCAACACAAGTAGAGTGCAATGAATTAGAGTGCAATAAGCGACTAAAACACAAGATTATAGCCTACCATCAACTCCCCACACTTAAACCATTGTTCATCCTCGAGCAATCAAACTACACTTCATATAGACACTGCCTTTTTAAACAACTCTCCTAACTCATCACACAAAGAATAGTTAAAACAGATTAAGCACTCTAACGTAACATCCTCGCCTCAAGATTTGACTCAAAAGCACCACGCAATTTTCACAACCCGCTCACTTACTCTAACATAGAGGTCAACAACATTACCTTTCCTTCATGAATCAAGTGCCCTCAAAAAATAATAGAGAGTAGTTCCACACACAATAAAATTTAAGAACAATCTAGAAATCAAGATAGAAATAATTCACTCACACTCATAAACAACATTCATATGCCACAAAAGATGTACCATAGGCTTGCCCGTAGTGTACTACTCTAGTAATTGAGCTCATTCAGTCAAGGATCAAGTAGGACTTTAATTGGTTGTAATGTAGGCTTGGGGGATGGGTAGGATACATTTAGATACAAGAGTGACTACACCTCCCTAAGCACTTTAATACATAATTACTCGTTCAAAACCTAACACTTATGTCAAACCATAACTCCACCTTCACATCAATATATATCAACTCCTACACCATTAAGCATAGATACATCGCGAGTAATACTATCAAGGAATATTTTTTACAACAATACAACTATTTTTATTTTTCTTTTCTTATTCAATTCGAGTGGCTCTTACTTTTCAAAACAATGCACATTTCTCCTATTTCAATAGTTCCACTCAACTTTTACGAGAGGTACAAGGTTCAAATAGATGTCAATTCAAACAAAAGGGTAAAGCTTGTAATGTGGTTGCCAAGGAAGCATGATTGCAGGCTCAAAGGGGTTAACTAAGATACATAATAATTAGGTGGGTAAAACATATATCTGGCTCAACAAAGAAATGCCTATATCACTTCCAAGACTGTATAAAACTACTATTTCGCTTTGTAAACATACGGGGCAAGTTCTAGACATCAAATGCAATGCACAGAACACCCAAAATCTCACACACACATGGCACGTAACTCACTCAGGATTGGACTCATCAAGAAACTCTAGCCAAAGAAGTTAAGCAAAGTTAAGATCATACAATTTAAGGCACTTATACAAGAGTCAAAAACTGAGCCTAAGCGTCACAACTAAAGAACTTACTATTCTCAAGGCATAATAAAGTCAACATATATTGTCGTCAATTCCAATCATAGCACAAGGTTTCCTACTCCTAAAAAATAAAAAACTAACTACACCCGATTCAAACAAAACCCTTGGAAAAGAACCGTGGCACAAGCATGAATTATTAATAGAAAATCTTTTTGTCTTTTTCCTTCGACTTAAATCCCTCAAGAAACCTGTCGATGATATCCATCGTTGAGAAAAATCAAAAATTTTAAATTTCTTTTCTATCTCTAACTACTACAACTAACAAAAAGAAACACATATACAAACATACATACAAATATCCCCCACACCACACTTTAAGTTGTGGCATGTCCCCATAACATACAATTAAAAAGCATAAGGTAAAGGAAACTTCCCTGAATATCTAGTCGGGGTCTGAGTTGAAGTCGGGCACCATTCCTCGCGCCCGAACTATTGCACACATCCATGCAGACAGCTTCTTCTCGGCCTTTTTGGGATACACCCCACGCTTATCTTTCTCGCTCATTGCATCCTTCTCTTTCGAGCCCTTCACTTTCCACCCAACAATCGCAATTGGTTTTTCTTTTTGCACCCCCTTTTCTATATCTATCTTGAATGTCACAGTTTCCTCACCTACTCTAAGCATGAGTTTTCTCTCATGTATATCTAATATCGCTCTGCCTGTCGCTAAGAATGGTCTTCCTAGGATGAGGGGGACCTCGTTGTTTTCCTCCATATTCACCACAATAAAATCCACATTAAATACAAACTTATCCACCGGAACTAACATATCTTCCACTATCCCCTCGAGTATTAAAGTCGTTTGGTCTGTCAGCTGCAAAGATATTGGTGCAGACCTTATCTCTCCAACCTCCTTCTCAAGTTTTCTGTAAATAGAAAATGGCATTAAATTAATTGAGGCACCAGAATCACATAAAGATTTATCAAGGTATAGTAAAACACCCTAGATCTCCACACTTTTGTGGTAGTTTGTTTTGCAATATCGCACTGCAATGCACTGTGAGCTTGACCACTAAGGTCTCCTCTATTTTCCTCTTCTTTGTAAGGATCTCTTTCAAGAATTTAGCATAAGAGGGAATTTGTGATAGCACTTCTGTGAATGGTAAGTTTACATGAACCTATTTCAGCATCTCCAGAAATCTCTCAAACTGCTTGTCCAGCATTTCTCTACATAGATTTTGAGGGAAAGGTAGCACAGACATATGCTAGCTATCCTCATGTTCCTCCCCTCTCGCTTTTTCTTCCTTCTTCTTTTTCTCAACTTTCATCGAGCCTTTTTTCTTCTTGTCCTCGTCATTTTTCAGCTGCTCCCCACTTTCTGTTTCAAATATCACATCTTTTTGGATCGGGGTGGGGTCTTTCAGCACTTGCCCACTTCTCAAGGTTGCAGCATTCACTGTTTCTTTAGGATTTCTTTTAGTATCAGCAGGGAGAGTGCCTGGAACCCTCTCAGATAATATTTTTGCAATCTGTCCCACTTATTTCTCTAAATCTCGAATTGGTGCCCCTTGTACTTCAAATTTTTTATCAGTTTTCACAATGAAGGCCGTCATGAGATCTTATAGACCAGACTGATTGGGTTGTTGAGGCTGAAACTGCTGCCTCGGCTAATTCATAAAACCAAGAGCTCCTTGTCCCTGACATCTGGAGTTGTTTTGTTGCCATGCATTGGCAGTACCCCCAGGTGAACTCCATGAAAAACTGGGGTGCTTCTGACCCATTGCATTAAAATTATAATTTCACACAGCATTCACTTCCTCAGTTGAGGCTTGACACTCATGAGTAGAGTGTCCTCTTCCACATATATCACAAGCTGCGTGAGGCTCATTTTGTATTGTAGCCAAGGTCAACTTTTGTATTTCTTTATCCATAGCATCAAGTTGTGCCTGCACAGATTTATTAGCATCAACTTGGTGAACGCCAGTTGATCTTTTTCTTTCAGTACTCTCAGAGGGCCACTGATTAGCATCTTCAGATAACTCATCAAAAATTGTAATTATCTCCTCTGGAGTCTTTTCCATCAACGGGCCTCCAGCTGCATTGCTCAATGTTCTACGCAAGGCCGGTGTCAATCCATCCCAAAAATCTTGGAGTTGCATTCAGAGTTCAATTCTGCTTTGTTGACACTTTCGAACTATCTCCCTAAACCTCTTCATGCTTCAAAAGTAGTTTCAGTCTGTTTGTGGTAGAAGTTATGGATTTTTCTTCTAAACTTGCCCGTTTTAGTTGATGAGAAATATTTATCAAGAAATTTTCTAGTCATCTCATCCCATGTTCTAATCGATCCCGTGGTCAAGCTCCAAAGTCACTGCTTTGCATCATCTTTGAGCGAAAAGGGGAATCCCTTAAGTACACTGCATCTTGTGACACCCCGTTGTATTGAAAGGTATTCATAATTTCCTCGAAGTCCATAATATATGTGTTTGGAGCTTCGTTCATCTTTCCTCTGAAGACACAACAATTCTGAAGGGTTTTGAAGCAACCCTTGCTTCAACTCAAAATTATTAGCTGCAATTGGAGGTGGTCTAACACTTGTTAAACCTGGATTGTAGACGGGTCTAGCATAATCGCCCAGTGATCTCCCAGGCCTAGGAGCTATATTTCTGAACTGGCCTGCAGCCAAGAGTTGATTTTGAGCAATTCTCTGAGCCCTCTCTTCTTCATTGATAATTTATGCATCTCTAATAGCTTCTTCCTCATCATCTCTTGTAGCTTTTTCTCGTTGTTGGGCTGCCTTTCTTGCAGCCAAATCTACGTAATCATCACCATTTCCGGCCATAGTTTCTTTGGTTGAGAATTGCCCAACCTTTCCTAACATCTCGGTGAGATTTCTTTCCTCACTCAGTTGTCGCAATTGTTTTTCTATCTCTAGCTCCTATGGTATCACTTCTTTCTTAGAAGCTCGAGTCATGCACCAATCTTAACTTGCAACCTGCGCACAGTCAACCAACACCAAAACGTAAAAAAAGAAAAAAAAGTTCAAAAAAAAAAGAGAAAATTCCTGAATTAGCACTATAAACTATTTCAAACACTATTGATTGTCAATCCCCGGCAATGGCACCAAAATTTGATGAGCACAAAATACAACACGAAATCAATGCTCGCTAGCTAAAGATATTATAGTTTAATTATCATGAGGAACAAGGGTTTTGACGTGATAGGTGCAAGGTTGTTATTCTGGATATGATACTAATATATTTCACTCTTAAGGTTCTATCGATTCTCACGAATTCAATAGGTGATTAGCTTATGCTTCTGATTCAGACTCCTCTCTCGATTATATCTAAATCATTCAAATAAAAAAATGTAAAGGACGGTGAAACATGCAAGAATATATTGGTAAGAATGGTCTAAGAAAAACTTCTCTCGAATATTTTTCAATCTTAATTTAAGAGGTAGATCACAAAGCTCTTTCAATTACTTTAAAGAAGTACCAGAATAAATTAAGGCATGTGTTGCAACAATATTCAATATTATGCTCCTCTTCTAATTAAACAAGATAATGAATAACATCACAACTAGAACTAAAGCTCTCCCAAGAAATTCAAGCAATTAAGCAGTAATCAAATCCATAAACATCCAAGTTACCAAATCACGTCAAATCCTAAGGTAAACTAATCCATAATTATGGAGAAAATCATCACAAAAAGAGTTAAAGAATAAGAGATCATCAATCTAACATTACAATCCAAACTCCCATATTGAATTGATGGAAAGATGATGAATTCTCGTGTCTTGTAACCTCCAATGCTCTCCCAAAGCTTCCAAAGTCAAAAGTATGTCAAAAGTCCAAAAAATAATATTTTTTCATGTATTTATACCAAGTAGAGTCGGGCCTAGACGAAACCTCTCTTTCCTAGCCGAAATAGAAAAACTTGCAAACTTATTACTTTTCATGCGTCGCACTATGCTACGCAGGGTGCGGAGCATTAGTGCAATTTTCTCGGTTGTAAACTCTCTGAACTTAGCTTGTCTAACAAAATTTTGTACTGATGATACGCACTATGCCATGCACTATGTTTGCATTAGTGTATTTTTTTTGTCAGGCCCAAAAATTACAAGTCTCTAAACTTCTCAATTTTCTGACGCACATTTGCACTGATGCATCGCACAGTGCTACACATAGTGCGTCGCGTTAGTGCATTTCCTCAGAGTGTTGCTTCTTCCTTGATTTTTGACATCCAGAAGTGATCCTCGACCCTCGAACATGATCCTGGCTTAATCCCTTGGGCTTTTACTCAGACTTCAAATCTCCAATTATTTGATTTAGCTCCACAACATCAATATAACTCGAAATCATTCCTACGAGGCATAAAATACGCAATAATTGAAAAACACTACCAATTAAAGCTCAACACAAGTAGAGTGCGGTGAATAAGAGTGCAATAAGCGAATAAATACGAGATTATAGCCTACTATCAGTAATTTTCCCTCACAAAGTTAGACAGGAGACTTACATCGCTCCGAAGTTCCATAACCGGCTCCAACGCCTCTCTAACACCTCAAACCGATGCCCATCAAACCAAAACTAGTCAAACAATCAAGAAAACCAATAAAAATATACTCCAACATCAAAATTAATTAATTTATAACAATTTCCAACTTTTCTCCAAAATTCAACAAAGTCAACGCTCAGGCCCACGTGCCCGAATTCATAAACTTTTCAAAGATAAACATTACCCATGACACCACAAACTCATATATATAATTTATTCCTAATTCCATTTCCAAAATCGTGGTCCAAATCCAAAAATAACAAATTCTAGGTTTTTCTCTTAAAATTACACAATTTCTATAAGTTTTCATATTTAAATCCATATATACCTCATGTATTTAACTTGCAATAGGTGGGAATCACTTATATCGTGTTTTTCGATGAAAATCTCCTCAAAATGGCTCCCCAAATTCGGCCAACCCAAGTAAAAAATAAAAGAAAAGAGCCAAATCTCGTCTTAAATCCAAACCTGCCCAGAAAATCCCGCTTCTGCGATTCATTGTTCGCTTCTGCTACAGCCGCTTCTGCGGCATAAAGCTCGCACTTGTGAGAGACCAGCCCAAGTCGCCGACCTCATGTGCGGTCCCTGTAGCACTTCTGCGCTCACGCTTCTGCGTCGCCTCATCCGTAGGTACGGTTCCGCTTCAATGGCAACACGACAACATCTACGGTCCCAGCCCTTCCCAACAAAATCCACTTCTGCGCTTTCCTGGCCGCTTCTCCGACATCGAATCTGCAGTCCTTTTTCCGCAAGTGCGATTGCATCAGTACTCAGGCCCTTCAGCAATACAACAAGGTTCCAAAATGATCCGTGACACGTCTGAAACACACCCGGGGCCCCCGGGACCCTGTCCGAGCTTACCAACAAGTTCCATGATATAACGTAGACCTGCTCAAGACCTCAAATAACATCAAACAACATTAAAACTATGAATCGATAATCGAAACCTTTCTTTAAACTTTAAAACTTTTGAACTTCGCCGAACACGTCCGAATTATACTTAAACATCCCATAATGACGCCAAACTTTACGTGCAAGTCATAAATCATCATACGAACCTATTCCAAGACTTGAAATCCCAAATGGACATCGATAATACTAAAGTCCACTTCAATTCAAACTTAGGAATTTCTAAAACTTTCAAAATGCTAACTTTCCACAATAAGCGCTGAAATGCTCATGAGCGACCCGATACTCAAGCCGAACATACACCCAAGTCCAAAATCATCATACGAACCTATTGGAATATTCAAATTCCGATTCCGAGATCGTTTACTCAAAAGTCAAAGCTGGTCAACTCTTCCAACTTAAGGCTTCCGAATTGAGAATTATCCATCTGAATCAACTCCGAACTTCCCGGAATTCAATTTCGACCACACGTAAAAGTCATAATACATGAATTGAAGCTACTCAAGGACTCAAACCACCAAACGATGCGCTAGAGCTCAAAATGACCGGTTAGATCGTTATAAATCCCCTCTCCAAATCGCCTCATACCGAGTCCAGGGTTCTAAAATGATAGAATGTATTGAAAAATCTCGTCACCCAGCTCTTTGTACCAGCAGCAGTGGTCGCATTTGCGAACCCTCGCAATTGCAGACCAGGCTCGTATTTGCGAACCCTAACAAAATACGAGCCCTAACAGCCTCAATTATCATCGCAGTTGCGACAAAAGGCTTCGCAATTACAAAGCTGGGAACCTCGCAAAAGCGAACAAATGTTCGCAAATGCGAACCTAGCCAAAATTCTGCTGACTTCGCAAATGCAAAGGGGAATTCGTAATTGCGACATCTGTGCCCCCAATGTTACCTTCGCAATTGGGAGGCTCGCAATTGCGATAACTGGGCACCAGCAACACCAACAATTCAATTTCAATTCAATTTATTCCAAAACATGTCCGAAACTAATTTGAGCCCTCGGGGCTCCAAACCAAACATCCACACAAGTCTAAAAATATCATACGAACTCACTCGCATGATCAAAACACAAAAATAACATCTAAAAATATGAATCAAACACTAAAACGCATAAGTTTCAAAATAAAGTTTAAGAATCTCTAGAATTACAACTAAACATCCGAATCCTATCAAACCAACTCCAAATGATATCAAATTTTGAAGACAAGTTCTAAATATCATATCGGACCTATTCCAAGTCCCAAAATTAAATTCTGAACTCGATAGCTAAAAGTCAATCTACGGTCAAACATTTCAACTTCAAATTGCCAATTTTCGACAAAACAATACAAATCAACCTACGGACTTCCGACATTAATTACGGGCTTATGCCCAAGTCCGAAATCATTATACGAAGCAATCAGAGCCATCAAAATATTGACTGAAGTCAAACTTAGCCTTTTAAGGCCAACTTAAGGAACCAATTATTCCGCTTTCAACTCGAACCCTTCCAAGTCTCAAACTAACCATCCCCGCAAGTCATAAAATAGTAAAAATACATATGAAGAGTCTTATTTAGGGGAACGGGGTTTTAGAAAGTAAAACGACCAGTCGGGTCGTTACATAAAGGAAAATAAAAACTTACTTTAAAGTGACTGGCTATAAGTGGGAAAGAATCACCTTTGAGTAGTTTTGTATGATGAATAGGATAAGAAATAGTTGGTTTAACATTTACAAGAAAGTTAAGAAAGTAAATTAAATAAAGGACAATTAATTTTGACAAGCTTATAAAATATCTATATTTATATGCACATGTTGTAAAAGCTAAATGAATAAAGTGTATAGAATTTTACATTTGAAAATTGGGGTACAAGACAAAGAATATAATTTGGTATTTTAAAGAATAGGTTAAGTATATAAAAATAGATAATGTATGCATTTGACTAAAGTATGAAACTTTATAAAAGATAATTAACAATCTAACATAAAATTACAGGGTGCACGAACACTATATCTTGTACTTTTAATTTAATGAGTAGAATATGAAAAGAATTTTATTTAATATGAATGAACAAGTATAAGAAGTAGTTAAAGGAATGAAAATAATATGTAGTGACAATTAAAATATTTATAAATTGACTAAATGAATATAAATTAAAAATATACTTTGGAAGAATTCACTTTATGTACAAAGGTTAACTATTTAAGCGAAAAGATAAAGATATAAAAATAGAAATTTGCTTTAAATGATTGGTAAAAGTTAAAAAGAACAATATTTGAGCAATCTTAGTATATAATGGATAAACTAAAAGATTTGATTTGACGAATAATGAATGAATATGGTATAAAAAAGATGTATCAAAATACTTATGACATAGCAAATATTGTATTAATACAAGAAAAATATTTGTGCTAACAATAAATTATCATTCGATGAGTAACTAAAGACCATTTATAGAGTCATGGTCTCGGAACACAATTATGTAAGCCAAACCCGAATGACCACAACGCCTAAGTTTCTCAAAGAATAGTATGATAGTCCAACTACAATTCCCTACTTAAATACGTCAATTAAAGAATAATTTTATACATAAAGTAGTTCGAAAATGTATTCATATAATTTTAAGACAAAGACAAAATTATTTAATTTTATTTTTTGCAAGAAGATGACATATTTTTATTTTTATGGATATAACTAATCTAATTAGTTAGGTATACACCGGTCCTAAATTAATTAACCATATCATAAAATATATTCAACATCCAATACACACTTCAAGAATTATTTGACACATAATATTGCATGTTACTCCGATTATTAACTAGATACAATTCTCAAAATGTTTAGCAAATAAGCAATATCAATGTAAGCATGAAAATACAAACTCTATCTACGATTTTTACTATACTTTACGTTTAGGCACATCCGAGAACGGGAAGCACGAAGCGGTGATTTGACGGGGTAGGTTTCATCTCCGAGTGTCGTCTTCCGAAAGCGACTCCACGTAATAGTAACCCGCAAGACAAGAGAAGTAAAATTGTTAGTAAAATAATATGACGGAAATAAAGTGACATGTTATTTGAAATGGTTTTTGTTTTGAAAAAAATATTTTTGGAAAATTCCTCTTGAAAATGATTTGAAAATGTTTTTGTTTACTAAAGATTGCTTGAAAATTTGTTTTTGGGAAATTGTTTTTGGAAAATTATTTTAAAAAATAATATAAGAGGCTCAGATATGTATTTTTAATATCCGTGTAGGCATGAGAACGGGAACCGTCTCGGTAGCGACTCCGGTGGCCAACCGTGTTGCCCTTCATAGGTTGTTTGTTCTTGTTCTCGTGTTTTTCTTTTCCTATTTTTTATTTTTCGATGTTTATCATCATCGCCTCGTTATTATAGGGCCCAGTCAGGAGGGTCATTCCGAGAGTCGTCATGGACTCAAAAGATTATTCTCATCGGGCTAGTCCAACAATGTATTATTCCATTTGTTCACTGCCAATAATGCTCAACCGTGTAGTATCGTCCAAATTAACTAAATCCAAATCAAAATACACAGAAAACCCGTCATGGTTTCAAAATCGATGTTGCGACAGCGATGACAAAAATCTCAATACACTCAATTAGAGTGCTGTATGTTGACGAAACCTTGATCAAAATACATTTACCAAAAGTCGAACAACATACGAACGGCAACAGTAGCGAAACACAGTCGCCGGAGCGACAGGACTATCACCAGAAACAATAAACAAAAAGAGACATAGTACCACCAAATCTGACCAACCACCGGCGATAAAACCAGAATAATAGTAACAAAGATAAAGCTTAGAAAACCAGTAAACGAGAAAAATACAGTCAAACAGTGATAGACGGAACAAGAGTCACCGACGTTTTGATCTGATGGCTATGCTTCCACGGGTCTGAAGAAAATTCTTGGAAATACCTGGCATTTTCTGCTGTCGAGAACTGATTGCGGACCGCATATCTACCGCACACCGAGGCTGAAATCTGGGCAAAATATTTGGACCATTATGCAGCCGCATAATCACTTTGCGGACCGCATAACTCCTCGCAAATTCAGCACAAGAAAATTCAGGAGGAACGTTCTGCGGCGCATTATGCGACCGTAGAACAGATCTGCGGACCACAGACCGGTCGCAGAGCGAGGCAGGGATGCCCAGTTCCGGAGGGCCATTATGCGTTCCATTTTGCGGACCACAGAAGCGTTATGCGGTCGCATATGAGACCGCAGACCTACATCGGGGCTTCATTTTTTTTAATTTTTGAACCCGACCCCATTCTTATAAAACAGCCTTGGGGATCATTTTAAAAGGGAAAAACATATATTTTTAGAGAGAGGAAGTGTCATAAAGTGAGAGAGGAATTTTCTAAGCTCATCATTCATCAATTCTTACTCAAAGTTGAAGAATTTGCAAGAAGAATTCACTAGGTCTTCATCCTAGAGGTAAGGTTCCACTCCATAGCCCTCAATTTCGTGATTTTAATTGAAAATAGGTAATAAGCTAAGCAATTCTTGGGTGTGTGAGTTGTTTATTTTATATGCATGTAACATCAAGGGTAGTAGGAAGATTGTTGAGCTCTTTTGGGTAAACTTTGGGTAGTGGGGTAAAACAATCCACCATAGGAGGACCTTGAAACCTTAATGTTCAGCTAGTGCTTGATAAAATGGTCAAGTGAGATGGAAGTATGAACTCCTTCCTAATTTCCTAATTTGTGTTCAATTTTGCTATATCTCTAAATAGATCGAAGTGGCTAAGATTTTCAGAACATTGTAGTAATTTAAAAAGCTCGAGGCAAGGTATGTTGGCTAAACTTCTTTATTAGAATTGAATTCCCACAATGTTTTTGTAAGTCCCGAGTTGTCCGTTATGAATTGACTTTTATGAATAAGTCGGTGTCGAAAGATGTATTTATATGAAGATGTGCAAATATGTGTTCCGGAACATTCTTATCATGTTATGTTATTCTTCGGGAACGTGTTCAAAGTATGAGTATGTATTAAAATGTTTTGACTTCAAGTCAAGCCCAAATGAAAGTGATCATATAAAATTGTGTAAAAAATCACATGTGCCTAAGATCCTAAATTGCTCAATTATGTGCTTAAAGTCTGGATAGAAATATTTATTGTTGACAATCCATGTTAATGTTTGAAAGTAGAATAGTGAGCATGTATTATGAAGTACGGCCAATGGTGCCAATAAAATGAATGACATATAAAAAAATATGAATTGAGTGGTAAATTCTTTTAATAATAAATGCCTTGGGAGTATCGTTTAGCCACCGAGGAAGGGTAGGTCGAAATAACCTAACCGCAAAACTACACGTGCCGGTGTAGGAGTGATTGAGTGATAAATCCCCGTGTTAATGTGATGAGATTGTTTCCCCTTATATGGGATGAGATTGGTGTGTTGAGATATTTTTCCTTAAATGAGATGAGATTATTGCTAGTGAGATGTGATGTGATGTCGACTCATATGGCATTGTGGTGAGACGGCTTAGCCGATCGGGCTGAGATCGGACACCATGCCGCGCACATGGTGGTAGTGAGTGTATGTCTAGGGGTGAGATGGCTTAGCCGGTCGGGCTGAGATTAGACTTTTTGCTAAAATACGGTGGTGTATCGGTGCTAAAGATCTCTCAACTTAAATTACTGAAACCTATTTGAAATTTTACCTTTCCACTAACTTGACACATTGATACTGTTTGAGTCTCTTATTGATTTTATATTTTATTCTCCGTTTACTATTGCTCGTTCTATTGAGAGGGTGTTTAGTTTTACATACTAGTACTATTCCATATGTACTAACGTCCCTTTTGTCGGGGGCACTGCATCTTTAATGGATGCAGGTGGTTCCATAGCATGTAGTATTGATCAGTGATAGTAGCATACCCTCTCCTCAATTGATTTGGTGAGCCCCACTTTATTTCGGGGTCTTGTATCTTTTATCGTTTGTACATAGCGTTTTGAAGTAAAGTCGAGGCCTTGTTGCCGGCACTGTCATAACACTCTTTTGTTTCTATTAGAGGCTCCGTAGACATAGTGTAGGTTGTATCTATTTTTGGGAAGGTGAAACTTAAAATGCTGTAATCGTATCATCTGTTCCACTTTAACTATGATTGTACACTGTACTATTTTGGATCTTGTAACTAATGGAGATGAACTAGTATTTTCACATGACCTCTTACTGACTAATTAATGTAGTGTATTATTCTCTTTATTCATGAGTGAGTTGGGTAGAAGTTATTGTGAAGGCTTGCTTGGCCAGGATATCTCGGTTGAGTGCCGGTCGCGCTCCCCGAGGTCGGAGCGTGACAGGGTCACGCCCGAACAACGCCTAAAACGGGAGGGACATCAACAGAGTTCACCCATTTGGCCAGATCTGCAAAAGATCTGGTAGTTTTAAGCTAGAAACCGGCCGGTTTTAGTGGAGGTCGCCGGCGTTAATGTTTCCAGTGGTTGGCTCGTCCTGGGACGGCTCATCACGATTGAGAAAAAGATGAGGTGGTGAGGGGGAAGGGTGAGCAGCAGTACAGTAGCAAGGTCGCCGACTGGTCTTGGTAGCGATAGCCATGAGAGAGGGGCGAGAGAGAGAGCAAGATGGAGGTGGAGGAGACTGCCACTTCTCTTAGTTGAGAGAGATATGAGAGTCTCCATGAGAGAATTGAGGGAGACGGCTGAAAAAGGGTTAGAGAGTGAGGGTGAGTTAGGTTTAAAAAATGTCACATCAACATGACTTATCGTATCAAATGTCACACTAAATGTGTTGTCAAATCATTTGTCATATGGACTGCCAAGTCACATCATATGTCACGTCATGTCAATATCATATCGCGTCAAATGTCTTGTCACATCGGACGTTGACGACACATTGAATTTGATCGAACTTGATCCGTATTTTGAAATTAATTTTACTGGCTTTCATGTAATTATTACGTTGTTCTATATATTAGAAAATAATTATTTAATTAGAAAATCTTGTAGTATTTATTTAAAATATAACTATTACAAAGTATTGTCGGAATTATTATTATTATTTTTTTGAAAAGACAATAAATTCATATAATATCCTAATATTTAAAAAATAGGAAAAAATTATCAATAAGTTTCTTAAAATTTAGAAAAAATACACAAAATGGCAGTATTTAACTAATTGAAATAAAATGATAAAAATTCTCATATTTTGTAAAAATAGGAATAATTATCAATAAATTGTATTAAAGCTAAATGATGTGGAAAAACTATATTTTTTTATCATTTTTGACTAGGAAGCCTTCAGAAGTTAATTTTAAAATATAGAGGGTTAAAATTGAGTGTCAACAACCTCCTCGACTGGATGACCCCTCCATTGAACCCTCAGTGAAGCAATGTTCTTTGATCTCAACTTCCGGACTTGTCTATCCAAGATAGCCATCGTCTCCTCAACATAAGTCAATCCTCGTCTAACTGGATTGTGTTGAAGTCTAAAACATAAGACGGATCCCCATAATACTTTCAGAGCATAGAAACATGGAACACCGGATGAACCGCAAACAAAATAGGTGGCAATGCAAGATTGTAGCCACCTCACTGTTCCTCTCAAGGATCTCAAAAGGTCTGATAGACTTAGGGCTCAACTTGCCCTTCTTCCCAAACCTCATCACACCCTTCATGGGTGAAACCCAGAGCACGACTCGCTCTCCAACCATGAATGCAACATCACGAACCTTCCGATCCACATAGCTCTTTTGTCTAGATTGGGATGTACGAAGCCCATCCTATATCAACTTGACCTTCTCCAAGGCATCTTGAACCAAATCTGTGCCTAATAACTTAGCATCTCCTGGCTCAAACCAACCAACTGGGGAATGACACAGTCTCCCATATAGGGCCTCAAAAGGATCCATTTGAATACTCGATTTGTAGTTGTTGTTGTAAGCAAACTCTGCAAGCGGCAAAAACCAATCCCAAGAACCCCAGAAATCCATAACACAGGCATAAAGCATATCCTCCATTATATGAATGGTGCGCTCGCACTGTCCGTCCATCTAGCTCACACTGTACAGCTTTCCATAAATGCGATATGAACTGCATACCCCAGTCAGAGATGATGGATACTGGCACGCCATGAAGTAGGACAATCTCGCGAATATAAATCTAAGCCAGCTGCTCTAAAGAATAGGTAGTCACCACCGGAATGAAATAAACCGACTTGGTCAACCTGTCCACAATCACCCATACCGCGTCAAATTTCTTCTGAGTCTGTGCCAGCGCAAAAACAAAGTCCATGGTAACACGCTCTTATTTCTCCTCGGGAATCTCAAGTTTCTGAAGCAAACCGCCCAATTGCTAATGGTCATACTTCACCTGCTGACAATTTAGGCACCAAGGTACATACTCCACTATGTCCTTCTTCATACTCCTCCACCAATAGTGCTGCCTCAAATCTCGATACATCTTAGCGGCACCCGGATGAATGGAGTATCGCGAACTATGGGCCTCCTCAAGAATCAACTCACGCAATCTATCCATATTGGGCACACATAATCGGCCCTGCATCCGCAACACACCGTCATCTCTGATAGAAACCTCATTGGCATCGTCATGTTGTACCTGGTCATTAAGGACAAGCAAATGGGGGTCATCATATTGATGCTCTTTGTTGCGATAATATAGTGAAGATCGAGAAACCACGCAAGCAAGAACTCGATTGGTCTTCGAAACATCCAATCTAACAAACTGGTTGGCCAATGCCTGAACATCTAATACTAATGGCCTCTCTGCTGTCAGTATATATGCTAAACTGCCCAAGCTCTCCGCCTTTCGACTCAAGACATCGGCCACCATATTGGCCTTCTCGGAATGATATAAAATGGTGATATCATAGTCTTTAAGCAACTCTAACCATCTCCATCACCGTAAGTTAAAATCTTTCTGTTTGAACATATGCTGTAGACTTTGGTGGTCAGTAAAGACCTCACAAGGGACACCGTACAAATAGTGCCACCAAATCTTCAAGGCATGAACAATAGTTGCTAATTCCAAGTCATGGACTGGATAATTCTTCTCATGGGTCTTCACTGCTTAGACGCATAGGCAATCACCCTACCGTCTTGCATAAACACGGCACCAAGGCCAACACGTGATGCATCACAATATACAATGTAAGACTCCAAACCTGTAGGCAACACCAACATTGGGGTTGTAGTCAAAGCAGTCTTGAGCTTTTGAAAGCTCGCCTCACACTCCTCAGACCATCTGAAAGGAGCACCCTTCTACGTCAATCTAGTCATAGGTACAATAATAGATATGAAACCCTTTACGAAATGGCGATAATACCCAGCCAAACCAAGGAAACTCCGAATCTCGGTAGCTGAGGACGGTCTAGGCCAACTCTGAATTGCTTCAATCTTCTTCGGATCTACCTTGATCCCCTCACTGGACACCACATGACCCAAAACTGCAACCGAATCAAGCCAGAATTTACACATTGAGAATTTTGGATACAACTTCTTCTCTCTCAAGGTCTGGAGCAAGATCCTCAAGTGATGCTCATGATCTTCCCTGGTGAGGGAGTACAACAAGATGTCATCAATAAACACAATGACGAATGAATCAAGATATGGCTGAAATACACTGTTCATCAGGTGCATAAATGCTGCTGGGGAATTGGTCAGCCCAAATCACATCACAAGGAACTCGTAGTAACCATACCGAGTCCTAAAGGCAGTCTTCAGAATATTCGGATCCCAAATCTTTAGCTGATGATAACCTGACCGCAAATCAATATTTGAGTACATTCTGGCACCCTGCAGCTAATTAAACAAGTCATCAATGTGCGGAAATGGTTACATGTTCTTCACTGTAACCTTGTTCAGCTACCGGTAATCAATACAAATATGCATAGAACCATCCTTCTTCTTCACAAACAAGATCGGAGCACCCCAAGGCGACACACTAGGCTGAATGAAACCCTTATCAAGCAACTCTTGCAATTGCTACTTTAACTCCTTCAGCTCCGTTGGGGCCATACGATATGGCGGAATAGAAATGGGTTGAGTGCCCAGCAACAAGTCAATACCAAAATCGATATCCCTATCAGGCGGCATGCCTAGAAAATCCGCTAGAAATACATCTTGGAAGTCTCTCACTACCAGAACTGACTCAACAGTAGGAGTATCAGCACTGATATCCCTCACAAGGCTAGATAAGCATCACACCCCTTTTTAACCATCCGCTAAACCTTTAGAAATGACACAACCCTGCTAGGAACATAATCCAATGCACCCCTCCACTCTAAACATGGTAGACCTAGCATAGCCAGCGTCACAATCTTGGCGTGACAATCCAGAATAGCATGATAGGGCAATAACCAGTCCATGTCTAAGATATTATCAAAGTCTGCCATACTAAGTAACAATAGATCAATTCTGGTCTCAAAACCACCAATAACAACTAAACACGACCGATACAAATCTCCCACAGGCATGGACACAAAAATAGGAGAACTCAAAGAACCACAAGATATATCCAAATTCGGAGCAAAGTAAGATGACACATATGAATAATTGGATCTCAGATCAAATAAGACTGATGCATCTCTATGAAAAATCGAAACCATACCTGTAATGACTACGTTTGAAGCGACTGCCTCTGTCGCATACCCTCCAACCTTCGTGCAATCTCTACCACCTGCTAATATAGGGTATTTGTCTCCAACTCTTGAGCCATGTTGAACCTAATACAATAGTTAAGCCCCTCGATAAATCGACAGGCTTTCTCTCTGACTGTAAAATCAAGGCAGGTGCATGTTTGGACAAATCATTGAATCAGACAACATACTCTGACATTGTCATAGCACCCTGGCACAACTGCTTAAACTCTACGTGCCATGTATCCCTAAGGGTCTGAGGAACAACCTCCCCAAGAACAACTCTGAAAAATGAGTCCATATAAGTAAAGCTGCATCGGCTGGGCTACCCTCCTCGTACACTCGCCACTGATATGTTGCTTCTGTCAGTTACAAAGTAGTGAAAGAAACTTCGCTCGTCTCCACAATAACCATGGTGCGGAGAATACGGTGTCCCTCCTCGAGAAAACTATGTGCATCTTCTAAAGCTAAACCACTGAAAGTAGGAGGGTGATACTTCTTAAACCTCTCAAATCTAAGATGCTCCTCCTCAGATGATGCTCCCCTAACCGCGGGCTGAACCAGAATAACATGCCGTACTGGTATAATCACTGGGACCTGATCAACATGGGCCCGCTGCACTGGGGTACGGGTCGCGGGAGTCTGGGCCCCTCCCTGAGCCTAAGATGTGGTTGGTGCAAGTGGAATCAACCCCGCCTGAGCTAGAGTACCAAACATGCTCAATAATTGTGTGAGGGTCTCCTGAAGTGCAGGGCTAGCAATATGCGCCTTGGGTGCTTGCCCTCCAACTGGAGCTACTGGTGGCTCCTCTGTCGCAGCTTAGGCAGGTGCTCTAGATGCACCACGTGCCCCTCCTCGGCCTGTGCCCCAGCCCTGACCACTCACGGCTCTAGCAGGGTTGCGAGTGTCTGATCGTCGGATCTAGTAGTGCATGTCCTCGCCATCTGTGAGAGAATAGAATGTCAAAGATTCAGTTTTCGAAGTCAACCAATTCGTGCGATAAGGAATCAAAGAAGTGAAGTTTCCTAACAGTTTCGTAGCCTCTCAAAGATAATTACAGACGTCTCCGTACCGATCTGCAATATTGTACTAAACCTGCTTATGACTCGTAACACCTATGAACCTAGATGTTCGATACCAACTTGTCATGACCCCAATTTTCCTCTATAGGATGTCGCGATGGCACCTAGTCTCTACGACTAGGTAAGCCTAACATTCAATAATAGCTTGACAGAAATAATTAACATAAATACTAAAACAAATCAATTAAACTCATAAAATCTCCCAAAACAGAATTCAACAAACACTTTGCCTAAAACCGGTGAAAGACGAGAGTTTACAATTCTTATGTCCAAATGCCCACCTAGATATATTGATGGAATATGATTGGAAACAGATTAGAATCATTTAATCAAAGTTTATAGATAAAAATCCCCTCTCCAAATCACCTCCTACCGAGTCTACAGATCTAAAATGAGAGAATGTGTTGAAAACACCCGTCTCCCAGCTCTTTGAACCATCTGCTGTTTTCACATTTGCAACACAGGGTTCGTATTCATAATTGTGGACTAGAGCTCGTATTTGCGAATCCTAACAGCCTTAATCACCATCACAATTGCGACAAAAGGCTTCGCAATTGTAAAGCTGGGAACCTCGCAAAAGCAAACAAATGTTCGCAAACGCAAACCTAGCAAAAATCTCGTTGACTTCGCAAATGCGAAAAGGAATTCGTAATTGCGACATTTGTGCCCCCACTGTCACTTTCGCAATTGCAAGGCTGGTGCTCACAATTGCAATAACTGGGCACCAGCAACATTAACAATTCAATTTCAATTCAATCTATTCTGAAACATGTTTGAAACTTATCCGAGCCCTCGGGGCTCATAACCAAATATCCACATAAGTCTAAAACTATGAAAACATGAAAATAACATCTAAAACTACGTATCGACCACTAAAACGCATAAATTTCAAAGTAAAGTTCAAGAATCTCTACAGTTACAACTAAACGTCTGAATCCTATCAAACCAACTCCAAATGATTGAAAATTTTGTAGAAAAGTTCTAAATAGCATAACGGACCTATTCCAAGTCCCAAAATCAAATTTCAAACTCGATAGCTAAAAGTCAACCTACAGTCAAAGTTTTCAACTTCAAATTGGCAAATTTCGGCAAAATAACACAAATCAACCTAAGGACTTTTGAAATAAATTTTGGGCATATGCCCATGTCTGAAATCATGATTTGAAGCTATCGGAGCCATCAAAACACTATTCCGAGGTCATTTTCACAATAGCAAAGTTTGGTCAATATTTCTAACTTAGGCTTCTAAGTCAAGAATAAAAGGGTCCAAATCAATCCGAAAGTTTCCCAGAACAAGACTAACCAACCCCACAAGTCATAAAATCATAAACACATATTTATGAAGAATTAAAAGGGGTAATAGGGCGCAATTACACAAAATAACAGGTCGGGTCATTTCAGTTAGGTGCCATCACAACTAGTGAAATTTGGGTCGTGATAAGCTAGTATCGGAGCACTTGGTTTGTAGGTTCTACCAGTCATGAGCAAGTGTCTAGTAGAGTCTTACGGATCGGTATGATGACATCCATGCCTATCTTCGAGAGGCTACAAGGCGTTTAGGAAAATTTCTCTTCTTTCTTTCCTTGTCCTGCAGCCTTGTTTCAGCTTGAAACCTATAATTTTAATTCTTCCTATTCATTCATATATGATGTTACGCACTTGGTATTCGCTATGTGCTGATGGTTTGTGATGTTGTGGATGGATTACAAAGGGCTATGGATTCTTGATTATCATCGTTATGTGCTGTCTGATTTTAGGAGAAGATATAGTGATAGATCTTTTAGTCGTTTATTTGTGGTACGAGGCAGGTTCTTATATCTACTTGGTAAGCACTGACTTGGGAATACTGGCTGGTGGCCGAGTTATTGTGATTATGGTGGGTTCATGGTAAGGTGTTGATTTATGTACAACCGGTGGGTTATCTCTTAAGTGATGAATTTGGATCGTCTGCTTCCTATGAGGTTTCCATTCGATGGAATGCATATATTATCATTTTAGAGCATTTGGGGATGTTTTCTTGACTATTGCAAGGATGGGTAAACGTTTGTCAGAGTCTTCAAAGTGTTCTATGACAAGTATTGCATGAGTTTTTGAAGTATTCAACTAAATAGCCGTGTGGGATCGGAGCATCCATGAAGATATGGTACTTTAGAATACTGATGATGTGTTCTATAGCTTCGATCTAAGTGGGGGAGTCTGCTATTGATGATCAGATTGCAAGATCATGCGTTGTGTTAGTTTTTGGGCTGACGGGTTGCTCAGTTGTTTCTTTGAATAGTCATATACTAGTGAAGCGCGAGTTTCTCGGTGCGTATTCGCTATGTATTGAAGATTAGAGTAAAGTGAAATGTTATCGAGAAGGTTCTGATGAGTTTTAGATCATATGTGGCATCTAAGGACTTCTGAATTTGTGAATGAATAGGGCTTGAGATCGGTAGTGAATGGTAATCGGATATGCGGTATTTCTATGTCAAGAATGATTCTACATGGCAATATTGGATAGATACAAAAAATTGCTTCAGATTCGCAGAACGTTCCTTCAAAGCGACCATATCAGATTGAGTTACTTTCTGGTCGACAGTCTGTATGACTCGGTTGAGTTAAAGGAGATCAGTTCTGATGACTCGATTTTGTGTTAATGAGTTTCAAAGGATTCACCATGGTTATGGCCATGGCTGGAGTTGATATTTTCTATAAGTATAGAAGCTATATTGCGTGTGGTGATGTTTTCTTCGATTGAGTTAAATGAAAGGCTCCCGGTTGATGAGATGTTCAACTTACTGGTAGTTCAGAATTAATTATGAGATTTTTGTATTTTTATGAGTTAGCATGTTAGTGGCAATGCGCCGTGTGGGGTTGAAAGTTGCGAGTTCAAGGTTGTAGTTTAGTTTTGAAGGGAAGTATATGAGTTCTTGATGGCATGGACAATTTTAGGTGTTAAGGAGAATGCTGGCACTATTTGATATCACAAGAGAAGAGTGCGTATGTTGGCAGGTGCATTGTGTTTGACTTGTGTGTATTTTTCTTTAAGGTGATGGGGTATGAGCGACGTATCAGCCATTTGAGTAGCAGTGTTGAGATTGGATATAGAGATTCTGGTATTCAGGAGGTTTAGAGACTGGATGTTCTCGTATGCGGACTATTCCTTGATTGCGAATTTTTGAAGAAATGTTGAGGATTGGATAATTGATGGTATGTGTTATGGAAAGGTTGCTATGGACTAGTGGAAGGTTAGTTACCTGTTTGGGAATGATTGGAATTTTGTTTGGGGATTATTTGTGAGCCTAATGAGAATGTGTATTCTGTATCGGATCAGATTTGCTTGCTCTTGCGCAGCTGTTGCCACATATATATCATCGGGCGAAATGGATGTTATTCACACTTGGGTCTATGTTATGTGTTTCTCTCTTATGCTATGACGGGTTGTGAGGGTTACATGATTATTCGCACGCATATTGTAATTCTGCTGTGGCCTTATGGCTTTATAGGCGAGATGATCCTCGTGATGATGACTTGCTTATTGCACCATAGTTGTGCTTGTCTTTCTTAGTATTGTTTGTTCCTAATCATCTTCCCACAGTTATATTTGTGCACACTATCGTGCTTGATCTTGATGCATATGTGATCAGCGAGCCTGAGTATTTTGGCTCGATGGGTACCCCTATATGGATTGATCTGATTTGATCGGGTTACACGCCGTAACGGTATTGAGATGAGATGTAACTCCTTATGCTTATTTCGTGTGTTTTGCTTACACATTGTTGAAAATAGTTCATAAGAAGATGTTAATATTACCCTATCTGCTTAACTTGCTTAGTAGCCTTCTTATTTAACTTTCTTACTATTATCTGCCATGTCTGAATTATTACTTGTTTGGTGTACGGAACCGCATTGTGTGGGGCTCCATATGGTTTTTGGTGAGACTTGTTGGTTGGGCTGCTTCTATCGGCTGGGATGAGGTTTATAGACCCGAAATTTGCACTATCATATTGGGATAAGGAATATTTGGAAGAATGATACCATATTTTTGCTAAGGATTTGGGCAATGGTCCTGGTTGGACGAGTGAGCTTTATGGCTTATTGATCAGATGAGTGGTTAAGAGATTCTGTGTGTTTCTTTCATCATTGGCAGTGTACAAGGGTTTTGAACGAGGTTTTATTTGATACGAGGTTTACTACCGGTACCGGATTTGCTTCTGGCAGCTATGGAGGTCAACAGTTATTGCTGTGAGTATTTGAGTGATGTGGTACATCATGTGATTACATCTTGAGTTATGGTTATGGTTTGATACAACTTGTTCATATTTATACATTGTGTAGATACCAGATTCGAGTCTTGTAATGAATTTCAGATGTTTGAAATTGGGTTCTAAGGTGTACGGACTAAGGTTGATGTAAGTATCTCTAGTTATATTATGTTGGCAGGCTTATATGGAACGGGGTGATGTGGGATCACCCCCCGGTTATGTGCATGGTAAGGTTACACCGTGATTTGATGGCTTTGGAATGACTATTGGCACGTTCGAGGACGAACGTAATTTTAAGTGGTGGAGGATATAACGACCCAATCGATCGTTTTGAGAATTTGCATTCCGTTCAGACGTTTGAGGTCGTGAGTAGCTTCATATGATGTATTATGACTTGTGTGAATCGTCGATTTTGGTTTTCAGATGAATCAGGATCGATTTGGAAGAATGAATCTCATGTTAAAAGCTTTAAGTTGGAAGAGTTGATCAAGTTTGACTTTTGTGTATTTGATCGCGGATCGAGGTTTTGATGGTTCTGTTAGGAATGGATAGTGATTTTGGTCTTGGACATATGCCCGGATTGGCATTTGGATGTTTCTAGAAGGTTTTGGCACAATTTGGCGAAAGTTGGCAATTTGGAGTTTTAAAATATTTATAAGTTTGACCGAAAATTGCCTTCGATAATATCGGGTTTGGATTTTGGTTCTAGAAGTTAGAATAGCTTCGTTAAGTTATTTGAAACTTGTGTGCAAAATTTGATGTCATTCCGAATTGATTTGATAAAGTTGGCACGAGTTTCAGACGTTGAAAGTTCAAAAGTTCATTAAGTTTGATTTGAAGTGCGATTCGTGGTTTTGATGTTGTTATGTGTGATTTGAGGCCTCAAGTAGGTTCATGTCGTGTTATAAGACTTGTTGGTATATTCGGACGGGGTCCCGAGTGGCTCGGGTGAGTTTCGGACGGGTTTCAGACCATTTTGGGCCATGTTGTTATTGTTGGTTTCTGCTGTTACCTATTGCTTCTGATGTTTTTCACGATCGCGAAGTGTATTTTGGTCTGCTGTGAATTCATTCTTCGCGGACGTGATATGTGGAACGCGTTCGCAAAAGGTAAGCTGATTGTGTTCCGCATTCGCGATAAAGTGTCGCGTTCGTATAAAAATTGAGTTGAGGAGCTGGGAGCTGGAGGAAATGTCACCGCATTCACAAAGTAGTAGTGTCATGACCCCAATCTCCCACTGTAGGATGGCATGATGGCATCTAGTCTCTAAGACTAGGTAAGCCTAACATACATGAAGAAATAACGGAAATAATAATAGAAATTCAAATTGAACCAACCAGCTATCATAAAAGAACTCCAAAATACAACTGACAATAACTCCCAAAATCTGGTGAGACTGAGTCATAAGCTCTACACATCCCTAATACATAACTATTTAAATAGTTATGTATACTAAAACATCCCTAATACATAACTATTTAAATAAAGAGTATGCAAGAGAAAACAAGGACGGAGGTTGACTCCGAGGCCTGCGAACGCCGGCAGGTATACCTTGATATCTCCGATCTGAAAGCTCTACTCACTGGTGCCTAACCTGGTACGAGGTACCTAGATCTGCATAAATATTTGTGCAGAAACGTAGTATGAGTATACCACAGCAGTACCAGTAAGTATTAAGCCTATTCTCAGTAAAGTAGTGACGAGGTCAGGTCAAGACACCTACTAGAATAAGAATAAGAAATTGAACAAGTATAATACAGTCTAAGAATGTAAACAAGGAAAACGAGGCAACAAGGAAATACAACAAGATAGACTGCAATCGAATTTGAAGCAATAAATGCAACAAGGAAGGAACACATATAAGAACATCAAGGAAACAATGCGGAGAAATAAAAGTGAGATAAATGAGAGATAACAACAAGAATCATAACCGAGGTACCGCCTCGTCGTTTCATTTGACAATCACAATCACAATCTTTCCTTATATCACTGCGGGAGCCTTACATTTAGTTTTGAAAATTATTTTTTTCCAAAATAGCTACCCGCGTTTTAACCCACCTTATCACACCGCGTGGCTTCAAGTAGTTCCCCCTACTAGCAACACGCGTATCAAGCCCACCTTATCTCACCGCATGCGTATCAACCCGTATCATTATACCACTGCATGCGTATCAACATCACAAGATATCACAACTCACACCTCAAGTTCCCAAATACCACAACTTGCCAAAAGAATCAACAATATCAATGCTTCTACAACAAACAGCCCATGGCTTAACCATAATGTGTACAAGAGTCTCAATAACATCAAACTAAAATTTAATAACTCAACAAGAATGGTATTTCAACAATTAACATCATTGCCTCAATGTGATAACGGATTTTACAACTTCAACACCAAAGCTCAACATGAAGATATTCCAAGATATAACAACTTTGAGTAAGGTACCTCAACAGTTAATTAATTAACAAGGCAATAAGGAAAAAATAACTTCAACTAAGCATGTAAGGGAAATTAACAAGTAATAGATGGGACAAGCATTTAACAATGTCAAATAAATCATGTAAGGATAAATTAACGATGAAAGATATAACAGGTTATGCCATTGTGATTAAAGGCATGAAAAGAATCTAAATAGCCTAAACCGATCAATTACCACATATAGCCCGTGTACCTACTCGTCACCTTGCGTACACGGCTTTCACGTACCACAATTAACACAAAACAACTCCAATCCTAAGGGGTATTCTCCTACACAAAGTTAAGCAAGATACTTACCTCAAAGAAGCTAACTCAATCCACTAGTAAGCCTTTTCCGCGAATATCCAACTCTGAACGGCTCGAATATAGCCAAAATAACTTTATACCATAAATACAAACCATAGAAAACTATTTCGGATAATAAAGTGGCAATCTTTAAAGAAAAACAAAAAGTCAACCCCAGGCTCGTATCTCGGAACCTGACCAAACTTACAAAATTCGAACACCCATTCAATAACGAGTCCAACTATACTAGAATTATCCAATTCTGACATTAAATCGACCTTCAAATCCTCAAAATACAGCTTATGAAGTTTTTACAAAGTTTCCCAATTTTTCCAACTCAAAACACTAATTAAATGGTAAAACAATGATGGATTCATGTATAATAATCAAATCCGAGTCAAAATCACTTACCCCGATCAACTCCTTGAACAATCTCTTCCAAAATCGCTCAAAACTGAGGTATCGAACTCAAAAGATGAAAAATGGAACAAAACCCTCAATTTGGAAATTAAATATTTACTTCCCAATTATTACCTTACGCGATTACGGATAAACAAACGCGATTGCGGAGAGCAAACAAAATCCTCTTATGCGATCGCGTGATCTCAGTCAGGAACACGATGGCCAGTCATCCTCAGGCTACGCGATAACGGTTAAGGCCACACGAACACGATGAACAACGCGTGCCTCCCCATTACCTCCCCTTCCTTATATGCGAACGCGGTCCAACACACACATTCATGATGCACAAGCTCCCCAACCATCAAGATCGCATCCCTAACTTCGCGAACGCGAAGAGTAAATATCCTCAGTCACTAAGAACTCTACGTGATCGTGGCATAACCTTCGTGAATGCGATGATGGAAACAAGAAACTCAGAAAACCAACAATCTCAATTCATGAACAAATGGTCCGAACTCAATCCGAAACACACCCGCGCTCCCTGGGATCCCGTCCGAACATACCAACAAGTCCTAAAATATGATACAAACTCGCTCGAAGCCTAAAATCACATCCAACAATACCAAAACTACAAATCGCACATCGATTCAAGCCTAATGAACTAATGAATTTCCAACTTCTAAAACTAATGCTGAAATATACCAAACCAACTCCAAATGACCTAAAATTTTGCACATGAGTCACAAATAATACAACGGACCTGTTCCAACTTCTAAAACGAAAATCCGGACCCGATATCAATAAAGTCAACTCTCGGTCAAACATCTCAATCTTCCAAACGCTTCAACTTTCCAACTATTGCCAATTCAAGCGAAAACGACCTATGGACCTTCAAATCAGTATCCGGATGCCTAAGTCCAAAATCTCCATACAAAGCTATCGGAACTACCAAAATTCCATTATGGAGTCGTCTACACAAAAGTCAAACTTCGGTCAACTCTTTCAACTTAAGCTTCTAACTTTGGGACTAAGTGTTCAATTCACTCCGAAACTCACCCGAAACCAAACCAACCACCCCGTCAAGTCACATAACTACAATATAACATATAGGTGGCAATAAATAAAGGAAATGGGGCTAAAATACTCAAAACAACCCGCTGGATCATTACAAGTAGCCGCGTTCGTGAAGGTCTGGAATTGTTGTGCATCGCATTCGCAAGGTCTATGCCGCGAACGCATAGAGTTTTTTTGTCCTGGTGAGATTTTTGTTCATCATGAATACGATGGTCTTCCTGCATTCCCAAAGGGTATTGTTGGAGCAGTGTTATAAAGTAATCTATTTCGAAGGTTTCGGACATTTTATCATATTTTGAGCTATGTAGCTCGGATTTGGGCGATTTTGGAGGCGAGTTTCACCACATGGATTGGGGTAAGTGTTTTCTACTCAGTTTTGATTATATTTTGTGATTTTATCTTCGTTTTTGGCATTTGATTTATGATTTCAAAAGAGAAATTGGGAGTTTTAATCTAAACTTTGCTAAATTGAATTTTTGGGTTTTGAACATCGATTCGGAGTCGAAATTGAGTGAGATAATTATGGTTGGACTCGTAATTTAATGGATTGTCGGATTTTGTGAGTTTTGTCGGGTTTCGTTGTGCGAGCCCAAATTTGACTTTTTGGTTGACTTTGAGCAAATGTGTTAATATTTAACCTTTATCGATTGGGTTTGCTTTTTATGGCATTATTTGATGATTTTGAGTTGCTTTATCTAGTTTTGAGCCGTTCAGAGGATGAATTGAGCGGGATGGTGCTTCTAGTGTATCGATTAGGCTTGTTTGAGGTAAGTATCTTACCTAACTTTGTTTGGAGAATTTTTCCTACTAATTGACATTGTTTGCTACATCCGGGGGTGATGCATATATGAGGTGACAAGCGTATATGCATGTGCCAGGATTAATCATGCTCGTGCGTAAATTATACGATTAATTGTGCCTTGTAGAATTATGTGACCTTCTTGTTTCATGTCTTACTTGTCTTCTAGATTACTAAGAATATGAAATCAAATGCTAGAAAACTAGATTTAGCTTATTATAACATGATTAAAATTTGACGGAGTTTTATGAAAATATTGATGTGTTAAATTCGGTCATCACTATGCTTAATCACTAATACATCGCTACGACCATTATTCTTAAGATATTGGATTCTATACTTGAGTTGAAGATCATTTTTTAAACTTGTTTAAATACTCAAACAATAAGGTTGTTGAGGTTTATTGAATTGTTATTGGCTTGAAAGCTGTGATTGATGTTCATTTGGAATATTTGCTTAATCACTCTCCTTGATGTGATTCATGCTTCCTACCTTGCTTGTTATCGATATACATGTTCTTGGTGAGGAAGAGTGTAAAGCAAGAAGGGTAATGTCGTGCCACTATATACACATTATCATGTGAGGAACAGTGTAAAGCACGAAGGGTGATATCATGCCATTGCATATAGATTATCATGTGAGAAAGAGTGTAAATTATGAAGGGTGATGCCGTACCATTTCATTTACATTATCATGTGAGGATGAGCATAAAATCACGAAGGATGATGTCGTTCCATTTCATTTACATTATCATGTTTTCATTTATATTATCATGTGAGGATGAGGGTAAAAGAACGAAGGGTGATGCCGTGCCACTTCATTTACATTATCATGTTTTTATATTATCATGTGTTCATGGCACGAAGGGTATTTTCGTGCAGGCGAGGACGAGAGACATGCATTATATTGTGATATCATTTCCTTGTGTATACATTCATACCTTTACCTTGAGCTGTTACTGTTGTACCTATGTTTTTTATGTTACTTGTCGTTGTTTTGCTTTATTTGTCTTCTGTCTCAATTGTTATTATGTTTCCCATGCCTTCTATCTGTTTAACTTACAGATATCATGCTTTCCTTATTGTTGTCATATCTACATCCATGTTGCTTCTAATTTGTTGCACTTTCATATAAGTCTTCTACAATGTTAGTTATTTATGCCTTCTATTTATTTAGCTTATAAAGATCATGCTTTCCTTCATGTTTTTTATATTTATATCTAAGCCTTCGACCATGTTAGCTAATGAAATTTTTGTTATTCTACCTTAAATGCTATCATTACTTTTATGCCTCATATCTAGTCCGTTACTGTTACCCATATGCACTACGTTGTTCATTATTGTTACATGTTTATCTCCCACTTTATGGTCATTGTTATTGGCATTTCTTTCACTTGGTTGGTGATGTTATACATATCCCCGGTAAGAAAGAGATAAATGTATGAAGGGTGTTGCTTTGCCAATTGATTTGACTTACATTCATATATTTGGTGAGGATGAGATAAATACCCAAAATATCTTGCGTACATTTCTCACGCTATGAAAGTTCTGAATTTACTACCGTGATTTCTTCTGGTGATTCTTTTACTGTTTTGTATATTTGTTCTTGTACTCTTCTCTGTTGTATTTTAGTATTGTTCTATTGCTAGTCTACTGCACAGGTTATATCAATGAGTATCTTTTAACTATAACGCCTCATCAATACTTCACCAAGGTTAGTTAAGATACTTATTCAGTACATGTGGTCGGTTGTACTCATACTACACTTTTGTACCTTACGTGTAGATATTGGAGTTGAGATGCGGTGGATGATGGAAGCTAGCTCTGAAGATGTTCGTGCCTCCCAGATGCAGCTATCACTTGTCCCTGGGTAGTTTTAGAGTTGAATTCTATTTATATACATTTCAAACAGAAGTTGTATTTATTTCATATCAGTTTTTTGCAAAAATCCTGTCTTGGTAGCTCACGACTTGTACTACCAATCCTTGGGATATTGTATGAAAGTCAGATATAGCCTTTGTTGATCACCTTTATTTTATTAGAATTGTGTTAACTGTTAATTGGCTAACCTAACGGGTTGGTTTAGGTGCCATTATGACTAGTAAATTTTGGGTCTTGACATAGGTTGTGTAAGTCTCACGGGTCACGAGCAGGTCTAGTAGAGTCTTGTAGATCGATACGGAGACATTTGTACTTATCTCCGAGAGGCTACATGAAGTTAGGAAACTACCCTTCTTTCATTCTTTATCGTGTGCCTTATTGATCCGAAGTTTGAATCCTTGTCTTTCTATTCTCTCGAAGATGGTAAGAACACGTTCATCGGGAGCAGTTGGGTAGGCACTAGACCTAAGTCTAGGGCTATGAGATGTTGTGGTCGAGGAAGAGGCAGGGCATGTGATGTAGTTAGAGCCCCTCCAAGAGCAGCTATTGTGGATCCACCAATAGATCTCTGGTTAAGGAGCAGATGTTTGATCAGGGTGAGCCGGTAGGACTAGCTCAGGTCCGGGAGGGGTTTATTGCTACCCCTGTAATTCAGGATGCCCTTGTTCAGTTGGTTGGTCTTGTGAATGGATTGGCATAGACCAGAGTACTTCATGTAGCACCAGCTACATGTCAGGTGGGGGGAGGAGCATAGACTCTCACTAATCACACTCTTGAGCAGGTTCGTACTATTTATCAGACGCCAAGAGTAGCACTGATTGGGGAACATTATCCTATAGTTGCTATTAGGCCAGTAGTGGAGGCCGTTATGTCTGAGGAGGAGCATAAGAGGTTTGATCAGTTCAGGAAGATAGGTCCTTCATGTTATGTTGATGATCCTTTGGTAGATGCACATGATTTCTTAGATAGTTGTCCAGAGATTCTACAGAATCTTTGTTTTGTGGAGTCCAATGGGGTCGCATTCACTACTTTTTAGCTTCAGGGACCAACTAAAAGGTAGTGGCAGTCATATGAGCATACGAGGCCCGTCATGCAGCTTTTCTGATCCCCGCCGAGGTTGAGAAAGTAAGGAGGTTCATTGAGGGGTTAAATTTTGGTATCAAGTGTTCTGTGGATAGAAAGGTAAAGACCGGTACTACATTACTTTAGGCTATGGACATAACGCGTAGGATTTAGCGCATTGGGGGTCGGGGCAGGGAGGATATGGTGGCAAGGGGCAAGAAGCCCCAATATTCTGGCAGTTTCAGTGGTACCTCATTTAGAGGTAGGGATCATTCTAAGAGAGGCCATCCTAGCATACCTTCAGCTTATCAGTATGCTCATGGTGCTCATGTTTAGTCTTCATTCAGTACACTACCAACACAGAGTTCCTACCGTACTCCTTCAGCCCAGGGTTCTTCTAGTAGGTACTCGGGTTATTAGAGGTAGCCTCAGATGTAGTAGCCATTCTCAACTCGAGGTTATTTTTAGTGTGGAAAGGTAGGGCATATTAAGAGGATTGCCCTAGACATAGTAGAGGCGCAGCAGATCCGAGTTCTTATGTAGTGACTCCAGTTCCAATTGCTACACCACCAGACTCACCAACTAGAAGGGGAGCTCAGGATATCAAGGGATGCTTCATAGATGGAGGTCAGTCAGGTGGAGGTCAGGCTCACTGTTATGAATTTTTGGGTTGCCCTGAGGCAGAGGCCTCTGATGTGGTTATTACATGTATTATTTCAGTCTATCACAGATGCATCAGTTATATTTTATCCTAGTCCTACATATTCCTATGTGCCATCGTACTTTGTATCGTATTTGGATTTTCCCCGTAGTACTATTGAAATTCATGTTCATGTATCTACACCTGTGGGTGACTCTATTTTTGTGGATCATTTATATCGTTCTTGTTTTGTTACCATTGGGGGCTTTGAGATCATTGTTGATCTCTTGCTGCTTAGTATGGCAGATTTTGATGTGATATTGCACGGTGTTGATTGGTTATCTCCTTATCATACTATTCTTAATTGCCATGCTAAGACCGTGATGTTAGCTATACCAGGGTTGCCAAGGTTAGAATGGAAAGGTTCTCTTAGGTATACTTCTAGTAGGGTGGTTTCATTTTTGAAGGCTTAGCGAATGGTTGAGAAGGGGTGTTTGGAATACTTAGACTTTGTGAGGGATGTTAGTGTTTCCAGCAGACCTACCGGGCACGCCACCTGATAGGATATTGATTTTGGTCTTGACTTGGTGCCGGGCACTCATCCCATATCTCTTCCAACGTATTGTATGGCTCCAGCAAAGTTGAAGGAATTGAAAGAGCAGTTGAAAGAGTTGCTGGATAAGCGGTTCATCAGGCCTAGTGTATCTCCATGGGGTGTGCCGATATTGTTTATGAAGAAGAATGATGGTCCCATGAGGATTTGTATTGACTACAGGCAATTGAACAAGGTTACCATCAAGAACAAGTATCCATTGCCTCACATTAATTACTTATTTGACCATTTTTAGGGTCCTAGGGTATTCTCGAAGATTGATTTAAGATCGATGTATCACTAGTTGAAGATCAGGACTTCAGATATTCCCAAAATGGCTTTTAGGACTCCTTATGGGCATTATGAGTTTTTAGTGATGTTTTTTAGTCTGACTAATGCCCCAGCAACCTTCATGCATTTGATGAACAGTGTGTTCCATCCGTATTTTGATTCTTTTGTCATTATGTTCATTGATGATATCATGGTGTATTCTCGTAGTGCTGGGGAGTACGCGCAGCATTTGAGGACTATACTTCCAATTTTTAGGGAGAAGAAGTTGTATGCTAAGTTCCTCGATTGTGAGTTCTAGATGGAGTCGGTGGTATTCTTGGGCCACATGGTATCTAAGGTGGACCCGCAGAAGATTGAAGCAGGTCACAGTTGGCCAGACCTTCTACCATAACTCAGATCAGGCATTTCTTAGGCCTGGCTAGGTATTATCGTCGCATTGTCAATGGATTTTCATCTGTTGCAGCTCCATTGACTCAGTTGACTCAGAAGGGCGCTATGTTCAGGTGGTCAGATGAGTGTAAGGAGAGCTAAAAACTATTGACTACGACTCCAGTTTAGGTACTGCCCTTAGGATCGGGGTTGTACACAATCTATTATGATGCTTCAAGGGTGGGTTGTAATGACACATCCGGTAGTTTTGAGTGTTGTAGCCTCGTTACCATATTTACTGCTTATACTATGCTAAATTGTCATTATATGACTTGCCGGGGTAGTTGGTTCGGTTCCGGAGATTTTTTGAGATGAGTTAAGACACTTAGTCTCAAGGTTGGAAGCTAAGTTAACAAGTTTGACTGGATGTTGACTTATGTGTAAATGGGTCCGGAATGGAGTTTTGATGGTTTCGATAGCTCCGTTGGTGATTTTGGACTTAGGAGTGTCTCCGGATAGTGATTTGGAGGTCCGTAGTTGATTTAGGCTTAAAATGGCAAAATTTAGAAAATTAGAAGCTTTGGAAATTTAGAAGTTTGACTGAGAGTTGACTTTGTGATTACCGGGCTTGGATTTGGGTTCTGGGAGTTGGAGTAGGTCCGTTGTGTCATTTATGACTTGCGCGCAAAATTTAAGGTCAATCGGACTTGATTTGATAGGTTTCGGCATCAATTGTAGAAGTTGGAATTCCTTAGTTTTCAGTAGGCCTGAATTGGGGTGCGATTCGTGTTTTCGTTGTTGTTTGATGTGATTTGAGGGCTATACTAAGTTCGTATTGTGTGTTAGGACTTGTTGGTGTATTTGGTTGAGGTCCCAGGAGCCTCGAGTTAGTTTCGGATGGTTAACAGATCAAATTTTGGACTTGGGAGATTGCTAAAGTTTTTCTGTTGTACATGTCTAGTTTCCTTCTATGGTATCACGTGGTTAGGTCCGCGATCACGAAGGCTTGTTTGGGCAACTGTTATTTTTACTCTATGCATTTGTGAGATGAGGGCTGCAATCACGTAGTTTGAGAAGCAGTAAATCGAGAACGCATGGGCTAGGCCGTGTTCGCGAAGAGGAAATGAGGCAGGAGCTGAGTTGATGCATTTTTTCTTCGCGATCGCGTGAAGAGGGATGCGATTACGTAGGTTGCTTCGCGTTCGCATGAGTATTGCCGTGCTCGCGTAAGGTCAATTTTCTGGGCAGCTGAGTGTCTGCTTCGCGATCCCGATTAAGGGATAACTGGGCAGAATTTAAAGTATAAAAAATGAGGGTTTGAGTTTATTTTACAATTTGATTTTGGGAGCTCGGTTGGAGGCGATTCTTGGAGAGATTTTCAAGGGAGTGATTGGGGTAAGTGATTTTTACTTGGTTTTTGTTAAATGCCATGATTATATGTTTGATTTCATCATTTAATTAGTGATTTGTGTTGAAAAATTGGGGGAAAATGGAGAAAACCTCTTCGGCAGAATTTTGGGGATTTGAACGAGATTTTGGTATCGGATTTGAGTAATTTTGGTATGAGTGGAATCGTGGTTGAATGAGTATTCGTATTTTGTAACTTTCATTGGATTCTGAGACGTGAGACCGGGGGTTGACGTTTTAGTTGACTTTTTTCCTTTTGATTAAGAACTTAGTATTTTCTTATGGAATTGATTCCTTTAGCTCGTGTTGATTGTATCGAATTGTTTGTGGCTAGATGCGAGGTGTTCGGAGGCCTATTCTCAAGGCAAGGGCTTACTAGAGTAAAGATTTAAATGGTTTGAGGTAATTAACACTTCTAAACTTGGTTCTAAGGGTAGAAAACCCCGAATTTGCGTGTTATATGATCGGTGTTGAGGTGACGCGCATGATAGGTGATAGGCGTATGGGCTTGCACCATAGGAATTGCGACTTTGTTGATTCCGTGGAACTGTATAGTTGAATAATCTTGTTGTTATCCGTATATTCTCCATGGTTTAGAGAAATTGAGCTGCGAGTGATGTTAGAAATAATGCTTAGGCTAGATGCTGGTACTATTGGAACCCACAAAGGTCGTGTTGCATGTTGAATTATTTTTCTTAATTTGCAAATTATGTATTCAGTCATAGTTATTATTTGCATATCATATCTCAGTCTCTGTTGCCATTTATTGATAAATCATATCATCATTGTTTGGGCTAATTATCATGATTTTTGTGAGCCCGAGAGACTGGAGAGATTGATGACTGAGTGAGGCCGAGGACCTGATTGTGAGGATATTTATGGGACCGGGCTGCATGCCACAGCATGTTTTAACAATTCATGCCATGATTGGCTTATTATAGCGCTTAGGATGGATTTGCCCCTCCGGAGTCTACACACCCACAGTGAGCGCAGGTACCTACTGAGTGCGAGTACGAGTGTCGAGCACGAGTGCCGAGCAATTGGGAAGATTGGGTGACTGTGACGATGGAGTGACTATGAGGACTGAGTGACTGTGAGGAATGCGTGACCGTGAGGATGGAGTGAATGGGAGGACTGAGTGATTGATACTCTGAGAGTATGTATATGATTTCATCACTGTTTTGTACTCCAGTTGGCATACGTAACTGACATATAGATATCGAGATGTATCATTTCTTATCTCAATTGTATTTGGCATATCCTACATGTTTGGGATTTATCTGTTAAATTTGGAAGCATGTCTACCTTTCTGTATCGTATTTCTGTAACTAAACTGTGCTATGTGAAGCTCGTCACTTATTTCAGCCCAATAGTTACACTTGTTACTTAATGAGTTGGTTGTACTCACGCTACACCCTGTACTTCGTGTGCAGATCCAGGTGTTTCCAGATACGGTGGTTGCTAATTCGCATAGTTGTTCAGTCATTCGGAGATTTTCGAGATAGCTACTCTGGCGTCCGCAGACCTTGACTCTCCTCCCCTATCCCTCAATTTTATTTATTCAGTTTCTGCTTTCTTAGACAGAGTATCAGATTATGTATTTGTATAGATCCTCATGAACTTAGTGACACCCTAGTTTTGGGAAACATCTGTATTGAGTTGTGACGGGTTTTATCAGTTTTTATGCGATTTTTATTAATTAAACATGTTTTAGTATATTTTAAATTTGAAAGTATTGGAAGTGTCTAAGTAGTCGGCTTGCCTAGTATCTTGATAGACGCCATCACGACTGATTGAGTTTAGGGTCATGACAAGTTGGTATCAGAGCCTAGGTTACATAGGTCTCACGAGTCATGAGTAGGTATAGTAGAGTCTTGTGGATTGGTACAGAGTCGTCTGTACTTATCTTCGAGAGGCTGCCAAATCCTTAGGAAACTTCACATCCTTGTATTCTTGTCATGCGAATTTGTTGATTCTGGGAACTAAACTTATGTTATTCGATTATCTCACAGATGGTTAGGACACGTGCTACCAGGCCGGACGGACAGCCACCAGTACCGCCAGCTAGGGCCATGAGAGGCCGGGGACACAGTAGGGGCAGAGGTGCAGCTCGTACAACAGCTAGAGCAGCAATTGCAGATCCACCAATTACCCCAGCTCAGGAGCAGGTTTCAGATGTGTTTGAGACTGTTGGGCCAGCTCAGGCTCCAGTTGTGCCCATTGTGATTCCAGGCCTTCAGGAGGCTTTGGCTCAGATACTAACTATGTGCACTAGCGTTGCTCAGGCGGTTTTCGTTCAGACCACGCCAGCCACTTCACAGGTCGGGGGAGGTACTCAGACTCTCGCCGCATGTACTCCAGAGCAGGTGATGTAGGGGCTTCAAACACCGGGAGTACTACCAGCCCAGCCAGTTGCAGTTGCTCAGGCCAGGTGGGTCTCGTTATGAGTGATGATGGGTAGAAGAGACTAGAGAGATTTGGGAGACTCCAGCCTCCATCTTTCAGTGGGGCTGAGTCAGAGAATGCCCATGACTTCTTGGATAGATGCCAGTGAATTCTTCGTACGGCGGGTATTCTGGAGACTAGTGGGGTCTCATTTGCTACTTTTCAGTTTGCTGGGGCTGTCTTTAGGTGGTGGGAGGCCTATGAGAGGAGAAGGCCAATCGGTGCTGCACCATTTTCATGGCATGCATTCTCCGTTATATTCTTGGAGAAGTTTATGCCACAGACCCGCAGGGAGGAGCTGCGCAGGCATTTTGAGCATCTACGTCAGGATGGCATATTTGTGACCCAGTATGAGATGAGATTTTCATAGTTGGCTCATCACGCAGTTTGGTTGGTTCCTACTGAGAGGGAGAGGATTAGGAAGTTCATTGATGGACTCCACTATCAGTTGTATTTTGTTGTGACTCGGGAGAGTGTATTTAGTGCTCGGTTTGACGAGGTGTTTGATATTGCTCGGCAGATAGAGATGGTCCGTAGTTAGGAGTGTGAGTAGAGGGAGGCCAAGGGGCCTCGTGGTTCGGGTGTTTTCAGCGTTGTTTTCTTTCTGGGGGTCAATTCCACCACAGCAGGGGTCGTCCTTATAGGCTCGTTCAGATGGCTCTTCCAATTCATCATGGCACAACTAGCCATGGATCATACAGTGCTCGTCTGGGTCAGTCATCTCTTAGTGCTCTCCCAGCTCATAGTTCATCCTGTGCTCCATCGGTTCAGGGTTCATCTATGCCAGGCCTTATTTGAAGTCCCGACAGATGGTTGGGAAGGGGTGTTTGTCATATTTGGCCTTTGTGATGGATGTTGGTGCTGATGCCCCTGCTATTGATTCTATTCCGGTGGTACGAGACTTTCCGGATATGTTTCCTGCAAACCTGCCAGGCACTCGGCATATTTCTATTCCTTCGTATCGTATGTCACCAGCTGAGTTGAAGGAATTGAAAGAACAGCTTCAGGAACTTCTTGATAAGGGGTTTATTAGGCCTAGTGTGTTGCTTTGGAATGCACCGGTTATGTTTGTGAAGAAGAAGGATGGTACTACGCGGATGTGCATCGACTATAGGCAGTTGAACAAAGTTACAATCAAGAACAAGATCTTTTGCTATGCATTAATGATCTATTTGACCAGCTTCAGGGAGCGAGCGTGTTCTCTAAGATTGATTTGAGGTCTGGGTATCACCAGTTGAAGATTTGGGACCCGAATATTCTATAGACAACATTGAGGACCCGTTATGGTCACTATGAGCTCCATATGATGTCTTTTGGGCTGACCAATGTCCCAGAAGCATTCATACATTTGATGAACAGTGTATTTCAGCCATATCTCGACTCGTTTGTTATAGTATTGAGTGATGATATCTTGGTGTACTCACGTAGCCAGGAGGAGCATGCCCAACATTTCAGGATTGTATTACAGCGGCTGAGGGAGGAAAAGCTTTATGCCAAGTTCTCCAAGTGTAAGTTTTGTCTTAGTTCGATGGCGTTCTTGGGGCATGTAGTGTCCAGTGAGGGGATTAAGGTGGATCCAAAGAAGATAGAGGTGGTACAGAGTTGGCCCAAAACCGTCCTCAGCTACTGCGATTCAGAGCTTTCTCGTCTTGCACTACAAGAAAATGAGCCTTTAGCGAGGGGAAATCTGGTCGTTAAAAGTCCAATTTAGGTCGTTATAAGTTGATAACGACCGAAAAAATTTTGGTCGTTAAAAGTTAACAACCGGTTTACAATATGGTCATTAAAGGTTATTTAGCGATGGTATAATTTTCGGTTGTTATACATACTTTATAGCGACATGATTTTTCCCTCACTAATTTGTTATCCGGTCGTTAAAAGTCTTTAATGACAACAATGTATTAAGTCAATTCGAGTGCTTTAAGCGACCGATTGTTACACCCCATATTTTCGTACGTGAAAGTACGCCATAAATAAATTGATGAAAGCTCGGAAATGAGATGTTACATCCCGTATTTTTGTACATTAAAGTTTCGTCGTAAGTTAATCGATGTAAGCTCGGGAATGAGATTATTTTGGAATTATAAGTATTATGTTATTTCAACCAAGTGGTAAGTAAATTCGTGAAGGTGATAGGGTAAGTGAATTGAAGAAAATGAGTCTTCGTCGAAGTTTGTCATTTTGAGAAAATAAAATACCGTCCGGATTATAATACCCAGTATTTATGGACTAGTACCATACAAGGTACCATATGGCCATAATAGTAAGGTGTACAAAGTGTGTTAAAAGTGAATAGTATTTTAAATTATTTGAGATAATTTTTAATTATGTGCATAATCGGGTAATTAATAAATTTTAGTGAGAGATTATTTAGAAATTTATGGATAAAATAATTAAGTGTGAATTTTGGATAATTACTAGGGGACAAATATCCACGTGCGAGTGAGGAAATTTGGCAGCAAATTGCCGTTTCTTCATGACCTTAAGAAGGTGGTGGCATCATTTAAAGAGATGTGTAACTTTATCTCATTTTGGTGGAAAGATGCTATTAAGCCTTATGACTACAAAATGAAAAGGGCTTCAGCAAATGGAATTGCTCTCTAAATTCACAAAATGAAATTGAGGCTTAGGACTACATGTTACTATGGATGGAATTCAAGACTTCATAATGAATCATTTACAAAGGCTTATGGCAACGTAGTTCACTTCAAGAAAAGTCATGAAAGATTTTGATCAAATTCATTTAAGAAAGATGTCATACGGAGTTGCTTTGGCAAAGTGAATTGCTTCAACAAAATTCAAGCAAAGTTTTCTTAGCATCTTAGCAACGTGGGATTTTACAATTATAAGGAAGTACGTTGTAATCTTTCTCAAAAACAACAAACGGATTTTTTCCTACTTCGATCCGCCGTTAAATATTTTCGCAATTGACATGTATTAGAAGGATTGTTAAGAAAATCGACTCAGGTATGTTAAGGCTATCCTTTCTCTCTTCTTGGCATGATCAATATGATACAAACGAAACGAGCAAATGCACAATTTTCATAACTGACTCTATTCATAGAAGTATTAGGGGTGTCTATATTCTTGATTTCACATATGAATTATTATTATATCTTCTGTTCATGGGTCTCAAAAAAATACGTATTTGATAAAGTTTACCCGAAAGGCATAATTGTCTTATGACATTCCGAGAGATTTTATTGATGTACTTCTCATGCATTGCATTCATTTACATTGACCCATGACCAGATGACGTTATATACGTGTATATATGTATATTATATGTATATGGGATATGGGAAAAGGTTACATCGTTATATACGCACCACCACCTGATCAGCTGGTATACGTTGATGAATTGCCCATAGTAGCCGAGATGATATGATGGGATGCCCTCAGAGGCTTGATGATGTTATGAACACATATACCTAAGTATGGTATGACATTATATGCATATGCATGACATTGTAAATATTAATGTTTCACCTAGCTATTCAGACTTACATGTCGAGTCTTTTACTCCATGTTTATCTCATATCTATTATATACTGATTTTTATTCCTTACATACTCGGTACATTATTTGTACTGACGTCCCTTTTGCCTGGAGACGCTGCGTTTCATGCCCGCAGGTCCTGATAGACAGGTTGAGAGTCCTCCAAGTAGGCTATCAGCGCAGCGGAAGGTGTTGGTGCGCTCCATTTGCTCCGAAGTTACTTTTGTGGTCAGTATGATTAGGACATATACTGATTAGTATGGCGGGGCCCTGTCCCGACCATTATGATAATTATGTACTCTTAGAGACTTGTAGATATATGTCGTGTACGTGAAAGATTGTACGGCCTTGTCGGCCTATATTTTGAGTTTATATATGATCATGTTAACCTATTAGGCTCGTATGTCACGTGTATATGATGATGTAATAAGAAAGATACGTTATATTTGTACTCGGTTGAATAAGGTACCGGGTGCCCGTCGCGGCCCATCGGTTTGGGTGCATGACACCAATATTCCTTTCATTAATTGTATAATTACTTTTAACACCCAAAATTCCCTTCGTTAATAGTCATTTATCTATTTGAGAAATATGTCGTTAAAAAATTTTAATGACTATATTTTTCTTCTCTAATATGAAAATGTAATAAATATAATTAAGAAAATTTAAATTACATGAAAAGTAACAATTATTTACATGCTTTCATACACGCTCAACAATATTAGAAAATTAACCAAATACTTGATATCTTGTTAATACAAAGAACTAAAATATCCTATTTACCAGAAACCAATCCAATTTGTAAGAAACCATCTTAGTATAACAATAAAATTAAAAATAATGCAAACCCAGCCAGGAGGCTACTAGAAGCATAAAGTGAGGTGAGTTAAACATCATTTTGAATAATTTCCAAAAAAGAAAAGTAAAATTGCAGCATATATATGTACATAAGATATTGTCTTTAAACCGTCGTTGACAAACCAAAATCCTCTTATACCTCAATTTGATCTACACTTTCTTCAAGGATAGGTTCTTCGGAATTCAAATTTTTAAACTGTTAAAATAATAAATTTATGCCATTAGTAACAAAGAATAAACAACTAAAGAAAAAAGATCAAATCCATTAAAGGCTACACTGATGGCTATAAATAAGGAAGTGAAAAAATACAAAGATGAAATGACATAACGGTATATAGTATTGTAGCAAGAACACGACACATTAAATTTCCTATATGTGAAGACGTAGATCGTAAGAAGACTAAATGATAGTTCTACATCATCCAATCTTGTCACGCTAAAACATGCACAACGAGTGTGACTTTTGGGAAGCAAATCCCATATAGAGCTTCTTGAAATTCTACAGATTAAGAAGAAGAAGAAGAAAACCAAGAACCAATAGGAGAGATTTAGAACCAAAGAATGAATCACGTTGCAGCCGAAAGTAATTGCCGATAAAGTAATTTAGTTTCTTTTACCCTTATTATTTTTTGTTGTTTCACATAAAACCAACAACCAACATTAACATCTTAAATGAACGTCTCAGGATGAACATAATTTTAATTGCTTGCAATCCTAGTTACTCGATCCTTTACGCCCATTCTATAACTTGGAATGGTTACAGTACCCTTACTAGTGTCGCTAAGACACATCAGCGCTAACCACCTGAAGTCTAACCACATTTGTTGCTGCTGTGATAACAAGAACACCAGGCGTTCATATTGAGATTGTTACTGAGCATTCACTGAAAACCACGGATCTTATTAATTTTGCCGCTCAAGCATTAAAAAAGAAATGAATTATTTTCGACAATTTCTTCAAGTGATTAACACCTGAACTATAACAACTCAAGGGCAAGGCTCCATGTTTCTTGGGTTGCAAAAGCTAACAAAATTCAATAATTGGACAACGATAGTTGTGGTATCAATTACAAAATTAAAGCAGATACTACAAGAATAACATGGGAAGGTGACTCCATACCTCTTTATTCTCTAAACTCTCATGCCCAAATCTTATGTCAAAAAGTTCTCTGATTAGATACGCTTTGTTTTGATCAGTTACATTTAGTTTTTCTAGACTTCCCGATAATAAAATATTAAAAAAATATTCAAGTTCCTCAAAATAATGAATGTTGTTCATTTTTAATCAACTAAATAATTCTAAGATACAGGAATAGAGAAACTAAAGTACTGTCTCTAATGTCTTAAAGTCTTCACCTTCAACAATTATTTGAAGGAATGAAAATAAAGAATATTTAATATTAAGGTTACGGGAAAGATTCTACTAAGGGAAAAAAAGAAGACATGTTTCAATAGCAAAAACTAAGAGATCACCTTTAGCAATCTAGTACCTCAATACAAATTATACATGCAACATTGATTGAAGCCATGTTCCTCAGGAAAAACTTAAGGCCCGATTGCAACTTTCTTACATCATTTATCTAAAACTCTTTTTCTTCACAGCTCCTATGCCATAAATAGGCTCAAGAATAGACACCACACTGGCCAAATGCCACAGTGAACTGATGTAAACATGAACCACAAGGAATAGTACAAACATAACGAAAAAGGAGTAAATTAAAGGAACAAATTCACATTCTGAAAAAATAAGGTAGCTTTTTCATTGACAACCTCCATGAAGAATGATATTTTATGAAAAAGAGATTATTTCCATTACTTGTTTGATTGACTATATTTTTGTTTATTCATAGACCTTAATGACAATAACAATAACATACCCGGTATTATCCCATACTGTGGGGTCTGGGGAGGGTAGTGTGTATGTAGATCTTACCCCTACCTTGTGAGGATAGAAAAGTTGTTTCTAATAGACCCTCAGCTCAGGAAACACGCCAAATATGTACTACAGAAAATAAAAAGGATGCAAGGGTGAGCGTTCACAAAGAAGCACAGTTGCTTTTTCCTTGAGTAGAAGAGCTTTTATCCAAATCTCTAGTAAAAGTTCAGAACTCATATATATACGACCCTCTTGTACGCTAACACAAATGAATTATTAGTACTAACAGAAAAGTAGTGTCTACAACTTCTGCAATACTTAAAACTTGGAGACTCAAATGATGGAAGATCTTATCAAGCTTCATGATTTTCCCAAGTTGGAGGTTAACTTTAGCTGGCAGTAAGAATTAGGAAATTTCACTCAATACTTGACTATAAACTTCAGAATCAGTTTGAGTTGAACCAGGTTCTAGCTTCTAACTCTCAACATGAAGTTTGAAAAGGAAAAGGGAACACAATGAGGTGAACTAATAAAAAGCCTCTCGAAATCCTGCACAATTATCTAGCAAATGTAAGTCCCAATTCTAATTCACTAAAAAGGGTGTTCAAAAACTAATGTTATGGCCTGTAGGCTAATCTTTACCCTACGCAAATTTCCAATGCAGATATAATTCACACACCATTAGCTGAGTTTTTCAAACAAACAGGACTTAATGACATAAAGAAAAAATTCACATGAGCATTGCAATATTTTCATCACATAGTAAAATAGGATTTTCGATCCACTAACTTGTTAAATGATTCAATCTATTGATCACTTGAAGATGGTGATGAAGGCTGATCAAACACTATCTTGCAAGCTGTGTGTATTTACTCCCTGGCTCATCATATTTATTCTCTAGCCCTTCCAAACGTCCTTTGAGTGATTCATTTTCTTTTACAGTAGCATTCAGCTGTTCCAACAATGCAGCTTTAGAGGAGTTACCACCTTTCAACTCCTTAGCAGTTATCTCACCGCCAAATCCAACTATATGACTCTTTCGTTGAGGTCCGAAGCACCTCTCTACAACCTCAATGTTTGTAAGAGATGATTCAGATTGCACCAATTCTATTATTTTATCCTGTAAAATGAATAATAATTTAATTAAAATAATACAACACAGTAAATAAATAATATAAATTGAAATTTATCAATAAACATACATATTTCTCATTGGTTAGAGGTTCGACAAACTTGTTGTTCTTCTTACGCGCCTATAAAAAAAGTTACCACATCTGGTGGATTACCATCTTTACCTCCCTTCTCATTTAAATAAATAAGTCAAAGAAATCTTTGTAACAAAAATGAGGTTTCTTAAAAGAATTGTAAGATTTACTTACTAATTCATAAATGATTTCCCTAATTAGCTTACTACCCGTAAGATGAGGCATACTCAACTTAGATCTATTGACCGAGTTTCTTGTACTTATCTCCAAAATTAACAACATACCGGCAAAATTCTGGTTAGCCACTTAATACAACATGATGTTAATAAATAGCAATGAAATCATACCTTAAATGTTTGAGTAAAAAAATGCTCCTTGACCAGCCATTCCTAGTCACTCTTTTCTACCCCATTTGGTACATCTTTTAGAGCAAAACGGAATAGCTTAGACTTAATATTTTTGTGCATCGATCCTCTCCAATTGTTTAACGACCCGACTGGTCGTTTTGCTTTCTAGAACCCCGTTCCCCTAAATTAGACTTCCTGTATATAATTTTACTATTTTATGACTTGCGGAATGGTTAGTTCGGGATTCGGAAGGGTTCGGATTGAAATCAAAACACTTGGTTCCTTAAGGTTGGCCAAAAAGGCCAAGTTTGACTTCGGTCAACATTTTGAGTAAACGACCTCGAAATAGGGATTTGACGGTTTCAATAGATTCGTATGATGATTTCGGGCATGGGCGTATGTTCGGATCAGGTTTTGGATGACGCGAAAGCGTTTTGGCGCCTAATAGTGAAAGTTGATTCTTTGAAGGTTTTAGAAGTTCTTTAAATTTCGTTTGGAGCGGGTTTTGATGATATTGAGGTTCTAAAGGAATTCTGAGATCGAAAATAGTTTTGTAATGCCATTTAAGACTTATACGCAAAATTTGGTGTCATTCTGAGTAGTCTAAGTATGATTCGGCGCATTCCGAACAATTTGGAAAACATGAAATGCATATTTGGATTCAATTTAGTTTTGGGGTGCGATTCTTTGTTCCGTTGTTGATTTTCATGTTTTGAGAGTTCGGTCAGGTCCGTATCATGCTTTTAGACTTGTTGGTGCCATTAGACGGGACCCCGAGTGGCTCGGGTGAGTTTCGGGCCCCTCGGAGCAAAGTTAGAAAAACCAAAAAATTTCAGTTCTGGTTTCCTTCTTCGCGAACGCGGAAGGCCTCTCGCATTCGTGTAGAAGGAACTGGGGCTGGGGGATTTTGTGCTACGCGTTTGCGATAGCTAGTCAGCGTTCGTGAAGGTCTGGGACCGGTGACCTTCTCGTTCGCATGAGGCGACTCGCATTCACGTAGAGGAGCCTGGGATGGTCTTGGGCCGCTGATTGTTCTTCGCGTTTGTGGAGCAGCCCTCGCGTTCGCAAAGGGTAGGCCAAGCCAGCCTCCGCATTTGTGATGCCTTGGACGCGTTGGCGATGTGTTGTCTCCGAGGGCCAGAGCTGTTTGCCTTCGTGAACGCAAGGACCCTTCCGCGTTCTCAAAGAAGGAGGCAGTTGGGCAGTGAAGTTTTAAAACGGGACTTAGGCATTTTGGGGGGTCATTTATTACACTCTTGGGTGAGTTGAGAGCTTTTAAGGAGGGGATTTCGACCTATCACTGTAAGGTAAGTAATTCATACCTAATGTGAGTTTAATACATATATTATGGGTGGATTCTAACATGAAAATGTTTTAGAAATCATGGGTTTAGATGAAAAACCTAGGTTTTGATAAAAATGAGATTTTACCACGAAAATGGTTATGGAACTTAGTGAAAATCATATATTTATGTTCCTAAGGGTATGGGTAACGACTTTCTTCAAACATTTTCGGGATCCGGGCACATGGGCCGGGGGGTGAATTTTAGGAATCTTGCATTTAGAGTTGGGTAATCACTTTAATAGTTGGGATATGAACTTTTGAGCATAAATTGATTAATTTATATAATACTAGTAGTTGTGTCCGCGCTTCGCGCGGTAATAAAAAACCTAAATAATATTTTAGGAATATTTTAGTCTAAATATCTTAAAAGATTAGATTTTAAGTTGTGATCTATTTTATTATTAAGAATTAACATCGCTTAAGTCTTTTTAGTTTTTTAAGATAAAAAGAAATATTAATCTTTTTATGTGAGCGTGTAACAAATTTATAAGCATGGCTTTTCCGCTATACATTTACTACAAATATCAAACATTTTTCTTTTTAAGTATCCAACTTTTTTTATTCTAGTTAAATACAAAACACTTTCGTAAAATTCTCGTTGTTTAAAATGTAAAAAGAAAGGATACCACAAAAATAACACCTCAACTTAGCAAAATATTTCAAATATTAAACTTTGCGCGAGACATATTCCTATACTTGTTACAAGTAGACATTCTTAGGATAAATGACGCTCTATAGCCCCTCAAAATTTTAATAACCCATATTTTTTCATTGACATGAAATGTCCCTCCGGCCCAAACATATTACATCTAATAGTCCAAAATATCTATTTTATATTTTTATGTATAGTGACAGTCTAGTTTGTATATTTTTTTGTATAGTGACAGTCTATTTAGTATATTTTTTGTATAGTGACAGTCTATTGTATATAAATTGTACAGTGACATTCTATGGTATATAAATTGTATAGTGACAGTCTATTTAGTATATTTTTTGTATAGTGACAGTCTATTTTGTATATATTTTATATAGTGACAATCTATTTTGTATATTGACAGTCTATTTTGTATAGTAACAGTCTATTGTATATAAATTATATAGTGACAGTCTATTTAGTATATATTTTGTATAATGATAGTTTATTTTGTATATATTTTGTATAGTGACAGTCTAGTATATATAAATTGTATAGTGACAGTCTATTTAGTATATATTTCAACGTTATGCATAGTTATCTGAGAAAGAACAATCATAAAACCTCTACAATTCAAAAATAGCTTATGGTTTCCTAGATACTTGCTTCTTAGCCGTTATTATTGTTTGAGAGTAACCACGTTTTGTGGCTACCAGGTGATATAAGTTTGGCTCGAATGGCTGTAAATGAATTTTAATTTGCTCGATTTCTTATGCACCTGATGTTGCTATGTAGAAAGTGTATTTTCTTTCTATAGAAAAAAGTTAAAAATTTATTTTTTACGGCCTGTCTTTCATTAAAATATCTTTTTCCTACTCTTTTATATTAAACTTTAATATGTTCTTATTTTTTCTTTTCTTCTCTTCCTATCTTTTCTTTTTTTCCCTACCATATCTCTTTTGTAAATTTTCCATGTACATTTTCCTTCCCTTCCATTCTTTTGCTTTTTTCCTCTCGCAACTCAATTGACATGAAAGTCACACTAAGTGTTTGACAACACTTTAATAATTTAACACCTTTTAGCAGTGTTGCAACATGTATAAGTTGGATAAAATAACTTCAAATTCGATGAGTTACTCAGTTCATGCAGCTATCTTCCGGGAAAAAAAATATTTTTTCTTTGGATAAAATAATACCATATTACTCAGATACCGATATATTGTAGAGTATGAAAGTTTTATACCTGATATAACACATCTCAATTAAAAAAGAGTTTTAAATATTTGAAAAGAAACAATCAACCTTGAGAAAATAAGGTTTATTGATTTAGATGATATAACCACTTCTAGGTCCCCAAAAAAATGAACCAAAGAATAAGAGAACATCAATTGAAAACGATAGTGACCAGCAAAAAATAATACATGAATGACCATTGAAATAAAAATACATCCACCAAATCAGAGAAATAGAAGAGAACAAACAACCTTTTGAAACAATTATTATCAGGCAGAAACAACACATCAATGAATAATCAAAAAGAAAAATGGTAGAGTAACAGTGTTATAGATCAAACAAATTATATAAAGATAAACAACACAAAAAGGAAAAAAAGATTTCAACCGGATTTTATCTCCTCCATATTGAATCAGTGGTATTAATAATAGAAGATTTTATGAATGGAAAAGGAGATTTTAATTGGTGAAGGGCAGGTGAGAGAAGGAACGGGAAGAAATTGCGAGGCTATTTATAAAGATTAAAAAACATGGCTCTTGGAAGAGAAAGAGAGGGAGGCTAAATAAGAAGATTAAAAGACATGATTCTTGGTTTTTATTTTGAAGCAAATATATGGGGAAAAAATGAACAAAGCAAAAAATAATAATAAATAAATAATAAAATATATAAATAATAATATATATATATATATGATTCCTAATAAATAGTACCGAATAGAAAAAAAAATATTCAAAATAACAATGGAAACATAATAATAGTTATCTTTAATTTCAAAATCCTTCCTCTGCATCATAAATTGATAACCATTATGTATATGATCAGTCATTATGTGCATCATAAAAAGAAAAATCAGATTCATTGATTCTTCGAAAGTAACCCGTAATTAGATAAGTCGAAAGATTTAAAGAGATATGTACCAAAATCATATCGAAGTAGCACTCCATTGTAGAAAAGTTAAAGAAACGCAGTTGATGCCCGGTGACATCATGAAGAACGTATTTCGTTGAGAATGAAGAAAGTTCTACATACAAAAGAAACAATGAAGAGTTAAATGAAAATGATTAAAATAAGAATATAAAAAATTAACACACCTCATGAATAATTCCACCAGTTATGAAAGATTTCGTTGGACTTTGAAGTAGAATGCAAAATTGGAAGGCCCTTCGGGATTTTCGTTTTCTTAATAGCAATTGAATTTAAGGACTTTTAATATATAGAAAGGAACGATTGTTTCCGATCCCTAATGGTGACGTTTTGCATTCTTTGAACGTTTTGTTATTGAAGGACTTGGGGAGGTGCCTTTTCAATTAACCGTAATTAGTAGGGAGGTGCCTTTTCAATTAATTAAAGAAAAAATCAAAAAAGGGAGAAAAAAGATAAATATGATTCCTAACTACTGAGACATGCCACATCACTTTTTCATGTCCCTCTTTTATATATATATATATATATATATATATATATATATATATATATATAGAGAGAGAGAGAGATATAGATTAAGCAATATTTTTTATTTAGTTGAGATAGAATAGTTAAAAATTTCATGTATATACATATAAATTTAATTTTCTTTTATTGATGAAATCACAAAAGATAATACTCTATTTATCAGAATTAGAGTTTAAATGAATTTCATTTTTCATTACCGATTTTCTTTAGTCCTTTAATATGTATGGGCACTAACTTCAGAAGTTTAGTCCCATCATCGTAATTTGTAGTGTGCTAAGAGGAAACAATATCATTCCCATTAACAGTTACCAAATTGAGAGGCTATGAATCAAAACTTTCAGCAGGTACCTCATCAAATATCAGTTCTAAAGGTAAATGTTTACTTGACTCTGGGATTGATCATGAATTAAAATATGAATACTCAAGATATAGAGATTTTGGCCGTTAACTTCCGGAACCCAAACGGAGCCCTTCCGAATGACCTAGAATATAGTCTACTAGACTAGCCAAGAAAGAGTCTAGTAGACTATATTCGCCCGTGGAGGTGAGTGGAGGAAGCTGTGAAGCTTCTTACTCTAATTACCAACTTGGGACTATATTGGCCGTTAACTTCCGGAAACCCCCCCCCCCCCCCCCAAAAAAAAGGACTAACAATACATAAACACATCAACACACATTCTCAACTCAGTGCAACAAAGCTTTTTACTAAGGGAAAAAAATAACCCAGTTAATGTAGTATAAGACAGTCCTGAATCATCCTTCGCCTCAAGATTCAAGAAACAAAATAAAATAATAAAAGGTAATTCAAGCACAATACATAATAATAACACCATTATTTGATACAAATGAAAAAAGAAATTACAGCAAACGCAGGGAAAGCAAAAAGGCTCCTACAATTACTTATGGATCGATATACATGTGGATTTTCTCGTAAACTTGATAAAGGCTGCCGCCATGAACCAATGTCGATGAAATAAACTTTTTCTCTCAAATGGACTGTTAGAGAGCTTGATTTCCTTTTTCCATAGAAACATTACAAGTTAAGATAAGTCAAAAGTTGGAACAGCTATTATTGCACAGAGGACTAAAAAGATTGGCTAAAATTATCTTTCTTATGTAGCTTACCTTCCTAGATGAAGATTTTCAAACAGAATGAAGTAGATGTTTATCGTTCTGGATAAATTATTCAGCCTTGTAAAACAATATTTTCTTCAAACAACGCCTTCACCAAGATAACAAAATTTATAATATTATTAAGGCAACCTGAAAAATCAAACAATAATGTGGCAGAAATTGAGTTGATCGCATGATTTACAGTCATCAAGACAGTCATGAGCATTCGGATCCTGAGCGGCGTCGCTGCGACCTTCTGCGAGATTTATTTCCGGCGGTGATCAAATATCTTCAATTCTTCAAAATCAAAACTGCATACGAAGAAGAATAGGAATACTTTAATTTAAGCAATCATAAAATTGATAACAATTTCAGAAAGTGAGGCATTGCAAGAAGGAATAAGGAGACATTATTTAGAATTTTTACACTTTTCATAGGTAAATACCGGAGGATGAAGAAATACAGTGAAAGACCAAGTCGTTTTTCCTGGAAGCGTAAATGGTATTAATTTAAAATTTTGAATGTGACCTTTCAATAGAAAAACCAATAGTAGTTGTTTATGTAACCAATGTGACCTTTCATAAGTAAAACCGTTTAGTCTTTTACGTAACCAGATTTTCCTTTCCCTTTTTCATTTATAAGGTACGAAAAAAAAAAAGCAAAAAAATGAGATATAAGATAAGTAGGATTCTAAGTTTTTAGAGATGCCACATCAGCACTATTGGGCCCTCCTTTATAGATATATATAGATTTGACTAGTTTCGAGTTGTTTGGCACCGACTTTGAAGGTTTGAAGAATTACATTCCGAGATCGTTTACACATAGTTCAACATCCGGTTGACTTTTCCAACTTAAGCTTCTACTTTAGAGACTAAGTATCTCATTCTACTCTGAAACCACTCCGGACTCGAACCAACTAACGGGGTATATCATAATATAGCTTAAAAGCATAAAGGAAGTAGAAATAGGGGAAACGGGGCTATAACTTCCAAAACGACCAGCCGGGTCGTTACAGTTCAGCCCAATAGGCTCCCATATCCAGCACCGCCGCCTCCACGGGGTGCTCCAACGCGACCCTATTTCAGCGATATGCCGGAGAGTTCTTACCGACCGCCAGTTGTTCAGGGTCCTTCCAGTGGGTACTGTGGTCATCAGGGTTCTTCTAGTGTTTACTTCAGTGCTATGTCATAGAGTTCATATCGCCCACCAGCTATTTAGGGTTCTTTCGGTTGGTATTCAGGCCATCAGTGTCAGACTTCAGGGCAGTAGATCACCATGCCGAGAGATTGTTTTGAGTGTGAGGATCTTAGTCATGTGTAGAGATTTTTCCCCAAGCTTCGGGGCAAGGCAGTGAAGCAGGGCCAGCAACCTATGACTATAGCTCCAGTAGCCGCACCAGCTATCCGGCCGCCCAGAGGCGGAGGGCAAGTGGGTAGAGGTTGTCCTAGAGGTGGAGGTCATGCTGGAGGAGGCCAGCCAGGTGGAGCTCCAGCCAGAATTTATGCTTTTCCAGCCAGGCCAGATGTTGTGGCCTCAGATGCCGTGATCACAAGCATTATCTTTGTCTGTGACAGGGATGCTTCAGTATTATTTGATCCAGGATCTACCTATTCATAGTTGTAATCCTTGTTTTCTCATTTTTTGGATATTCCCCGTGAGTCCTTGGGTACTCTTGTTTATGTGTCCATTCCTGCGGGCGATTCTGTTGTTGTGGATCAGATTTATCGGTCCTGTATGGTTATATTTTGTAGATATGAGACTAGAGCAGATCTTCTGTTGCTTTATATGACCAACTTTGAGGTCATCCTGGGCATGGACTGTCTATCCCCATATCACGCTATCCTTGATTGCCATGCCAAGACTGTTACCTTAGCGATGCCAGAGTTGCCGAGGTTGGAGTGGAAGGGTTCATCTGTCTGTACATCTAGTCGGGTCATCTCTTTTCTGAAGGCTCGACATATGGTCGAGAAGGGTTGTTTAGCTTATCTAGCTTATGTTTGGGATACTACGGTGGAGTCTCCGGCGATTGATTTAGTACCAGTAGTCCGGGAGTTCTCCGATGTGTTTCCTTCTGATCTTCCAAGCATGCCACTAAATCATGATATTGATTTATGTATTGACTTGGCTCCAGGCACTCAGCCTATATCTATCCCACCATACCATATGACTCTGAAAGAATTGAAGGAGTTGAAGGAACAACTTGAGGAGTTGCTAGCAAAGGGGTTCGTCAGGCCGAGTGTATCACCTTGGGGTGCACCAGTATTATTTGTGAAGAAGAAAGATGGGATTATGCGTATGTGCATTGATTACCACCAGTTGAACAAAATCAATATTAAGAACAAGTACCTGTTGCCATATATTGATGATTTGTTTGACCTGTTGCAGGGTGCTAGGGTGTTTTCTAAGATTGACATGAGATCGGGGTACCATCAGTTGAAGATTCGTGACTCAGATGTTCTGAAGACTGCCTTCCGTACTAGATATGGCCACTATGAGTTTCTAGTGATATCATTCGGCTTGACAAATGCCCCAGCTGCGTTTATCGATTTGATAAACATGGTGTTCAGGCCTTATATTGACCCAGAAGGGTGCTCCGTTCCGTTGGTCCGAGGATTATGAGAGCAGCTTTAAGAAGCTCAAGACAACTTTGACTACAGCACTGGTTCTAATGTTGCCTTCTGGTTCGGGGATGTATACAGTTTATTTCAACGCTTCGCGTGTTGGTTTGGGTTGTGTACTGAAGCAGGACGGGAGAGTTATTGCATATGCTTCGCGTCAGCTGAAGATTCATGAGAAGAATTACCTTGTGCACGACCTAGATTTAGCCGCAATTGTTCATGCTCTTAAGATCTGGAGGCATTATTTATATGGGGTGTCTTGTGAGGTTTACACTGATCATCACAACTTGCAGCATTTATTCAAGCAAAGGTATCTTAATTTGAGGCAGCGTAGATGGTTTGAGTTATTGAAGGATTATGACATCACCATTATTTATCATCTGGGCAAGGCGAACATAGTCGCAGATGCCTTGAGTAGGAAGGCAGAGAGTATGGGTAGCTTGGCATTCATTCTAGTAGAGGAGAGGCCACTAGCCTTGGACATCCGGTCCTTGGTTAACTGACTTGTGAGGTTGGATATTTCAAAGCCCAACTGAGTTTTTGCTTGCGTCGTTGCCCAGTCTTCACTATTGGAGCAGATCAAGGCTCGGCAGTTTGATGATTTGCAACATTTGGTTCTCAGAGAGACGGTACTACTGGGTGGTGCCAAGGAGGTTTCTATTGGCAAGGATGGTATTCTGCGACTCTAGGGTCATCTATGTGTTCCTAATGTCGATGGCTTGAGGGAGAGGATCCTAGAGGAGGCGCAAAATTCTCGATATTCCATTCACCCAGGTGCTACGAAGATGTACCGCGACCTGAAGCAACATTAATGGTGGTGGCGGATGAAGAAAGACATAGTTGAGTATGTAGCTAGATGCTTAAATTGCCAGCAGGTTAAGTATGAGCACCAGAGGCCAGGAGGCCTACTCCAGCAGATGACTATACCTGAGTGGAAGTGGGAGCGCATCACTATGGACTTTGTAGTCGGGTTGCCGCGGACTTTGCGGAGGTTTGATGCAGTTTGGGTCATTGTAGACAGATTGACCAAGTCGGCACACTTTATTCCTGTGATGACTACATTTACCTCAGAGAGATTGGCCCAGATTTATATCCAGGAGATAGTTCGGCTACGTGGTGTGCCCGTTTCCATTATTTCAGATAGAGGTCCTCAGTTTACATTACATTTCTGGAGAGCGGTACAGAGTGAGTTGAGGACCCGTGTTGAGCTCAGCACAACATTTCATCCGCAGACCGACGGTTAGTCGGAGCGAACAGTTAAGGTATTGGAGGACATGCTCATGTGTGATTAACTTTGGAGGGCAGTGGGATCGATTCTTGCCTTTGGCCGAGTTTGCTTACAACAACAGCTATCAGTCCAGCATCGAGATGGCTCCATTCGAGGCTTTATATGGTCGGCGGTGTCGTTCCCCCACTGGATGGTTTGAGCTCAGCGAGGATAGGTTGTATGTGACTAATTTGGTGAAGGATGCCTTGGAAAAGGTAACGTTGATTCAGGAGCGGCTTCGCACAGCTCAGTCCCGATAGAAGAGTTATGCGGATCAGAAGGCACGTGATTTATCATTTATGGTGGGCGAGAAAATTCTCTTGAAAGTCTCACCGATGAAGGGGATTATGAGATTCATAAAGAAGGGCAAATTGAGCCCAAGGTTTATAGGCCCATTTGAGGTGTTGAGGTGAGTTGGGGAGGTTGCTTATAAGCTTGCTTTGCCTCCCAGTCTATTGGGAGTTCACCCGGTTTTCCACATGTCGATGCTCCGGAGGTATCATCCCGACTTGTCGCATATGTTAGACTTCAGCATGATTCAGTTAGATGAGAGTCTAGGTTATGTAGAAGGGCCAGTTGCCATTGTTGATAGGCAGGATTCCCAGTTGAGATCCGAGAGGACTTCCACAGTAAATGTTCAGTGGAGGGGCCAACCAGTCGAGGAGGCGACCTGGGAGTCCGAGGAGGACACGCGGAGTAGATATCCACACATATTCAGCGCTCCAGGAATGAATCTAAACTCGTTCGAGAATGAACGTTTGTTTAAGAGGTGGAGAATATAACGACCCGACCGGTCGTTTTGCTTTCTAGAATATTTTCCCTTAAATAAGACTTTCCATACATGCTTTTACTGTTTTATAACTTGCGGGACGGTTAGTTCGGGATTCAGAAAGGTTCGAGTTGAAATCATAATACTTGGTTCCTTAAGGTTGGCTAAAAAGGCCAAGTTTGACTTTGGTCAATATTATGAGTAAGCAACCTCAGAATTGTGATTTGACAGTTTCAATAAGTTCGTATGATGATTTCGAACTTGGGCGTATGTTCGGATCGGGTTGTGGATGACCCGGGAGCGTTTTGGCCCCTAATAGTGAAAGTTGATTCTTTGAAGGTTTTAGAAGTTCTTTAAATTTATTTAGAGCGGGTTTTGGTGATATCGAGGTCCTAACAGAATTTTGAGATCGAGAATAGTTCCATTCCGAGTAGTCTAAGTATAATTCGGCGCATTGGGAATAATTTGGAAAACTTGAAGTTCATATTTGGATTCAATATGGTTTTAGGGTGCGATTCTTTGTTTCGTTGTTGATTTTCTCGTTTTGAGAGTTCGAGCAGGTCCGTATCATGTTTTCAGACTTGTTGATGCCTTTGGACGGGGTCTCGAGTGGCTCAGGTGAGTTTCGGGCCCCTCGGAGCAAAGTTAGAAATACTAGAAAATTCCAGTTCTGGTTTTCTTCTTCGCGAACGCAGAAGGCCTCTTGCGTTCGCGTAGAAGGAATTAGGGCTGGGAGATTTTTTGCTACGCGTTCATGATAGCTAGGGAATTAACCCCATAGGTAAATCATAACTAATATGTGCTCCTACGTGTGGGGGCTACGTACGTACGAAGTGACGAGAGTTCGTACGTAGCTACTAATTATGCTATTGTCCGGGTAGCCTAGGACCCATACCATGCTATACTCGAAATGTTTGCACTCCTACTTGTTGAGTTAATTGCTTAAATTATATTGGAAGTTGAGAAAAAAATTGTAAAAGGTTAAATTCATTTACTTAAAGTTGCAAATGGAATACTTGACTATAGATGAGAATTTGTGTGTTATTTGAAATGTTTTTAATTTGTGGAGCGGGTCGAACGCCTCTGTAGCAGATAGATGTATCTATGGTTCGTGTTGTTCGACAATCGGCAGTGCATAGTTTAAATATTAAGTTGGATCGGTCCGTACGACCTCGACATAATATGCGCATAAAAATCTTTGTAACTATTCATGATTTATATTGCTTAAAATGCCTTGAAATACGAGCTGTTAAATAATGAAACTAAACTTGGGATTTAATATTTGTGAAAGAAAAATTTACTATTTTCCTGATATTTGAGCTTTCAGTATTGTTCATGAAATCCATGCTTAGTATAAAATTTGATATATCATTGTTAGCCCATAATAAGTGTCAAGTCGACCCCTCGTCAGTACTTCTTCGAGGTTAGACTGGATACTTAATGGGTACATATTGTTTATGTATTCACGCTACACTTCTGTACTTGACTGTGCAGGATCTTAGGCATGTACATCTGGTTACCTATTCGGTGCGCATATTTGATCCTTGCTACGAGACTATACGGTGAGCACCCTTCCGAGCCGTTCTGCAGCAGCCAGAGTTTTTCTTTTGTTTATTTGTTCTGTCTATTCCATTTCAGGCAGTAGATTAGAATTCTTTTATATATTCTACTAGTAGCCCATACACTTGTGACACCAAGTCTTGGCACACACTAGTAGGCTTATGAATTTTGGGTTGTATTTCTACGGTTATGATTTCATTTAGTTGCTTTCGTTTTGCTCATTTTAAATTCTGTTATTTGTTAAATTCTTTTTTTTATTCAAGGAAAGTTAGGTGTTTGAAAAACTTATTAAAACTAGAAATCACTAGATTGTCCACTGTCAGCTTGCCTAGCAACGGTGCTGGGCGCCATCACGGCCTAAACCAGAATTGGGTCGTGACAAATTGTTCCATAACTTTCTCATATGTTTCAAGACATGATCTCGTTGATTATTTATGTCATCACTGTCAAATTTGCCCTACAATATTTCACAAGTATCATTAATTATGAAACTTATCTTATAAACTAGAAAAATAAAAATTTAACTATGTGTATCAAATGAAAATATCATTTTCCATCATTAACCTTATATTCTTGATTCACGAATTCGTTTCATAATATAAAAGTCAAATTCAATTCAAGAATTGGCTAAAGTTATTTAAGGATCAATATGGTTTTGTTAAAATGGAGGTGTTTGGAACTAGAGATACCAGATACTAAAGGTAACTTAGTCAGCAAGAAGTGGCATTAAATATGCAAGGAAATCCATTTCAGTTGTACTGCATACATCATTGAATATAACTTATAATAACATGCCAAATGCAACAAAAGAACTCTAGTTGAACCTTTATTATAGCTTCTGCAGAAAGGGGAAGCTTACTAGAGTTCAGAATAATTGTAGTATGCGCTCTAATATCCCCATATCGAAGATTTCATCGGCATGAAGAAACAATAAAGTTTATAGTCAAAGAGATGCTACCAATCGAGTAAATGATTCAACAGAACATAAGGGAAACATGTAAAAAAAAAAGGAGTTCAACATACTAAAACTGCAATGACAAAAAGGGCATGAGGGATCAAAAATTGTTGCATACTGGTATTTGTCTGCTAATGTATGAGCCAGACAGAAAATTGGAAGTGAGTTATAACCAGAACAGATAGCACCACTATATTAAATGAGATAAACCAAATTACATCAAGTAAATACCCCATAGAAGGAACCCTAATCCCCCTTTTTGTGCTATTTTTAGTTGTACAATTCGATTTTATGAATTGGGTTTCATTGCTTTTCTCTAAATTAAGTTGTAATGGTTATGTAATTTCTCCCACTAATGTGAACAATGGCTCTCAAGTCCTTTTTCATACTTCTCTGTGATATTAAAACACCAATGTTTAGCGCATAAAAAAGTTACTGAGAAAATCTTACTGTTTGGAAGCCTTATTTTTGGCAACAATACTGAGCAGGAACCAAACAAGGGTATAAACAGAGAAGTATTTTGTGCCTTACCTGATTATAAACTAGTACTATTAGTTTACTGTTCTTTGATGGTATCGTTGGAATAAGTCCCTTAAAAGACAGATTGAAAAGATGAATATCTAACTCATTTACAAACGGTTAAAAATCATCAGAGATAGAAAAAGAAGAAGAAAATGAGTTAACATGTCATATTAACAAGTAGAAATGGAGAAGGCAAATCAAGAAAGTAACAGCTTCCCACATGTGTTGTAGTTTATAATCTTCGATGTCTGCCCATGAGTGTACACGCAACGGGCACATATTACGATCACGAACCAAATATAAAAAATAGTTCTTGTACAATAACAATAAAAAAATCTTATAGCTTGAGATAATAAAATACTTTTTTCATTTCTTGAGTGCCCTGCATCTCTTCTTTTTCATGAGGAAAATGAGTATCACCTTCAAATATTTGATCAAAAATAAAAGGCGCAACATTTTTTCCAATTTTGAGTCCTACAATATTTTTACAACTATTTGTTCCTCTCAGTTTTTTTACCTTTTCAGATTCACATAGCCCTGCAAATTCTAATTTAAGTCAAATATAAAAATAGTTCTTATACAATAACAACAAATAATCTTATAGCTTGAGATAACAAAATACTCATTTCACTTCTCTGAGTGTCCTACATCTCTTTTTCTATATGAGGAAAGGAAGTATCACCTTCTAATATTTGATCAAAACCAGGAGGCGCAACATTTTCTCCAACTTTGAGTCCTGCAATATTTTTACACCTATTTGTTCCTCTCTGTTTTTTTACCTTTTGAGTTTTACAAAGCCCTGCAAATTCCAATTTAAGTCAAATATATAAATAGTTCTTATACAAAAAGAAGAAAAAGATCATATAGCTTGAAATAATAAAATACTTATTTTACTTCTCTGAGTGCCATGCATCTCTTCTTCTTCATGAGGAAAGGGAGAATCACTTTCCAATATTTAATCAAAACCTAGAGTCGCAAAATTTTCTTCAATTTTGAGTCCTGCAACATTTTTAAACGTATTCGTTCCTCTCGGTTATTTTATCTTTTCAGATTCACATAGTCCTACAAATTTCAATGTAAGTCAAATGTAAAAATAGATCTTATATAATAACAACAAAAAAATCTTATAGCTTGAGATAATAAAATACTTATTTCACTTCTATTAGTGCCCTGCATCTCTTCTTCTTCATGAGAAAATGGAGTATCACATTCCAATATTGATCAAACCTCGTTGTTCAATATTTACTCTTACTGGATCCAATGCTCTGATGCTCTGGCCTCGTCCCCTTGCTAAGGTACCAGGTGGAACATACAAATGCTTAACAGTCTTCGAACTTGATTCCATTTTAGACTTCTGATATTTTGATGGATCCATATCAACCTAGCACAAAATAATTGATTAACAGATGTCTATCATGTTAGTTTTATCATATATGAACATATAAAGGTCTTTGAAAGAAGCTAGGAGGTTAGATGAGCATAGAAAATAATACAACAACAACAACCCAGTAAAATCCCACTAATGGAGTCTGAGAAGGGTAGTATGTATGCAGACCTTACCCCTACCCCGAAGGAGTAGAGAGGCTATTTACGAAAGATCCTCGGCTCAAAAAAATAAAAAGACAAAAGGACAAAAAGGAGACAATATTAGTATCACAACGAGCATAGAAAACAATAATAAAGATAATTTACATAAACATGACGCATAGAAACCTGGACATAAATAAATATTTAGCAAGTGTAATGACTCGGCCGGTCATTTTGAGAGTATTAGCCCCGAATCCCTATTTATTGCTCCCTCTATTTTATTTTGTAGTTTCGGAGTGAAGTGGGACACATAATCTCTAAAATAGAAGTTTAAGTCGTAGGAATTGATCGTAGTTTGATTTGCGTGAAGATGACTCCGGAATGGAATTTCAACCGTTCCAATAGCTCCGTAGTGTGATTTTGGTCTTAGGATCGTGTCCGGGTATTGATTTGGAGGTCCATAGGTCATTTTGGCGTTAATTGGCGAAAGTTAAAAAATTGGATAATTTTGGAAAGTTTGACCGGGAGTGGACTTCTTGTTATCGGGGTAGGATCTGATTTCGAAAGTTGGAGTAGGCCCGTAATGTCAAATATGACTTGTGTGCAAAATTTGAAGTCAATGTAGAAGTTAGAAGTTCTAAAGTTCATTAGGCTTGAATCGATGTGCAATTTGTATTTTTAGCATTGTTTGATGTGATTTGAAGGCTCGACTAAGTCTGTATGATGTTTTAAGACTTGTTGGTATATTCGGACGAGTTCCGGGGGGCCAAAGAGCCCCGGGTGTGATTCGGACTGAATCCGGAACAAATTTTGGACTTGTGAAAATGCTGAAGCTCCCAGCTTTTGGTGTCATCGCACCTGCAGTGGGGTTGACCGCAAGTGCGGACTCGCAAATACGAGCATTTGGCCGCAGGTGCGAAGCTGGCTTGGCCCAGCTGGGATCGCAGGTGCGAGGTGAGGTCTGCATCTACGCGTCTATAGATGCAGAGGTTTGATCGCAGAAGCAGATGAGGTTGGCCTGGGTTAGGGTCGCAAAAGCGGAAGGTTCTCCGCATAATAAGCCTCGCAGGAGTGAGCCCTGGTCCGCAGAAGCGAAAATCCTGGCCATAAGTGGAATCTGCACCCGCGATGGTTATTTCGCAGGTGCGACTGAGGCCTCGCAGAAGCGACTTCACTGAGTAGAAAAGGCCTAATTTAAAGGGTTTGATCTCACTTTGATTTTTGGACCTAGAGAACTTGATTTGTAGCGATTTTTCGAGAGATTTGCAAGGAAATCATTGGAGTAAGAAATTCTCACTCGGTTTTGGCTATATTACACGAATCTATTGTTGTTTTCATCATTAGTGTTCTTAGTTGGAAATTTGAAGAAAATTGGGAAAACTTCTTAGACTAATATTTGGGGATTTGAAAGACGAGTTGAGGTCGGATTTGAGTAATTCTTATATGGTTGGACTCGATATCAAATGGGTATTCGGATTTTATAATTTTGGTCGGGTTCCAAAACGTGGGTCCGGATCGACTTTTTGGGGCGATTTTTTAATTCTTTGTTAAAGTCGTAGATTTATTATTTAAATTAATTTTTTATAGTTATATTTATAGTATGTAATTTTTTTGGCTAGATTCGAGCCGATCGGAGTTGGAAAGTCGAGAGAAAGGCATTCTTATTGATTGATTGAGCGAGATTTGAGGTAAGTGACTTATCTAGCCTCGTGTGGGGGAAATTCCCCTTAGGATTTGGTACTGTTATGGTAAATTGTAATATGTAAAGGCCGTGTACGCGAGGTGACGAGTGCGTACTCGGGCTAAATGTTGAAAATTCGATTTTTCGCTAAATAGTTCCTTTTATATACTTAATTGAGTTAGTCTAGGACGTATAGTCGTCATGTTTAGCCTCATGTCATATGTGTACGTGTCATATCTCTTACTTACATTTTGTGTAACATTCTTAGTTGAATTACATGCTTCCTTGATTTTATATTCAGTCTTTTACTGTAGGATTCTTTGATGTAATTTCATTGTCCCATTGGTTATTTGTTGCATATTTACTTTTGGGACTACGAGGCGGTACCTCGGGAGCGCCCATGTTGTGTATAAACTTTTGGGACTACGAGGTGATACTTCGAGAGCGCTCCTGTTGCATATTTACTTTGGGGACTACGAGGCGGTACCTCAGGAGCGCCTCTGTTATATATTTACTTTTGGGACTACGAGGCGGTACGTCGGGAGTGCCCCTGTTGTTTACCTCTATTTGCTTTGTTATTATTGTTGTTGTTGTTGTTGTTGTTTCTTAACTTGTAAGAAGCTTGTTTTTCCTCGAGTGGTGTAGTTTTCTTCTTGAATCCCGTGTTGTATTATTTCTGTAAATTCTCATTTGTTCACTTCTCAGTCATTTCATTATATTATTATATCCTCTGCCTTGTTTTCTATTATTCCCAGTAGGGCCCTGACCTGACCTCGTCACTACTCTACTGAGGTTAGGCTTGGTACTTACTGGGTACCGTTGTGGTATACTCATACTATGCTTCAGCACATCTCTTTGTACAAATCTAGGTACTGCTTCCCAGACTAGGTACCAGCGAGCTAGCCGGTATGTGGAGACTTCAAGGTACATATGCCGGCGTCCGCTGACATCGGAGTCCCCCTCTATCTTTATTATGTTGTTTGTCTCACTCCTTATTAGACTCTGATGTATAGAGATATTTAGTATTTTTTTCATTGTAGATTGTGACTTATTTCTACCGGATTTTGGAAGTTGTAACTATTTTGAATCGCAATTCTTATTTATTTCAAATGTTGAGGTTGCGTTTCAGCTTTATATTCAGTTATTCGGCAAAATTGTTAGGCTTACCTAGTCTTAGATACTAGGTGCCGTCACGACATTCTATGGAGGTGTCACGACCCAAAATCCACCTAGTCGTGATGGCACCTAACCCAGCCCGTCAGGTAAGCCAATTAACAACTATCCAAATTAATGAGATTTGCCAAGAAAGAAATGATAATAAAACTGCCTCTATACAAAATTTTCCAAGGACTGGTAGTACAAATCATGAACTTCTAAAATTAGAATTTACAAAAGTGGTATGAATTAAATACATCATCTACTCGAAATGTACATAAACAGATTTTTATAAATCTAAGGCTACCATGAACAAGAGGCAGCTACAACCGGAATGCAGGTACGTCTACAAATCCAGCTCCCATCGATCACAACAACATCAACATCCAACATCTGCACGTAAGGTGCAGAAGTGTAGTATGAGTATAACCGACCCCATGTACCCAATAACAAACCTAACCTTAGGTTGAAAGTAGTGACGAGATCGAACAAAGGTCGGGGTCCTTCACCAATAGCCAACAACAATTCACAACAACATAATGGAAGTAATAAAAGAAAGAGCTTAAAGATAAAATGCTTAGCTCGTTTATAGTTCCAGAAAAATAGGCCTCATTTTCAAGTATATAAGTGAAAACCCAAATCTTTTACCGAAAACACCAAATATATGAGTAAGTTTGAAAACATTAGAAGTGGTACATATCTCGAACATGCCAAGTTCCAATACCGATCAATCCAAGCGATTCTCCAAAAATGTCATATCGCATGTATCGACATCCAAATGGCTCGAAACTATCCAAAATCAACCCAAATACATCAATTAACGCCAAAGGAAACAAACCCTATCGATAAAGATTGAATCTTTAATCAAAGCCCAAAAATCACCCCAAAATTCCAACCCGGGACCTTACCTCGGAACCCGACAAAACTTACAAAATTCGACAACCCATTCAATTATGATTCCAACCATACTAGTTTCACCCAAATCCGACTCCGAATCGATGTTCAAAACTCAAAAACTCACTCTATGAAACTTTAGGCTAACACCCCCAATTCCTCTGTTGGAATCCTCAATAAAATGCCAACAACCAAGATAGATTCATGATATAAAATCAAAAATGAGTAGGAAACATTTACCCCAATCCACGTGGTGAAAATTGCTTCACGAATCGCCTCAATCCTAGCTCCATAGCTCGTAAAATGCTAAAATAGCCGAAACCTCCGAAATAGAGTACTTAATAATTCTGCCTAGGCATTCCTATTACGTGAACGCGGAAAATCCATTGCGTTCACGATGAACAAAAATAATCTGTTACCAGAACGCACTACGCGTTCGCGATACAATTTCTTAGCCCGTAAACCACAAAATCCAATTTCCAACATCCGAAATTCTTACAAGACCCGAACCTCACCTCTAAACACTGTATAAGTCTGAACAAGCTGTATCAAACTATAACCATAACCCAAGATGAAATCACATGACATACCACACGACTCACATACTTGTAGCAAAATTTCTGATCACAGTAACTGCTCAAAATAATCCAATACAGGTAATAAACCTCGTATCAAACAAAACCTCATTCTGAAACCTTCGTACACTACTGATGATGAAAGAAACACGCATAAACTCATAACCACTCATTATATCAACAAGTCATGGATCTCCCTCTCCTTCGACAATAGCTATAGCCAATTTCTAAGCAGATCAGCGACATTATCCTTCCAAATGTACCTCAAACAAATCCGATGGCACCCATTCTAGGTCCAATGACCTTACTTTATCAAGCCCAACTATCATATCGACATGCCACACCAATTCTACCTAGAATCACGACTTGTGTAATCCGTGCACCAATAAGCAATAACTCAAATGTACCCATAAAGCAAAATGACTCAAATAAGAGAACCGTCCCGCAAGTTCAACCAGTACCACCACAACCGCAATGCTACAAAGCCATAATACATAGTAGTACCAAGATGCACGAATCTAACATAAAGGATCATATCTCAACATAACTCTGCTGCAATGCGTGACCCCATCCAAATACTGGTCCATATGAAATACCTCAAGCCACCATGCCCAAAATCAACAACCACGCGCAATTTGGCTGCAAGGCCACATGAAAGTTTTCCTAAAAACTGGGGTTCCATGATGCCGGGGTAGGCGTAGAGGTTAATAATATGACCTTTTGGATTGAATAGTGTGCTGGGGAGTTGAAGGAAAATATTTGGCAGAAATAGGCATTTCTGTGGCCCATTATGCGGCCGCATAATCACTCTGCGTACCGTAGAATGGTCGTAGAGTGAAGCAGCTGTTTGGGCCATTTTCTATGTTAATTTCACGGCCAGTTATGCGACCGCACAACCATTTTTGCGGAGGGAAGTTCTGCGGTGCATTATGCGACTGCAGAATAGACGCAGACCCAGGCAGTTCTTTTTTCCAGTTTTGGCACCAAATTATGCGGTCGATATGCGGACCGTAGATCCTGTCTCGGGGCTTCATTTTTGGAGTTTTAAACCCGACCCTACCTCGTTAAAACATATGCCATGATCTATTTTTGAGCATATTTGTGATGCTTTTAGAGTGAGAAAGAGTGCTTAGTGTAGGGGAGTAACCTTCAACCTAATATCCAACAATTCTTGCTCAATCCTTGAAGATTATCAAGAAAGTCCTCATCTTAAAGGTAAGAATCTATGTCCTAGCTCTTAATTTCGAAAATCTACTAAAAGGGTAGTAATTAGCAAGACAATTTTTGGGTGTGGGAGTTGTTATCTTGCATGCATGTGTTATCAAATAATGTAGGAAAGTGGTGAGCTAAAAATGGTAGAGAATGAGTTGAGGAATTATGTAATCATTCAAAAAGGGCCTTAAAAACATTAATGCACACATAGTGCTTGATAATATGCTCAAATGAGCTAGAATCATGATCATCTTCCTAATTTTGGTTCAACTTGTTATATTTCTAAAATAGATTGAAGTTGCTAAGAATTCCGAAATATTTTAAAGGTTTAAGGAACCTCAATTGAGGTATGTTGGCTAAACCCCATTCTTCTTAGAATCGAATCCCACGGTGTTCATGTAATTGGTGTAAGACCCAAATGGATCATTATAGAATTGGCTATTCCTAATGTGTTTATGTTAAAGGATGTATGTTCAATATTTATTCTAAATGCTTCATCGTGTCATCTTGCCATTTAAGGATGTGTTCAAAATGTGGAATATGTGTTAAAAATGTTAAGACTTCATGTCAAGATCGAATAAAGGTTGTTACGCCAAATTGTATGAAAAGCCTCTATGTGCTTAGGATTCCCTAATTGCTCATATGTGTACTAATGCCTTAAATGATAGGCCTTATTATTGTTGATAATGATAATGATGTTTGAATGTGGAAAAGGGAACATGAATTATGAAATACGGCCAAGTGCCAAGAATGACTTTATAATCGTGGACACTAGTGCCAATGAATCGTAAGGATATGAAAGAAGTATGATGTGAGATGATTGACTGAAAAAGGTAATATCTTGGGTGAGATGGCCTAGCTGATCGGCCGTAATCGGAGGCCATGCCGCACACATGGTGGTGACTCTGCTGGAAATGATAATTGAAATTGTGATTATCGTTGATGTCTCAAATGAGACGACCTAGCTGATCGGGTCGTGATCAGACTCTGTGTAAGAATACGGTGGTATTGTTAATTATGGTGTATCGGCATTAAAAGATTACCCAACCTAATAAAATGGAAATTGACTTGAAAACTTATGTGATCCTTAAATTGATGTTCTATTATTATTTGTAGCTCTTATTGAATTCTTGACTGTTCCCCCTTGTATCATTATTCATTCTATTGAGATGGTGTTTAGTTTTACATACTAGTACTATTCGACAGTACTAAAGTCCCTTTTTCCGGGGGCGCTGCATCTTTAAATGGATGCGGGTGGTTCCATAGCAGGAGGTGTTGATCAACGATAGTGGCACATCCTCTTCCCAACAGACTTGGTGAGCCCCACTTCATCTCGTGGTCATGTATTGTACCTTTTGTTCATATCATTATCATGTTTTGAAGTATAGCCGGGGCCTTGTTGCCGGCACTATCATAACACTCTTTTGTATCTTTTAGAGGCTGCGTAGACATAGCGTGGGTTGTACATGGGTGCTAGAAAAGTCAAACAGATTATGTTGTATTTTGATCTCTTGTTTTACTCGAATCATAAGAATGTGTTTATTTTTGGACTTTAAAATGATGTAACCAATGAGACGTTTTAGTATTGTATATATGAACTTCCTACTGTTTAATTAATGAAATCATGTCTTCTCTTGATCATGGGTGAGTTGGGTAGAAAGTATCTACAGGCTTGCTCGACCGGATTCACTCGGTTGAGCGCCGGTCGCGCTTTCCGAGGTTGGGGCGTGACATTGACGCCTAGTACCAAAAGTGCATGATCGTACCCACCGAGAAGCAAACAATACCATACATCATAACTGGACAAAGGCCATAACCAAGGCGCAATAAACCATTCCGAACCCCAATGACCATTCCGCTCGAATTTCGCTATAAGGCCGCAAACAGAACCGTTCCATGTGTGCTTATAACCAACAAAACCCAACCCCTCGTAGCGTAGAGGAGTAATACTTAGATCATATCAGAGCACGAATAAGCTCCACTCTTATTGAATGGCACATCCCCTAACAATAGCAGTACGGAGTCGACCAATCCGACCCGGTGTAGAATACACATCCTCGTTGGGCCTACCAATGGGCCCCAAATCAACTCTGGTCATCCACAAATAGATAAACAACCCTCCAAAGTCCTCAATGATCTAACCATAACAAGTATCAACATCTAGCTAACTTTGGCCACATCTTCACAGTTCACAACCATGAAACAATCTGCTTCTGAGAACTCCCGGTCTCCAAATCTGTAGAACACACGAGTCACCATATCTGATCCCTACTCCACCGCCTGAATGACTAACACATCTCTCATACATAAATATCCCCCCGAGAAATACTTCTATAATTCGTCCATGCCCCATAGCAAAATTTGAACATCAGCAATCGATCAATCAGGCGAGTACCGTAATACCCATGAAGCATCTGTAAGTCAAAACTCAGTGCGCCTTCTGAATATACACTCTCCTCAAGCAATACCAAGTAGTAATAGCATTCATCTAGGCATCTGAAACCGTCCATGTTGTCTAAGAATTCATGATCTTCCCTTCAAAACTGAACCATGACCTTCCACATGCAAATCTCAATCCTACACAACACATCGCATCTATCATGCCATTATATGAAAAGTACGAGAATCTCATAATCAATCTCTAAGTCACCAGCAAAACACATACCCGATCAGCCAGAAACCTTCTGTTTGATCCCATCCAGGAGAAAATCACAATACGCAACATGCTCCTCACGCCGGTAGGAAATATCCATCTCAAACTCTGGTAGAAACAATAGAGAACTCTTCGAAACCCATTAACACGTAACCAAGCCACCAGAACAGAATCTCTCTAACTCAACCAAGCCACGCAGGTCGCCAAAACCCAAGAGCATTGCCACGAAACACCTGTAGAGACTCACCACATCATAAGTACCTAAAGAATCGAGCATACCCATTACTGTGCTGATCCAACCTACTATCAAAGTGTCCTATTTCTCCGAGTTCCTTCTGAATTACCCTCAAGGTGACACTTCTCCTTATTAGAACACCACGATCCTTAACCAAAACTCACCCCACGAGATCCTAGAATAAAATCACACCACCCTAAGGCCCCTAAGCCGCTGTATTCCCCCTTAAGCACCCCAAAAGTACCACAACCGAGACACCCACTCTAAAGAGACCTTTTGTGAGTCTAAAGTCATTTTTTTCACCTTCCTAATACTGAAATATAGAATCCATAATGATATAGAAATACCGCGAGTTCAGACGCCATCCAATGTAAATCTCAGTTTCTAGCCATACACCAATCCGCAAAATTCTCAATTGCTACATATAAATCTTGAATCCCTTATAACCTTTTTGAGAGTCATCCACTCCGCTCAAATCTCAATTGCACTGATCAAATGGGTTGAACGACTTGTGCCCCATTATCACGACAACACCCAAAGAAGTAACCCAGACTTAACGCGACCGTGCAAATTCCTACTCCATGTGCACTACATCTCCCACAATAACAACTTAAATCATTCCATGATTCCCATATACCCATAAATTATAACATAACCCATATCCAGAAATTCCTTTACTCGAGTCACCCTCGATCTTAATCTCTGCAAGTCATATCCTATTCACAAGTATGCCTTAAACCGAAACCAGTACAACACATAACCATGTAATCAAATCATCGATAGCAGACTTCCCCACTTAGCTCAAAGCCATAAAACAAAATACTCGATAACTCATAGTACCCATACTCTATTACTACCATAATCCTGCACCGAGGTGCAACTCAATCCTTCATAAGCTCATTTAACACCAACCATCTAATACCTCCAATCATCTGCAAATCTCGCATTCGTCCACGTGATGATCAGGTCAACTTTCTCAACCAAATTCAAATTCAAATCGCAACACATATACCCTGCTGGTAGAAAAGAAACTCTCTGCACAACATTATAAGGATCACACCTCCGTAGATTAGTCTGTAGGAGATAACCCACATGATTAGCCTCAAATTGGCATCTTGTTATACCTTTTCGCAGCCACGATTACTATGCCATCACTTAATCTTCCTGAGTATGAACCGACGATAAGACATGAAAATCTACTTCGTTCCATAATTAAACAGCATGAAAAACCTGTCAACACACTCGTAACTCGAGACTATACGTCACATCAAGACAACAGTCCAACACCCAATAGTCATTTTTTTACATTTCAAGCAAACTATTCTCGTCACATTCAATCCATCTGAACACATCCCGCAGTCACATCATACTTATCATATAGCCATCCAACCACTCATCGAGCCATGGATTCCACTAATAGGGACACTACCGGACTTATAAGTTCAAAAGCATGTGCTCACACAACTGAAATCCTCATGCTCAAGCTACAACCAAAACCCGGTCTCAAGTCCTCCAAAATAGCCCATCATCAGCACACAGGAATCACATCTCGGACCACATCCATGGAAATCACAAGACATCGATGCACAGCTGATACTGAGCGCTCACATGCACATACGAATGCGTGGAAGTAATTCAAAGAGTTATGTTTCAAGCTGAATCAATTCCTCACGATAAGGAAAGAAAGATGGGAAATTGTCCTAAATGCCCTATAGCCTCTCGAAGATAGGTATGGACGTCATCATACCGATCCGCAAGACTCTACTAGACACTTGCTCATGACTTGTAGAACCTATGAACTTAGAGCTCTGATACCACCTTGTCACGACCCAAAATCCACCTAGTTGTGATGGTACCTAATCCAACCCGTCAGGTAAGCCAATTAACAACTATCCAAATTAATGAGATTTTTCAAAAGATAATTGATAATAAAACTGCCTTTATACAAAAATTCCAAATGACTGGTAGTACAAATCATGAGCTTCTAAAATTAGAATTTACAAAGCTAGTATGAAAGAAATACATCATCTGTTCGAAATGTACATAAACAAATTTTAATAAATCTAAGGCTACCATGAACAAGAGGCAGCTACAACCGGAACGCAAGTACGTCTTCAAATCCACCTCCCGTCGATCACAGCAACATCAACATCCAACATCTGCACGCAAGGTGCAGAATTATAATATGAGTACAACCGGCCCTATGTACTCAATAAGTAACAAATCTAACCTTAGGATGAAAGTAGTGACGAGCTGGAACATAGGTCGGGGTACAAGATCAATAGCCAACAACAGTTCATAATAATATAATGGAAGTAATAAAAGAAATAGCTCAGAGATAAAATACTCAACTCATTCACAGTTCCAGAAAAATAGGCATGGTTTTCAAGTATATTAGTGAAAACCCAAATCTTTTGCCGAAAACACCAAGTATATGAGTAAGTTTGAAAACTATGATTTTTCCCAAAAACTTTTCAACAACAGATAAGATGTTTTATTATCAAATGGCATGAGAAAAATATGTCTCTATGCCTATATGTCAATATGCAGGTGAAATCATGAATGACACCAAAATCGAAGTGGCAGAAAGAAATACATCTATATGCATGTATCTCAAGTACGCATGCCAAATGCAATGTGTCTCAGTGATGAACTCATGTACTTACACTCTCATAGTACTCAATCTCATCTCACTGTCTCACACATTCAACTCATCGTGCTAAATCACTCGACACGCTTAGTCACTCAGTACTGTATATGACCAATTCAGCACAGGGAAGATCCATATATATATCGACTGTCAGTCAGTCACTCAGTACTGTATAAGTCCAATCTAGCCCTGGCAAGATCCATGACTAAGGAAGATCTATCCCTTAATATAATCAATTGCGCTCACTGGGGGTGTGCACAGACTCCGGAGGCGCTTCTTCAGCCCAAGCGCCATAATAAGCCAGATCCAAGCATAAATCAATATAACATGTTGTGATGTGCAATCCGATCCCATAATATCACTCACAATCAGGCCCTCGACCTTACTCAGTCATCAATCTCTCTAGTCTCTCGGGCTCACAATGCCATGAAACTAGCCCAAAGATGATGATATGATGTGTTAATATATAGCAACAAAGACTGAGATACGTTACGAAATGAATGAACATGACTGAGTATGAAATTGCAATGTAAGCAAATAACTCAATAGCAGGAATGACCTCAGTGGGTCCTAACAGAATAAGTATGTAGCCTAGACATGGTTTCTAACATGGATCACAGTTTAATAACTCTAGTACGTAGAGATTTCATGGTTACAAATAAGATCAGGTAACTACACAGTACCACAGAAATAGCGGAGTCACAACTCACACGGTGCACGCCCACACGCCTATCACCAAGCATGTACGTTACCTCAACACCCAACACATAACACAAAATTCGGGGTTTCATACCCTCAGCACCAAGTTTAGAAGTGTTACTTACCTCGAACAAGCGAAATTCCAGTACCGAGCAAGCCAAGTGATGCTCCAAAAATGCCATCTCCCGTGTATCGACCTCTGAAAGGCTCGAAACTAGCCAAAAGCAACCCAAATACATCAATTAATGCCAAAGGAACAAACCTAATTGATATAGATCGAATCTTTAATCAAAGCCCAAAAATCACCTCAAAAGTCCAACTTGGGTCTGCACCTCAGAACCCGACAAAACTCACAAGATCCGACAATCCTTTAAATTACGAGTCCAACCATATAAGTTTCACCCAAATCCGACTCTGAATCGATGTTCAAAACTCAAAAGATTACTCTATGAAACTTTAGGCTAAAATTCCCAATTCCTCTTTTGGAACCCTCAATCAAATGCCAAAAACGAAGATAGATTTATGATATAAAATCAAAAATGAGTAGGAAACACTTACCCCAATCCACATGGTGAAAATTGCTTCATGAATCACCTCAATCCGAGCTCCACGGCTCTAAAAATGCTAAAATGGCAAAAAACCTCGAAATAGAGTACTTAATAATTCTGCCCAGGCATTCCTATTAAGCGAACACGGAAAATCCATCGTGTTCGCGATGAACAAAAATAATCTGCCACCAAAAAGCACTACGCGTTCGCGATACAACCCACGTGAACGTGATGACCACTGATGCCAAATCTTCGCGAATACGACTCACATTTCGTGATCACGTTGAAGAATTCTTCTGCTCCCAGCTGCCAAATCTCAACACGTCGCACTGCAGTTCCTCATACGCGAACGCGGACAGTAATCCACATGACCCTACGCAAATGCATCCACCTTATTGCGACCGCGATGAAGAAGATGACCTAGCTCCAAATTTCCTCTACGCGATCATGTACCAAACTTCGTGATCATGAAGGACAATCGAGGCACTAGAAACCAGCAGCAACCAGCAATGAAAACATGAAGAAAAATGATAAATCGCAGACCTACTCGAGGCCTCAGGACCCCGTCCAAGTATACCAACAAGTCCCATAACATAACACAGACCTACTCGAGGCCTCAAATCACACATAACAATATCGAAATGATAAATCGCACCCAAATTTGAACATGGATGAACTTTGAACTTCAAAACTCGCACTGAAACATATAAAATCAACCCGGAATGAACCCAAATTTTGCACACAAGTCCCAAATGACATAATGAAGCTATTCAAATTTCCAAAACCATAATCTGAACCCGATATCATCAAATTCAACTCCCGGTCAAGCTTATGAACTTTTTAAACCTTTAAATTTCCAACTTACGCCGATTAGCATCGAATCCTTCTAGAAATATCCAAATGCAAATTTGTGCATACGCCCAAGTCCAAAATCACCATCCGGACCTAACGAAATCATCAAAACTTTGTTCCGGGGTCAAATTCACAAAAGTCAAACTTGGTCAACTCTTCTAACTTAAAGCTTAAATCATGAAATTCATTCTTCCAAATCGATTCCAAATAACCTGAAAACTAAAACCGACGATTCACATTAGTGATAATACACCATACGGAGCTACGCATGCCCTCAAACTACCGAGCAAAGTGCAAATGCTCAAAACGACCGGTCAAAGCACAAGGTTCATAGGTGTTATGAGTCACAAGCAGGTTTAGTATAGTCTCGCGGATCGGTACAGAGATGTCTGAACTTTTCTTTGGGAGGCTTTGGAACTGTTAGAAAAAGCTTCACCTCTTTGATTCCTTATCGTTAGAGATTTTGACTTCGGATTCTAAATTTTTGTCTTTCTATTCTCTCACAGATAGTGAGAACGTATACAGATGGATCAGATGACCAGACACCTGGGGTAGAAGACAAGGACGTCCACGTGGTGCAGCCAGAGCACACACACGAGCTGCTACAGAGAAGCCACCAGTAGTTTCAGTTAGAGGGTAGGCATCTGAGACGCTTGTTACTGCACCATCCCACCAGGAGACTCTCACAAGTTTCTGAGCATGTTCAGCACCTTGGCTCAGGTAGGATTGATACCACTTGCTCCTACCACATCTCAAGACGGGGGAGGAGAAAATACTCCCGCCGCCCGTACCCCAAAGCAGCGGGTCCAAGTTGACCAGGTTCCTGAGGTCATACAGATACAGCCGGTAGCTCCAATTTAGCCCGAGGTTAGGGTAGCAGATTCCGAATGGGAGCAGCTCAGGCTTGAGAGGTACAAGAAGTACCACCCTCCTACTTTTAGTGGCTTGGAATCAGAGGATTCCCAGGGTTTTCTTGAGGAGTGCCACCGTATCCTGAGTATTATGGGTATTGTAGAGTCTAGTAGGGTTTCTTTCACTACGTTCTAGCTTAGAGGAGCGGCCTATCAGTGGTGGCGAGCATACGAGTTGAGTAGTCCGGATGAGGTAGCTTCACTCACTTGGACTCAATTGTCATATATGTTCTTGAGGGAGTATGTCCCCCAGAGTCTTAGAGATGCATGTCGCACAGAGTTTGAGCAGTTGCGCCAGGATTCTATGACCATGTCAGAGTATGCGGTCCGGTTCAGTGATTTGGCCAGGCATGCACCAGCCTTGGTTGCTGCTGTTCGGGAGCGGTTTCATTGATTTATTGAGGGGCTCAATCCCGGTATCAGATTTACCATGGCCCGAGAGTTGGAGATGGACATCGCATACCAGTAGGTAGTGGGAATTGCTAGGATATTGGAAGGTATGTTTACTCGGGAGAAAGAGGAGAGGGAGGCCAAGAGGTCTCAAGAGTCTGGCATATATATTTGTACTCGTGCCCCAGCTACAGCCCATCAGGGTAGGGGCTATTTGGGTCACCCTATTCATTCAACACTTCCAGCTGCTAGCGGTACTCCAGCCACTCCTAGGCCCCAGGCTCCTTATTATGCACCACCATTATCTAGTGCACCTCATGTATAGGGTGCTTTCAGCGGTCGGTCTAGTTGATCTATACAAGTATCAAAAGAATGCAAATAAGGATATTGCAACTTTTTGAAGATGAAATGTACACACTTCGCAACAAGAGCAATGCCTTGTGCGATCCGTCAATTTGTCATCCTTTTCCACCTCCTTTTTGTGACAAATATTTCCTATAGTTCATGGCTATTTCTCTGATGCAAAAAGATTTTGAGAGACTTGTATCTTACAAAGGATAGAGCTTTATCATATGTCACTTAAAGTCTGTTGGGACAAATATTGTTGGAGGTTATTATTTGTAAATCTTTTATGACTCTTGGAAGTAATTCGGAATTGTCAATGTCCTCCTTTCATTTTCCTGGTTATTAAACATAGATAGTATCATAAGATAATTTCTTTTCTCTACCCATGCTTGATTCCTCTCTGTTTCCAAATACTTTTGGTCTCAACAAAAAGGACCTCTTTCTGTCCACATTCGTAAAAGCTTCTACTGATGGCAAGTCAGTTGATTCAAAGAGTAATATACCTATAAAGATAAATGCATCATCAACTTTTAAAATATTATCCTGTATAGGGTTTTTCCACTATATTGTTTATGCACTAGATATATAGACTGACGCAAAACAGCTTGATTATAGAAAATCTATTCAGTAAACCTTTCAACTAAGATAGAATCTAAAACTTTATTGGAAAAAAAAACTAAAAAATAAAAGAATGCTGAAAAATTTAATATGTTGGAACACTTCCAACTATTTGATGAGAGTAAACGCTTTTTAACTGGTTGGGTAAGTGCATATGTGTTTGCTGCTGAAGAAACCTGCTTCTGAGTTGAGAAGCTCAGTCGGTTAACAATGGTGGAAGTTTCTAGAAAGAAGAGGATATTATTTTCCAGAAGTAAAAAGGATATTTTCTCTCTTTTGCTATATTATTGAGTATCTGTGCATTTATATACATGTGTTATTCCTAACAAACTAACACGTGGACTACCACAACTAATTATAAGTTACAACTAACTCCACTAACTCATGTACAGCTGGATATGAGCTGGACATCTACATACACAGTCAGCTTCATATATGCCAATATTCCCCCTCAAGCTGGAGGGTGTAATACGTTGAACACTCCCAGCTTGCCCATCAAATACACATGTTGAGCACTACTCAAAGCCTTAGTTAAGAGATCAGCTTATTGATCCTTAGTACCCACGGATTGAGTTTTGATGATTCCAGCTTTAATCTTGTCTCTAATAAAATGACAGTCAATCTCTATATGTTTCATGCGTTCATGAAAAATAAGATTTGCGGCAATTTGTAGTGTGGCCTTGCTATCACTGAGGACTGTCACAGGTTGTAATAATGGCACTCCTAGATCCTGAAACAAACCCAACAACCAAGTGATTTCTGCCACACCAGACGCCATGCTCCTGTATTCAGCTTCTGCAGAACTCCTGGAGACAATCTGTTGTTTCTTAGATTTCCAAGATATCAAGGAGTCTCCAAACTTGATCACATATCCAGTTACAGACCTTCTAGTATTAGGACACGCTGCCCAGTCGAAGTCACACCAACAAGTCAGTTTTTGAGCGGGTTCTGATCTCAACAGAATACCCTGCCCTGGTGCTCCCTTCAAGTATTGCACTACTCTAATGGCAACCTCTCAGTGTGAAAGTTTTGGGCACTACATGAATTGGCTTAAGGTATGAACAGTGTAGCTAATGTTAGGCCTTGTTTTTGTCACATACAACAACTTTCCCATTAGCCTCTGATAAGCACATACATTTGCCAATGGTTTATCATTCTCCGTCTTCATTGTTTCATCATATTCTACAGTTGTGAGCCTCTTGTTTGTCTCCAGAGGTGTAGCTGCAATTTTTGCTCCACTTAGTCCCATCTCTGAGATCAATTCTAAGATATATTTCCTTTGATTCAGCAATACACCAGCCTTGGACCTCATGATCTCTATTCCCAAGAAATATTTCAATTCACCTAGATCCTTCACTTTAAATTTCTGTTGCAGAATTTTTTTGGCTGTGTCGATCAACTGACAATTGTTCCCTATTATGAGCAAACCATCCACATAAACCAGGATAATCAGAATGTCTCGACCTCTCTTCATGGTGAATAGAGAGTAGTCATGGCTGCTCTGGACAAAACCTGTATCTGTCAATGCCTTAGTCAATTTAATGTTCCACTGCCTAGAGGCTTATTTAAGGCCATACAATGACTTGATGAGTTTGCACACTTTCTTCTCCCCCTGGCTTCCAAATCCCTCTGGCATTTGAATATAGACTTCTTCATACAAGTCTCCTTGCAAAAAAGCATTATACACATCCATCTGAAATAACTCCCAACCTTTTGAGGCTGCCAGTGCTATAACAGACCTTATTGTGACCATTTTTGCCACAGGTGAGAAGGTCTCATGATAATCTAATCCTTCTCTTTGACTGTACCCTGTTGCTACTAGCCTTGCCTTAAATCTCTCTATTTCCCCATTTGCCTTGAACTTGATTTTGTATACCCATTTTGATCCGATAGTAGTTTTTCCAGTAGGTTGGTCCACTACTTTCCATGTTTTGTTTTCCTCTAATGCCTTGATTTCCTGCTTCATGGCTTCAATCCATCTAGCATCTTTAACAGCCTCCTTGAAGGTTTGTGGTTCAACAAGTGATGAGAATTTAATAAGATAACACTGATACTTCACTGAGGTGTTTACATATGATAGGTAGTCTGATATGGGGTAAAGGCAATGTGCCTTTGGAGGATGTGTAACATAATCCCTCGTCCAAATAGGCTGTTTGGACTTTCTTCTTTCATGAACAATAGGAATGTTAGTCTCTGCTATAGGAACTTGATCCAAATCTTGCTCCAACTCTGCATCTTCAACACCTTGCTCATGCCTCAATACCTCACCTATATCATCTTGTTCATGCTCGACTTCAATGAATGGATGTTCTTCTGTCTCTGCAAGTGCAGGTACTTGAACCTGGTGCATACCTGATGTGTGTGTTGTCTCTACTAGTGTCAAGGGATTATCAACACACAAGTGCCTTGGCACAACACTTGGAAGTACCACATATTTTTGTTTGAAAGGGAAAATTGACCCTTTGAACACCACATCCCTGCTTACAAAAAATAGATTAGAAGACAAATCAAGTAATATGTAGCCCTTTTGGGTTTCTGAAAAACCAAGAAGTACTGTTGCATTGGCCCTTTGAGCAAACTTGTCTCCCTTGACCAACCTTGTAGCATAACACAAATATCCTAGAACTCTGATGTGTCCAAGAGTTGGCTTCTTCTGATACAATATCTCATAAGGAACCTTACCATTCAAAACTCTAGAAGGTAGCCCATTTATCAAATAGACTGCTGCTTGCACACACATACCTCGGTACCTTATAGGAATACTTGCCTGAAACCTTAAGTCCCTTGCCACATCTAGGATATGCCTGTGCTTCCTTTCCACGACATCGTTCTGTTGTGGAGTATATGGGCAACTGCTCTAATGTATTATCCCAAAATCATGTAACAATGTATCACACTGAGAGTTAAAGAACTTTTTTCCATTGTCTGATCTTATCACTTTAATCATAGTTCCAAACTAATGCTTTAAAATGACTATAACTTCAGATTTTAATTGCAAAAGATAAATCCATGTGAATCTAGTATTGTCATCCACAACAGTTAAGAAGTAATGCTTTTTGTCGAAAGTAGGTACTTTATAGGGTCCCCAAAGGTCTAGATGTACAAGATTGAATGGTAAATCAGCTTTAGAACTACTAACAGGAAATTGCAATCTAGACTGCTTTACTAGTGGACATACAGGACAATCATTTTGTATAGTCCTACTAACTTTATTCCTTAAGTCTTCTATATGATTCATAGTTGTAACAGATGGGTGGCCCAACCTCATGTTCCATAGATTGCCTTCTTCACTGTAATTGCTTACTGCAACAGCTCTTATTCTAGCAAGTCTGTTTACATCTGAATTCTCCTTCAGAATGTATAAGCCTCCTCTCTCTCAACCAATCCCCTTCACCCTACCACTGTAAAGATCCTGAAATACACAGAAATCAGGAAAAAATGTGGCAGCACAAGAGAGCTTTCTGGTTAGCTTTGATATCGACAGTAGATTATACTTAAAGTTAGGCACATATAAAACATTCTGAACAACATCTTTGTCAAACAAGTTCACATTACCAACGTGTGTGATATCAGCTACTTCCCCTATTGGTATTATCAGTCCTAGATGTCCTTACATCATCACAACCTTGTAATATTTTTAAACTAGCAGCAATATGATGAGTAGCCCCGGAATCTATGGTCCATTCCTTTGGTGTGTGTTCAGACATCAAGCGATTGACAATACCTACAAAGTTGGCATGATTCTCCTTTGTACAATTGGTCTGGTTCTCTCCTGGTTCTTTGTTCAACAGCTCCAAAATTTGCTTATATTGCTCATCAGTAAAAAAAATAATGACCTTTGTGTTCAGATGTTCCTTGATTAGTTCTAGCTCATTGCAATGAAGAAGATCCTTCTACATTGTTGACTGTTGCAAGAGGCTCTCTTCTTCAGCCATCCGAGTTTCCTGTTCCAAACTTCTTCTTAGGCTTGAAGTCTATAGGATAACCAATGATTTTATAACAATTTTCTTTTGTATGACCCTTCATCCCACAATGTTCACATTGAGGGAATTGTTTCTTTCCTTTAAATCCTTGGACTCTTCCAGCTTGCATAGCTATAGGATCCATTTTATCTAATAAAACAGTAGCTCCAATAGATTGTTGGCTTTCATCTTGAATTATCATCGCATAAGTTTGATTGAGATTAGGCGCATTAGTCTTCATAAGGATCTGTCGCCTTGATTGATCATATGAATCATTGAGGCCGCTCAGAAATTGCATAACTCTTTGTTGATGCATTTGTTCCACATGATCTCTTGCTTTTCGACAGCCACAATCAGAAAACGGTACCAGTACATCATATTCATGCCAAAGCTCCTTTATCCGTGAAAAATACACTGAAACAGAGTTAGTGCCCTGTGATAAGGTCGCAATTTCCCTGTGTAATTGAAAATTTCGCACTCGATTGACTTTGTCAAATCTCTCTCGCAGGTCTTCCCAAACGAGGTGAGCATCTGATGCATAAACGATTCCTCCAAGGAGTTCTGCCGAAACATTGTTCATTATCCATGAAAGAATAATCGCATTATAGGTTTCCTATTGCTCCAGCAAGTTAGTCTCTCTTACACTTTCCTGTGACGAACCCTAACTTCTTCTTCCCCATAAGTACAATCCGCATTGACCTGCTCCATATAATGTAATTCTCTGATCCTATGAGCTTAACAGGAACAATTACTAAACTAGGAGTGTCCGACGAACCAATATACAGAGGATGAGTGTGGTCGATCACAGTTTCTGCCGCTAACGAGGAATCACCCATCATTGAAGAGAACAAGCTTCAAAATTACTGTGAACAGAAAAAGCAAAGAACAAACCGAACTAGAGATTAGATCGCGTGAGATTCCAGTATCTCCCACTCTGATACTATGAAGAAACCTGCTTCTGAGTTGAGAAGCTCTGTCGGTTAACAATAGCGGAAGTTTCTAGAAAGAAGAGGATATTATTTTCCAGAAGTAAAAAGGATATTTTCTCTCTTCTGCTATATTTAAGGGTGACAAGTGGGCCGGTCCAGGCCCGGGACCGGCCCGGGACCGCGGGCCAAACGGGCTAAACGGTCCAGGAGCGTTTGGTCCGGTTTTAGTGGGCCTGGGCCGGTCTCATGGGCCGGTCCTATGATTTGGGCCCGCCAGGCCCAGGACCATTTAGCCCGCCAGGGACCGGGACCGGATCGATCCCTTAGCGGGCCAAACGGTCCCAACGACTATTTTTATAATAAAAAAATAAAATAATTTTTTTTTTTTGCGTTGGCTATTTATAAAATAGCCATTTAATCCCCCCAAACTTTGTTTTAATCCCAAACTTTTTATAATTACACTTTTTCCCTATTTTAAACTATAAATACCCCATCATTCTTTTATTTTTTCTTACAAAATCATCAATCTATCACAATCTCTATCTAATTTTCTTCTATAATTGCTACTATTGTTTACTTTATTGTTACTAAGTGTATAATATATATATATATATATATATATATATATATATATATATATATATATATATAAAAGCTATATTCGATAAGCTATATATACATCTTATATAAGTTGTATATATAGTATAGTATATATATATACAACTTATATAGCTTATATACTATACACTTAGTATATATATACTTTTTAGTAGTAACATGAAATGACCAAAGTATGGTACTTCTTAGCTGGTATAAATATGGAATGATAGAAGATCAAGTTTTAGCTCAACTCAGTTTTAGTTGAACTGTAATCTGAGTTGAGCTAAAACTTGATCTTCTATCATTCCATATTTATACCAGCTAAGAAGTACCATACTTTGATCATTTCATGTGACTACTAAAAAGTGTGTGTGTGTGTATATATATATATATATATATATATATATATAAAAAGTATATATATATCGATATAAGATGTATATATAGTATAGTATAGTATATATATAAGTTATATTCGATAAGCTATATATACATCTTATATACTATATATAAGATGTATATATAGTATAGTATGCTATACTATACTATATATACTATACTATATATACATATTATATATAGTATATAAGATGTATATATAGCTTATCGAATATAGCTTATATATATATATATATATATATATATATATATATATATATATATATATATATATATATATATATTATACATTTAATATATATACTATACTGTACTATACTATATATACATCTTATATATAGTATATAATATGTATATATAGCTTATCGAATATAGCTTATTACTTATAATATATATATATATATATATATATATATATATATATATATATATATATATATATATATATATACTTATATATATATATACTATATATATATATTTAATATATATACTATACTATATATACATCTTATATATAGTATATAAGATGTATATATAGCTTATCGAATATAGCTTATATATATATATATACTATATATACATCTTATATACTATATATATTCGATATTAAATATTGAATATTAAAATTTAGGATGTTAAATAAAATTTAGGTCACAATTCTATAATAAAATTTACAAAGAATTGTCTTAGATATTTTTTTTAACATCCTTTTATCTCTAATATCTATTTAATTTTTTTTAAAAAAAACATATATATGTTGGGCCCACTTAGCCCATTTAGCCCGCGGGCCGATCCTTACAAAAAGCCCGTTTAGACCGTGCCCGTTTAATTTGGGAGCGGGACCGGGACCGTTTGGACCGGCCTACTCGGCCCGTTTAGGCCCGGGACCGGCCCACTTGCTAGCCCTAGCTATATTATTGAGTATCTGTGCATTTATATACATGTGTTATTCCTAACAAACTAACACGTGGACTACCACAACTAATTATAAGTTACAACTAACTCCACTAACTCATGTACAGCTGGATATGAGCTGGACATCTACATACACAGTCAGATTCATATATGCCAATAGCTGCGTTATGTTTTATAGTTCAATCATTTTCGAGTTTGCCCTCTACATTGACTTTAATTTTGCCTGTCCCATTATTATTTATTTCTTTGCTAAATCTTGCCAGATAATGATAAAGTCTGACATATTTTGTGACTTGAAATACTTTTCCTCAGAGGATAATGAACATATTCCTTACAGCATATCTTTACTGTACTATGAGTAAATGTTGATATCACATTAAATCAAATATATTTTACGGAGATGCAGTGGCCATTACTCATCTAGATTGAACTTTAAAATTCTCGAACAAGCCACCCTAAGTTGCACATCCGAGGTATCAAGTACCAATTTGGTAGATGGTGCTCATATTTTTATTGCTCTCCGTGAGCTGTTAATAGCGAGTCCAAAGATAAATATAGATTATTGTGGACATTGGAACATCAAACTATTAACATATCGGGCATAGTCCGTGCATAGCACGGGCACAACCCATCTACCATATTGATAATGCACAATTTGTGTGGTCTTCAAGGATGTTCGCACTTTAGTATACTTGAATAAGATTACTCAAATTAACACTTCCTCATGTTTAAAAAAAGAAAAAGCATTCTCACAGATATTTGAAAGTAAAAATATCACCCATGTCGGGCTGGTGCATTGTACGGGGCATCCTATTTGATTGCTCCCGTATCATTTTTTTTTTTAAAAGAAATTTTAACTAGTACCTAAAGTATAGATAACTTTAGGTCTTTTCCTCCTCCTTCTCCCCCTTTTCTTCTTCTTCTTAGTCGCCGTGAAAACAAAGGTAACAGTGAATTTACATTGTATTAATGAGCAATTTTTAAGGCGATTTATGGTATTCTACGGTTGTGAGCTGTTGTGGCTCTCCTTTCTTTGCTACTGCTTAGGTTTCTTCTTCTTCTTCTTCTTAATTACAAAATGGGTTTGTTAAATTTGTTGTTTTGATAAATTGATGATTGCGGTTTTCTTTTAATAATATTTGGAGGTTATGTTTCAAATTTGAACTCATTTGAAGTAGTTTTAGGTATTGAATCATATTTTGGATTGAGTTTGTTAGATTTATTGTTGTTTTGACAAATTGATGATTACAGTTTTCTTTTAATAATATTTGGAGATTATGTTTCAAATTTGAGCTCATTTGGAGTAGTTTTAGGTATTGAATCGTATTTTGGATTGTTGAAATTCAAAGAAGTTTCTATTTCTTGACAATTTGCACTTCAGACCTATTTGACATTAAATGCATGAAAACATTGGTTGTACTTCAAACCTATTTGTCTTTAAATGTAATTTTTTTTCCTTTGGACCTATTTGGCCTTAAATGCATCTTAAACATAATTTTTGCACTTAACTTAATTGGCCTTAGGTGCATTGCACTTCAGGCTAAAAAAAATTTCTTCAACTTCAAACCCGATAAATATGGAGTTGATCCTAAAGTGGTCTAAGACTTGCAAATTTTTGTGAAAAGTGGATATAACTTTAATAATGACCCCAAAATTGGGTATAGATACAAATGCGTCGGCTACCCTTGCTAGTTTATTAATATATATGGCTTCCAGATTTTGCATAAGTCCAGGAGTGGAAGTACTTCATCGAAAAATTTATAATATGTATATGTTTGCGGGCACATTTATGCGAATCCTCGAGACGAGCAAGCAGCTGCGCATTATTTGGAATTAACGACCTAAAGAAATAGAATGGAGTCCTCAAAGGTATTTACATAAACCGTTTCACCAACTGCACTTTATTTCCTCATAAATCACATTTAACAGATAATGTCAACATTTGAACAGGCATCATTTGGGATTAGACACATACACATGTATTCAGATTGACCAAAAGAGGAGTATTTATCAATCCTAACTGCTGGAAAAAATGCAGGATATCCAGGCACACTTAGACATTCAGTTCTCCAACTTCCGGGCTCAAAGGTTCAAAAAGAGCTTCCACCTCAGTAAGGTTAACTTCCTCCAAGCAAGACGGATTCCACTTTGGACTCTGAAAACAAAATCATCAAAGGTTTTAGTTTCATGCACGTTGTAACTCGTCTCTATCGACAATACAATATGGTGGGTCTAACAGGACAATCAAGCTGCATTATTGAGAAAAAAAGAATAAATAAACCAGGAACTTTATTCAATCTTTAAGAAAACGAAATCACGCCTCAACTACGCTCAGTCGAAATTCCTTACCAGAAAATTCACTACACTAAAGAAACCACAAACCCAACATTTATGCAGTTACAGTATCATGGGCTTGCAACGCAAGAAACAAACCTGATCCTTTTCCATTAAGACTGCTCGGACACCTTCAGCAAAGTCGCTCCGTAGAGCAGACCTTATAGCAATGCGATATTCAGTTCTCATGACACCATTGAGCTGGGAATGACAGAAAAGGGAGATTATAACGTTCGTGAAAAGGAAAGAATCAATATGAAGAAAAGTAGGAAAACTACACAACTTAGAGAGAAGCTCACACTGGACAAGTCATTCTCATTTTTACCACGTGCAGATGCAACTCTAGAAAAAAGCTTTTGGGTGAGACAGAGAGAGAAAGGGGCCCCCTTTCTGAGCCCTTGCAGAGCATCCTTGGCCCATTCTACCACTGTCAAGAAGATGAACTCACACATGAAAAATGAAAATAAAGCATGGCTCTAAAGTTTACTCATTGATAGGAAAATAAGATACAGGATTCATTTATGGAGAAAAAATAGTATAAAATAGAGAGAACATGAATTCATCTACGAGAAAAGTCTTATTTGTAAAACCTTACCCAATGTATCAGCACTTTGCAGATGATTTTCTAGCTCCTCTATTATCTCTCTAATGGACTTGTTACCAGCAAAAGTAGAAATAATTCTGGGTAAAAGTGACTTCAAACGGGGTTCTGAATCAGGGTTGCTACTGTATTTTGCCAACAATTCTTTTATCTCCCCATCTGGATCCTCAGAGCTGTTTTAAGAAGACAGAATAACCTATTTTAAATTTGCAACATGTAACTGAAATGATTTGTATCAGTAGCACAATACACATTTATCAGAAGGCATAAGAAACAATGATCTGAAGCATCTGAGGAACAGAGGAACAATGCTCTATACCAGATGTGCCTCATGAAATGATGATTGGGGTCCAGCAATAGAAGCACTAAAAAAGCTTCAAACATTGGGACAAGAAGTTTACTCAATTTGGGGAATCTCTTCCTCCAAGGCAAAACATTAAAGGATTTGAGGAGAAAAGACACAACTCAAGGTATGTCAACATCAAAGGTCTTTACAAGCACTATAAAGTGCAAAAATATCTTTTATTCGAGCAGCATAAATAAGATAAAGGGACTCAAAGGCCAAGGAGCTGTTCACGTCTCATGGATATGAGTAATTAGTCAAAAATTTGACAATTAGTGCACAAGAGAATAGTGCAAGATTTTGAGACATACAATTTAGTTGCAAGCAAAGCTTCCTTCAACGCACTCAAATTTGCAGAAGGGACATAATGAGTTCCCAGACCAACATAGAGTGCATCAGCAGGTGTTGATATCCTACTTCCAGTCAGTGCAAGATAAGCACCTGCAATTGCTTAATTGATTAAGCAAACACATACGGAAGGAGTGGGAAGATAGTTCTATGAACCACACATATATCATTTTCATCACTTTCTCCCTCCAACAAGATACAACAACTATGCCTCAGTCCCCCAACAAAGTTGGGGTCGGCGATATTTATTCTGACTTCGATTCAAATTGCATTTGTCTGTCCAAGTACCAATGAAGAGACGAGCAAGCCTAAGTGCCAATAAAGAGAAAATGGTCATTCAGCTTCTAAAAGGTGCTTTAGGACTAAACGAAATTAAAAAGATAATAAGTAATTAAATTTTCAATTTTTTGATGCAAAAGAAATAATAACTTCCCAATGCATAAAAGGGATGTGCTTATAAACACCAAGCTGAAATGCATGAAGTGGTATGAGGTGTTTTTTCTTCCTAAAATTCATAAAAGCAGGAAAATCACCTCAGATACCCTCCAGAAATTCTAAAATGTTGGTCATAATTCCTACCTCTGCATTTTGGAAGCCCAATCACTAGCATTCAATATAACATACAGACACTGATGAGAGCATGCTTCACTTGCTCTCTTTAGCACCTAGATATTCTTCAATACCTTTTGCAATCTTCCATGCAAGATGAGGGAGATCAATTACCAAGTCAACTCCTATAGTCTCATCTTGTTAACAAAAACTTAAGCTATTAGTTATGAGAGAGATCTATCTGTCTAAACATGCCTCCAGTTATAGGAGTTTCCATCTTTTATTTCTCTCTGAAGTTTCATGCAACAAGATTGGTCTTTGAAATTTTCTCAGCAAGAAATACTCAACTGAATAGAAGAAAATATACCAACTGTGCCTTCTCCAGGACCATGTGCTGCTATATAAGAAAAACCAACATCTGGAAACAGCCCAATTCCATTTTCTGGCATCGCTAGAACAGTCCTCTGGAACCCAAAAAAAAGTGTAACTAAGATGTACTTGCAAAAATGAGTAATCCTCCATAGACGTAGAAAAGTACCTCTGTGATAAGCTTGTAACGACCATGACCAGATAAACCAATTCCAAAGCCCATTGTAACGCCATCCATGAAGCTGATGTAAGGCTTTTTGTACTCGAAGATTTTACATATTAGAGGATACTCAGCTGTGAATACCTGTTACATGCATTTCTACTTTCACATAAAGCTCTTCTTCTAACTCAGCCACGGTATTCAAATCAATATAAGCATAAAATAACACATTCAAGCACTACATAGGAGGATCAGATACTTCTGTATAAATTGTGGAAGAACAGATTGGAGCATGTTCTGGTGATGATTTGGAGTTAAGAGGCTCCTAGATACACGTGTGTGCCTGAGAAAGAGAGCCTAAATTATCTTTCACATGGAAAGAACTTAAGATGTATGTACCATATACTGCTACACGCATGTGCATACACATGAAGGGATAAGCGCTATGATTGCATCAGATGATCAAAGATTGTTAAATAAGCACCCAATTGGTTGCATAGGATTAAGTGCACTACCAAACTTAAAGATAAGCATGCTAAAAGAAAGGTCCATTAAGTCTTCTAACATGCTTATCTTTGAGTTTGACAGTTCACATAATCTTACACAACCAATGACCACTTATACAAGTCTTAGATAGTAGTAAAAGAACTTAGTGGGGAGCAAAACCATTTGCGACATTCATAAAAATATTGACTTGTGAAAACAGATATTGTTTACATCAGAAGAGTAGAACTTAGAGAAAAAATTAAACTATCTTCAGGATGACACAATTATAATGTGGCTCAATGTTGTTTTCTATAGGTTTAACAAAACTCTCTCTAACTTCACAGAGTAGGGGTAAGGTGTGCGTACACTCTACCCTCCCCAGACCGCACTTTGGGGTCTGGACGGCACAATTATAATGTGGCTCAATATTGTTTTCTATAGGTCTAACAAAACTTTCTCTCTAACTTCGCAGAGTAGGGGTAAGGTGTGCGTACACTCTACCCTCCCCAGACCGCACTTTGTGGGATTACACTGGGTTTGTTGTTGTTGCTTAGGCCCCACACAATTAATTAATTCCTTCTTTCATCACAGACTAAAAGGCCTGCCTGTACTTTTGTGTATAGAACTGATAATTGCAAATAACACAATGGCTCTTTTGATACATATTGGGACCCAAACTAGCAACATGTGCCGGAAGTCTGTTCGCAACATTCATAGTGTTTGTTCTACTGCTAGTGCAGTCTGCTGTGAGTCTGGGATTTCTTTAGCTGAGTAGAGCAAGTCTTGAATTAATCATGTTTGAAGGAGACTACAAACCTCAATCATATCTGACTGCTGTTTTTTGGTTGCAATCTGCTTAATATCACCACCTGCAGGTAAAACACTAGGACTTCTGTTATCCATCATCATATTAGCATCAACTAATTAAGACAGTAAGCAAACGAAACTACAGACAGCAAACTCTGAACTACACTGTGGAAGATACCAGCTTTGACACAATCAAAGGTACAAGATAACATGATACGCCAAACTGACACTTGTAGGGCAAATATAATGATGTGATAAAAAAAATTGCCTTTTGCACAAAAGTGCACTTTTGTCCTTTCAAATTTCATCGACAACCCCCTTAATATTCAATCCTGCATTGGCAATGAATGGTCATCCTCAAATCTTAGTAGCATAGGGGATGCTATGTCACTTAATATGTTAGGCTCTAACAAAATGAATAACGATAAAATATCAGAACCACTTTAAGAACTAGGTGGTGCAAAAATACCAAATAGAGGTCCAGCAAGTACAATAACAACAAGCCCAGTGTAATCCAACAAAGTAGGGTGAAAGGGTAGTGTGTACGCAGACCTTACCTCTACCTTGTAAAGGTAGAGAGGTTGTTTACGATAGACCCTCGGCTTAAGGAGAGTTGAAAAAGAAGCCGAAACAACAAAACAGTAACAACAAGAGAAGATAAATAAAATACAGTAAAAAAATGTGCGGATAAGAGAATACAAGAAAACGAGACTAATATCAAAACTACTCGCACGAAAGAAAGACACGCACTGCAACCTACTAACCTTCTATCCTAATTCTCGACTTCCACACCCTACTATCAAGCGTCACGTCCTCAGTAAGCTGAAGCTGCTATGTCCTGCCTTATTACCACTTCCCAATACTTCTTAGGCCTACCTTTACCTCTCCTTAGCCCGCCATGACCAACCTCTCACACCTCCTCCCAGTGCATCTATGCATCTGCTCTTCATATGCCCGTACCATCTCAGCCTTATTTCCCGCATTTTATCCTCCACGGGGCTACTCCCACCTTGTCGCGAATATCTTTATTCCTAATCTTATCTCTCCTGGTATGCCCACACATCCATGTTAACATCCTCATTTCTGCTACTTTCATCTTCTAGACATGAGAGTGCTTGATAGGCCAACACTCCGTCCGATATAACATAGTCGGTCTAACCACCACTCGGTAGAACTTACCTTTAAGTCTTGGTGGCACATTTTTATCGTACAAAACCCCGAAAGCGAGCCTCCATTTCATCCACTCTGCTCCAATACGATGTATGACATCCTCATCAATCTCCCCTACCTTGGATTATTGACCCGAGGTACTTGAAACTCCCTCTCTTGGGAATGACTTGTGTATAAATCCTCACTTCCCCGTCCGCTTCATGAATCACCTCGCTGAACTTGCACTCCAAGTATTCAATGTTAGTCCTGCTCAACTTGAAACCTTTAGACTCCAGGGTCTGTCTCCAAACCTCCAACCTTGCGTTAACATCGCATCGCATCTTGTCGATCAGTACTATGTCATCCGCAAATAACATGCACCACCCATCACGTAAATAATAGAAAGAAAGTTACCTGCTGAAAAGGCACGGGGGGAGCTGCTGTCGACCAAAACACACTTCACCTTTGGGTTTGTTTCCCATTCATCCATGAAACTCTTGTATTTGATATCCATATCTGCATCATATTTCAATGAAAATATGAATGCAACAAAGATCAAATTAAGCAAATGATAATGCTAATAACACTAACATTGATTGATGATATCACGACATAGTACTCTTGGAGGGGATGTTGAGAAAGAAAAGGTGTAGCCAAAGTTCATTTAGGATAGATTTCAAAGCACATCTTATTGCATCAGTTAAATGAAGTAAATATCATTGGGACAAACTAAAGACCTAAAACTGGTTTCTTAATATGTTCATTTCTGATCTTGGAGTGAGTCATCTTGTTCCTGCTCCCTAAGAAATTAAACTACAATATTTTCTCCTGTTTCCATAGGTTCAACATCGTTCTAGTATTAAAATCATAATCGATGCAGTTTTAGTACACGAGTCATGATTATAACCACGTCATCTTTAGAACATATTCTTTGATAGGTTACGACTGCTCATTAGACAGTTTAGTTGAATAAGGCCACAGCTTCTGAAATAAGGCTTACATGAACTTGTATCCTGATCATAGCTTGTAATTTATTACTTTAGGTATTTTTTATAAGGAAAAATTAGATAAGCAAATAACCATAGCTTGTGATTCAGCAAATGCCAAATGATTTACTGGACAAGCTTTTTTTTTTTCAGGCTATAATTAAAAAAACTAACAAACTCCATTAAGTTGCCGACTCATGCACCTCAAAGTGAAACATTTGGCACCTGATCCTAAAGAAGCACAAAAAACAATAATTGTTAATAACTTCTTAGCACTAAAACCAGAAAAAAGACACGAACAATTTGCAAAAATGAACTGACATGACTAAGAAAAACTGAACAAATATTATCCGGCTAGGATCCACAATTACACATTACATACAGAGAAGTATAAGAATCGAAAATTCACCTAAATTCATTGCATTGAGAGCTTTAGGACGATCGAGAGTGATAACAGCGACGCCGTTAGGGTGGACATGTCCTTTGACGAATTCATCGGCGCCGGGGGCCATGATTGCCAAAGTTCGAAGAGTAAGAAACGTCGTCGTCTTTGAGTAATAAGGTAATTGGGAGTGAGAAATCCTATTTTTGAAGAGAGGAGCTGAGAGAAGAGTGGTGGATCGACTTAGCTTTAGAAGGTGAGAAGCACCAAAAAGTCTTCCCATCCTTTTCCCAGAAAGTGCGTGCCTGGATTACAGAATTGTTTAGTCTGAGTGCGTCCTGTAAGTTAAGTTACACATTCGGCATTTCGGCCAAAAATTATTTGCATTCAGTCTGAGTGTGGCGTTGCGGGTAAAGTGACCAACTTTTTTCGGGACGTTAAAGTAAATTTTTAATTTTAACATTATCATGGGAAAATATTCTATGAATAATATCCGGTTGTTAAAAAGTAATTTATTAAATAAAAACAGGCGCATATTATAAGAAAAATCAAATTATGATGGATGTATATTCTTCCTCCATGATCTTCTCAAATATTTAATGACATATTCAATGATATATTTCTATGCTTAATGACATATTCAATGACATATTTTTTTTACTTTTCATGCTTATATAAAGGCCTTGTAATAGATAGGAAAATACATACAATTGAAGAAGAAAATCTCCTCCTTCTCTCTATCTCTATTTCTTGTTCATGTTTTACTAAATTACTTTTATTTTATAACAACATTTCTTGTTCATGTTTTACTAAATTGCTTTTATTTTATAACACGTTATCAGCACGAATTGCTCCTTTCATGATTATTATAAGCATACAATGAGATCAATGAAAAATGTCTTGGATGATAATACAAAGATAAGTTTTACATCCATCTAAACTCATTCATACTTTCATATCTTTGCATTAACTTTATGTGCAGTATTTAGTTAAAATATTTTTTTCAATTGTATCCAGTGAAATAAAGAACTGAAAAGGTATGTCTTTATTTGCTACATCTCTTATAGGACAATGATAATATTTCAATGTATATATATATGTTCTGACCGTTTACATACTATGGTAGATAATTATTAAGGTAATTTAGTAATAATTTTTTTACCATCACATGATGTATTTCATTAAAAGCAAAATTATCAAATATGTAGGCGATTTTACAGTACCTTGCAAATTTGGCATTCGAATATACAATCAATACAAACTCATTATAGTTATAATTTATAATAGTCACGGTCATGCATTAAGCCTTAAATATTTTTGCTGGAAACATAAGGCTCATTTCTCCGTATTTTTTTTTTTTTTGTGAAGTTCTTATAGTTTTTGAAATATAAGTGGTTATAGGTTATCTGCACCTTTCCCATAATTAATTTATTAAAATGTAAAAGTGATTGTATCATTTTAAAAAATAAAAAATAAAAAAAATTGGCATATATCCTAACTAGCATTTTTGTTGCAGAGGAACTGTTTCAAGATTGAAATAGTTATATATGTCTTCTTGAAAGTTAATTTACTTATGCCTATAATTATGAAGTAATAATATTTTAAAGGCTCAAGTGTAAGTCCTATTGAATTTTGGCCTATTATGCCAAAGATTGAGGGTAAGACGATGGGTTCAAGTCCCAACGCACTATGTTGATGAAAAGATGTTGGATTCAAGTTCCAACGCATTATGGCCTAGCATGCCTTTATATGGGTAAGGTATTGGGTTTGAGTCCTAATGCACCATATTGATTATAATAATAATAATAATAATAACTAAAGAAAAATAATATATTTTTCATGAAAAAGCATGAAGCTTGTCCCACTTGATTTGCTCCATTCCTGAAGTGAACGTGATAGCAGTGCATGATAAGTCTAAATAAAGACAAGTGGTTGACCAATGAATGTGGGCGAGCGAAAGGCCAAAATAACAATAGTTATGACTATGGTAATTATAAAAAGGGAGAAATTCTTTGAAGAGAATGTGACTTGTGATAAATATTGAGATTGCATGCTCATTCTTGAAAGTGAATGTGAAAATATATATATATATATATATATATATATATATATATATATATATATATGTGTGTGTGTGTGTGTGTATGTGTGTGTGTGATAAAGATTATGTATAATAATGTACTTGTGCATGATTGGATAAATATTATAACTCGCCTCTAAGAGAGGTTTGAGACAAAGAAAGATAATGAATATTACTGTGTAGTTACATGAATATATCATTGGTTGCATACATATGATACGCCAAAAATATTTTGTCACGCCTTATGAAAGTTATTAAAAGAAAAATTAAAGCAAGAAATTATTTTACTTATGATGATTTTGAACATGACAATTATTATGATATGATTCTCTTTGTGAAGGAGACATTCATTATATGGATGGTATGATAAAAGATCTTATAGTACAAAAGCAGTTAAGAGCTCTGAAAGAACTAATTTGTTACTACCCGGATGAATGAAATTGTTCATGACATTAATATTATAATTGTAACGACCCGACTTGTCGTTTTAAGAAATTATGCCCCGTCAGTGACTTAAGGTCTCGAGAAACTTCACAATATGTATTATGACCCGTGTGTGTGGTCGAGTTTAGTTTTCGGAAGATTCAGAATTTAATTTAAAGAAAAAAAAATTCTTATTTAGAAGCTTAAATGGAAAGAGTCGACCAGAGAGTTGACTTTTGAACAAACGATCCCGGAATGGAATTTCGATGATGCCAATAGCTTCGTATGATGATTTCGGATTTCGGCGTATGTTCGTATTTTGATTTGGAAGTCCGTAGGACAATTCGACATATTTTGGCGAAAGTTAGAAATTATAAGATTTTGAAAAAAAGTCCAACCGAAGGGTGAATTTTTGATAACGAGGTCGGATTTCAATTCCGGAAATGGGAATAGCTCCCTTACATCAATTATGACTTTTGTGCAAAATTTAAAGTCATTCCGGATTGATTTGATACGTTTCGGCGCAAAATATAGAAGTTGAAAGATTTGAAAACTTATAATTCGATTCGATGCGCGATTCGTAATTTCGGTGTTGTTCGGTGTGATTTGAGGTCTCGAGTAAGTTCGTAATGTATTATGGGACCGGTTGGTGTGATTGGTGGAGGTCCTGGGGGCCTCAGGTGTGTTTCGGGGTGGTTTCGGATCATTTGGAGTTGTTTTGGAACTGCTGATTCTGGTGTCTGGTTTCCTTCTTCGCGAACGCGAAGGAGAAATTTTGGGGGTGCTGGATATGACCTTCGCGAACGCGAAGGAGTGGACGCGAACGCGAGACAAGGTCTGGTCAAGCTTATGCGAACGTGACGCAGTGGTCGCGAACGCGAAGAAGGAAGGGGAACGGGGACCTTGAGCCATTAACCTTTCGCGAACGTGAAGCATGGACTGCGAACGCGAAGAAGGAGGGCAGTTAGCTACCACAAACGCGAGAGCTCGAATGCGAACGCGATGCTGTGTATGGTCAGGCCTTCGCGAACGCGACACTGGTCACGCGAACGCGAAGAAGAAAAGCCTGGGCAGTGAGTTTAAGTTCAGAAAATGGGACTTTGTCCCATTTTTTATTTTTGACGGATTGGAGCTCGGGATGAGGCAATTTTTGGGAGATTTTCAGAGAAAACAATAGGGTAAGTGTTCTTGACTCAATATTGGTTAAATTACCCGAATCCATGGTTATTTTTAATATTTAATCGGTGAATTAAGTTAGAAAAATTGTGAAAACCCTCTTGATTCAATTTAAGATTTGGAGGTCGAGTTGTTATCAGAATTGAATAAAATTGGTATGGTTGAACTCGTATCGGAATGGGCGTTCATATTTTATAACTTTTGTTGGGTTCCGAGACGTGGGCTCCACGGGTATTTTTGGGTTAAATTTCAGATTTTTGTAGAAAATTTATATTTTCATATGGAATTTATTCCTACAATTTGTATTGATTGAATCTAATTAATTATGACTAGATTCGAGCCGATCGGAGTCGAAAAATCGAGGAAAGGGCATACTACTTGACTGATTGAGCGCAGTTTGAGTTAAGTATCTTGCCTAACCTTATGTGGGGGAACTACCCCTTAGGATTTGAGTCATTTATGTTGATTGTAGTCTGTGTACGCGAGGTGACGAGTGCGTGCTTGGACTTATTTGTGGAAAGTTGGCCTTTTAGGATTCTTATGTCCTTATATTCATCGGGCATGATGTTGTTTTTGATACGTTTGAATTCCTATTTGCTAGTTTCACCTCTACATGCTTTGATTAGAGATAATTGCTTTAGGATTCACTCTTACTGTCTATTTGACCCTTATTCGACTTAACCAAAGATTTTACCTCTTCTATCGTCATGCTATATTTTTCATAACTGCTTATCTTAAATTAAAATTATTATTTTTCTCATCCTATAATTGTTCAGTCTTAATTGGAGTTATGATTATCTTCTGCTGCTTATCCTTACTTGAATTGTTGAATATTCCTCGTAATTGCTCAACCTCAAAAGGAGTCTAGATAACCTATATCTTAGTTGACTTGCCATTATTTTTTGAACTATTTGACTCGTGTTGGCTTCTTATTGTTGACTTGAATATTGTGGAATCGTTGCTACATTTTTTTTGTTTTGTTTTCCCTTGTTAAGTTGTTCTCCTTGTGCCTAGCATTCTTTACTGTGGTTATTCCTTGTGAATGAGTTCTACCGTTCTTGTGATTTAAATTCTTGAGTTGATTTGCTCGTCGTACTTTGCATTTCTGTTATTGTTGCTTTTGTACTCGTTGTGGTGATATACGAGGTTTCTATCGTGTTATAGTTGTTATCTCTGTTGTTTGCGCTGCATATTTAAATTAGGACTACGGACGTATTCCGGGAGATCCCCCAGCACTGCATATTTATTTTGGGACTACGGACGTATTCCGGGAGATCCACCAGCACTGTATATTTATTTTGGGACTACGGACGTATTCTGGGAGATCCCCCAGTACTGCATATTTATTTTGGGACTACGGACGTATTTCGGAAGATCCCCCAGCACTGCATATTTATTTTGGGACTACGGACGTATTCCGGAAGATCCCCCCGCACTGCATGATTAATTCGGGACTACGGGACGGTATCCCGGTAGATTTTTCCTGTGGTTATATCTATATTCGGAGCTGCTAATCTTCCATGCTTAGGTGTCACAGGGTGACTTATACTCGAAGGACATTACTTGAAAAGTTTATATTTGAAAAGTATTTATCTTGAAGGAACTATGTTTGAAGATATTTATTTGAAAGGGTTATACTTGGAAAGTATTTATCTTGAAAGAACTATGTTTAAAGGCTAAATATTTGAAAAGTTTATATTTGAAAGATTTTATCTTGAAAGAACTATGTTTGAAAGATATTTAATTGAAGGAAGTATATTTCAAAAATAATTTCTTACTGGAAAAGATTATATTCTAAAGACCTCAATTTAAAAATTTACGGGTGAAAGTTTACACTTGAAGGATTTGACTAATTTATTGGGGTTGTTGGCCGAGACTTGATGTGAAAACTATTGTCGTTGCTATGTCGTTAGCCATATCGCGGGATCCTTAGATAGATGTCATGTTCTGTCATCCCTATACTTATGCTTGCTTTCAGTTTATTATACCAGTGGGTGTCTTGACTAGTCCTCATCACTACTTCACCGAGATTAGTCTTGATACTTACTGGGCACCGCTGTGGTATGCTCATGCTACTCTTCTGCACAATTTTTGTTTTTTTGTGCAGACCCAGGTATTTGTTCGTTAGCTAGCTGTGTGGACTGTCACTACGAAGACTCAAGGTAAACCTGCCGCTACGTTCGCAGGTTTCGGAGTCACCTTCAAATTTTCGTTTTGCACTGTTTATTCTTATTTTTAGACAGTTGTATTTAGAAGTTTTCTAGCAAACACTCTGTATAGCTTATGACTTGTACTACCGGGTTTTTAGAATTGTAAAGTTTAAGATATTTCTAATTCAAATTATTAGATGTTATTTAAATAATATTATTTTAATTAATGTTAGGCTTACCTAGTCCATAAGACTAGGTGCCATCACGTTACCCAAATGGAGGAAAAATTGAGTCGTGACAGTAGTAAGTCTCAAAAGAAACATTTTGATTTACAAATATATTAGCCAAAAGTGGTTGGCATATTGAGACTATAAATGAAAAGAAGATTGAATATCTTTATATTACTATAATCATACCGGGTAAATATGAAAGGTTACTTGACTTTTCTTTTATTTGTACTACACAAGTATAAGCATGATGATGCAATCACAAGCCACAAGTAAATTAGAGGTTTACTGAAATAAATATTAGTTGGCATGATCGGTTGACCATCTCGGTTCAATTAAGATGCGAAAAAATTAATTGATAATTACATTGGCATTTATTGAAGAAATATAAGATTTTTCAAGAATTCTCTTGTGCTGCTTATTCTCATGATATACCAGTTAAGGTTGGGATTGAATCCCTTGATTTCTGGAACGAATAAAAGGTGATAAATATATGGGTCCAGTCACCTTCCATGTAGAACGTTTACTATTATATAATTTTAATAGATGCATCTATTCTATGGTCACATGTACTTTTGTTATCAACTTGCAGTTTGGCTTTTGCAAGATTGATTGCTCAAATTATTAGAGCATAGTTACAGAATATAAATTATGATGATTTATCTTGATAATACTGATTTAAATCCAAGTTGGTTTAGCATAAATTGTATGTCTCCAATTATATCTAAATAATTGGTTATGAGAACAAAACTGCCGAAATAAAATTTGGTATGTGATGTATTATTTAATATACAACAGGACTTGTACGCATCTTGCCAAGTTATGATAAGTTCTCCCTATCACAATCGGTTCAGGGTCAGGAACCAAATAATTTCTATCTAGAAATATGAATATGCTATATGATTTAATTATTCTACCACAATGCACAAAGATGGATCCCCAAATAAGGCTAGGGATATGTATTGGTGATCCCAAAAATAGAGGGAGAAAATGGGCAGCTGAAAAAGTTTTTAAATTCCATTTGTGGTAGATTCTCAATGGCAATCCCTAATTCACTTAAGTGAAATTGAGAAGGATAGCCCTACCTATGTGAGATTCAAGTCAACCTCCACCTATGATTAATATTTATAATTGCATTGTATGCAATCTTCATATAGATCTCATGAACATGAGGCTTATCTTTATCTTTTTCTCCTCTACCCCACTTTAGACATTGTACATACTACAATGATGTGAACAGGAAAAAATTAAGATAGATTTTTAACAAACTTGGAATTGTATTTCTAGTATTACTGCAGTTCTATGCAGCATTCTGCCTTTCTAGACAACGTTCAGCATTTGTAGATAGTATTCATCCTTTCTACAGTGTTATTGCGTTCTGGACAGTATTTCCGTATTTTTGTATTTTTGCACAACTTCATAAGGGAGAAACTTATCATACTAGGATAATGTACATAAATTTAGGAGTACAACTTCTCTTTATGTCTCGTTATCAAACTCATGTAGTTACGAGATCATGCAAAAATAAAGGAAAGATTTAGCCTTAACATACCTTATCACAATCTTTCCAATAACCACATTGAACTCGTCTCTTCGCACCTTAATCTCCAACAATAATAATACAATCAGTAAGTTACGAAAGGTACAACTATCGCATAACGAACGACAAACTTATTTTATATTAAAACGGGCAACATCTCCCCTGTAATCTTTACTTTCTCCCAATTCGAGACAACACCAACAATACAAGAACACAACAATAACAACATATATACATCATTTTCCAACCTTATATCCATCACAAAATACTACAAAATAGCTCGACATACCATTATCACTTCATACACAAAACGACAACCATAATAGTGTCAAACAATCTGAAAATATTATGACGAACGACCAGCCCACCACCCTGCATTTATGTGGTGTTTATCCATACTATTTCTCCTCTAAAACTCCCTAAAACAGAAGCAAAACATGCAATGCAACAGCAACACAAAACAACCCATAAAACAGTCCACTACAAGTTGAATAACTCGAACTCATGACTTCCGATCACAGTCCTGTGAGTTATTACAATTATAGAATGACTTTTCATACATTTCCAGCAGAAAAAATGGATGAAATAGAGCAATATACTTACCTTATTTGTTGAATATCTCAGCTCCTATCTTGGTTCTTCAAACCCTAGGTTTTCCTCCAACTAGAACTTGAAAAGATGAGAAAATCAATTAGGGTTTGTGTTCAATTTTTGGGAGGATTTTTGCAGGGGCTTATCTCTAATTTTTATGTACTATTATCACTGTGATATATGAAGGAAATAGACCCTTAAAAGATCTCTTTGGCTGGATTGAACTGGCCCCTTTTTGGACATATGTAGTCCTCTCATTTAAGCAAGTAGGTGACACACCTACTTGTCACCTAGCAGTCTGCGTAGTCTCACAAAAATGCATATATCTATCTACTCCGACGTCGTATTGACAAACAGTTTAATGTATTAGAAAATATAATCATATATATTCAATTTTATGGGTGGATCACCCCGTAAAATTTCAGTAAAACTTATGAACGTAACTTGTGATGAGTTTCATCGACTTTTATTCCACAACTCGCTTGACTTCAAAACTTAACACATGACTATAATAAGACTAAAATAAATCATAACATAACCTTCTTATCATGTTAATAACCCTAGTCTATCCCCAAAGGTATGAGTTATAACATTCCCAACTTGTCGACTTTCAACGAAATATTATTTTCTTTAATTCCTTTAACTTCTGAACCTTCTAACCCTCTTTGTACTTGTTGTTCATGATCTTCAATATTTGTAACCTACGAGGTAACATGATAACTTACTTTATATACTTTCAAAGATAATCTCATTTTTGGTCTTACATTAGTTTTCTTACGATGCACTTTTATGTACGAAAATATGTGGTATAACAATTGATTTTCTTATTAATCTCATTTCGATTTTGTTGACTGTTAATTGGCTTACCTAGTGGGTTGGGTTAGGTGCCATCATAGGTTTTATGAGTCATGAGCAAATGTCTAGTAGAGTCTTGCGGACCAGTATGATGACGTCCATACCTATTTTCGAGAGACTACATGGCATGTAGGAAAATTTCACATCTTTCTTTACTTATCGTGCGGATTGATTCATCTTGAAGCGTATACCTTGAATTCCTTCCACGCACTCATATGTTATGTGAGCGCTTGGTATCAGCTGTGCATCGACGAATTGTGATTCCATTGATGAGGTGCGAGATGTGTTTTCTGTATTTTGGAGTTAGGCCAGTTTGGAGGACTTGAGGCCGGGTTTAGACTGCAGCTTGGTCTTGGTAGTTTCGGTTGTATAAGCATATGCTTTTGGACACATATTTCTAGTAGTATCCATACGAGTGTGATTTATGGCTTGGTGAGTGGTTGAATGGTTATATGATGAGCATGATGTGACTGCAGGATGTGTTCAGATGGTTTAGACGTGACAAGAAGAGTTTGCTTGGGATGTGAAAAGGACTATTTGGTGCTTGATTTCTGTCTTGATGTGTTGTATAGTCTCGAGTTATGAGCATGTTGAGGGATCTTTCATGTTGTTCGTTTGTGGGATGAAGTAGATTCTTATGTTTCGTTGACGAGCTTAGACTCGAGAAGATTTAGTGAATGCATAGTGGGTGTGACTATGGTAGGGCGTAAAGAGATGCTAGTTTGGGGCTAAGCAGGTGGGTTATTTCTTACGTGGGTGGTCTACGGTTGTATGATTCTTATGATGATTATGTGGAGAGTTTCTTTCTACCAGTGGATTATATGTGTTGCAATTTGAGTTTGGACCGCTAGAGGAAGCGGACTCGACTGTCACGAGAATGAATGTGAGCATAGAAGATGATTTGAGGTATTTTATGATTTGTGTTACATGAGCTTATGAAGAATTTAGTTGAATTATAGTGCGGGATTATGGCAGTAATGGAGGAAGGGTATTGTTGGTTATCAAATATTTTGTTCTATGGCTTCGAACCAAGCGGGGGAGTCTACTATCGACAAATTGATTGTATGGTTATGTGTTATATTAGTTTTGGCCTGAGGCATGCTTGTGGATCAGTCATGACTTGAAGAGGTTGATTTCGAGGATGACTCGAGTAAGGAAATTTCTGGATGCATGATGTATTACACTTTACGGATATATGGAAATCTTGAGATGATTCAGGTGTGTTATTCGAGGTGGAGGTAGTGTGCATGGAGTAAGGATTCACTCAGTTGCTTAGAGATGTGGGTTACTTCTTAAGGTATTTATGTGCTAATGGAGCACACGTTGTTCGGCCGGTTTTTGTGGTACATTAAAAGATTTGGGTAGAGTGGATGTCTCTTGAGAAAGTTATAATTAGTTCATGATTCATATGTGGTATTTGAGAAATTTTTGGATTTGTAAATGGCTAAGATCTGAGATTTTCATTGGATGGTGTCGCGATTCGCTATATCATTATTGATTCTACATTTCAGCATTTGAGATGTTAAAGAAACAACTTTAGATTCACAAAAGGTCTCATCAAAATGGATATCTCGGATGCAGTATATTGAGTGCTTAAAAGGAAATATGGTGGCTTATGGGATTTAGGACAACGTGGTTTCATGCTAGAATATCTTGTGGTGAGCTTGGCTAAGGATCGTGGTATTCTGGAAAGGAGAAGTGTTAATTCGAAGGCAATTTGGAAGGAACTCGAAGAAATTAGACATCTTGGTAGTGGGTTGGATCGGCACGGTAATATATATGATCGGTCCTTTTGGTTCTTTTGATGTGGTAAGGTTATGCCAGTGTTTTGTGGCAATACTCTTGGGTTTGACGACCTGCGTGACTTGGTTAAGTCAGAGAGATTTAGTTTTGATGGCTTGGTCTTGTGCTAATGGGTTTCGAAGAGTTCTTGATGATTTCTACCACGACTTGAGATGGATATTTTTTTACAAGCATGGGGATTTTGTTGCGGGTTGTGATTTCCTCTTGGATGGGATCAAGTGGAAGGTTTATAGCGGATTGAGTATGTATTGTGCTTGTGACTCAAACTTGATAATGAGATTTTTGTGTTTTTATATTATGGTATGATAGAGGTGGTGCATCGTGTGGGATTGAGATGTGCATGTACAAGGTTGTGGTTTAGTTTCGAAGGGAATGTCATGAGTTCTAGACAGCATGGACAGTTTCAGATGTTTAGAGAAATGTTGGCACTATCTGGTATCACTTGCGAATGGTGCACAATTCAGAAGGTGCACTGTGTTTTGACTTACTGATGCTTGACTGGTATTACGATAATCGACTGGTTGGTGGACTACTGATGTTCAGATATTTGCTATGTGGCATGAAAAAAACTAAGGAAGTATTTCTTGTGAGATGATTGTGCTTGAGAGATGAGTTAGTTAATTGGGTGGTAAAGTCGGGATCAGATATGAAGATATTTGTATTCTTGTGATTTGGAGATTGGGAGTCTCGGAGGTAGACTATTCCTTGGTTGTGCAGTATGACGATATGGCCAGAACTAGACAGTTGATGATATGTGTTATGGTTAGGTTATTGTGGACTTTTGGAGGGCTATTTATCTATTTGTGGATGACCAGAGTTGATTTGGGGGCCCATTGATAGGCTTAATGAGGATGTGTATTTTAAACTGGATCAGATTTGTTGACTCCGCACTACTGTTATTGAGGGACGTGTCATTCGGTTAGAGTTGAGCTTGTTCGTGTTCTGACATGTTCTATGTGTTACTCTTCGATGCTACGATCGATGCTACGATGGGCAGTGAGAGTGTTGACTATATACACGTGGTGCGGTTTGGTTTGGGCCTAGTGACGGAATTCGAGCGAGATGGCTCTTAGGTTGTTGAATAGTTGATTGCTCCCTGGTTATGATCTTCCTATTTGTGGTATACTGTGCTATTTATTTCTCCACGGTTATGGTCATGCACTTCGCATAATCGTTGTTGATATGCTTATGGTTGATGATTGTGAATATCATAGTTTGAAGTATTTCATATTTATCGATTTTGGGATAGGGTCACGCATTACAGCATAGTTATGTTGGGATATGATCCTTAGTGTTAGATTCATGTGTCTTGGTTCTACTATGTGTGATGGGTTCATAGCATAGCTCTTGTGGTGGTATCTGTTGAGCTTGCGTGACGGTTTTTTAATTTGTTTATCTTTCCATCACTGGGTACATTCGAGTTGTTTCCTGTTTGGTGCACGGATTGCACGATAAGTGGTTCGAGGTGGTATTGGTATGGCATGTTTGTCGGATAGCTTGTACTAGATGAGATGAGGTTATTGGACCTGGAATGGGTGCTATTAGATTTGATTAATGTACGTTTGGTAGAATAATGTCTATAGTCAGCTTAGGATTGGCTATGGTTTTTATTGGGTCCCGAGGGAGCTCCACGAATTGTTGATGTGGTGAGTGGTTATGAGTTCTGCATATCTATTTCATCACTACAGTGCACGAAGGTTTAGAACAAGGTTTTATTCGATATGAGATTTGTTGCTGGTACCGGGTTTATTTTGGACAACTATTGTGGTAAGAAGTTATACTATGAGTATCTGAGTTATGTAGTAGGTCATGTGATTACATCTTGGGTTATGGTTATGGCTTGATATAGCTTGTTCAGGATTATACGGTGTTTAGACGTGAGAATCGGGTCTTGTAATGGATTTTGGATATTGGAAATTGGGTTCTAAGGTTTATGGACTAAGGTTGAAGTAAAGATCTTCAATTAGGTTGTGATGTCAGGCTTTTATGGATCGGGGTGACGTGGGGTCACCCATGGGTATGTGTGTGGTGAGTTTAAACAGTGATTTGACGGCTTTAGAGCGATTGTTGGCACGTTCGAGGACGAACGTATGTTAAAAAGGGGAAAAATATCGTGATCCGACTGGTCGTTTTGAGCATTTGTATTCCGTTCGATGGTTCGAGGGCATGAGTAGCTAAGTATGATGTATTATGACTTGTGTGTATCATCGATTATGATTTTCGGGGTGATACGGGATTGATTTGGAAGAATAATTCTTAAATAGGAAGTTTTAAGTTGGAAGAGTTGACCAAGTTGGACTTTTTGTATTTGATAGTTTCGTTAGGTCCGGATGGTGATTTTGGACTTGGGCGTATGCCCGAATTTTCATTTGAATATTCCTAGAAGGTTTCGGTACTATTTGGCGAAAGTTGGCAAGTTGAAGCTTTGAAAAAGTTCATAAGTTGAACCGGGAGTTGGTTTTGATGATATCGAATTCGGATTGTGATTCTGGGAGTTGGAATAGGTTCGTTGTCGTGCCCCATTTTCTCGCGAAAGCGGGTTTCGACATGTGACAACTCCTTTAAAAGGGCATTAAAAGATAAGAGTCGTCACCTAACGATTTTTAAGGTACGTTAGGGCACCTATTTGCAAATAACTCTATTTTATCTAGTCAACGTCACCAAAGATTAGGTAAGGGCTCAAATTACATCAAAAAGAAGGTGTTAGGCACTCATCGAGGTCCACAATTGTGGTTCCCGACCGAATTCTAAACTATGTGGGATTATTGAATTAGACTAGGTTGTAGGTTGCTGAGTTGTGAATTAATCCTAAGTGGTCAAGTATATACATCAATTAAAAGCAATTAATTAAAATTAGTCTTGAAAAAATGTAAGAATTGTAAATCGTAGAAAGTCTACTTAATTATATAAAAGGGGACCTAGATTTTTAAGCCTGATGGATCAACTCCCGTGCAAAGTCGGCTAAGACTTTTATAGCCAAAAGTAAAATGGCTATTTGGGCAATTTATGTATCATGTCTGCTACCCTCGTTACTATCTTTAAATTGTTAACCTAAGAGTGCACTAATCAATTCTAAATCGCGTCTTAATTCAAAACTACCCGTCCATTCCTATAGTCCAGGTGGTTTTGGACACTATTCTAAAGGGATGGTTCTAGACTTAAAGAAAAGCTCAGGTTTCTATTTCTATTATTATTAGCGTCACATAAAAGGAGCACATTGGGACTTAAACAAGGAACATATAAGACAAGTAAGGGCTCATGTTGGCCTCCGAATTAATTAAATAGAGAAACCAAAAAGGAAAGAGAAAAAAACGTGGGCTCCTAAATGTATTAAGCCTCGTATTGTAAAATAATTGAATACGAAGTTTGATAAAATGGGTCATAGCTTAAGTTAAAAGAAGAACTGACTCTTAGATAAAATTATAAAGTAAAGAGCTCATGACTTATAAAAAGGATAGGTATAAGAAAAATTAATTTGAAACTACTAGGCAAAAACACTCAAACCTGATGTTGATTACTATAGAATAAGGCTCAAAGTTGAAAAAGGTTCTACTTATTTTTTTAAACATGGATGAACTTAACCACTTCTTTAATAAAATTCTTAGGAGGTCAGCAAGAGATTGCAAATGACCCAAGACAGATTAACAAACTTGAGTATTAAGCTGCTAAAGATTTAGTTTATTTTAGAGAGCCCAGGTCGCTACTTAAGACTAGTGAAGAATTTAAAAAGAAAGACAAAGTAGAAAAATCTGATTCCTTATCACCTATGTTGAACTTATTAAACATGAAGTTGGTGGCCAAGGCAATAAACTAATTCATCTATTAAATTTCCTAAACATGGAAATATCATATAAAACACATTTAACAGTCAAATATTACTCTGTAGACATAACAGGTAAGTCCTTTTCTCCAGCAATTCGTTTACACAATCAGATTACTATTTATCAGTACAAATTAGCACAACAGACTAATGACCAAGCCGAAACTATAAACTAAAATAAAGTACAAATCTTGACAGATCCTCATAGGTATCTTCTCGGCCTTCTCCCGCTTCCCATGACCCAAATTTCTAATCCATAACCCAAATACATACTTGAACCAGTTAAACACAATAACAGACTTGTATTCATCAATTAAGTTATTATGTCCTAACGATTATCCATTACATGTATCAGCTGAACAAACCACACCAAGAGAGGCACAAATAGATTACAAGTTGCTGGTCTTCAACGGTATATGGCTTTATGTCATAAGGAACTTAAAGGCATGACATCTAGTTATTGAACACATTTTAGCAGTAAGGCGCAAATAAGCGTTATTCATGATTTTCTAGCATACTTCTTTATTTAAACAAGCAATATATCAATCCTTTAGCTCTAAGAGACAATACTTAAATGATCATGTCAATGCATAGCCTCAAGGATTTAAACACGGAGTTAACAAATTAGTATCTAGCTTTTATAATCCTGATGGCATGATATGTGAATCAAACGCACTGATGCCAATCATAGTTTACGATTACGACACATACATTCATTGTTATGCATGAATCAAATAGTATGAGTCCTAAAGCATGGTATCTAGAGGAGCTTTGAATTCATTCAGAAAATAGTCATCCAGAAAGAATTACAGGCAAACATAGATTCGAACACGTACATACAGATTCATGTCTTGAAATTCCTAACGATATGATATCTATTGCAATAAAAGAATAATCACATAGAGAAATAGACACACACAAGAGTCAAGGAGGCATACCTGATCATCATATGACACATGCTTTAATTTCAACGAGATGCCGCACGGCATCCAGCATGGTCAAACGAGTACAAACACAAATACAGAAAGAATACCAAGATTTATAAATGGAGATTATAATATACTCATACGTTTGCCAAGCAGAATGCTTTACGCATTCGATCAATACAACCACAAGTAAATTAAAGGCAACGCTCTACGTACAACTACCACGTAAGGAATCGTAATGCATCGTTTAAAAGACTAACTAGTTCGTGAAGTGCCGAATTGTCACGACCCAAAATCTAACCTGTCGTGATTGCGCCTATCTCAATACTAGGCAAGCCAAAAATCTCAATAATCCACCATATCTTTTAAATTTGAAAACAATTAATTAAATTCAGCGGAAGAAATCTCACAATTTCAAATATAACACTCTCAAATCCCGGTGTCATTGAGTGCATGGGCATCTAATATGAGTACAATGTTTGACTAATAAAAACCACCGTCTAAAAATATAGAATAGTACAATAACTGAAGGAAAGAGAGACAAGGTCAGCGGGCGTCAAGCAGCTACCTTGATAGTCTCCAACTGATAGTACTCTGAAATCTAACAGTCTCTGTGTCTGAAAGCACCTGGATCTGCACACGAGGTGCAGAGTGTAGTATGAGTACAACTAACTCAATAAGTAACAAGACTAACCTCTGGGCTGAAAGAAATGATGAGCTCCGCAGGTACAGTCCAGTAAAAATAATAGTACAGAAATATAGGCATGCTTTCAAGTTCAATAGTTAAACTCAATACAAGTGAAATAGATCAATACTGCATGATATGGGGCATATGACATTTCAGTAAAAAGACCTCATGTAAATACTGGTCACAAATTATCCGGTTACTTGGTACTGTTTATGTCCAATCCAGCCCAGGGGTGTTCCAACCCGTATATAAATACACATCGACTGACAGCCAGTCACTCAGTACCGTAGAGGCCAATCAAGCCCTAGGATAATTTATCCCCCAAATATAAATAATTCGATCAAGATCCATGTCCAGGTAAACTCATTACAATACAAATAAGTAAGGCAAGTCCATGCCCTGGGAAGTCCATCCCGAATATCAATGACCATCTACGCTCACTGGGGGTGTGTACAGACTCCGGAGGGGCTCCTTCAGCCCAAGCGTAATACAAAGCCAATATGGCCTACTGCAGGCGGGCAGTCCCGATCTGTATAATAACAAAGCCTTTAAGGCCTGCTGCAGGCGGGCAGTCCCGATCCATAAAATAGTAAAGCCAATAAGGCCTGCTGCAGGCGGGCAGGCCCGATCCAGAACAATAATAATGTATAAAGCCATTCTGGCCTACTGCAGGCGGGCAGCCCCGATCCATTTAATAATAACATATATAAAGCCAATGGCCTGCTGCGTTGCGCAGCTCAATCCCATAAATATCCTCACAATGGACAATTATTACTGAGTGTGAAATGTATATTTTAGAATAATTAATTCAACAACATCACTACCCCATGGGTCCTAAAATATCGGCATATAGCCTAAACATGATCTTTATTACTAGCCTCAGCTTAATTCCTCTAACACGTGCCATATGTTCAGATAATAACATGATTCTTTAATCTTTACAACTGCACAAAATTTATTTAAGACACAATTTATATGGTACACGTCCACACGCTCGTCACCTATCGTGAGTGTCACCTCCAAACAATTTATATCATACCAAATTCGGGGATTAATACCCTCAGAACCAAGTTTAGAAGTGTTACTTACTTCAACCCGTGTAATTCTATGGGTCCCACGTCTCGGAACCCGATAAAAGTTATAAAATATGAACGCCCATCCAACCACGAGTCCAATCATATAAATTTCACTAAATTCCGACATCAACTCGACCCTCAAATCTTCAATTAAAGTCTTTGAAGATTTCTACCATTTTCAACCCAATCTATACCTATTTGAACTCAACAATCTTTCCATAAACCTTATTGATATGTATAAATGATACTATTGCACCCAAAAATCATACTCTTAATCACCCATCTTTACCCAAACTCGAAATTGAAGACTAGAGGTTAGAACCTTACCTCTTGGGTGAAGATCTTATGATATTTCCTTGTTGGATTTCAAAGCTTGAACAAGATCTTGATAAACAAAGCACTTAAGCTTCTTCCTCTCTCTAGAACACTTTCCCTTCTCTCTAAAAAATGTCAGATTTTTGCTCCAAAATGAGTCCCAAAGTTTATTTATCAAAATGGGTTCGGGTTATCAAAATAGAAAAATTAACCCTCCGAAAGCAGGTCTGCGGTCGTATAATGGACCGCAGAATAGGTATGCGGGTCGCAAAATGCACCGCAAAATCGATGTCCAGAAATGGGCTTCACTGGACAGGTTTGCGACTATTTTGCGGTCGCATAACTACTTCTCTTATCGCATAATGGTTCTACGATCGCAGAATTGGTCGCAAAATCGCATTTTTCCAGACTTTGGTAATTTAGTCATAACTTCTTGTAGGAATGTCCAAATGACGAACGGTTTGAAGCGTTAGAAACTAGACTCGAAGATCTTTCATTTGATAGGTATATCATCACGTAACTCCATATATATATATATATATATATATATATATATATATATGTAGATATTCTTGTTCAAAAATGGGTCTTGTGCGAACTCACTTGAAACTTTAGTCTTATGAAATTTCCAACTTCTACATTCGATGCCGAAACCTATCGAATCAAGTCCGATTGACCTCAAATTTTTCACAAAAGTCATAAATGACATAATGAAGCTATTCCAATTTCCAGAATCAGATTCCGACCTCGATATCAAAAAGTCAACCCCCCGATCAAACTTTCCAAAAAATTCAAGTTTCGACATTTCAAGCCTAATTCCACTACGGACCTCCAAATAATTTTTCGGACACGCTCCTAAGTCCAAAATCTCCATACAGAGCTATTGAAATCATAAAAATTCAAATCCGAGGTCGTTTACATATAAGTCAATATCCGGTCAACTATTTCAACTTAAGCTTCCAACATGAAAGTTTATTCTTCCAAGCTAACTCCGAAATACTTTAAACCAAAACCGATAATTTACACAAGTCATAATACCTAGTAAAAAGTTATTCAATACTTCAGATAGTTGAAAGGAGCGTAAATGCTCAAAACTACCGGTCGGGTCGTTACAATCTCCCCTACTTAAACATACGTTTGTCCTCGAACGTGCTCGGAGTTGTTTCCAAGCCACCACATCACTATTCCATCTTACCACGCACGTACCCGGGGGTGATCTCACGTCACCCTATTCTATATAGGACTGACCACACAACATAACTGAAAATCATTAATTTAACCTTAGCCCAAAAACCATGGAGCCAAATTTCTAACATCCAGAATTCTTTTCAATACCCGAATCTCACATCTATACACTGTATAAGTATGAACAAGCTGTATCCATCCATAACCATAGTCCCAAATAAAGTCACTTTTTATGCCGACCTTCAATATTATCCTCCCAATATACCGGAATCCAACCTGATAGTATCCATTCTAGGTCCAATGACCTTATATTATTAAACACAACTATCCTATTGACATGCCACACCAATACAACTCAATCCACAACTGCGCAATTTTGTACCCAAAAAATAGAAAATGTCTCAAAGTAGAGAACCGTATTGTAAGTTCAACAAGCACCACCACAACTGTAATGCTATAATCTCATTATATATATTGTACAACCGATACACACAACTTTAATAACAGTAACCAGCTCTTTTAGAGCTCACATTAACATCACTCGCACGGACAACTCACGTGCTATCGTATCAATATCTGAACCCGAACGGACAACTCACGTGCTAAAAACATCAGTATATGGATCCGCACGGACAACTCACGTGCCAATAACGTAATTCGCCAGGCATGGTCACAGGCCTTCGGTCCAAGCATATCATATATGAGCAATCAAATAAGTACACATGTATGTGATAAATGAAATAAGATTCACATGCTCCTTGATTGGTATAAATAACATGCCATAGCGTAAGCATGTGCAAAGTCTGGTGTCACACTTCAAATTAGCAAGTTAACACAAAAATAGTAACTACCCCATTTATTCAGGGGAATTAACCTCTTTGAAACCTCAAATGTAGCCTAGAGAGTTCTCAACAAAGGTACGAACACGAGAAATGTTATAACTTTACGCTTACAGTCAACTCTAGGCATATCATAGCCTAAGCATTCTTTCGAGTATGAGTACTTGCCCTGATGCCCGCACATTGGCTCAAACCTGACATATATGCACATTTATAGCGCGTAGCTATCATAAATAATTAACGCAACTAGTGCCTCCACTGAGTAAAAATAAAATACTCACCTCAAACAGGCCGCAACTTGAAATAATATACTTCTGAGAACTCCCAGTCTCCAAATTCATCAAACACATGAATCACCGTAACTGATCCCAACTCCAGCACTAGAATGACTAACACGTCTTCCTTTCACGATCTTTCCATGAGGAATACTTTCATAATTCTTTCGTGCCACATAGAAATAATTTGAATATTAGCAGTCTATAACCCATGTGGGTACTGCAATATCGATGAACATCCGTAAGTCAAAACACAACGCGCCTTCTGAAATACACACCCTTCTCAGGGATCCTCGGGCAGTTATAACATTCTTCTAAATATCTAAAACTGACCATTCTGTCCAAAATTCGTGATCTTTCTTTCAAGAATGAACTGCCACCTTATGCGTGTGAATCTAAATCCCGCACAACACACCATATCTACCATGTGAAAGGCACAAGAATCTCATTATCAACTCTGAGTCACCGGCAAATTACATACCTGATTAGTTAGAAACCTTTCTCTCGCTTCCTTCCAGGAGGAAATCACAATATACAACATGTTTCCCACACCAGTAGAAAATATCCAATTCAAACCGTCAAGAACACTTTGAAATCCATCTGCATATAAGTAAGCTATTAGAACTAAATTTCTTTAACTCGACCAAACCACGTAGGTTACCAAAACCCAAGAATATTGCCACCAAAACATCTGTAGAGTCTCTCCACATCATAATTACCCTTATAAATACCAAAACTGAAACACCCACTCTGAAAATACCTTATTTGAGTCTAAGGCCGTTTCGTTCACCTTCCTGATACCGAAATATAAAATCCCTAATGATATACAAAAATAGCACAACTCTCGACACCATCCAACTTAAATCTCATATTTTAGCCATAAACAAATCTGCCAAAAATTCTCAATTGTTACATATTAATCTTGAATCCATTGGAACTTTCTCAGGAGTCATCCACTCTGCTCAAATATCAATTGCACCGCCCAAATGGGCCGAAAGACACATGCCCCATTAGCACAACAACACCCAAAGAAGTACCCCAGTCTTAACACCACCAATCAAATTCATACTCCGTGCGTACTACATCCTTCACAAATAACAACTCACTCATTCCATGATTTTTATATATTCATAAGTGTAATATAACTCGTATCCAGGAATTTCCTTATTCGAGTCACCCTCGATCTCAACCTCTGCAAGTTATAACTAACCCACAAGTATGCCTATGACCAAAACTAAATTTTAAACATATAACCGTGAATTGAATTGTCAATAGCAGACTCCCCCACTTGGCTCAAAGCCATAGAACACAACACTCGATAATTCATAATACCCATACTTTATTACTGCCATAATACTGCAGTCAGTTCAACGAAAATTCTTCTCAAGCTTATGCAACACCCACCATAAACTACCTCAATTATCCACTAAGTTCATATTTATTCTCGCGACAATCAAGTCAACTTTCTCAACTAGATTCAAATTCAAGTCTCAACACATACGCCCCGCTGGCAGTAAAGAAACTCTCTATTCACATCGTAAGGAACACACCTACATAGATCACTCCGCATGAGATAACCCACTTGCTTAGTCTCAAATTGGCATCTTATTATACCCTTTCGCAACCATAATTACTACGCAATCACTTAATCTTTCTGAGTCCAAACTCATTAACAAGACATGAGAATTTAATTTGTCCCACAATTTAACTGAAAGATCCTTCAGTACATTCATACACGAGACTGTACATCACATCAAAACGAAAATCAAGCACCTAATGGCCACTTTTACATTTCAAGGAAATACTTCTCGTCACATTCAAATCGTTTTAACATATTTCGAAGTCACATCATTCTCATCACAAATCCATTCCATCGCTCATCGAGCCATAAATTCCACTCGTAGGGACATTACCGGACATATGAGTCCAAATGTACATGTTACAACTGAAGCTACCGAGCCTAAGCTGCGGTCTAAACCTGGCCTCAAGTCCTCCAGACTGGCTCATCACCAAAACACAGAATACACAACTTGAACCTCGTTTATAGAATCACACGCCGGCGATGCACAACTTATACCGAGCGGTCATATGCGCATATGAAATGCGTGGAAGGAATTCAAAGAGTTATGTTTCAAGCCGAATCAATTCTGCACGATAGAATACAAGAAAGTAAAATTTCCTAAGGTTTTGGCAGCCTCTCGAACATAAGTACTATAAGGCCCCGAAAAAGTTTTCTAACGATTTAATATTTTTAAAGTACGCCAACCATATTTGGGAATAACGTGTTAGAATATTAAAGGAGACCCATGGGATAGAACCATATTGTTTCGAAATGAAAAGTATATGTTTAAGGTGTGTTGAAACATACTAAGGAGTTTTGTGAATGGAAAGAATTCGTGTGGAACAAGTAGGATACATTAAGTGGAAAGGATGTCTCAATTCGTACAAGATCCTATTTCAAATGTATGCTGATAACAAACTATAATGACTTATAAGGTAATCTACCTATCAAATTAAAGCCCTTTGAGTGTAGTTTCTAACTCTTCAAACCGTTCATCATTCGGACATTCCTACAAGAAGTTATGATCAAACACCCAAAGGCTGTCCTGTAGCTCGCTACAGAGCTTGCGAGGCCAGGTGTAAGGCCAGGCTTTAGCCTGGCAAGGCCAGGTGTAATACCAAGCTTTAGCCTGGCGAGGCCAGCCAAAAGCCAGACTTAACTAGGCTTTAGCCTGGCGAGGCCAGGCCTGTCGCGCGGTCCGAAATTTTTGGAGTATCCATCCTTTTATTGTTATAACCCGACCCAACTTCGATAAATAAGCCTTGAAGCTCATTTTGGAGCAAAAATCTGATATTTTTAGAGAGAAATGAGAGGGTTCTAGAGAGAGGAAGAAGCTCAAGTGCTTTGTTCATCAAGATCTTGTCCAAGCCTTAAAATCCAACAAGAAATCCCTCAAGTTCTTCATCTAAGAGGTAAGGTTCCATACCCTAGTTTTCAATCTCGAATTTGGGTAGATGATGGTTGATTAGGAGTATGATTCATGGGTATGAGATTATTATTTTCACATGCATATACCAATAAGAATTGTGGGAAGATTGTTGAGCTGAAATATGTAAGGATTGGGTTGTAGAGTGAAGGAAATCTTGTAGAAGAACCTTGTGGTTAAATTTGCACACTTAGTGTCTGATAAAATGCTCAAATGAGCTGAGACCATGAATATCTTCCTAATTATAGTTCAATTTTGTTATGTCTCAAAATAAATCGGGATTGCTAAGAATTCCGCATCATTCTAGAGTTAAGGAAGCTCGATTGAGGTATGTTGGCTAAACTTTATCTCTTGGAATTGAATTCCATAATGTTTCCGTAAGTTTCAAAGTATGGGTTACGTATTAAAAGGTTATGGCTTTGAGTCGTGTTTCAATGAAAGATAGTATGCCAAATTGTGTGAGAAAATCTCAATATTCTTAAGACTCTTAATTGCTCATATGTGTACTTAAAGTCTTAATTTGGAAATGTCTTATTGTTGATAATCTATAAAGATGGTTGGAAGTGAAATAAGTTAATTGGGGATATAGAGGGTGGCCAACGTGCCAAGAATTTGAGTTATAATTGTGTCTAGTAGTGCAAATGATTTGAGAAGATGCGATAAAGAATGTGAAATGAGCCTCGACTCAATTGTTTAAAAATGACTTCGAAGATAGAATTGTCTAAAAGCTTTTGTACTAAATTCATGCCCATTAGTGGCTGCTTTAGCTAATGCTTTAATTTATAAATATATCCAGTGTGATTCGAGTTCTATATACTCATGTGTTGAAATTGTACATTGTCATTTCCGGGGAAGAGTATTGCAAGAGTAAATGATGTATCGACTGTTTATGATTTTTCCTGTGTGTTTCTATTGTTGGTTGGTATGCCTCATTATTTGGGAAGAAACCATTTGTGTTTGAAGTTTCCATTTCTAATGGATTTGAAGTATATGATTTCTGAAATATCCTGTATATTGATACTTGATGGTGATCTTTGAAATTGAAAGAAGTGAAAGCGTGGAATATGAAATACGGCCATCGTGTCAGGAATAAAGAATCTTGTAAATGGCCTAATGAGCCAAGGAAATATTGTCGTTGTGAATGACTGGAAATACTAATGAGAATTCATACAATGTGAAAGATGTTGAGGTGAGTACAATTGTATTTATGATATTTCTGTTTGCAAATCAAATCAAAACTATTTTTGGGAGCATCATTAGCAATACCGAGGAAGGGTGAGCCATAAGGCCCATACCTGAAACTACACGTGCCGGTGTAGGGGTGGATTGGGATTATTCCCCTTATTTGGGATGAAATTGGAACCTTTGGAAATTGTGATATTATTCCCCTTAATTGGGATGAAACTAGAACCTTTGTAGATTGGAAAAGTCAACCCACACGGCATATGTGGGAAGGCGGCCTAGCTGATCGGGTGGAGATCAGACGCCATATTGTGCATATGGTGATACTACTCTTGGTAACAACTTTCTTTCGCATCACATGTCAAACCACATTGTTCGTGGGGAGATGGCCTAGCCGATCGGGTGTGATCGGACTCCTTGCTAACATAGACGGTGGTATATCGGTTCTAATGATCTCCCAACCAAAATTATATATGAAGTTCGTATTTTGAAAATTATTATGTTTTAACTGGACATTTGGATATTGTTGATTATGACTTGCTATTTCTATGTGTTGCCTTTTCTTATATGGGCATTCTATTTTAAAAGAGGATTTTTAGCTATACATACTAGTGCTATTCGACAGTACTAACGTCCCTTTTGCCGGGGGCGCTGCATCTTTAATGGATACAGGTGGTTCTTCAGCAGGCGACATTGATCAGTGATAGCAGTACACTCTTTTCAGCTGATTTGGTGAGCCCCACTTTATTTCGGGGTCATGTATCTTTTGTTTCTCATGTACTGTGTTTTGAGGTATAGCCGGGGCCTTGTTGCCGGCATTTCCATATTACTCTTCTATTGTACTTAGAGGCTCCGTAGACAGGTTGTGGGTTATGGTTGATGTTGGGAATTGAACTAGAAATGTTGGTACTTGGAAATTATGATTTTTCATTAATTCTATAAACTTGTAATGTTTTGGAAATTATGAATGAAGCTGCTAATGGGAATGAAAAGGAAGTTGTTAATAAAATCTTTTCAGTGATTGATTAATGGAGTACATCTCCTCTTTATTCATGGATGAGTTTGGGTAGAAGGAGGTCTAATAGGCTTGCTCGGCCGGGTTCTCTTGGTTGAGCGCCGGTCGTGCTCCCTGAGTTTGGGGCGTGACAAACTTGGTATCAGAGCCTAAGGTTTTAAAGTGTCCTAGGATGTCTCGGAGCCGTGTCTAGTAGAGTCCTTCTTATCGGTATGTTGTTGACCACATCTATAATGAGGAGGCTACTTGGACATTTAGGAATTTCACACTTCTTTGATACTCCAGATCGTGCGATAGAGGTCAAGATAGGTAGCTAATTTCCTCGTTATGTCTCATGATTGTTTTTCAGATGAGTAATCCACGAGTTCAAAATAATGAGGAGGGAATGACCGCTCCATTTAATCTGGGGGAGATTACACAAGAGTTCGTTGGGAGAATGCGTCAAGCCATGGATGGGTTGGAAGAACTTGTTGCTAAGGGAAATATCCTTATTCCTACCACTGTCACCGCACCACCTGATCATGTGGTGAGAGAATCTAAGAAACGAAAGAGGGTTGTTGGTGCTAATAAACCAGATTGTGTGATTTGCAAGAAGCGACACTTGGGAATATGTTGGTTGACCCTTGAAATATGTTATGTCTGTGGAAAGAGGGGGCACAAGAAGAACAAATGCCCTAGGTTGGGTACACCCATCTAGTTATGTCCGTCATGCGGGAAGGAACATTTGGCATCGTGTTGTGTGTATGCTCAGCAACGCGTTAGAGGTGGTATCTTTGGGCAATTCCAAAGGCCCACACAGCAATCCGGTGTTGGAATTGTTAATCCCGCATTGGAAGCTTTGAGGAAGGATAAGGGGTATGCTTATGATGTATGCAAAAAGGGTAAATATCAGGTTAGTGAGACGAGTCAGTTTAGCGGACCTCATCCCCGTTGTGTAAAGTGTGGGAGATGCCATCCGGGAGTGTGTCACTATGGTACAAAGGTATTCTACAAGTGTGGTATGACGGGCCACTTTCAAAGAGATTGTTATTTGTCTCGCCAGAGCATGGGCAAGGGTATGGCACAGCCAGCCAGTTCTGTAGCTACTACATCCATAACGCCTCCCCCAGCTAGAGGCACTATAATGCCTGCAGGGCGTGGAACAACTAGGGGTGGTATTCAGAGCTCGGGAGGGCCCAACCGGTTTTATGCTATGAGGAGACGTTAAAAGTTTGAGGCTTCTCCAGATGTGGTTACAGGTATATTAACTGTCTGATCTCATGATGTGTATGCTCTTATTGATCCCGGTTCCACTTTGTCATATGTCACTTCTTATGTTACTATAGAAGTTGGGATAGAACCGAAATAACTTTATGAGTCGTTCTCTGTATCTACTCTTAGAATGAGACACAGTATTCGTGAAGCCACTTTATCAGAATTCCTTATATTTACAACCTCTTGAGAAATTGAGTTCTATAATGGGTTCCTTGAATTGCGTTATAACCCTAGGTTAATACTTCCCATTGCTTCCCTAAATTCTCAACAAGGGACAATACCTGATGAATTTTGTACAGAACCTTTTGATTCAAATGGATAACATCTGCTCATTTGTGCCTATACATGCATCACCATAATATTTACCTATGCAGTATCATACCCAATGGAAAGCAGCCTAGTGTTGAGATCCTTCTTCAGTCACTGTTTTCCTCTCCGGTATATGTGACTTCTATGGTTGGAACAATTATTCTACTTCTTTATGAATAGTATCATGAATCCTTTTCATTGTCTAGTAACATGAGAGTATATCTTAGCACCTATCATGTGCGTACATGCCAATTGAAAGGGGCCACTTATCCACATAAAGTTTCTGAGCAACTTGAGATTTATCACACATTCGTCACAGGGAGGTCTTGTTGTTTACCCATCTCAGTATGACTTTCATGTCTACCTAGATCATGCCTCAGTGAGTAACTCACATTGTTCCCAGTATTGTGGTTGCCCCGGAATTGGCCTGATATGGAAACTTGAGAGTTGTTATGGAAAAAACATGTTTAGCTCACGGCAAAGTGTTCATTCTCTCTAACTAATACATGATTTCATCCCAACATTAAGATGTCCTAGCTACATGATTCCACTTGTGTGAGATTGAAAGTTAAGCAGCCTTATGATAAGCATATTGAATTGAAAGACAAACTCATCGTATCTCTAGTCCTCTCACATAGGATCAAATATTGGCAAAGGTTAAGCTGTTGTAATGATAATAATCTTACAAGTGTTCAACTTCTTTTCATCCTCGTAAGCTTGTGGCCTAGATTCCTTGTGCTAGTTACTGTTAAGAGTGTAATGCAACTTCACATAAGTGTTAGCTCTCTTTGAGGCTTACTATTTCCAAATAAGGCACGAATGGAATGAAACAATTGTTGATGTCCTTTTCATGACTCATTTCTTTTAAATCTCAGAATCATGAACATTTTCCCTACGTTATCAATGCCTACTAGGAAACTCTATGACTCGTTTGTTCAACCGATGATGTCACCACAATGAATCACCATGTCAGCGCTATTGGTAGTGACTTTCTTGTCTCTTAGGATATAACCTCCTGAAATGCCGTGCTCAGCACGTTGATGGATTCTTGAATATTTCCAGTGAAATCTCAAACCTCGTTGTTCCTGTTTGTAGCAAATCTATCGAGTATTGTAGGTTCAGACATGTCAAACAAGAAGCATCATCCCGTGATCAAATATATGGGATAGGAAATTTTATGTTCATAGTCAAGCTAGCACATCTAAGAGAAATTGTTGGAGGTTGCCAAAGGTTTAGTTTGGGTGTTCGGCGTGGAGATTTAGAGTTGAAGAAAGTGAATGGGTTATTCTCAATATTTTCTGCATGAGGATGCTATGTGAATTGTTAATAAAGGTAAAGTATGTGAAGTCACATTAGGCCTTATGGAATTTTGAAAGAAAATAGGCTAAAGTATGAGTATGATGTTTCCCTATTATTGTTCTCCGTGTACCCGATGTTTCATGTGTCTATGTCTAATAAGGTGAAGATAAGGGATAATGGGATTGTGAGGGGCAACTATTTGCTATCCTTGTTAGAAAAGTCTGGGAGTTGAGATTGTCTCCGTTAATGTGTTATGGCAAAGTCTGTAAGTCGAGGAGACCATATGGAGGGGAAAAAGTGTTAAGGAAATAAAATGTTCCCACTTGAGTGTATAGTTAAATGATTGTGATTTGAAAGGTACTTCTGTCTGTTATGATTTAAATATGTGCAGCTCATGTCCAGATATCACTCTTGATAATATGATGTATGTAATATTGAGATTAATGTTGTTGATATATATTGCTATGCTTTGTCGAGTTATGGAAGTGTTGTTAGGGTGGTTTTGGTGTTACTCTGGCAGGTGGTTAGGCCCAAATACAAGGGAGACTCTGCCAAAATTTTTGAAAAACAATTTGGGAGTTGGTCAATTTGGGGACTTGAGGTATGTGAGAAAAGAGATAAATTATGTTAAGTATTTGGGATGGACACTACTCCTCATTCGAGGATGAATGATCCTAAGCGGGGGAGAATGTAAGGCCCCGGAAATTTTTTCTAACGATTTAATATTTTTAAAGTACGCCAACCGTATTTGGGAATAACGTGTTAGAGTATTAAAGGAGACCCATGGGATAGAACCATATTGTTTCTAAATGAAAAGTATATGTTTAAGGTGTGTTGAAACATACTAAGGAGTTTTGTGAATGGAAAGAATTCGTGTGGAACAAGTAGGATACATTTAGTGGAAAGGATGTCTTAATTCGTACAAGATCCTATTTCAAACGCATGCTGATACCAAACTATAATGACTTATGAGGTGATCTACCTATCAAATTAAAGCCCTTTGAGTGTAGTTTCTAACGCTTCAAACCGTTCATCATTTAGCCATTCCTACAAGAAGTTATGATCAAACACCCAAAGGCTATCCTGTAGCTCGCTACAGAGCTCACGAGGCCAGGTGTAAGGCCAGGCTTTAGCCTGGTGTGGCCAAGTGTAATACCAGGCTTTAGCCTGGCGAGGCCAGCAAAAAGCCAAACTTAACTAGGCTTTAGCCTGGCGAGGCCAGGCCTGTCGCGCGGTCCGGCATATTTGGAGTATCCATCCTTTTATTGTTATAACCCGACCCAACTTCGATAAATAAGCCTTGAAGCTCATTTTGGAGCAAAAATCTGATATTTTTAGAGAGAAGTGAGAGGGTTCTTGATAGAGGAAGAAGCTCAAGTGCTTTGTTCATCAAGATCTTATTCAAGCCTTAAAATCCAACAAGAAATCCCTCAAGTTCTTCATCTAAAGAGGTAAGGTTCCATACCCTAGTTTTCAATCTCGAATTTGGGTAGATGATGGTTGATTAGGAGTATGATTCATGGGTATGAGATTATTATTTATACATGCATATACCAATAAGAATTGTGAGAAGATTGTTGAGCTGAAATAAGTAAGGATTGGGTTGTGGAGTGAAGAAAATCTTGTAGAAGAACCTTGTGGTTAAATTTGCACACTTAGTGTCTGATAAAATGCTCAAATGAGCTGAGACCATGAATATATTCCTAATTATAGTTCAATTTTGTTATGTCTCAAAATAGATCGGGATTGCTAAGAATTCCGGATCATTCTAGAGTTAAGGAAGCTCGATTGAGGTATGTTGGCTAAACTTTATCTCTTGGAATTGAATTCCATAATGTTTTCGTAAGTTTCAAAGTATGGGTTACGTATTAAAAGGTTATGGCTTTGAGTCGTGTTTCAATGAAAGATAGTATGCTAAATTGTGTGAGAAAATCTCAATATTCTTAAGACTCTTAATTGCTCATATGTGTACCTAAAGTCTTAATTTGGAAATGTCTTATTGTTGATAATCTATAAAGATGGTTGGAAGTGAAATAAGTTAATTGGGGATATAGAGTGTGGCCAACGTGCCAAGAATTTGAGTTATAATTGTGCAAATGATTTGAGAAGATGCGATAAAGAATGTGAAATGAGCCTCGACTCAATTGTTTAAAAATGACTTCGAAGATAGAATTGTCTAAAAGCTTTTGTACTAAATTCATGCTCATTAGTGGCTGCTTTAGCTAATGCTTTAATTTATAAATATATCTGTCACGACCCAAAACTAACCCTCTGTCGTGATGGCGCCTATCGTGGAACTAGGCAAGCCGACTCATTTCCAAAACAAAATGATATTTTCATTTCAAAGATAATTTCAAGGTTATTTAACATAACAAGATCCATTTAAAGAGTTCAAATCAAAGAAAAACAGAAGTGCGAAAAAGGAAAGCCCGACATCGGGGTGTCACTAGTCATGAGCATCTACTATAATCTGTCTAACAATATCAAGGCTAACTCAGCCTAGAAAAATAGCTAAATACTACTAGAGGAAGATAGGAGGGAGAAGAGCAGGGGCTGCGATCGCCAAACAACTACCTTGCTATCTCCAAGAAAATCTGCAACCAGAACACTCAATAACCGCTACCATATCCAGCCACACCTGGATCTGCACACAAGGTGCAGGGAGTAACGTGAGTACGCCAACTCAGTAAGTAACAACAATAAATAAAGACTGAGCAGTAGTGACGAGCAATAAAGCATATAACGTTCATATCAGGAAATCTCAGTAAAATACCACATGCTCTTAAAAATTAGGATTTGAATCAAACATCTCTTTTAAACCCAGTTCCAATAAAAACCATTTTAAAGACATTTTTTCAATAGTTTTTCAAACAAAGGCTCAATACAAAGGTAAGCAAAAATGATGAAATCATAAACAGCCACTCGGGCAAACCTCACAATCACTCGTGCCACTCGGGCATACCTCACAATCACTCTTGCCACTCGGGCATACCTCACAATCACTCTTGGCTCTCGGGCATGCCTCACAATCACTCTTGCCACTCGGGCATGCCTCACAATCACTCTTGCCTCCCAGTCACACAGCACTGGCACTCGGCACTCGCACTCAGTAGGTACCTGCGCTCACTGGGGGTGTGTACAGACTCCGGAGGGGCTCCTTCATCCCAAGCGCTATAATCTGCACGAACAACTCACGTGCGATAATAATAAAGTATGCTGCAGGCGGGCAGCCCCGATCCACACTTATCCTCACCAATCAGGCCCTCGGCCTCACTCAGTCACAAGTATGCTGCAGGCGGGCAGCCCCGATCCACACTCATCCTCACAATTCAAGCCCTCGGGCATTCCAGTAAAATAGGGCATTCAACCCAAAACATTTATATGCATCAAAATAGAGTCATAAAACTGAGTTATGCGGTAAACAAATATAAACATGACTGAGTATAGATTTTCAATTGAAAATGGTGAGAGGATGATAAGAAACAGCCCCTAAGGGTCCAAACAGCATTGGCGTAAGGCCCAAACATGGCATTCAGCCCAATTTACTGAAATTCTTTCTAAAACATATAAGTATCAAATGGTTTCAACAAAGTATGCAACTTTATAGTTGCTACGGGACGGACCAAGTCACAAATCCCCAACAGTGCACGCCCACATGCCCGTCACCTAGCATGTGCGTCACTTCAAAATAATAGAATGATACGAAATCCGGGGTTTTATACCCTTAGGACTAGATTGACAATCGTTACTTACCTCAAACCGGTCAAATCTCTACCCTGCAATGCTCTTGCCTCTGGACTCTGCCTCCAAATGCTCCAAATCTATTCAAAATCAGTATAATACCATCAATATACGCTAATGGAATGAATTCCACAAGAAAAGCTTCAAAATTAGACCAAAACCCGAAATTGGCTCAAAAGTCGCCTATGGGGCCCACGTCTCGGAACCCGACAAAAGTTACAAAATTCGAAAGCCCATCCAATCACGAGTCTACCCATACCAAATTTACCAAAATCCGACCTCAACTCGACCCTCAAATCTACAAATCTTATTTCCAAATTTTTAAGTTTTAATCTCTTATTTACACCTCAAAATTATGAAATCTAGTCGGATTACTCGATGGTAATTCAATATTATGGAGTAGAAATGATCACAAGGGACTTACCTCAAGTTTTTCTTGAAAATATATCAAAAAACGCCTCTCCCCAAGCTCCAATTTGTCAAAAATGGCAAATGGGACGAAGTCCCTATTTTTATAATTCTGCCCAAACATCCTCGGTTCTGCCTCGATCTTGGCCCTCGATCTTGGCCTTTGATCTAGGTCCTCAATCCTGGTCCTCGGTCCTGCCTTTGATTATGACTTCGACCCGGCCTTCGACCGTGACCCTCGACCTTGAATCAATTTCACCTTATCTAATGCGTCCTGGACCAAGTCTGTACCTAAGAGCCTAGCCTCACCCGGCTCAAACCATCTAACCAGAGATCTACACCTCCTCCCATACAAAGCCTCATACGGAGCCATCTGAATACTCGACTGATAACTGTTGTTATATGCAAACTCCGTGAGTGGCAGAAACTTGTCCCATGAACCCCCAAAATCAATGACACAAGCACGCAACATGTCCTCCAATATCTGAATAGTGCGCTCGGACTGCTCGTCCGTCTGAGGGTGAAAAGCTGTGCTTAACTCAACTTGAGTGCCCAACTCTCGCTACACAGCCCTCCAAAACCGCGATGTGAATTGAGTACCCCTATCTGAAATGATGGAAACTGGGACACCATGCAGGCGAACGATCTCTCGGATGTAAATTTCAGCCAACCGCTCTGAAGAGTAAGTAGTACCAATTGGAATGAAGTGCGCGGACTTGGTCAGCCGATCCACAATAACCCAAATAGCGTCGAACTTCCTCGAAGTCCGTAGGAGCCCAACTACAAAGTCCATAGTGATCCGCTCCCACTTCCACTCTGGGATCTCTAACCTCTGAAGCAAGCCACCCGGTCTCTGATGCTCATACTTAACCTGCTGACAGTTTAGACACCGAGCCACAAACCCAACTATATCCTTCTTCATCCGCCTTCACCAATAGTGCTGCCTCAAATCCAGGTACATCTTCACGGCACCCGGATGGATGGAATACCGCGAGCTGTGGGCCTCTTCAAGAACTAGCTCTCGAAGCCCATCTACATTAGGCACACATATCCGGCCCTGCATTCTCAGCACCCCGTCATCACCAATAGTCACATCCCTAGCATCACCTCTCCAAACCCTGTCCTGAAGAAAGAGCAAGTGAGGGTCATCATACTGACGCTCCCTGATACGATCATAAAGAGAAGACGTGGAGACCACACAAGCCAATACCCGACTAGGCTCCGAAATATCCAATTTGACAAGCTGGCCTGCCAAGGTCTGAACATCTAATGCTAAAGGTCTCTCTGCTGCTGAAAGATAGGCTAAACTCCCCAAACTCTCTGCCCGGCGACTCAAAGCATCGGCCACCACATTGGCCTTCCCCGAATGGTACAAGATAGTGATATCATAGTCCTTAAGAAGCTCCAACCATCTTCGCTGACGCAAATTTAGATCCTTCTGCTTTAACAGATACTGCAGACTTCGGTGATCAGTATAGATCTCACAATGAACCCCATACAAATAATGATGCCAAATCTTCAAGGCGTGAACAATGGCTGCTAACTCAAGATCATGGATAGGATAGTTCTTCTCATGGGTCTTCAACTGGCGCGAGGCATAGGCAATCACCCTACCCTCCTGCATCAAAACACAACCAATGCCTATCCTCGAGGCATCACAATACACGGTGTAAGAACCTAAAGCTGATGGCAAAACTAACACTGGAGCTGTGGTCAAAGAAGTCTTGAGCTTCTGAAAGCTCTCCTCACATTCATCCGACCACCTGAATGGAGCACCCTTTTGGGTCAATTTGGTCAAGGGCGATGCAATAGATGAAAATCCCTCCTTAAAGCGATGGTAGTAACCCGCCAAACCAAGAAAGCTCCTAATCTCCGTGGCTGAGGACGGTCTGGGCCAACTCTACACCGCCTCTATCTTCTTCGGATCCACCTGAATACCCTCACTGGACACCACGTGCCCTAAGAATGCTATTGAACTGAGCCAAAACTCACATTTAGAGAACTTTGCATAAAGTTTCTCCTCCCTCAATCTCTGCAATAAAGCCCTCAAATGCTGAGAGTGCTCTTCCTAGCTACGAGAGTATACCAGGATGTCATCAATGAAAACAATGACGAATGAGTCCTAATAGGGCTAGAATACACTGTTCATCAGATGCATGAATGCTGCTGGGGCATTGGTCAGCCCAAAAGACATCACCAAAAACTCATAATGGCCATATCGGGTTCTGAAGGCTGTCTTGAGAATATCTGAATCCCGAATCTTCAGCTGGTGATAATCGGACCTCAAATCAATCTTGGAGAACACCCTCGCTCCCTGAAGCTGGTCGAATAAATCATCAATACGAGGCAAAGGATACTTGTTCTTGACTGTGACCTTGTTCAACTGCCTGTAATCAATACACATTCTCATGGAACCATCCTTCTTTTTTACAAATAGAACCGGTGCACTCCAAGGTGACACACTAGGCCGAATAAACCCCTTATCAAGGAGTTCCTGAAGCTGTTCTTTCAATTCCTTCAACTCCACCGGTGCCATACGATACGGTGGAATAGAAATGGGCTGAGTGCCCGGCACCAAATCAATACCAAAGTCATTATCCCTGTCAGGCGGCATGCCCGGTCGGTCTGTAGAAAACACATCCAGAAATTCACGTACCACCGGAACAGAATAAATGACAGGAGTCTCTGCACTAACATCCCTCACAAAAGCCAAATAAGATAGGCAACCCTTTTAAACCATGCGCTGAGCCTTCACATATGAAATCACCCTACTTGGTACATAATCTATAGAACCGTTCCACTCAACCCTCGGAATTCCCGGCATAGCCAACGTCACCGTCTTAGCGTGACAAACTAGAACAGCATGACATAGAGATAGCCAATCCATACCCAATATCATATCAAAGTCAACCATACTGAGCAACAATAGATCTACTCGGGTCTCCAGACCCCCAATAGTCACCACACATGACCGATATACGTGGTCCACAATAATAGTATCGCCCACAGGAGTAGATACATGTACAGATGAAACTAAGGACTTGTTACACCCTATATTTTCGTATGTAAAAATGCGTCGTAAGCAAACTAATGTAGGACAAAAAAATGAGATAATATTTAAAAGTATATAAAGTAAGTTAATCATGTTACCTCTGAGGTTACAAATATTGAAGATCATGAACAACAAGTACAAAGAGGGTTGGACAGTTCAGAAGCTAAAGCAATTAAATAAAACAATGTTTCATCGAAAGTCGACAAGTTGGGAATGTTATAACATGTACCTTTGGGGTGAGACTAGGGTGATTAACATGATAAAGAGATTATGTTATGATTTATATTAGTCGTATTACATCCGTGTGTTATGTTTTTAAGTCAAGCGAGTTGTGGAACAAAAGTCGATGAAAGTCATCACAAGTTACATTCATAAGTTTTACTGAAACTTTGGGTCAAATGTAACTGCAATTTTCTCCCAATATACTTAGAGTTATGGTGTGTTCCACCCATCAAATTAAAGATCTATGAGTCTATTTTCCAACGCATTAAACCATTTGTCAATACGACATCGGAGTAGAGAGATATGTGCATTTTTGCGATACTGCGCAAGCTGCTAGGTGACAAGTAGGTGTGTCACCTACTTGCTTAAATGAAAGCCCAAAAATGGGCCATTTCGGGTCGTCCAAAGAGGCCTTTTAAGGGCCTATTTTCTTCATATATTAGACTTAAAATAGAGCATAATAACCATACATAAGCTCTGCAAAGAATCCTCCCAAAAATTTCCCACAAACCCTAATTGATTTTCTCTCCCTTTCAAGTTCCAATTGGAGGTAAAACTTAGAGTTTGAAGAACCAAGATAGGAGCTGAGTTATCCAACAAATAAGGTGAGTTTACTGCTCTCTTTCATCCATTTTTTCTTCTGTAAATTCATGATAAGTCGTTCTATACTTGTAAGAACTCACGGGACGGTGATCGGAAGCCGTGAGTTCGAGTTATTCACTTGTAGCGGACTGTTTTGTGGACTGTTTTGTGTTGCTGTTGGGCTGCGTGTTTTATTACTATTTTGTGGAGTTTTGGAGGAGGAAGGGGGTTTATAAACACCATATAAATGTAGGGTGGTTGGCTGGTCGTTCGTCATAACATTTTCGGGTCGTTTGACACTACTACGGTGGTCGTTTTGTGTACGAAGAGATTGGGGTGTGTTGGGCTGTTTTGTAGTATTTGATGGTGTATATAGGGCTGGAAAATGATGTATATATGTTGTTATTGTTCTGTCCTTGTATTGTTGGTGTTATCTTGAAGTTGGAGGAAGGGCATATTATAGGGGAGATGCTGCCCGTTTTAATACAAAATAGGTTTGTCGTTCGTTGTGCGATAGTTGTACCTTTCGTAACTTAACGATAGTATTATTATCATTCTTGTAGATTAAGGTGCGAAGAGGTGAGTTCAACTTGGTGATTGAAAAGATTGTGATAAGGTATGTTAAGGCTAAGCCTTCCTTCATTTTGGCATGATCTCGTAGCTACATGTGTTAGTAATGAGACAAAAAGAGAAGTTCATATTCATGAATTTATTCACACTATTCTAGTCTCATAAGTTACAATATTATTCCTTATCGAGACTCTATATTCAATTTTAGTATTGTCTTCTTTCAGTCAAGAGAGCAGCAAGCCTATATATACAGTATTACAGTATTTTCATTACCATCGAGCTATAATCGATGGGCAGGCCCCTATTGGGCAACCTCTGATCAGATGGAAAGTTATATACCGAGCCTACTATGGCCGAGCGCCTATGAGCGAGCCCAGCATGGTCGAGATACATAGCCTAGTATGGCCGAGCGCCTATAAGCGAGCCTACTATGGCAGAGCAGTTATATATACCGAGCCTTATAAGGCCGTACAATTATTTTACTTACTATATTGAAGGAGTTGAGTCAGTATCAGCAGGTAAGTATATCTCCAGATCATCTTTGACTCCCAGTTAATTTCAGTTATCATATTATCAGTTCAGTTTTAGATTTCAGTTATTTTATTGCCTTACATACTCGGTACATTATTTCGTACTGACGTCCCTTTTTTGGGGGCGCTGCATTTCATGCGTGCAGGTTCAGACAGACAGACGGGTAGACCTCCTCAGTAGGTGTTTTCCGAGTTCCGCCTGATCGGTAAGCTCCACGTCTTTCGGAGTTGCCAGGACTAGAGTTTTGTGTACATCTTATGTATATCTGTATATATGTTATGGGTAGGTCGGGGCCCTGTTCCGATCACAGTACATCTATCAGTAGAGGCTTGTAGGCATATCCTGTTGGTTAGTGCAGTATGTTGGGTTTGTATAAATTGGTGGTTTGTCAGCTGTAGTAGCTATGACGGCCTTGTCGGCCTAGCTTTATATTGATATTTAGTTAGTGCTAGTTTCCATTCAGTTTTATATTTTGCTTCGCAAATTGTCTTGCAAGGTGGCCCCATGGCCAAAGTATGACATTATGTGTTCAGAGTCCCTTAGTCGCAATTTGGTACGCCAGGTTAGGTGAGGCACGGGGTGCTTGTCTCGCTCCTAGGTTCGGGGCGTGACAAACTTGGTATCAGAGCAGTTCTGTCCTAGGGAGTCTACAAGCCGTGTCTAGTAGGGTCTTGTTTATAGATGTGTTGTGCACCACATTATATAAGCAAGGAACTACAGGGCATTTAGGAGTTGGTTACACTTCTTTGAAATCTAAATCGTGCTATAGAACTGAGTTATAGGAAATTTGAATTAAACTTATGTGTCGGTGTTTGCATGCACAGATGACGGTGACTAGGAAGACTACGGCTAGCCAGAGGAGAGATACAGTAGTAGGTGAGGGGACCAACAGGGTACCCCCAGTAGATGGGGCCCAGTCTGAGGCTCAAGGGGAGACCCCTACTCAGCCATTACCGGCTCCTCCACCAACTACGGAGATTCCTAGGGAAACCGCACATCCAGTTCCCCCTCCACTTCCATCAGATCAGGACTTAAGGAGTGCGGTGCATTTGTTGACACAGTTGGTAGCTACCCAGCAACATGCTAGGGCATCAGCTAGTGCAGGAACTTCTGAGGGGTCTGGGAGTTCAAGGGTCCGAGAGTTTATTGCTTTGAGTCCCCCAGAGTTCACGGGGACAGATCAGAGGGAGGACCCGCAGGATTTCATAGATCAGCTTCACAGGATCTTTCGTGTTATGCATGCCACGGAGAAAGAGGCAGTTGAGCTAGCAGCTTTTCGACTCCGAGATATAGCCATCCTTTGGTATGAGGGATGGGAGAGGTCCAGGGGACGTGATACACCTCCAGCTATTTGGGAGAATTTTTCAGATGCTTTCCTTGACCAGTACTTACCGCGGGAGATCCGACAGGCTCGAGTCGATCAGTTTCTAACCCTCAAGCAGGGTAATATGAGTGTTCGAGAGTATAGTCTCCGTTTTGACTCATTGGCCAGATATGCACCATCCATAGTTTCTACTATGCGGGACAGGATTCACAGGTTTATAGCAGGGTTAGCCCCAGAGTTAACCGAGGCATGTGCCACCGCTGCATTGCAGGATAGTATGGATATCTCTCGGATTCAGGCATTCGCCCAGAATATAGAAATGGGTAGGCGTCGGCAGCAGGGTACAGAGAGGGCTGAGCAAGGGCAACGTAAGAGGATGAGATTTCCCAGGTCTCAGGAGCAATCTCAGGGTAGTTATAGGACCCAGTACTTCGGACGGCCACCTAGGCCTCCGCCACCTCAGTTACAGGGTTACGGGTATGACCGCTATACTCAGTCAGGACCAGGTGAGAGCTCACGGGCGTCGGGTTTGCAGCGACAATGAGGTTCTGCGCAGACATGGTCATTTCCTCCGCGGTGTGACATCTGTGGTAGAGGACACTTGGGTCAATGCCGAGCAGGTTCTGATGCTTGTTATACATGTGGGCGTCCGGGGCATATGATGCGAGATTGCCCAAATAGAGATTCTGGGGGAATGGCACAACCAGCGAGTTCAGCAACAGGATCGTCTATGTCCGTGCATCCTTCAAGGCGTGAGTCTCAGTCTTCGGTTGGTAGAGGTCGAGGCAGAGGTAGAGGTTCCAGTTCAAGTGGTAATCAGAACCGTATCTATGCTTTAGCGGGTCGACAGGACCAGGAGTCTTCACCAGACGTTGTGACAGGTATATTAACCATTTGCTCTCATGATGCTTATGCTTTGATAGACCCAGGATCTACTTTATCATATATTACCCCATTTGTCGCGAGGAAGTTTGGTATAGTGCCTGAAATACTAAGTGATCCTTTTGCGGTATCTACACCGGTCGGAGAATCGATTATTGCTAGACGGGTTTACCGAGGTTGTACGGTGACAATTTGTAGTCGTCAGACCTCAGCTGACCTAGTTGAGCTAGAGATGATGGACTTTGATGCTATCATGGGCATGGACTGGTTGGCAGCTTGCTATGCCACAGTTGATTGCCGAGCAAAGGTAGCCAAATTTCATTTTCCGGGTGAGCCAGTCCTTGAATGGGTAGGTAATACACCAACACCCAGAGGTAGGTTTATTTCCTATCTGAAGGCGAGGAAAATGATCGCAAAAGGGTGCATTTATCATATTGTGCGAGTTAGAGATGCAGATGCTGAGATACCTACACTTCAGTCTATTCCCATAGTCAAAGAGTATGCAGATGTGTTTCCAGATGAGCTTCCAGGTATTCCTCCAGAGCGAGAGATTGATTTTAGCATCGATTTGCTTCCAGGAACTCAACCAATATCCGTCCCTCCGTATAGAATGGCACCTGCCGAATTGAAGGAGTTGAAGGAGCAGTTAAAAGATTTGCTGGAGAAAGGTTACATTAGGCCCAGTACCTCACCTTGGGGTGCACCGGTACTATTTGTGCGGAAGAAAGACGGCTCGCTGAGGATGTGTATCGATTATAGGCAGTTGAACAAGGTAACTATTAAGAATAAGTATCCACTTCCAAGGATCGATGACTTGTTTGATCAGTTGCAGGGAGCTAGATGCTTTTCCAAGATTGATTTGAGGTCGGGGTACCACCAGGTCAGAGTTCGGGAAAAAGATATTCCGAAGACAGCCTTCAGGACCCGATATGGCCACTTCGAGTTCCTTGTCATGTCCTTCGGGTTGACTAATGCACCCGCTGTATTTATGGACTTGATGAATAGCCTATTCCGGCCATTTTTAGATCTGTTCGTGATAGTATTTATTGATGATATTCTGGTTTATTCCCGTTCAGAGGATGAGCATGCGGACCACCTGCGAGCGGTACTCCAAACCCTCCGTGATCGTAAGTTGTATGCTAAGTTTTCTAAATGTGAGTTCTGGTTGAAGTCTGTAGCATTCTTGGGGCATATTGTATCAGATGAAGGGATAAAGGTGGACACTCAGAAGATTGAGGCCGTGAAATCTTGGCCTAGACCTACCACTCCGACAGAGGTTCGTAGCTTTCTAGGCTTAGCAGGATACTATCGGAGGTTCGTAGAGGGTTTTTCTTCCCTTTCGGCACCATTGACGAAGTTGACACAGAAAGAAACTAAGTTTCAATGGACAGAGGCTTGTGAGCGGAGTTTCCAAGAGCTTAAGAACAAGTTGACCTCAGCTCCAGTTCTAACACTTCCAGAGGGTCTAGAGGGTTATGCCGTGTATTGTGATGCATCAGGTGTCGGGTTAGGATGTGTCCTGATGCAACATGGGAAGGTAATTGCATATGCTTCAAGGCAGTTGAGGAAGCACGAGAGGAATTATCCGACCCACGACCTCGAGTTAGCTGCGGTTGTCCATGCACTTAAGATATGGCGGCATTATTTATATGGTGTTCATGTTGATATATTTACTGATCATAAAAGCCTACAATATATTTTCAAGCAGAAAGAGTTGAATTTGCGACAGAGGCGATGGCTTGAGTTATTGAAAGATTACGATGTTAACATTCTCTACCATCCAGGGAAAGCTAATGTTGTAGCAGATGCCTTAAGTCGCCGATCTATGGGTAGCTTAGCACATGTAGAGCCCGAGAAAAGACAATTAGCTAGAGATATTCATCAATTGGCTTCGTTGGGGGTTCGGTTAGTAGATTCTGAGGATGGTGGAGTTGTAATCCAAAACACTGCAAAATCATCCCTCATAGCTGAAGTCAAGGAAAGGCAGTACGAGGACCCAGAGTTGGTCGAGTTGAGAGAGCGAGTTCCGCAGCAGAAGAAGCCATTGTTAGAGCTCAAGGGAGATGGGGTTCTCAGATACAAGGGTCGTTTGTGTGTTCCAGATGTAGCAGGGCTACGAGACAGGATTATGTCAGAGGCAAATTGCTGCTATTTATAAAGATTGGCCATGTGTGGCATGCATAGTATGTTTCTGGCTACGTGCAGGTTGGTTTTAACCTAGTGTACGAAGGATACTCTGGAAAAAGTTTCCAAAGTCTCCAAGAGTAAACATTCGAGGACGAATGTTCCCAAGGGGGAGTGATGTTACACCCTATATTTTCGTATGTAAAAATGCGTCGTAAGCAAACTAATGTAGGACAAAAAAATGAGATAATATTTAAAAGTATATAAAGTAAGTTAATCATGTTACCTCTGAGGTTACAAATATTGAAGATCATGAACAACAAGTACAAAGAGGGTTGGACAGTTCAGAAGCTAAAGCAATTAAATAAAATAATGTTTCATCGAAAGTCGACAAGTTGGGAATGTTATAACATGTACCTTTGGGGTGAGACTAGGGTGATTAACATGATAAAGAGATTATGTTATGATTTATATTAGTCGTATTACATCCGTGTGTTATGTTTTTAAGTCAAGCGAGTTGTGGAACAAAAGTCGATGAAAGTCATCACAAGTTACATTCATAAGTTTTACTGAAACTTTGGGTCAAATGTAACTGCAATTTTCTCCCAATATACTTAGAGTTATGGTGTGTTCCACCCATCAAATTAAAGATCTATGAGTCTATTTTCCAACGCATTAAACCATTTGTCAATACGACATCGGAGTAGAGAGATATGTGCATTTTTGCGATACTGCGCAAGCTGCTAGGTGACAAGTAGGTGTGTCACCTACTTGCTTAAATGAAAGCCCAAAAATGGGCCATTTTGGGTCGTCCAAAGAGGCCTTTTAAGGGCCTATTTTCTTCATATATTAGACTTAAAATAGAGCATAATAACCAGACATAAGCTCTGCAAAGAATCCTCCCAAAAATTTTCCACAAACCCTAATTGATTTTCTCTCCCTTTCAAGTTCCAATTGGAGGTAAAACTTAGAGTTTGAAGAACCAAGATAGGAGCTGAGTTATCCAACAAATAAGGTGAGTTTACTGCTCTCTTTCATCCATTTTTTCTTCTGTAAATTCATGATAAGTCGTTCTATACTTGTAAGAACTCACGGGACGGTGATCGGAAGCCGTGAGTTCGAGTTATTCACTTGTAGCGGACTGTTTTGTGGACTGTTTTGTGTTGCTGTTGGGATGCGTGTTTTATTACTATTTTGTGGAGTTTTGGAGGAGGAAGGGGGTTTATAAACACCATATAAATGTAGGGTGGTTGGCTGGTCGTTCGTCATAACATTTTCGGGTCGTTTGACACTACTACGGTGGTCGTTTTGTGTACGAAGAGATTGGGGTGTGTTGGGCTGTTTTGTAGTATTTGATGGTGTATATAGGGCTGGAAAATGATGTATATATGTTGTTATTGTTCTGTCCTTGTATTGTTGGTGTTATCTTGAAGTTGGAGGAAGGGCATATTATAGGGGAGATGCTGCCCGTTTTAATACAAAATAGGTTTGTCGTTCGTTGTGCGATAGTTGTACCTTTCGTAACTTAACGATAGTATTATTATCATTCTTGTAGATTAAGGTGCGAAGAGGTGAGTTCAACTTGGTGATTGAAAAGATTGTGATAAGGTATGTTAAGGCTAAGCCTTCCTTCATTTTGGCATGATCTCGTAGCTACATGTGTTAGTAATGAGACAAAAAGAGAAGTTCATATTCATGAATTTATTCACACTATTCTAGTCTCATAAGTTACAATATTATTCCTTATCGAGACTCTATATTCAATTTTAGTATTGTCTTCTTTCAGTCAAGAGAGCAGCAAGCCTATATATACAGTATTACAGTATTTTCATTACCATCGAGCTATAATCGATGGGCAGGCCCCTATTGGGCAACCTCTGATCAGATGGAAAGTTATATACCGAGCCTACTGTGGCCGAGCGCCTATGAGCGAGCCCAGCATGGTCGAGATACATAGCCTAGTATGGCCGAGCGCCTATAAGCGAGCCTACTATGGCAGAGCAGTTATATATACCGAGCCTTATAAGGCCGTACAATTATTTTACTTACTATATTGAAGGAGTTGAGTCAGTATCAGCAGGTAAGTATATCTCCAGATCATCTTTGACTCCCAGTTAATTTCAGTTATCATATTATCAGTTCAGTTTCAGATTTCAGTTATTTTATTGCCTTACATACTCGGTACATTATTTCGTACTGACGTCCCTTTTTGGGGGCGCTGCATTTCATGCGTGCAGGTTCAGACAGACAGACGGGTAGACCTCCTCAGTAGGTGTTTTCCGAGTTCCGCCTGATCGGTAAGCTCCACGTCTTTCGGAGTTGCCAGGACTAGAGTTTTGTGTACATCTTATGTATATCTGTATATATGTTATGGGTAGGTCGGGGCCCTGTTCCGATCACAGTACATCTATCAGTAGAGGCTTGTAGGCATATCCTGTTGGTTAGTGCAGTATGTTGGGTTTGTATAAATTGGTGGTTTGTCAGCTGTAGTAGCTATGACGACCTTGTCGGCCTAGCTTTATATTGATATTTAGTTAGTGCTAGTTTCCATTCAGTTTTATATTTTGCTTCGCAAATTATCTTGCAAGGTGGCCCCATGGCCAAAGTATGACATTATGTGTTCAGAGTCCCTTAGTCGCAATTTGGTACGCCAGGTTAGGTGAGGCACGGGGTGCTTGTCTCGCTCCTAGGTTCGGGGCGTGACAGGACTCACGGGGCATATCTAGAAAATGGGCGAAATACGAGGAAACATATGAATACGTGGAACCAGGGTAAAATAAAACTAAGGCATCTCTGTGGCAAACTGAGACAATACCTGTAATCATAGCATCTAAAGCAATAGCATCTGGTCTGGCAGGGAGAGCATAGAAACGGGCCTGACCACCCCCTAATCTGCCTCCACCTCTAAGGCGACCCCTAGCTGACTGACCTCCACCCCGAGCTGACTGGGCGGATGGTGAGGTAGCTGGGGCTGTAGTCGGAGGCTGACTCCTCTGCTGAGATAGACCTCCATGAAGACGAGGACACTGCCTCCACATATGCCCAAGCTCCCCACACTCAGAACAACTCCCTGGTGCTGGCAGCGGAAACTGAAGGGAACCCCTAGCACCGGGATGACTGGTAGAAGAACCTGGCATGGAAGAGCCCTGAACAGGTGGAGCACGGGACAAACTCTGAACTGGAAGGGCACTAAGTGATGAGTGGCCCTAATAAGAACTGTGTGAACCATGGCAAGATGATGAACCCCGATAAAATGGCCGAGCTAACTGAGCCTGTCTGAAATAACGACCTCTACCGTGCTGGAACTGACCCCCAAAAGGAGCACCGCTGAATCCACCTTGACCACGATGCCTCTTCGCCTCCCTCTCAACCCTCTCCTGACCGTGAACCATCTCAATCTGCCGAGCAATATCGACAACCTCATCAAAGGTAGCACCCGAAACTCGCTCCCTGGTCATGAGCAACTGTAGCTGATAAGTGAGGCCATCAATAAACCTCATGATCCTCTCTCTGTCCGTGGGACCCAACCAGATAGCATGACGGGCCAACTCAGAGAACCGCATCTCATACTGCTCACAGACATATCACCCTGGCGTAGCCACTCAAACTGTCTACGCAGCTCCTCTCTGCGGGATCGAGGCACGAACTTCTCCAAAATGACCACGGAGAACTGCTGCCAAGTAAGGGTTGTTGCGCCAATAGGCCTACGCCTCTCGTAAGTCTCCCACCATCTGAGTGCAGCCCTAGAAAACTGAAAGGTAGTGAACGAGACCCCACAAGTCTCCAAAATACCAGCAGTACGGAGTATCCTCTGACACCTGTCCAAAAAGTCCTGAGCGTCCTCTCTCTGTGCCATTGAAAGGTGGTGGCTGAAGTCTCCCAAACCTCTCCAACCTACGCTGATCATCCTCAGGTATAGCAGGAAACACATAAGCCTGAGCAACAGCAACCGGATGGGCTGGTGGTGCCTCTGGTGTCTGAAGTCCCTGAATAACCTGCTCGGGTGTGCAAGCGATGGGAGTCTGAGTGCCTCCCCTGGCCTGAGAAGTGGTTGTGGCTGTCGAAATAGAGACCGCCTAAGCAAGGCTAGTACACGCTGTCAGAATCTGAGCTAGGGCCTCCTGAAGGCCTGGAATCACAATAGGCACATGTGGTGCCTGAGCTGGTGCATCAACACTGAAACTTGGTCCTGATTTGGGACAACCGGTGGATCTGTAGGTACTGCCCCAACTGCTGTACGGGCTGCACCTCTGCCCCTACCACGGCCTCTACCGCGGCCTCGGCCTCTCGCGGCCCTAGCTGGTGGTACTGGTAGCTGACCCTCCTGACCGGTAGCATGAGTCCTCACCATCTGTGAGAGAATGAAACAATAAATGTTTAGTTACTAGAATCAACAGATTTGCATGACAAGAATTCAAGAATGTGGAGTTTCTTAAAGGTTCTGCAGCCTCTTGAAGATAAGTACAGACGTCTCCGTACCGATCCGCAAGACTCTACTAAACCCGCTCATGACTCGTGAGACCTATGTAACCTAGGCTCTAATACCAATCTGTCACGACCCAAAACTAACCCTCGGTCGTGATGGCGCCTACCGTGGAACTAGGCAAGCCGACTCATTTCCAAAACAAAATGATATTTTCATTTCAAAGATAATTTCAAGGTTATTTAACATAACAACCTCCATTTAAAGAGTTCAAATCAAATAAAAACAGAAGTGCGGAAAAGAAAAGCCCGACATCGGGGTGTCACTAGTCATGAGCATCTACTATAATCTGTCTAACAATATCAAGGCTAACTCAGCCTGGAAAAATAGCTAAATACTACTAGAGGAAGATAAGAGGGAGAAGAGCAGGGGCTGCGATTTCCAAACAGCTACCTTGCTATCTCCAAGAAAATCTGCAACCAGAACACTCAATAACCGCTACCGTGTCCAGCCACACCTGGATCTGCACACAAGGTGCAGGGAGTAATGTGAGTACGCCAACTCAGTAAGTAACAACAATAAATAAAGACTGAGCAGTAGTGACGAGCAATAAAGCATATAACGTTCATATTAGGAAATCTCAGTAAAATACCACATGCTCTTAAAAATCAGGATTTGAATCAAACATCTCGTTTAAACCCAGTTCCAATAAAAATCATTTTAAAGACATTTTTCCAATAGTTTTTCAAACAAAGGCTCAATGCAAAGGTGAGCAAAAATGATGAAATCATAAACAGCCACTCGGGCAAACCTCACAGTCACTCGTGCCACTCGGGCATGCCTCACAATCACTCTTGCCACTCGGGCATACCTCACAATCACTCTTGGCACTCGAGCATGCCTTACAATCACTCTTGCCACTCGGGCATGCCTCACAATCACTCTTGCCTCCAAGTCACTCTGCACTCGGCACTCGCACTCAGTAGGTACCTGCGCTCACTGGGGGTGTGTACAGACTCCGGAGGGGCTCCTTCAGCCCAAGCGCTATAATCTGCACGGACAACTCACGTGCGATAATAATAAAGTATGCTGCAGGCGGGCAGCCCCGATCCACACTCATCCTCACCAATCAGGCCCTCGGCCTCACTCAGTCACAAGTATGCTGCAGGCGGGTAGCCCCGATCCACACTCATCCTCACAATTCAAGCCCTCGGGCATTCCAGTAAAACAGGGCATTCGACCCAAAATATTTATATGCATCAAAATAGAGTCATAAAACTGAGTTATGCGGTAAAAAAATATAAACATGACTGAGTATAGATTTTCAATCGAAAATGGTGAGAGGATGATAAGAAACAGCCCCTAAGGGTCCAAACAGCATTGGCGTAAGGCCCAAACATGGCATTCAGCCCAATTTACTGAAATTCTTTCTAAAACATATAAGTATCAAATGGTTTCAACAAAGTATGCAACTTTACAGTTGCTACGGGACGAACCAAGTCACAAATCCCCAACTGTGCACGCCCACATGCCCGTCACTTAGCATGTGCGTCACTTCAAAATAATAGAATGATACGAAATCCGGGGTTTCATACCCTCAAGACTAGATTTACAATCGTTACTTACCTCAAACCGGTCAAATCTCTACCCCGTAATGCTCTTGCCTCTGGACTCTGCCTCCAAATGCTCCAAATCTATGCAAAATCAGTATAATACCATCAATATATGCTAATGGAATGAATTCCACAAGAAAAGCTTCAAAATTAGACCAAAACCCGAAATTATCTCAAAAGTCGCCTGTGGGGTCCACGTCTCAGAACTCGACAAAAGTTACAAAATCTGAAAGCCCATCTAACCACGAGTCTATCCATACCAAATTTACCAAAATCCGACCTCAACTCGACCCTCAAATCTACAAATCTTATTTCCAAATTTCTAAGTTTCAATCTCTGATTTACACCTCAAAATCATGAAATCTAGTCGGATTACTCGATGATAATTCAATACCCGACTAGGCTCCGAAATATCCAATTTGACAAGCTGGCCTGCCAAGGTCTAAACATCTAATGCTAAAGGTCTCTCTGCTGCTGAAAGATAGGCTAAACTCCCCAAACTCTCTGCCCGGCGACTCAAAGCATCGGCCACCACATTGGCCTTCCCCGAATGGTACAAGATAGTGATATCATAGTCCTTAAGAAGCTCCAACCATCTCCGCTGATGCAAATTTAGATCCTTCTGCTTTAACAGATACTGCAGACTTCGGTGATCAGTATAGATCTCACAATGAACCCCATACAAATAATGATGCCAAATCTTCAAGGCGTGAACAATGGCTGCTAACTCAAGATCATGGATAGGATAGTTCTTCTCATGGGTCTTCAACTGGCGCGAGGCATAGGCAATCACCCTACCCTCCTGCATCAAAACATAACCAACGCCTATCCTCGAGGCATCATAATACACGGTGTAAGAACCTGAAGCTGATGGCAAAACTAACACTGGAGCTATGGTCAAAGAAGTCTTGAGCTTCTGAAAGCTCTCCTCACATTCATCCGACCACCTGAATGGAGCACCCTTTTGGGTCAATTTGGTCAAGGGCGATGCAATAGATGAAAATCCCTCCTTAAAGCGACGGTAGTAACCCGCCAAATCAAGAAAGCTCCTAATCTCCGTGGCTGAGGACGGTCTGGGCCAACTCTGCACCGCCTCTATCTTCTTCGGATCCACCTGAATACCCTCACTGGACACCACGTGCCCTAAGAATGCTACTGAACTGAGCCAAAACTCACATTTAGCGAACTTTGCATAAAGCTTCTCCTCCTTCAATCTCTGCAATACAGCCCTTAAATGCTGAGAGTGCTCTTCCTAGCTACGAGAGTACACCAGGATGTCGTCAATGAATACAATGAAGAATGAGTCCAAATAAGGCTAGAATACACTGTTCATCAGATGCATGAGCGCTGTTGGGGCATTGGTCAGCCCAAAAGACATCACCAAAAACTCATAATGGCCATATCGGGTTCTGAAGGCTGTCTTGAGAATATCTGAATCCCGAATCTTCAGCTGGTGATAACCGGACCTCAAATCAATCTTGGAGAACACCCTCGCTCCCTGAAGATGGTCGAATAAATCATCAATACGTGGCAAAGGATACTTGTTCTTGACTGTGACCTTGTTCAACTGCCTGTAATCAATACACATTCTCATGGAACCATCCTTCTTTTTCACAAATAGAACCGGTGCACCCCAAGGTGACATACTAGGCCGAATAAACCCCTTATCAAGGAGTTCCTGAAGCTGTTCTTTCAATTCCTTCAACTCCGTTGGTGCCATATGATACAGTGGAATAAAAATGGGCTGAGTGTCCGGCACCAAATCAATACCAAAGTCAATATCCCTGTCAGGCGGCATGCCCGGTCAGTCTGTAGAAAACACATCCAGAAATTCACGTACCACCGGAACAGAATAAATGACAGGAGTCTCTGCACTAACATCCCTCACAAAAGCCAAATAAGATAGGCAACCCTTCTCAACCATGCGCTGAGCCTTCACATATGAAATCACCCTACTTGGTACATAATCTATAGAACCGTTCCACTCAACCCTCGGAATTCCCGACATAGCCAACGTCACCGTCTTAGCGTGACAATCTAGAACAGCATGACATGGAGATAACCAATCCATACCCAATATCATATCAAAGTCAACCATACTGAGCAACAATAGATCTACTCGGGTCTCCAGACCCCCAATAGTCACCACATATGACCAATATATGCGGTCCACAATAATAGTATCGCCCACAGGAGTAGATACATGTACAGATGAAACTAAGGACTCACGGGGCATATCTAGAAAATGGGCGAAATACGAGGAAACATATGAATACGTGGAACCAGGGTAAAATAAAACTAAGGCATCTCTGTGGCAAACTGAGACAATACCTGTAATCATAGCATCTAAAGCAATAGCATCTGGTCTGGCAGGGAGAGCATAGAAACGGGCCTGACCACCCCCTAATCTGCCTCCACCTCTAAGGCGACCCCTAGCTGACTGACCTCCACCCCGAGCTGACTGGGCGGATGGTGAGGTAGCTGGGGCTGTAGTCGGAGGCTGACTCCTCTGCTGAGATAGACCTCCATGAAGACGAGGACACTGCCTCCACATATGCCCAAGCTCCCCACACTCAGAACAACTCCCTGGTGCTGGCGGCGGAAACTGAAGGGAACCCCTAGCACCGGGATGACTAGTAGATGAACCTGGCATGGAAGAGCCCTGAACAGGTGGAGCACGGGACAAACTCTAAACTGGAAGGGCATTAAGTAATGAGTGGCCCTGATGATAACTGTGAGAACCATGGCCAGATGATGCACCCCGATGAAATGGCCGAGCTGACTGAGCCTGTCTGAAATGATGACCTCTACCGTGCTGGAAATGACCCCCAAAAGGAGCACCGCTGAATCCACCCTGACCACGAGGCCTCTTGGCCTCCCTCTCAACCCTCTCCTGACCGCGAACCATCTCAATCTGCCGAGCATTGTCGACAACCTCATCGAAGGTAGCACCCGAAACGCGCTCCCTGGTCATGAGCAACTGTAGCTGATAAGTGAGGCCATCAATAAACCTCATGATCCTCTCTCTGTCCGTGGGACCCAACCAGATAGCATGACAGGCCAACTCGGAGAATCGCATCTCATACTACATCACAAACATATCACCCTGGCATAGCCGCTCAAACTGTCTACGCAGCTCCTCTCTGCGGGATCGAGGCACGAACTTCTCCAAAACGACCACGGAGAACTGCTGCCAAGTAAGGGGTGTTGCGCCAATAGGCCTACGCCTCTTGTAAGTCTCCCACCAGCTGAGTGCAGCCCTAGAAAACTAAAAGGTATTGAACGAGACCCCACAAGTCTCCAAAATACCAGTAGTACGGAGTATCCTCTGACACCTGTCCAAAAAGTCCTGAGCGTCCTCTCTCTCTATGCCACTAAAAGGTGGTGGCTGAAGTCTCCCAAACCTCTCCAACCTACGCTGATCATTCTCAGGCATAGCAGGAAACACATAATCTTGAGCAACAACAACCGGATGGGCTGGTGGTGCCTCTGGTGTCTGAAGTCCTCTAATAACCTGCTCGGGTGTGCAAGCGACGGGAGTCTGAGTGCCTCCCCTGGCCTGAGAAGTGGTTGCGGCCGTCGAAATAGAGACCGCCTGAGCAAGGCCAGTACACGCTGTCAGAATCTGAGCTAGGGCCTCCTGAAGGCCTGGAATCACAATAGGCACATGTGGTGCCTGAGCTGGTGCATCAACAACTGAAACTTGGTCCTGATCTGGGACAACCGGTGGATCTGTAGGTACTGCCCCAACTGCTGTACGGGCTGCACCTCTGCCCCTACCACGGCCTCTACCGCGGCCTAGGTCTCTTGCGGCCCTAGTTGGTGGTACTGGTAGCTGGCCCTCCTGACCGGTAGCACGAGTCCTCACCATCTGTGAGAGAATGAAACAACAGATGTTTAGTTACTAGAATCAACAGATTTGCATGACAAGAATTCAAGAATGTGGAGTTTCTTAAAGGTTCTGCAGCCTCTTGAAGATAAGTACAGACGTCTCCGTACCGATCCGCAAGACTCTACTAAACCCGCTCATGACTCGTGAGACCTATGTAACCTAGGCTCTAATACCAATCTGTCAAGACCCAAAACTAACCCTCTGTCGTGATGGCGCCTATCGTGGAACTAGGCAAGCCGACTCATTTCCAAAACAAAACGATATTTTCATTTCAAAGATAATTTCAAGGTTATTTAACATAACAATCTCCATATAAAGAGTTTAAATCAAAGAAAAACAGAAGTGCGGAAAAGAAAAGCTCGACATCGGGGTGTCACTAGTCATGAGCATCTACTATAATCTGTCTAACAATATCAAGGCTAACTCAGCCTGGAAAAATAGCTAAATACTACTAGAGGAAGATAAGAGGGAGAAGAGCAGGGGCTGCGATCGCCAAACAGCTACCTTGCTATCTCCAAGAAAATCTGCAACCAGAACACTCAATAACTGCTACCGTGTCCAGCCACACCTGGATCTACACACAAGGTGCAGGGAGTAACGTGAGTACGCCAACTCAGTAAGTAACAACAATAAATAAAGACTGAGCAGTAGTGACGAGCAATAAAGCATATAACGTTCATATCAGGAAATCTCAGTAAAATACCACATGCTCTTAAAAATCAGGATTTGAATCAAACATCTCGTTTAAATCCAGTTCCAATAAAAATCATTTTAAAGACATTTTTCCAATAGTTTTTCAAACACAGGCTCAATGCAAAGGTGAGCAAAAATGAAGAAATCATAAACAGCCACTCAGGCAAACCTCACAGTCACTCGTGCCACTCGGGCATACCTCACAATCACTCTTGCCACTCGGGCATGCCTCACAATTACTCTTGCCACTCGGGCATGCCTCACAATCACTCTTGCCTCCCAATCACTCAGCACTCGGCACTCGCACTCAGTAGGTACCTGCGCTCACTGGGGGTGTGTACAGACTCCGGAGGGGCTCCTTCATCCCAAGCGCTATAATCTGCACGGACAACTCACGTGCGATAATAATAAAGTATGCTGCAGGCAGGCAACCCCGATCCACAGTCATCCTCACCAATCAGGCCCTCGGCCTCACTCAGTCACAAGTATGCTGCAGGCGGGCAGCCCCGATCCACACTCATCCTCACAATTCAAGCCCTCGGGCATTCCAGTAAAACAGGGCATTCGACCCAAAATATTTATATGCATCAAAATAGAGTCATAAAACTGAGTTATGCGGTAAACAAATATAAACATGACTGAGTATAGATTTTCAATCGAAAACGGTGAGAGGATGATAAGAAACAGCCCCTAAGGGTCCAAACAGCATTGGCGCAAGGCCTAAACATGGCATTCAGCCCAATTTACTGAAATTCTTTCTAAAACATATAAGTATCAAATGGTTTCAACAAAGACTTTGATTTTCACGTGACCATTACGTGCTCATTTCAATCTTTTTTCTGATGCAGAGTGTGTTTCTTTGCCAAGTATTCCCACGGGTACCTGGTATTGTAAATACTGTGAAAATATGTTTGCAAAAGAAAGATTCGTCGAGTTTAATGCCAATGCTATTCAAAATCAGTATAATACCATCAATATACGCTAATGGAATGAATTCCACAAGAAAAGCTTCAAAATTAGACCAAAACCCGAAATTGGCTCAAAAGTCGCCTGTGGGGCCAACATCTCGGAACCCAACAAAAGTTACAAAATCCGAAAGCCCATTCAACCACGAGTCTACCCATACTAAATTTACCAAAATCCAACCTCAACTCGACCCTCAAATCAACAAATCTTATTTCCAAATTTCTAAAATTCAATCTCTGATTTACACCTCAAAATCATGAAATCTAGTCGGATTACTCAATGATAATTCAATATTATGGAGTAGAAATTATCACAAGGGACTTACCTCAAGTTTTCCTTGAAAATATATCAAAAACCGTCTCTCCCCAAGCTCCAATTTGTCAAAAATGGCAAATGGGACGAAGTCCCTATTTTTATAATTCTGCCCAGACATCCTCGGTTCTGCCTCGATCTTGGCCCTCGATCTTAGACTTCGATCGAGGTCCTCGATCCTGCCTTCGATTATGACTTCAACCCGGCCTTCGACCGTGACCCTCGACCCTGGGCTCGATCATGCCTTCTATCGTGGCCCTCGACTCTGTGCTCGATCATGCCTTCGATCATTGCCCTCAACCCTGAGCTCGATCTGAGCTTCGATCGTGGCCCTCGACCCTGAGCTCGATTTCTGGGCAGAAGCAATTTCCAACAGAAGGAAATTGCAGCAGTTGTTCTAGTTCAATTTTTGATCCGTTAACCATCCGAAACTCACCCGAGGCCCTCGGGACCTCAACCAAATATACCAATAAGTCCTAAAACATCATACGAACTTAGTTTAATCCTCAAATCACCTCAAACAACGCTAAAACCATGAATTACACCCCAATTCAAGCATAATGAACGTTGGAATTTCTAATTTCTACAAACAACTCCGGAACCTATCAAATCACGTCCGATTGACCTCAAATTTTGCACACAAGTCCTAAATGACATAATAGAGGTATTCCAATTTTCAGAACCGGATTCCGAACCCGATATCAAAAAGTCAACCCCCCGTCAAACTTCTCAAAAATAAAACTTTCGACATTTCAAGCCTAATTCCTCTACGGACTCCCAAATAATATTCCGGACACGCTCCTAAGATCAAAATCACCATACGGAGCTATTGGAATCATCAAAATTCAAATCCAAGTTCGTTTACATGTAGGTCCATATCCGGTCCACTTTTCTAACTTAAAATTTTCAATTATGAGACTAAGTGTCTCATTTCACTCCGAGTTCCTTCTGGACTCGAACCAACTAACCTGATATAACATAATATTGTTGAATAACACAAAAAGAAGTAGGAATAGGGAAAACAGGGTTATAACTCTCGAAACGACCGGCCGGGTTGTTACAATATCCAGTGTAATTCTAGTTCTATATACTCATATGTTGAAATTGTACATTGTCATTTATGGGGAAGAGTATTGCAAGAGTAAATGGTGTATTGACTGTTTATGATTTTTCCTGTGTGTTTCTATTGTTGGTTGGTATGCCTCATTCTTTGGGAAGAAACCATTTGTGTTTGAAGTTTCCATTTCAAATATATTTGAAGTATATGATTTCTGAAATATCCTATATATTGATACTTGATGGTGATCTTTGAAATTGAAAGAGGTGAAAGTGTGGAATATGAAATACGACCATCGTGCCAGGAATAAAGAATCTTGTGAATGGCCTAATGAGCCAAGGAAATATTGTCGTTGTGAATGACTGAAAATACTAATGAGACTTCATACAATGTGAAAGATGTTGAGGTGAGTACAATTGTATTTATGATATTTCTGTTTGCAAATCAAATCAAAACTATTTTTGGGAGCATCATTAGCAATACAAAGGAAGGGAGGGTCATAAGGCCGACACCTGAAACTACACGTGCCGGTGTAGGGGTGGATTGGAATTATTCCCCTTATTTGGGATGAAATTGGAACCTTTGGAAATTATGATATTATTCCCCTTAATTGGGATGAAACTGGAACCTTTGTAGATTGGAAAATTCAACCCACACGGCATATGTGGGAAGGCGGCCTAGCTGATCGGGTGGAGATCAGATGCCATATTGCGCATATGGTGGTACTACTCTTGGTAACAGCTTTCTTTCGCATCACATGTCAAACCACATTGTTCGTGGGGAGATGGCCTAGCTGATAGGGCGTGATAGGACTCCGTGCTGACAAAGACGGTGGTATATCGTTTCTAATGATCTCCCAACCAAAATTATATATAAAGTTCATATTTTGAAAACTATTGTGTTTTAACTGGACGTTTGGATATTATTGATTGTGACTTGCTGTTTCTATGTGTTTCCTTTTCTTATATGGGCATTCTATTTTGAAAGAGGATTTTTAGCTATACATACTAGTGCTATTCGACAGTATTTACATCCCTTTTGCCGGGGGCACTGCATCTTTAATGGATGTAGGTGGTTCTTCAGCAGGCGGCATTGATCAGTGATAGCAGTACACTCTTTTCAGCTGATTTGGTGAGCCTCACTTCATTTCGGGGTCATGTATCTTTTGTATCTCATGTACTGTGTTTTGAGGTATAGCCGGGGCCTTGTTGCCGGCATTTTCATATTACATTTTTATTGTACTTAGAGGCTCCGTAGATAGGTTGTGGGTTATGGTTGATGTTAGGAATTGAACTAGAAATGTTGGTACTTGGAAATTATGATTTTTCATTAATTCTATAAACTTGTAATGTTTTGGAAATTATGAATGAAGCTGCTAATGGGAATGAAAAGGAAGTTGTTAATAAAATCTTTTCTGTGATTGATTAATGGAGTACATCTCCTCTTTATTCATGGATGAGTTTGGGTAGAAGGAAGTCTAATAGGCTTGCTCGGCTGGGTTCTCTCGGTTGAGTGCCGGTCGTGCTCCCTGAGTTTGGGGCGTGACAAGTACAGACGTCTCCGTACCGATCCTCAAGACTCTACTAAACTTGCTCATGACTCGTGAGACCTATGTAACCTAGGCTCTGATACCAACTTGTCACGACCCAAAATCTCACCTGTCGTGATGGCACCTATCTCAATACTAGGCAAGCCGAAAATCTCAATAATCCACCATATCTTTTAAATTTGAAAATAATTAATTAAATTCAACGGAAGAAATTTCACAATTTCAAATATAACACTCCCAAAATCCGGTGTCACCGAGTGCATGAGCATCTAATATGAGTACAATGTTTGACTGATAAAATCCACTGTCTAAAAATATAAAACAGTACAATAACTGAAGGAAAGAGAGATAAGGTCAACGGGCGCCAAGCAGCTACCTTGATAGTCTCCAACTGATAGTACTCTGAAATCTAACAGTCTTTGTGTCCGAAAGCACCTGGATCTGCACACGAGGTGCAGAGTGTAGTATGAGTACAACTAACTCAATAAGTAACAAGACTAACCTTTGGGCTGAAAGAAATGATGAGCTTCCCAGGTACAGTCCAGTAAAAATAATGGTACAGAAATATAGGCATGCTTTCAAGTTCAATAGTTAAACTCAATACAAGTGAAATAGATCAATACTGCATGATATGGGGCATATGACATTTCAGTAAAAAGACCTCATGTAAATACTGGTCATAAATTATCCGATTACTTGGTACTGTTTATGTCCAATCCAGCCCAGGGGTGTTCCAACCCGTATATAAATACACATCGACTGACAGTCAATCACTCTGTACTGTAGAGTCCAATCCAGCCCTAGGATAATTTATGCCCCAAATATAAATAATTCGATCAAGATCCATGTCCAGGTAAACTCATTACAATACAAATAACTAAGGCAAGTCCATGCCCTGGGAAACTCCATCACAAATATATATATAAGCAGTAAGTAAGGCAAGTCCATTCCCTGGAAAGTTCATCCCGAATATCGATGACCATCTACGCTCACTGGGGGTGTGTACAGATTTCAGAGGGGCTCCTTCAGCCCAAGCATAATACAAAGCCAATATGGCCTACTGCAGGCGGGCAGTCCCGATCCGTATAATGACAAATCCTTTAAGGCCTGCTACAGGCGGGCAGCCCCGATCCATAAAATAGTAAAGCCAATAAGGCCTACTGTAGGCGGGCAGGCCCGATCCAGAACAATAATAATGTATAAAGCTATTCTGGCCTGCTGCAGGTGGGCAGCCCCGATCCATTTAATAATAACATATATAAAGCCAAATACCCTGCTGCGTTGCGTAGCTTAATCCCATAAATATCCTCATAATGGACAATTATTACTGAATGTGAAATGTATATTTTAGAACAATTAATTCAACAGCATCACGACCCCATGGGTCCTAAAATATCGGCATATAGCATAAACATGATCTTTATTACTAGCCTCAACTTAATTCCTCTAACACATGCCATATGTTCAGATAATAACATGATTCTTTAATCTTTACAACTGCACAGGATTTATTCAAGACACAATTTATATGGTGCACGTCCACACGCTCGTCACCTATCGTGAGTGTCACCTCCAAACAATTTATATCATACCAAATTCAAGGATTCATACCCTCAGAACCAAGTTTAGAAGTGGTACTTACCTTAACCCGTGTAATTCTTTATTCTGCTATGCCCTTGCCATGATAATTGGTCTCCGAAAGTGTCGTATCTAGGCACACTTAATTCGATTTAATCAATACCAATTATTGTAAGTAATCCCATAAGGAAATACTATTTTTTCCAATAAAATCCGAAATTAACTCAAAAATCGCATGTGAGTCCCACGTCTCAGAACCTCACAAAAGTTACAAAATATGAACGCCCATCCAACTACGAGTCCAACCATACAAATTTCACCAAATTCCGACATCAACTCGACCCTCAAATCTTCAATTAAAGTCTTTGAAGATTTCTACCATTTTCAACCCAATCTATACCCATTTGAACTCAACAATCTTTCCATAAACCTTATTGATATGTATAAATGATACTATTACACCCAAGAATCATACTCTTAATCACCCATCTTTAGCCAAACTCGAAATTGAAGACTAGGGGTTAGAACCTTACCTCTTGGATAAAGATCTTGTGATATTTCCTTGTTGAATTTCAAAGCCTGAACAAGATCTTGATGAACAAAGCACTTGAGCTTCTTCCTCTCTCTAGAACACTCTCCCTTCTCTCTAAAATATGTCATATTTTTGCTCCAAAATGAGTCCCAAAGCCTATTTATCAAAATGGGTTCGGGTTATGAAAATAGAAAAATTAACCATCCGAAAGAAGGTCTGCTGTCGCATAATGGACCGCAGAATGGGTATGCGGGTCGCAAAATGCACAGCAAAATCGATGCCCAGAAATGGGCTTCACTGGACAGGTTTGCAACCATTTTGCGGTCGCATAACTACTTCTGCGATCGCATAATGGTTCTGTGATCGCAGAATTGGTCGCAGAATCGCACTTTTCCAAACTTTGGTAATTTAGTCGTAACTTCTTGCAGGAATGTCCAAATGACGAACGGTTTGAAGCGTTGGAAACTAGACTCGAAGATCTTTTATTTGATAGGTAGATCATCACGTAACTCCATATATATATATATATATATATATATATATATATATATATATGTAGATATTCTTGTTCAACGTTGGGTCTTGTGCGAACTCACTTGAAACTTTAGTCTTATGAAATTTCCAACTTCTACATTCGATGCCGAAACCTATCGAATCAAGTCCGATTGACCTCAAATTTTGCACACAAGTCATAAATGATATAATGAAGCTATTTCAATTTCCAGAATCAGATTCTGACCTCGATATAAAAAAGTCAACCCCCGGTCAAACTTCCCAAAAATTCAAGTTTCGACATTTCAAGCCTAATTCCACTACGGACCTCCAAATAATTTTTCGGACACGCTCCTAAGTCCAAAATCACCATACGGAGCTATTGAAATCATAAAAATTCAAATCCGAGGTCGTTTACACATAAGTCATTATCCGGTCAACTATTTCAACTTAAGCTTCCAACATGAAAGTTCATTCTTCCAAACTAACTCTGAAATACCTTAAAACCAAAACCGATAATTTACACAAGTCATAATACCTCGTAGGAAGTTAGTCAATACTTCAAATAGTTGAAAGGAGCGTAAATGCTCAAAACGACCGGTCGGGTTGTTACACGAATTAATTAGAAAACCAGAAATCCAAATGAATAGCCCACGAACAGAGAAATAAACCAAACCATCGCAGTGATAAACTCTAAACAACAGCAACAAGAAAAAATCCAAATACCAAAAGAAAATAAAGGAAATAAATTTTGCCTCGACTTACAGCCGACAAAGCAAGAATCAAAGAGCAACAAGTGTAATAAATCCTAGTAAAAATGTTACAATGGTCGTGAATAGTAATGGTCAAAAGTAGTGATGAAAAAGCCCCCTTTATGTCACGCCCCATCCTCAGGAGGCACGACCGGCGCACAACCAAGTGAACCCGGCCAAGCAAGACTGTTAGATACTTTCTACCCAATTAACTCATGATCAAGAAAAGGCGTGATTTCATTAATTATACCGTAGGAAGCTCATTCATACAATCCTAAATCGTTTCATTAGTCATTGCACCTTTAAGTCTCAAAATACATATTTCTTAAAGTGTGAGAGGAACAAGTGATAAACACAACATATACTTGTTTAACATTCACAACACCCATACACAACCCACATAGTGTCTATGGAGCCTCTAAAGATACAAAAGAGTATAAAGATAGTGCCAGCAATAAGGCCCCGGTTATACCTCAAAAATTGACCATAATATAAACAAAAGGTACAATACATGACCCCGGAATGAAATGGGGCTCACCGAGTCCGCTGAGAAGAGGATACAGCACTATCTGTGATCAATGTTGTCTGCTATGTAACCACCTGCATCCATTTAAAGATGCAGCACCCCCGGCAAAAGGGACGTTAGTACCGTCGAATAACACTAGTATGTAAGGCTAAACACCAACTCAATAGAACGAATAATAATACATGAGAAACAGTCAAGAATTCAATAAGGGCTTCAAATAATAGTAAAACAACAAGTTAAGGATCATATATGTTTTCAAGAAAATTTCCATATTATTAGGTTGGGTGACCTTTAGTACCTATATACCACAATTCACAATACTTCCGTATTCTTACACGGAGTCCGATCTCGGCCTTATCGGCTAGGCCATATCATTTGAGACATTACCACAATTTTATTATAATTTCCAGCACAGTGCTACCATGTGTGCGGCATGGCGTCCGATCACGGCCTGATCGGCTAGGCCATCTCATTTGAGACTTCAACCATTTTCACAATTTCATCCACAATACCACCGTGTTCCTACACGGAGTTCGATCTCGGCCTGATCGGTTAGGCCATCTCATTTGAGACATCACCCATATTCAATCAGTCATCTCAATTCATATTTCTTTATCATACTTTCAAAACAATGGCATGAGTGGCCCCAATTATTTCTGGATACTGTTAAATGCAGGACACATAGGCATTCAACAGTTTTGTCATGAGGACAAACATGATGAAGTTTTTAGTTTGTTTGCTAGAACATGATACTAAACAAGCTGAGTTTTTACATAATTTGCTAAACCTTCATACCAAAACGCTGAAGTCTTTGTCTTGTAGTATAAAAAAGCTGAAGTTTTTTAGTTCATTTGCTAATACTTCAGTACTAAAATATGCTGAAGTTTTATCCTGGATTCAATAGTTTTGTCATGAGCTTTTTCTGAGACTTCAGCAGCAGATGCTGAAGTTGTTTAGTTCAATTGTAAAAATTTCAGGACAAACCTGCTAAAGTTTTCCTCCTGCACTATGTAAATTTCCTAGTGAATTTAACTAGCTGAGTTTTTACATAATTTGCTAAACCTTTACACCAAAACGCTGAAGTCTTTCTCTTACAGTATAAACAAGCTAAAATTTTTTAGTCCATTTGCTAATACTTCAGCATTTAATATGCTGAAGTTTTGTCCTGGATTCAATAGTTTTGTCATGAGCTTTTTCCGAAACTTCTGCAGACGATGCTAAGTTGTTTAGTTCATTTTCAAAAACTTCAGGACGAAACTGCTGAAGTTTTCCTCCTGCACTATGTAATTTTCTCCTGCATGCTGAAGTTAAATTTCGTTCATGCTTAAGTTTTGTCCAGCATTAAACAGCTTTTTCATGAGCTTTTTTTCAAAAACTTCAGAATAAACAAGCTGAAGTATTCTAGTACATTTGCTAAAACTTCAGCTTAAATTTTCTTAAGTTTTTCTCCTGCAGTATGTAATTTTCTAATGAATGTTTTATAAACTTCACACTTAAATTCTTTTGTTCAGTTTCCTAATACTTGATACTAAACATGCTTCTACAGGATGAGTTCGATTTGCCTTGTTATTACTTTCAATGGGAGGTGGACTTTTGATTTCAAATACTTGGATCATGATACAAAACTTGTTCTGCTTAATAAACAAGTATCATTCAATACTTTCCAAAAGAAAATTAGTGAAGTTACAGATATTGATTCAACCAAATATTCACTAAAGATATGGTTTGATATCAAACTAAATACAAGCAAAGGGATGCTTGTAACTTCAGATGAAGAACTCAGAACCTGTATACATTTGCTAACAACTGATTCAGCGTACAAGAATTGTCATTTTGTCATCGAAAAAATACAACTCATTTATGACAGTATAGCTGCTTCAGAATCTGCAACATTCAAACCATCTCTTGCATATACAATAGATTCAGAACAATTTGCTAATTATCAACATGAACTAGAACAACCAATAATGGAAGTAGACAACAAGCAACAACCTTCTAACATTACGGCTGCTTCAGAATATGGAATGCTGCAATAATTACATGTCGCTACAATAAATTCATATCAGTTTGTTGACGACCAAGAAGAAGAAGGACAACTAATAATGCAAATATACAACCAACACACGATCCAACAAAGTTTTTTGTTACCTTCTACAATGACAAGCAACGAAGATGAAGAAAACAGGGAATTTATACCAATAACATCAGATACAATTGAAGAAATTGCTGAAACTTCTACTGTAAGAGTGAGGAGAAAGCTGAAAGAATCTTCACCATATAAAATACTTAGGCACGATGCATTGCCTGAGGATGTAAGAGTAGGATCAGTTTTTGACAACAAGAAGAACATGACTAAATTTTTCTGCAGCTTGGAGATAAACCAAAAAGTTGAATTCACGGCTGTTAGATCATGTTCAAAGAGATACGAGTTGAAATGCATCGTGGAGAAATGTGGTTTGAATATACGTGCTACCAGAATAAAATATTACTCACTTTTCAGGGTGACAAAATATTATAACAACCATGAATACTCGTTTGATGCAAGAAAATTAGATTAGAAGCATGCTACATCAAATTTTATAAGTGAACAAATTTTAGAACATGTTTGAGATAAAAATATTGAGGTTACACCAGCCTTTGTAGAAAGTGAAATGAAAAAGAAATTGGGAATTGATATTGGATATCACAAGGCATGGCGCGCTATTCAAAAAGCTATTGCTTCCATAAGGGGAACACCGTAAGAGAACTACCAGATTTTTCCTTCATACCTACACATGATGGTGCATAGAAACCCAGGGATGTACACTAGCATAAAAACAGATGAGCAGAATCGGTAAGCAAAACAATACTAACCATCAGCCTGAAGTTTCAAATGTTCCTATCTGAAAAACTTCACACCTTATGATTTGTTTTTTTGTGTTTCACTGTACAGATTTGCTTACATGTTCTTTGCTCCTGCAGCATCAATAGCTGGTTGGTGCTACTGTAGACCTGTGATTGCAGTAGATGCAACGTTTTTAAAGTCAAAATATCGTGGCATTCTATTTATTGTTGTATAAAAGGATGCAAACAATCAAATCTTTCCTCTATCTTTTGGTGTAGCAGATTCAGAAAATAATGATGCATATATTTGGTTCTTCGGGGAAATGAGAAAAGCAATTCAAGTCTATCGTGAACTAGTTTTCTTATCAGATAGAAACCAATTGATCGCAAATGGGATTAGAAAAGTTTATCCTGAAGCTCACCATGGTATCTGCCTCTATTACTTTGAGAAAAATTTAAAGCAAAGATATGCAAAAGCCACGGTAATAAATCTTTTTCAAAGCGCTGCAAGGTCATACAAACATGAAGATTTTAATCAGTTAATATCCTAAATCAAAAGTGTTGACAAGAAAACATACAATTACATAATGGAAGAGCCGCCGGAGAGATGGGCTCGATCGTGGTTCCCATGGCGACGTTATGATATGCTGACAGCAAATATAGTAGAATCAATGTATTCCGTGTTACTAAAAGCGAGAGAGATGCCTATTTTAAGAATGTTAGATTTTATCCAAGAAAAGTTGGAAGAGTGATTTTACGAACGAAGAAAAAAAAGCACATGAAAGTTTTCACAAAGTATCAATATGGGCAGAAGAAGAGATGAACAAGAAGATGGACTTGGCTTGCAAAATATTTGTGAGTATATTTATTAACTTCAGAATTTACTTCAACATATTTTCTCTGAAGTAATTAACTAATGCATAATCACTTCAGCTTTTTATATCTGCTGCAGTGATTTACTGGTTACATATAAAGAACTTCATACTTTTTCTTTTTGAAGCAATAATACACTAATATAGTTTTTTTTACTTTTTTATTCCGTCCTAGGTGTTCAACCTTGATTCAATATTTTTAGAATAAATAGCAAAGGAATGGAATTCATTGTGGACTTAAAGAAGAGAACTTGTAACTGCTTGGAATTTCAACTTGATAAATTGCCCTGTCCACACGCAATTGATGCTATTAATAAGAGATATTTGCAGAAATCTGATTACTGCTCAAAATGGTATTCAAGGGAAACATGGTTCAAAACATATGAAGGACATGTGAATACTGTGGCAGATCAAAATGCATGGGATATTCCACAAAATATAGAATCTGAAATAACAAAACCTCCTGATGTAGAGATTTTACAAGGAAGAAGACAAAAGAAGAGGCATATCCCTGCGACTGAATCAGTACCATTGAAGTCTACCAAATGCAGTCGCTATAAACAAATTGGTCATAACAAAACAACTTGCTTGTATTCTCCAGCACCTCATCCATATTCCAAGAAACATGCTGAAAAAAACTCCAGCGTTCAGTAATCCTTGGTCTGAATTTACACTTTCATTATTGAATGATATATGTGAAATGTGATTGTTTTCGTAGAAATAAAAAAAATTAGTTCTTGGATTGAAAAATATTCTTTTATATATTGCTTGAAGTACAAACCATTCATTTTTGTTGTGCGGCTTACAAGTTTGGTTGCATTTTAAAAAAGTATGCAATGACTTCAGCGAGAAAAAACTATAAGTGAAATACATATCTTTAACACACACACAAAAAAAAAATATATGTATAACAAAACTTCAGCATATTTAGACTGAAGTTTTAAAAAAATGAACTAAATAACTTCAGCATATTCTCTCTGAAATTTGGAAAAAATCATTACAAAAATTGCAGACTGTTGTACAAAACTTAAGCATATTTTGTGTGAAGTTTTATGAAATGAACAAAAACATTTCCGCATATATAAGTCTGCCTCTTAAAAGATTGCTTATTAATGGGAAAATGTATGCAAAAATACTACAGCCTGTAAAGTGTGACTATCAAAAGCAATAAACTTCCGATCAAAAAGGTTCAAGTTTCTAACTTATATTTGCTAACTTCAGCTTATAAGGCATGGAGTTTTATGTTGACATACTATGTTATTACATTAAAATCATAATGCAGCCTTCAAAATTTAAAAAAAATACAAAAAAACGTAACAAGATTTTTATTAATATAACAACATAAACATTAACAAAACACGACCATCATCAAAACATTGACAAAACAAAAAGAAGAGCCATAAAAAACATTAACAAAAAACACAAAAGAAAAACATAAAAAAAGGATTACAAAAACTAAGCATCATCACCATCATCAGAACAGTAATCTTAAATTTCTCGATATGTCTCATCATCATCCGAATCAGAGATAACTATAAGATACTCGGTCAAAAGACCACAAAGTCCAATGAGATCACACTTCAACTTGTTGAATTCATCACGCAGCTGACTTTGTTCAATTATTACTCTGTCCATAAGATAAGGAAGACTCTTCAAGTTATTTTGCATCTTGGCATAGTCGTCCCAGATAAGAAACTTAAAACAATCAAACTGCTGGACAACTTTGTCAAACGAGGTTGAATAACCTTCATAACTGCGTTCGAGGTTCAGCCTATTCTGGAATGATTCATCGGTAAAAAATTGTGGCATGATACTTTCCCAATCAGCCTTTATTTTATCCCACGCCTGCATAAGATTAGCCATTGGTACGTTACTATTCCCATCAGACTTTAAACTCTCCCACTTCTGCATAAGTTCATCCATTGTAACATTCCTACTTACATTAGCACCAGACATTATTTCTTTTAAAAAGCTAAAAGGCTAAGGATGAGTATAAATTTAAAGAAATATGATAGAAGTCTATGGATGACTATGAAATTTTCAAGTGAAGAGATTGTCAATATAGCCAAAGATTGCACCTAATCAATTTAATATCTATAAATGCAAAGGTAACTTTTCAGGTCTATTTACTGTTTTACGTTCAGAAAAATTGAATGTAACAAGATAAGTAGGTGGTAAAGAAAACAAGTAGGTGATAAATGGAAAAAGAAATATAACTTCAGCCTAATAATTCTACAGTTTTTCTATAGTAAAAAAATAACTTCAGCCTGAAAAGTTTTCATTTATTATTTGTAAATTCAAAGTAACTTTTCAGTTCATTTACTATATGGTCAGACAAATTTAAATGCAAAAAAGATAAGTATCTAGTAAATGCAAAATAGATGAAGTAGGTAATAAAAGACAAAAAGTAGCTAGTAAATGCAAAAAAAGATAAGTATCAAGTTAAAAAAATACCAAAACATGCTGAAGTTTTGAGGGTTAGCAATGAGTTTCCCATAAAAACTTCAGTCTACAAAAGCTGAAGTTATTTAGTTCATGTGCTAAAACTTCAGACTGAACATGCTGAAGTTAAAACTTCATGCTAATATGCTAATATTTATTTCATGTGCTAATATGCTGAAGTTATTTAGTTCATATGCTAAAACTTCAGTCTACAGATGCTGAAGTTATTTAGTTCATGTGCTAAAACTTCAGACTGAACATGCTGAAGTATTTTTGTTCATTTTCTAACACTTCACACTAAACATGCAGAAGTTAAAACTTCATGCTAATATGATAATATTTAGTTCATGTGCTAATATGCTGATGTTATTTAATTCATGTGCTAAAACTTCAGTCTACAGATGCTGAAGTTATTTAGTTCATGTGCTAAAACTTCAGACTGAACATGCTAAAGTTCTTTTGTTCATTTCCTAACACTTCACACTAAACATGCAGAACTTAAAACTTCATGCTAATATCCTAATATCCTAATATGCTAGTATGCTAAATATGCTAATGAACTTTTTGTCCTACAGTCGACACTTTTTATCCAAAACTTCAGCCTAAACAAAATGTTATTGAGTTCATGCTGAAGTTTAGTGTGCTGAATTTTCAAAAAAATATACTTAAGTTCATGATAAAAGAGACAAAAGTATTTGATACAATCCAAGACAACTAAAAGACTAATTAACGCGAATAGAACAAAAATTTAAAATACAAACATCACATAATTCACAAAAATTAATGTATATTCACAAATCCAAATTTGTTTTCACTTACATCCTTGAAAAAAAAGAAAAAAAATTATTTTTCATTTACAAGTTATTCTCTATCAAAAACATTCACATAGAGTGTCTTTATATTCTCCATAGTCATGTCCTAGTTGCTCTTCTGGAGTTTCATAACCTCTATCTTGTTTCCACTTTCCATGAGCCCAAATATTTGCAGCCAATTCTCTCCTGAATATCAACGCATGACTTTGATTGATTTTGAAGACATCTTCTTGCTTCAACCACATATCAAGGAACTTAAGAGCAAATATACCACAATCAACACTACAAAAAGAACATGAAAAAGAATTGAAGAATAGTTAACACAAGAAGAAAAAACAATAAACATAAGATTCATGGTAAACATATGCCAAACACATACTTGTTATCCTGTAGGGGTGTGTTCATCCACTTAATTGCAAATTTTTTCACATGATTTTCCCCATAAATTTTATTGATTGTGCCAAAGTCCAAGCATTTGAGACAGTGTGTGATCAACTGGGCATAATTTTGGACATGTTCAACTGCACGCTCATATGGTGTATTTTTCATGGAATCATACACATATATAGTTTTATCTTTAAATTGCAGAATTCCAAAAAAGTAATGCGTACATCTCTGGCCCAACCTTGGCTTAAGTCGAAATGGAAAGAATACTTTTTTGGCAGATGCCCATGTGTTACCACATGAAAGGTCAATGCCTCTTACGTAGTTGGCCACCTTTTTACCAGTTGATTCTTCAATAAGCCAAGTAAACTCGGTAAGATCCTCAATCTCTACTTCTTCTTCTTTTTCATAATCCTCACATTCCTGTTTTTTGGCAGTCCTCTTTCTCTTTGATTTGCTCTTTTTCCCTTCCATTTTTTTTTCTCCTCCATTCTCTTTTCCTTCCTTATTCTAATTTTCTTCTTCTGTTCATCTGAAGGATGAACACTAGCTAACTTAGTCATATACTAATCAAAAATTAAATTTGTTACTGCACATCTTGATTTTAGATAACTTGGAAGGTGATAGCAATATTTTTTGCGCAAGAAATATACGCCCACTTCAATATGCTACAAATGAACAACAACAAAAGAAAATATGTGAAATAAAAAACTTCAGCATGTATAAGTATGAAGTTTAGAAAAAACGTATTACAAAACTACAAACTGCATGACAAAAACTTAAGCATATTCAGTATGAAATGTTAGGAAATAACCTAAAAAACTTTAGCATGTTTGATTTAAAGTTTAGAAAAAAAAACTAGAGACTGCATGTCAAACACTTCAACAAGTTTAGTCTGAAGTTTTAGCAAATAAGCTAAACAACTTCAGCAGTTTTACCATGCATAAAACTGAAGTTTACCAAATTGTAGTACAAAAACTTTAAAACAAAAATAAGTTGAGGTTTTGGGAAATATAGTTGAAAACCAATTCAAAAAATAAATTTAATAACTTACTTCATCCGAAAGATCAGAGGTAGGATCCACAAGCTCGGTAAAAAATGACTTTGGAATATCAATTCCAGCTAATCTGAATGGCTTGGAATTATATTCAATGGCATCTGTCTTCAACCAGTCTGTAAATCTTTGCATCAATGCACTGTCTTGATTAACATAATGGAAGGGACACCTTCGTGTAGTCTTTCCTACTTTCCAATCTTGCCCCCTTCGCTTTTGTTTAGGAATGACTTAAGGAGATTTCAACCAAATACTCTCCATACGAATCCTTTTCCATTTTCTTTTTTGCTTGCTCTTTGTGCTGTTCCGTCACAACTAACTGTTGCGGTTCAGCAGCAGGGGAAAAATTCACAGCCATGGTGGCAGATACTTGACCAACTCCCTACTGTTCACGATGTTCTTGTCTCTCTTCACCAACAACAATAGCAGCAGAATTACCTTCTGAACCAGTCCCTTCTATACTACCCAGCGAAAATGAACATAACTTGAAGTTGAGGATATCACTGGTGTCACTCATAACATTAGGATTACTGGACATCTTCCATCTCTTAGGATTTGGAAGAAGTTGTGATGTATCAGATGAGATCTGCAAAAGAAAGGAAAATATATACATAAAATATAACTAATATAAAATACATATTAGGCAAAACAACACCTTGTAATCGAATTGCAAAAAATAACTACATGGTCTAAGTGTTGCGACACAGATGGTGTTTGCATTCCAACGGATCCACTTCCATTACCTTCAGATACGCCTATATCTTCATGCCAAAAAAAATATACTTAATAGTACTGACTAAAATTTAAAAATAATACAAACACACTTCACACCTGTCTGTGAGCCAACAGGTGTGATTAGATGTATTTCTCTTTTTTCATATAGCCGAATGATCTCACCAATTTCTTTTTCAGCTGCATTGAGTCTTTCTGAATAATCTTCAAAAAGAATAAAAAAGGAAAAGAAAGTATGTAAAATTTCAAACTGAAAATATATAATTGGATCAAATGTAATAAATTCGTGATCTATAGAATACCTTGACATTTGTGTTCCACTGCGGCTTTGCCAGATTGCATGCCTTTTTCAATCTCAGCAGCTCCAGCTTCATTCAATTGTGCAGCAACGACGTCGAGGAGCATTTGAGTATTCCCTGGAAGGATTTTCTCAACTCTATCTTCATGCAATGCAACATCATCAGAGAGTTTTTGAGTTGCATCAATTAAAGCACCACTATTTTCAACTTCCACTGCATATTAATAAAGATGGGGGAGGGATCAATGATATATATATATATAACATAGAAAATATTTATACCTGTAGTGAAAACTTCCTGTGTCTCGACACCTAAAATTTCTTGGCAAATAGCTATTGCATCCGCAAACGGATTGCCTTTCCCAATAGTGGTACACACATCACTCAGTGTCAGTTCTTTAGTACCAATAGGTTCATGATCTCCATCACCACACACATTGCCTTGTGCAATATCACTACCCAAAGCACAACTCGGTGCATGTTCTTCAGTATCGACAACTTCATCAGCTGCACCTTTGTTGCTTCCTACATTCTCGGTTGATAACTGTTCATCATATCCATCTTTGCTCAGTCTATCAACACTGGTACATTCCTCTTCAACTTGTTGTTCAACACGTTGAACTTCCTCGAATACTTGAATATCGCCTTCAAGAGCTGCTTTCCCACCTGTTATATTTTCATCTGTGACTTTATGCAGTGGATCATGAGCAACATTAATGTCCGATAGAGGTTTGAACGAGTCGTTCATCCTATCATATTGTCTATAGTTTATCAAATCAAAATCTGCATCACCATCGTCCATTCTTTTTGATTTATCGACAATCTTAAACAACTTTTCAAACTTCTCATCAAAATATTCCTATAAAAAAATTACTAACAATGATTAATCTGAATAACATTAGCAGAAAAAAATACTTCTCTATAAATAAGCTTACCTTGACTTTTATCATAACCTCATCCACAATAGAAGATCACTCATCCTGTTGAAACTCCTCAACAACTTTTTTCGCGATCATGCGTCTTTCTTCTTCTGCATGTCTTTTAACCTCCCTCGTTACCCTCTAGTATAGATACACAGAACAAAACTTCAGGTCTAGAAGAATGCTGAAGTTCAGCAAACACATAACAAAACTTCAGCTAAAACATGCTGAAGTTCAGCAAATACAGAACAAAGTTTCAGCTAAAACATGCTGAAGTTCAGCAAAATACAGATCAAAGCTTCAGCTAAAAACATGCAGAAGTTCAGCAAATACAGATTAAAGCTTCAGCTACTAGAATGTTGAAGTTCATCACAAACAGAACAAAGAATTTCAGCTAAAACATGCTGTAGTTTTACAAAACACAAAAACAAAAAACTTCAGCTCAAATATTACACGACATATTGTGTTGACTAATTCATCATTGTCAAACGCCATTGTAGAACGTTTATAACGACTCTGGGTACGAGGTGATTCTCCAATTACAGGAGTTCGATTGACTTCTTTTGATAGACTCCGACTACGTAATGATTCACTAATTACAAGAGTTCGATTGGCTTCTTTTGATCAACTCCGACTACGTGGTGATTCACCAGTTGATGGAACCGGATTCAGTACCTTTGAACAATTCCGATTGTATGGTAATTTTCCAATTAAAGGCATTGAATTCAATTCCTCTTCGGTAGGAATTATATCCACTATCCTAAATATCCGATATTTCTGTTTAATACAAAAAAGTATATTATGAAAATAAAATAAAACTGATACGTCAACATATTAACACAACTACAGAAAAAAAGGAAAAATAAAAAATATTAACTTACACCATGATTACTGAAGTAATCCTCATAAAGTTCTTTATATTTAGGCTCTCCCAAAGATACACAACGTAACATCCTGGGAACCTGAGGGGCATCAAGGAAGTCTTTCTCTTTTAAATACTTCTCCCGAATATCTGGGAAGCGCTCATAGAACCAAACACATAGTGGAAATGGAAATCCACCTATAGTATACTCAGTTGGTTTCTTTTTGTCCTGCTTGTCCAAAGAATATTTTATTAAGGTAATGAGCTTCTCATAAGATGCATTACCCCAAGGATAATCAGCACAAGCCTTATCGTCTTCAACAATAGCTGCATAATCAGCTGACACAGTTGATTCATTCTTTTTTCCAAACAAAACAGACTCCACAACAAGAATTTCCATAAGCTTCACAGCATCTTCATCACTCTCGCATATGTGTTTGAAATTCACATCATCCTTTTGAATTTTATTCTGGGTCATATAATCTCGAATGTCCTTCAAGGTCACACCCTTAGACTTCCCAAAATAGCGCTTCAGAATCTTGCTCTCTTGTTTTACTGTTTTTTCAACATTATGTGTTGTGATCCTCAAACCGCACATAATATGAAAGTCTTCAAGACTGAACGACATATTATGACCAAAAATCTTGAAACTAATGGAGTCTCGATCATTGGTGAATACGCGAGAAAGAATCAAATAATGAACCTACTTCATGCTGCAATAAAAATTCTCCATAGCCATAATATACCAAAATGTACCATTATTCAGCTTCTCCTATTGTGTAGGAGTCAAGAAAGTTGCAATATAACACTTCAATCCATTGTTCCCCTTCCAGTAAGCACGACAGTTAAACCAATCTCCAAACTCATAATATTTGTCCCCTGATTTTGTAGGTAGAGCAATAGGGACTGAAGGAGATTTGCGTATTCTACGTGCTTTAGGTGCTTTAGAATCTTTAGGTGCTTTAGGATCTTTAGGATTCGTAGATGCCATCTGTTAAAAAAAAAAATAAAAGATAGGAAAAATAACGTCAGAACATTATCAAAAATATCAGTTAAAACTTTAGGTCTAAGAAGGCTGAAGTTCAGCAAATATAAAACAAAAACTTCAGCTCCTAAATGCTGAAGTTCAGCAAATACAAAACAAAACTTCAGCTCCTAGAATGTTAAAAGTTCACCAATTACAAAACAAAAACTTCAGCATAAACTCGAAGTTCAGCAAACACAAAAACAAAAACTTTAGGGCTATAATGCTGAAGTTCAATAGTTACAAAATAAAAACTTCAGCAAAAACTGTAATAGTCTTGGTATGGCTCCTAGAATGCTGAAGTTCAGCAAAGACAAAACAAAACTTCAGCTCCTAGAATGCTGAAAGTTCACCAATTACAAAATAAAAATTTTAGCATAAACTCGAAGTTCAGCAAGCACAAAAACAAAAACTTCAGGACTATAATGTTGAAGTTCAACAGTTATAAAACAATAACTTCAGCAAAAACTCGAAGTTCAGCAAACACAAAACAAAACTTCAGCTCCTAGAAATGGTGAAGTTACAAATATAGAACACAAATTCAACTCCAAATAATGCTGAAGTTCATAAAATAATATAACAAAAATACAAAACACAAAACAAAACTTCAGCTCCTAGAATTAAGTTATTATTGAAGTATTATAAACTTCACACTTTAATAGCATCATCTATTTTACTCTCAAAATTGTTAAAAATATCAAAGTATCCAAAAATCACTGAAGAATTTATAGAATTTTCATCAAAAACACAAACACACGTTCAAAAAACCTAAAAACACAATCGTAAAAATAAAACCTAGAAAACTAATGCACTAATCAAAGTAAAACCTAGGAAACTATTTTATCATAAATAAAAAAAAGGGAAACGATTCAACTAAGATGACTATAAATAAAAAAACCAGAAATTAAATCGTAAAAATAATACTAAAATAAAACTCAGAAAGTTCATGCAATTTACATGTGATTAAACGTAATGTTATTGGGGAACAAACAGTTGAAAAATCAAGAGGAATCGAAAATTATTTGATTTCAGAGAGAAACAAATCAAAAAACGCGAAGAACGGGAGAAGAGAGACAAAGACAGTAGAATGGCGTATATTTGGAGAGAAAGTAGTCTTTTAATAAAGAAGGGCAAAATTATCTTTTTAAAAGGCTTTTAACAAAAAAAATAGATACGGATGCAAACAAAAAAATAAAGCGGGTACAGGTTAAAAAGGGGCGACCAAATAGGGCGCTCCATGCAATTTTTACATAGTAAGACTAAGGAAAGATGACTTTAGTGGGATGGGCTAGAAATAGGTTGTTTGGGTTTGGTCTTAAGAGAGTAATTGAGTCACTATTTAATTAAAAGGTCATAATAATAATAATAATAATAATAATAATAATAATAATAATAATAATAATAATAATAATAATAATAATAGTGATGACAATACTAATAATATAATAATAGTAATAGAAAAAATTATTAACAAATGGTAATTCAAATACCCAAATAAAATATGTGAAGCGGAAACTAAAATTTAGATAAATGCACCTCTTGAACAAGTTAAAAATGAATTACAATGCCTTATGTCCTCAAAAATTATTAATTTAATAAATAAAATATGTAAAAAATAAACTTATATAATACTCTTAATAAGATAAGAATACTATAAGTATCATTATGACCTTTTAAAGTAAAATAGCAACTCAATGGGATAAATTCGGGTATAGAAGGACAAAAATGAGTGTCAACAGTTGCCCCTCTTTGCCCGAAAATGATAAAAGAGTTGTCAGACAAAGAAATTGACGTAGTAGCCAATTTTGTCCGATTGATGAGATAATTATGTAAGAGCAAAAGGAAATTAGAGTTTTTTGAAAACTTATTACGGCCGAACTCTGGTTTCTGAGTTGCCTACATATCTCGGTCTTTATGAGAATCAGGTCGTGTGTAGTTCTAGATTAGTGAAGGACATGAATCACTAAAATTTGCCCCGGTGCCGGATATTATGATCGTATAAAAACAAAAGGGTGTATGGTGAAAATAGGATTGAGAAGTAATATGATCCTAAGTAAGGTAGAGATTAGTGCAAAAATTGAGGAAAGAGAAGTAAGTGGTAAAACGTAATATTATAAAGAGGATAAAGGCACACTTACTACTTGAAGGAGATGTTAATTCTAGAAATTATTCCAGTCTCAAGTTGCGGTGATGCTGGAATTGAGTAGAAATCAGAAATAAAGAGATACTCGATGCGAAAATTGCCCCAGTTTGATAATAAAACTTCTTGTGGTTTTTCGTGCTTTGACCTGCAAACTTCAATTGTTCCTATAAAAGATAATTAGTATGTAAGCATATGTAGGCGTTAATACGATGGATGTTATTTACTGAGAATATTTAAACATGATGCAATTCCCTTTTAGACTATGAAAGGTGCCTTCGGACGATGAGAATGATGTCCTTGGACTATGTTGTCTTGGGCCATGGAGCGTAAAGTAAGGGATTCTCAGGCCATGAAATGATGTCCTTCGGCCATGAAGATGATGCCTTCAGACTATGACGCCTTTGAATAATAATGTGCAAATTTAGATCCTTAGGCCATGAAATGGTGTCCTCGGATCATGAAAATGGTGCCTTTAGACTATGACGCCTTTGGATAATTTGGCGATCTTTTAGCCCATGAAATGCAGTATGAGGCAAAATTTTAGTCATGCAATGAAGTATGGGGCGATCTTTCAACCATACTATGCAGTATGGGGCGATATTTCAGCCGTGTAGATGCAGTATGGGGCGATATTTCAGCCATGCAAATGCAGTATGGGCGATCTTTCAGCCATGCAATGCAGTATTTGGCGGTTTTTCAGCCATGCAGATGTAGTATGTGGTGATCTTTCAGCCATGCAATGCAGTATGAGGCGATCTTTCAGCCATGCTGATGCAGCATGAGGCGATCTTTCACCCATGCAATGTAGTATGAGGCGGTATTTCAGCCATGCAGATGCGGTATGAGGTGATCTTTCAGCCATGCAGATGCGGTATGAGGCAATCTTTCAGCCATGCAATACAGCATGATGCGATCTTTCAGCCATGCAAATGCAGTATGGGGCGATCTTTCAGCCATGCAGATGCAGTATGAGGCGATCTTTCAATCATGCAGATGCAGTATGAGGCAATCTTTCATCCATGCAGATGCAGTATGAGGCGGTCTTTCAGCCATGCAATGCAGTATGAGGCGGTCTTTCAGCCATGCAATGCAGTATGCGGCGATATTTCAGCCATGCAATGCAGTATGGGGTGATCTTTCAGCCATGCTATGCAGTATGGAGAGATGTTTCTGCCAGACTGATGCAGTATGGGATGATCTTTCAGACATGTAATGCAGTATGGGGCAATCTTTCAGCCATGCAAAGGTAGTTTGGGGCAATTTTTCAGCCACACATATGCAGTATGAGGTGATCTTTCAGCCATACATATGCAGTATGAGGCGATCTTTCAGCCATACAATGCAGTGTGAGGGGATCTGTCATGACCCGAAATTTTTCACCGACGGGATCGTGATGGCACCTAATATTTCACTTGCTAGGCAAGCCAACGTTAGAAAATCATTAAACCAATTCCTTATTTCCATTCAGTAATTAACAATAATTAACTAAGATAAAATATAATAAGTGCAGAATATCATAAAAATATATTAATTATTACCACCCAGATCTGGAGTCATAATTCATAAGCATTCTAGAATTTACTACAAGTAATAGTCTGAAAGAAATACAACTGTCTGAATGAAAGAAACAGTAGAACAGAAAAGATAGACGGGGACTTCAAGGTCTGTGAACGCCAACAAATCTACCTTGAGTCTCCGGACAGCAGACCAATAGCAAAATCTCGATCAACCCGAGCCAGTATCAAAATCTGCACAGAAAGTGCAGAGTGCAGTATCAGTACAACCGACCCCATGTACTGGTAAGTGTCGAGCCTAACCTCAATGAAGTAGTGACGAGGCTAAGGAAAGGCACCTACAAATCAACCTGTACAATTTAACAGTGTATATACAAATAATAGAAATGAAGAACTAAACAGGAAATGTCGGGAGGGGAACATACTGAGATGGAATAAAAGATAAAGAACTACAACAGAATGATCACCGGAGCAATCAATATACCACGAATCAACAGGAATAGTGAATACAGTAAAGGAATAATGCACGGCATCACCCTTCGTGCTTTTACTCTCAATCTCACCAATAAATCAATAGAAGCGGCACGTCATCACCCTTCATGCATTAACTCTCATATTATGGCACGACATCACCCTTCGTGCATTAACACTCACAATATGGCACGACATCACCCTTCGTGCACTAACTCTCACAATATGGCACGGCATCACCCTTCGTGCATTAACACTCACAATATGGTACAGCATCACCCTTCGTGCATTAACTCTCACAATATGGCACGACATCACCCTTTGTGCATTAACACTCTCCCTTACCATAATGCAATGCATAAATAACAACAGGGAGATAGAATAATAAGTACAAACCTTACTTCAACATTTGGTTCCATAATATCAATCTCAACTTTGAAATAAAAACTCAATTATCACCAGAAAATCAGTAAACATGATAAGAACGATAAATTGAACAACACTAGTATAACACGTAGCAATTAGGCATAGGAAAGAGACAATATAAGAAAAATAGAGAAACATGGAAAACAGGTAAATTGACGGTGCATAAGTACTCGTCACCTCACATATACGCTACTCACATGGATTTCACTTAGCAAGTAATCTAAGTGTAACGACCCAAAATCTAACCATGATCGTGATGGCGCCTATCGTGTTACAAGGCAAGCCTGCTTCCCAAAATATTACTACTAAACTGATTATAAGAATTTAATAAAACATTTCAACATTTAAATTTTTCATAAACTAAATCAACTCTAAGTATAATATAGAAAAATACGGAAACAAGCCCCAAACATCGGGGTGTCACTAAGTCATGAGCGTCTAAAACTATAAACTAAGATATATAAACTGTCTAACTGTCCAAAAGAAGAAATGACAAAAGGAGTAACAAGGTCCTGCGGACGCTAGCAACTACCTTGCAAGCTCCATAGATAGACGGCCTGAACTCAACGATCGTCGCGCTCTAACTCACCTGGATCTGCACATAAAGTGCAGGGTGTAGTATGAGTACAACCGACTCAGTAGTAACAGAAATAACTAAGGAACTGAGCAGTACTGACGATCTAAGTAAAACAGTCCAATTATTTATTTTCACAATTTAAAAATAAATAGAAATAAACAGGTAAATTCCATAACTCAGTAAGTGCCACAAAGAAGTTTAACAGATAAATGCAGCAACAACACAAATAAATACAACCTCACAGCAGTGTAACTCTATCACTCATCACTCGCACTCAGCACTCAACACTCAAAACAGTCAACACTCTGCGCTCACTAGGGGTGTGTACAGACTCTGGAGGGGCTCCCAAAGCCCAAGCGCTAAGCACAGACAACTCACGTGCCATCATATAAATACCTGGATCCACACGGTCAACTCATGCGCTACGCGGACAACTCATGCGCTATGGTATCAATACCTGGGCCCGCACGATCAACTCACGTACTACGCGGACAACTCACACGCTATGGTATTAATATCCTCACAACCAGGCCCTCGGCCTCACTCAATCATGTACCTCACTAGCCTCACCATCATCAACAAATAAGGGAACACAACCCATATCAAGTATCACAACATATTAGCAAATAATAGAGACTGAGGTAAACATGTACAATAATTTCTATGACTAAGTACAAATAATGTGAGCATGAATAAAGCCTAAGCATGATCTCTAATATGAAGGAAGACAAGTTCAACAACAAGTAACTACGTAAACACAGATGATGGCTATGAGGCCTCACGGGACAGACCAAGTATCAATACCTCGAGGTATAACCCACACGCCTGTCACCTAGCATGGGTATCACCTCCAAACAGTCACACGATATCAAATTCTTCGGGTTTATACCCTCAAAGCCAAAGTTAAAACTGTTACTTACCTTAACAGCGTAAAATCCTACTCCGGGATGCCCTCGTCTTTGGACGGTCTCCAAAAGCTATAAATCTAACCATAATCAGATTAATACCATCAACATAGGCTAACGAATCTAATTCCACAATAAAAATTACAAAATATGCCAAAAATCCAAAACTGGCCAAAACCTGGCCCCCGGGCCCACATCTCGAAATGAGTCAAAAATGGTAGAATATTAAACCTCGTCCTCTTTCGATTCTAACCATATAAAATTCATTAAAATCGGACTCTGTTTGGTCCCTCAAATCCTCACTTAAACTCTCCAAAACTCAAACCCTAACTCCCTCAATTTCACTTTGAAATCATCAATCAAATCCCAAAACGAAGATGGATTCATGAAATATAACCAAAACTGAGTAGAGAACACTTACCCCAATCCTTATAGTGAAAATTGCTCCCAAAATCGCCCAAATCCGAGCTCCCCAACTCAAAATATGACCGAATGAACAAACCCTCGTTTTATATATTTTTTGCCAGTTATTCTGCCTCGTTTCTCATGACAAACGATCCCAAAACTCACTTTTTTTGCCTCCAATGGATTCCTTGTGAAATCATAGTCAAGTTAGGCTTTTGAATCACTCAATTTGACCTTATAATGAAGGAGATATGTATGTTTTAATATTTGCAAATCGTGCAGATTTTTAAATACACCGTCAGTGGCAATGTCGTAATTAATCTAACAAATCTGGCAACCTAATTCTTAGTAAAATGACCATAAAATCCTCATACGATGTCCAAATTCGATGATTCTTTTTGCTACGGGTCCATAATTACGATATGGATCCAATGCTTCAATAAAAAAATAAATTGGAGCTCATTTGTTCAATATGATATCATTTATGCTTGAAGAAACGGCGTCGAAACATAAGAAAAACGAGCGCAACACAACCCAAACCTATCTGAAACTCACCCGAGGCCCTCGGGACCTCAACCAATAATTCCAACAAGTCATATATCACTAGCCGAACTTAGTCAAACATTCGGAACACCCAAAACAATACCAAAACACCAAATCAATCTCGGATTCAAGCCTAAGAACTTCTAAACTTCCAACTTTTGTCAATTCAAGCCTAGTTCTACCACGGACCTCCAAATTACATTCCAGACACACTCCTAAGTCTAAAATTACCCAACGAAGCTAATCGAATCATAAAAATCCACATCCGAATTCGTTTACTTATAAGTCAACTTCCGGTTGACTTTTCTAACTAAGAGACTAAGTGTTCATTTTACTCCAGATCTACCAACTCGATACAACTCAACACAGCTGAACAACACATAAATAAGCAGAAATGGGAAAAACAAGGCTACAACTCTCGGAATGACTGGCTGGGTCGATACACTAAGGTTCCTAATTCCCTCAAGTCAGGGTTAGACACAACACTTACCTCGCTCCGAATGCCACTTAATTCTCAATCACAGCTTTCCCTTTGGAATTCACCTCCAAACCACTCGTATCTATTCAAAAATGACTCAATAATATCAGATATTACTAAAGAAATCAACTATATTGCATAAATTAAATTTCCCAAATTTTCCTCCAAAAAGTCGAAAAAATCGATCCCGAGCCCGCTTGGTCAAAATTTGAGTTTCAGACCAAAATCCATTTACCCATTCATCCCCGAGCCCGAGTATGTAATTAGTTCCGGAATCCGACCTCAAATCGAGGTCTAAATCCCCAAATTTGTAAAATTTCCAATTCCCCCAAAATCCCTAATTTCTACTCTTAAAGAACAAGATAAAAGACAAGGAATTCAATAAATGATGATGGAAATTGAAGAAAACAAGTTAGAAAGTGCAAAACTATGATTGGGTGTCGAAATCCTTCTTCAAAAATCGCCCTAGGTCGAGTTCTATGGAAGAAAATATGAAATTTTGAACAAATCTCGTTTTGAAGTCTGTTTTAAAACACTGGACAGGCCTTCATCATGTTCGCGAGAGGCCTGTCGCGATCGCGATGCACAACGGCCTAAGGCCTTCACGTTCGCGAGCCTTTCTACGCGTTCGTGTAAGGCAGCTCCTCCCAAGCCTTCGCGTTCACGACCCAATGGACGCGTTCGCGTAGAAGAACATGAACCCTCCCCCAGGTCCCTTAACCTATCGCGTTCGCGGGAGACTGATCGCGTTCGCGAAGGGTACCATGCCTAATGCTTCGCGTTCGCAAAGAAGAAATTACCTCCCAGCCTAGTTTACACTTCGCGATCGCGAAGCACAAAATACCTGTGCACCAGCAACAGCAAAACAGCAGAAATTCTAAGTCTAAAACATCCCGTAGCCTATCCAAAACTCACCCGAGCCCTCGAGGCTCCAAACCAAACATGCACACAAGTCTAAAAACATCATACGAACCTACTCGCGCGATCAAATCGCCAAAATAACACCTAGAACTCCGAATTTAGCACCAAATCAAATGAAATTCTCAAGAACACTTTAAAATTTCTATTTTCTCAACTGGACGTCCGAATCACGTCAAATCAACTCCGTTTCTCACCAAATTTCACAGACAAGTCTTAAATATCATAATGAACCTGTACCAGGCTCTGGAACCAAAATACGGACGTGGTACTAACAATACCAAACATGGATCAATTCTTAAAAACAAATAATTTTCAGACTTTTAATTATTTTTAAAAAATTCATAACTCAATCTAGGGACCTCCGAATTCGATTCCGCACATACGCCCAGGTCCCATAATTCGATACGGACCCACCAGGACTGTCAAAATATGGATCCGGGCCCGTTTACCAAAAATATTGACCGAAGTCAACTAAAATTACTTTTTAATGCATAAATTGTTATTTTCATCAATTTTCAACATAAAAGCTTTCCGAAAACATGCCCGGACTGCGCATACAAATCGAGGAGGGTAAAAATGAGATTTTAAGGCTTAAGAGCGCAGATTCGAGTTCTAAAACATAAGATGACCTTTTGGGTCATCACATTCTCCACCTCTAAAACAACCGTTCATCCTCGAAAAGAGATAGAAAAGTACCCGGGCTGGTAAAAAGGTGGGGATATCTACTCTGCATATTGGACTCGACCTCCCAAGTAGCTGCCTCAATAGGCTGACCTCTCCACTGCACTCGAACTGAAGGGTAACTCTTTGATCTCAAGTGGAGAACTTGTCGGGCTAAAATAGTCACCGACTCCTCCTCGTAAGTCAAATCCTTGTCCAACTGGACAGAGCTGAAATCTAACACATGGGACGGATCGCCATGATACTTTCGAAGCATGGATACGTGGAATACCGGATGAACAATTGCTAAACTAGATGGCAACGAAAGCCTGTAAGCCACCTCTCCCACTCTCTCCAGAATCTCAAAATGTCCGATATACCTAAGGCTCAACTTGCCCTTCTTTCCGAACCTCATTTCACCCTTCATGGGTGATACCCGAAGTAACACTCTCTCTCCAACCATGAATGCAACATCACGAACTCTACGATCTGCATAACTCTTCTGCGTGGACTGAGATGTGCGTAGTTGATCCTGAATAATCTTGACCTTATTCAAGGCATCTTGTACTAAGTTTGTGCCCAACAACCGAGCCTCTTTCGGCTCGAACCACCCAACTGGCGACCGACACTGCCTACCATATAATGCCTCATATGGAGTTATTTGAATGCTCGACTGGTAGCTGTTGTTGTAGGCAAACTCTGCAAGGGGAAAGAACTGATCCCACGATCCTCCGAAGTCTATAACACAAGCGCAGAGCATATCCTCCAAGATCTGAATAGTACGCTCGGACTGCCCGTCCGTCTGAGGATGAAATGCTATGCTCAACTCAACCCACATACCCAACTCACGCTGAACTGCCCTCCAAAAGTGCGAGGTAAACTACGTACCTCGATCAGAAATGATAGGCACGGGCACACCGTGAAGACGGACGATCTCACGAATGTAAATCTCTGCCAACCGCTCCGAGGAATAGGTAAATGCCATAGGAATGAAATGCGCTAACTTAGTCAGCCTGTTCATAATGACAAAACTGCATCGAACTTCCTCTGAGTACGTGGGAGTCCAACAACAAAATCCATAGTGATACGCTCCCACTTCCACTCAGGAATCTCTAACCTCTGGAGTAAACCACCAGGTCTCTGATGCTCACACTTTACCTGCTGGCAATTTATACACCGACCTATATATGCAACTATGTCTTTCTTCATCTTCCTCTACCAATAATGCTGCCTCAAGTCTTGATACATCTTGGCAGCACCCAGATGAATAGAATACCGGGAACTGTGGGCCACCTCAAGAATCAACTCACGAAGTCCATCCATATTAGGCACACAAATATGACCATGCATCTTTAAAATTCTGTCATCTCCAACACTAACCTGCTTGGCACCACCGTACCGCACTGTGTCTCTAAGGGCAAGTAAATGAGGATCGTCATCCTGCCGATCTCTGATGCGCTCAAACAAAGAAGACAGAGCAACTGTACAAGCTAGAACACGGCTGAGATCAAAAACATCCAACCTCATGAACTGGTTGGCCAAGGCCTGAACATCCAATGCATGCGGTCTCTCATCAACTGGAATATATGCAAGGCTGCCCATACTGACTGACTTTCTACTCAAAGCATCGGCCACCACATTGGCCTTCCCGGGATGATACAATATGGTGATATCATAGTCTTTCAATAGCTCCAGCCACCACCTCTGCCTCAAATTGAGCTCCTTCTGCTTGAACAAATACTGCAAGCTCCGATGATCAGTGAATACCTCACATGGCACGCCGTAAAGATTGTGCCCCTAAATCTTCAGCGCGTGAACACTGGCTGCCAGCTCTAGATCACGAACAGGGTAATTCTTCTCGTGAACTTTCAGCTACCGCAAAGCATATGCAATAACCTTGCCACCCTGCATAAAAACCGCACCCAGACCAATACGAGATGCGTCACAATATACTGTATAAGCTCCTGAACCTATAGGTAACATCAATATCGGTGCCGTAGTCAAAGCAGTCTTGAGCTTCTGAAAGCTCACTTCACACTCGTCTGACCACCTGAACGGGGCACCCTTCTTAGTGAATCTGGTCAATGGGGCTGCTATGGATGAAAACCCCTCCATAAATTGACAATAATAGCCCGCCAAACCCAGGAAACTACGGATCTCTGTAGTTGATGTGGTTCTAGGGCAGTTCTGAACTACCTCAATCTTCTTAGGATCCACCTGAATACCTTCTACTGATACAACATGACCCAAGAAAGCAACTGAACTCAAACAAAACTCGCATTTTGAGAACTTAGCATATAACTGGCTGTTTTTCAGAGTCTGAAGAATGATCCGAAGGTGCTGCTCATGCTCCTCTCTACTGGGGGAGTAGATCAAGATATCATCAATAAACACAACCATAAAGGAATCCAAGTAGGGTTTGAACACCCGGTTCATCAAATCCATGAATGCTGCTGGGGCATTTGTCAACCCAAATGACATCACTAGAAACTAATAATGCCCATACCGAGTCCGAAAAGTTATCTTAGGAACCTTGCCACCCTCAACTGATGGTAGCCAAATCTCAAATCAATCTTTGAAAACACCTTGGCACCCTGAAGCTGATCAAATAAATCATCAATCCTCGGCAATGGATACTTGTTCTTGATGGTGACTTTGTTCAACTGCCGATAATCTATACACATCCTCATCGATCCATCTTTCTTCTTCACAAACAACACAGGTGCACCCCAGGGCGAGACACTAGGTCTAATGAAGCCCTAATCAAGCAAATCTTGCAACTGCTTCTTCAATTCTTTCAACTCTGGCGGGGCCATACGGTATGGCGGAATAGAAATGGGCTGAGTGCCCGGAGCCAAATCAATGCAGAAATCAATATCCCTGTCGGGTGGCATCCCCGGCAGGTCTGCAAGAAATACCTCTGGAAACTCGAGAACAACCGGTACTGAATCCATGGAAGGAAGCACTAGAATCGCGGACATAAGCCAAATAAGCTAGACACCCCTTCTCGACCATATGACGAGCCTTCACATAAGAGATAACCCTGCTGGTAGAATGGCCAATAGTCCCTTTCCACTCTAATCGAGGCAATCCCTGTAAGGCTAAGGCCACCGTCTTGGCGTGACAATCTAATATAGCATGATAAGGTGACAACCAATCCATACCCAGTATGATATCAAAATCAACCATATCGAGAAGTAGAAGATCTACACGAGTCTCAAGACTCCCAATAGTGACCACACATAAACGATAAACACAATCTACAACAATAGCATCCCCTACTGGTGTGGACACATACATAGGAGCACTCAACGAATCACGGGGCACAACCAAATATGAAGCAAAATAGGATGACACATAGGAGTAAGTAGACCCTAAATCAAATAGAACTGAACCATCTCTACTGCAAACTGAAACAGTACCTGTGATAACAGCGTCAGATGACTCAGCCTTACAGTCTATCCACTCTGTACTACATCCCTGAGACTACCTCTAACTGGATGGTCTCCATCTCTAACGGCCTGACCTCCACCTCTAACAGTCTGGCCTCTACCTCTGGCTGCCTGACCCCTGCCTCTGGCTGGCTGAGCAGGTGGTGCAGCAACTGGTGCCGAAACCATGGCATGAGAACTCTGATGTTGTGAGCTGCCCGTTGCCCGAGGGCAAAATCTAGCAATGTGCCTCGGATCACCACAAGTATAACATAATCTCTCATGCTGTGACTGCTGGCCCTGAAACTGACCCCGTCGACCTGAATAACTACCCTGATAACTATGGAGTGGAGGTGCACTAATAGGAGTTGGTGGTGCACTATAGGCTAGCTGGTCGGAATAATGCATCTGAGGGCCACGACCGCCTGAGGCACCATGGGATGCCTGGAGCGCTGAATGAAATGGCCTGGGAGGATGGCCTCTACCAAAAGTACCCCTGCCTTTAGATGAGGCACCGCTGAACTCACCGGAATAACGAGGTCTCTTGTCAGACCCCTAACCTCCCTGAGCAAGAACCATTTCGACTCGTCTGGCGACATTAGTAGCCGCCTGAAAAGAAATCTCACTCCAGTCTCCTTAGCCATCTGCAATCTGATAGGCTGAGCAAGTCCATCAATAAACCTCCTTACCCTCTCTCTCTCGGTGGGAAGCAGAAGAATAGCATGACGGGCCAAATCCAAAAACGGGTCTCATACTAGGTAACAGCTATACTGCCCTGCTGGAGATGCTCAAACTGACGGTGACGCTCTTCTATCAATGTGATAGACAGAAACTTCTCTATGAAGAGCTGGGAGAACTGGTCCCAAGTAAGAGCAGGCGACTCAGCTGGTCTGGTCAACAAGTAATCTCTCCACCATTTCTTGGCGGAATCAGTCATCTGAAATGTAGTAAAATCGGCCCCATTGGTCTCCACTACACCCATGTTTCGTAGGACCTCGTGACAGCTGTCAAGATACTCCTGGGGGTCCTCTAAAGGAGCACCACTGAAGTGAATAGGAAAGAGCTTGGTAAACCTGTCCAATCTTCATAAAGCCTCAGAAGACATAGCTGGCCCATCCCCGACCTGTGCCACAATAACCGGCTAAACTCATCTGACTGGCTGAGCTGCTGGAGCCTGACACTGGGGAGCTATCTGCTCCGGAGCGGGAGTGGTGGGAGTCTGGGCTCCTCCTCCAGCCCGAGAGACTGCTGGTGCCATGGGAAATGCGCTAGTCTGGCCCACACTCTCCATAAGGCCCACCAAACTGACCAACGTGTCCTGAAGTACTGGGGTGGCAATGAACCCCTCCGGAACCTGAGCTGGTCCGGCAGGAATAGTCTGAGCTGGAATCTCCTCATCAAGATCTATTTGAGGCTCCACTGCTGGGGCTGCTGCTCGGGATCTGGGCTGAGCCCTGCCCCTACCTCGGCCTCGGCCTCAATCTCTGCCCCTCGTAGGAGTTGCCACTAGAGGCTCTGGCTGCTTCTCAGCTGAGGAAGCGGTACGTGTTCTCGCCATCTGTGAGAGAATAAGAGTAGAAGAGTTCAATCAGTATTGAGAAAACAACATCACACGACAGAGGAGAATAAAAGTGAAATTTGTTCCTAAACTTCATAGCCTCTAGAAGATAAGCACAGACGTCTCCGTACCGATCCTCCAGACTCTACTAAGCTTGATCGTGAATCATGAGAGCTAGGCAACCTAGTGCTCTGATACCAACTTGTCACGACCAGGAATTTCCCACCGACGGGACCGTGATTGTACCTAACATCTCACTTGATAGGAAAGCCAACATTAAAAAATCATTAAACCAATTTCTTATTTCCATTAAGTAATTAACAATAATTAACTAAGATGAAATATAATAAGTGCAGAATATCATAAAACTGTATTAATTACTACCACCCGGATCTGGAGTCACAATTCACGAGCATTCTAGAATTTACTACAAGTACTAGTCTGAATGAAATACAACTGTCTGAATGAAAGAAACAGTAGAACAGAAAAGATAGACGGGGACTTCAAGGTCTGTGAATGCCGACAGATCTACCTTGAGTATTCGGACAACGGACCAATAGCAAAATCTTGATCAACCCGAGCCGGTATCAAAATTTGCACAGAAAGTGCAGAATGCAGTATTAGTACAACTGACCCCATGTACTGGTAAGTGTCGAGCCTAACCTCGATGAAGTAGTGACGAGGCTAAGGCAAGGCACCTACAAATCAACCTGTACAATTTAACAGTGTATATACAAATAAAGAAAATGAAGAACTAAACAGGAAATGTCGAGAGGGGAACATACTGAAATGGAATACAAGATAAAGAACTACAACAGAATGATCACCGGAGCAGTCAATATACCACGAATCGACAGGAATAGTGAATACAGTAAAGGAAAAATGCACGGCATCACCCTTTGTACTTTTACTCTCAATCTCACCAATAAATCAATAGAAGCGGCACGACATCACCCTTCGTGTATTAACTCTCATATCATAGCACGGCATCACCCTTCGTGCATTAACACTTATAATATGGCACGGCATCACCCTTCATGCATTAACTCTCACAATTTGTCACGACATCACCCTTCGTGCATTAACACTCATAATATGACACGACATCACCCTTCGTGCATTAACTCTCATAATATGGCACAACATCACCCTTCGTGCATTAACACTCTCCCTTACCATAATGCAATGCATAAATAACAGCAGGGAGATAGAATAATAAGTACAAACCTTACTTCAACATTTGGTTCCATAATATCAATCTCAACTTTGAAATAAAAACTCAATTATCACCAGAAAATTCGTAAACATGATAAGAACGATAAATTGAACAACACTAGTATAATACATAGCAAAAAGGCATAGGAAAGAGACAATATAAGAAAAACAGAGAAATATTTAAAACAGGTAAATTGGCGGCGCATAAGTACTCGTCACCTCACATATATGCTGCTCACATGGATTTCACTTAGCAAGTAATCTAAGGTTCCTAATTCCCTCAAGTCAGAGTTAGACACAACACTTACCTCGCTCCGAAGGCCACTTAATTCTCAATCACAGCTTTTCCTTTGGATTCACCAAAAAAACACTCGTATCTATTCAAAAATAACTCAATAATATCAGATATTTCTAAAGAAATCAATTATATTGCATAAATTAACTTTCCTAAATTTTCCTCCAAAAAGTTAAAAAAATCGACCCCAGGGCCGCTTGGTCAAAACCCGAGGTTCGGACCAAAATCCATTTACCCATTCACCCTCGAGCCCGAGTATGTAATTAGTTCTGGAATCCGACCTCAAATCAAGGTCTAAATCCCCAAATTTGTAAAATTCTCAATTCCCCCAAAATCCCTAATTTCTATCCTTAAAGAATAAGATTAAAGATTAGGAATTCAATAAACGATGAAGGAAATTGAAGAAAACAAGTTATAAAGTGCAAACCTATGATTGGGTGTCGAAATCCTGCTTCAAAAATCGCCCTCGGTCGAGTTCTATGGAAGAAAATATGAAATTTTGAACAAATCCTATTTTGAAGTATGTTTTAAAACACTGGACAAGCCTTCATCGTGTTCGCGAGAGGCCTGTCGCGATCGCGATGCACAGCGGCCTAAGGCCTTCACGTTCGCGAGCCTTTCTACGCGTTCGCGTAAGGCAGCTCCTCCCAAGCCTTCGCGTTCACGACCCAGTGGACGCGTTCGCGTAGAAGAACATGAACCCTCCCCCAGGTCCCTTAACCTATCGCGTTCGCGGGAGACTGATCGCGTTCGCGAAGGGTACCACCCCTAATGCTTCACGTTCGCAAAAAAGAAATTACCTCCCAGCCTAGTTTACACTTCGCGATCGCGAAGCACAAAATACCAGTGCACCAACAACATCAAAACAACAGAAATTCTAAGTCCGAAACATCCCGTAGCCTATCCGAAACTCACCCGAGCCCTCGGGGCTCCAAACCAAACATGTACACAAGTCTAAAAATATCATACGGACCTGCTCGCGCGATCAAATCGCCAAAATAATACTTAGAACTTCGAATTTAGAACCAATCAAATGAAATTCTCAAGAATACTTTAAAATTTCTATTTTCTCATCTGGACGTCTGAATCACGTCAAATCAACTCCGTTTCTCACCAAATTTCACAAACAAGTCTTAAATATCATAATGAACCTGTACCGGGCTCCAGAAGCAAAATACGGACCCGATACTAACAATGCCAAACATCAATCAATTCTAAAAAAAAAATTCAGACTTTTAATTTTTTTTCAAAAATTCATAACTCAAGCTAGAGACCTCTGAATTTGATTCTGGGCATACGCCCAGGTCCCATAATTCGATACGGTCCCAAAGGACCGTCAAAATATGGATCCGGGTCCGTTTACCAAAAATGTTGACTGAAGTCAACTAAAATCAACTTTTAAGGCATAAATTCTTATTTTTATCAATTTTTAACATAAAAACTTTCCGGAAACATGCCCGGACTGCGTATGCAAATCGAGGAGGATAAAAATGAGATTTTGAAGGCTTAAGAGCGTAGATTCGAGTTCTAAAATATAAGATGATATTTTGGGTCATCACAGGATCTTTCAGCCATGCAATGCAGTATGAGATATCTCAGCCATGCAATGCAGTATGGGGCGATCTTTCAGCCATGCTATGCAGTATGGGGAGATCTTTCTGCCATGCAGATGCAGTATGGGGCGATCTTTCAGCCATGCAGATGCAGTATGAGGCAATTTGTTAGCCATGCAGATGTAGTGTGAGGCGATCTTTCAGCCATGCAGATGCAATATGTGGAGATCTTTCAGCCAAACAATACAGTATGAAGCGATCTTTCAGACATGCAATGCAGTATGGGGAGATCTTTCAGCCATGCAATGCAGTATGGGGAGATCTTTCAGCCATGCAATGCAGTATGGGGTGATCTTTCAACCATACAATGCAGTATGTGGCGATCTTTCATCCATGCAATGTAATATGCGGTGATCTTTCAGCTATGCAATGCAGTATGCGGCAATCTTTCAGCCATGCAAATGATGTGAGGCAATGTTTAGCCTTATGCAAGTATAAAGGTAGTATTTAGCCTTATGCAAGGAATGGAGGCAGAGCCTAGCCTCATACAAGTAGGGGAAGGCATTGCTTAGCCTTATGCAGGAATGGAGGCATCACTTAGCCTCATGCAAGTAGGAGAAGGCATCGCTTAGCCTTATGCAAGATTAGAGGCAAAGCTTAGCCTCATGCAAGTGGGGAAAAGCAGTTCTAAGTTTTATGCAGGAATGGAGGCAGAGCTTAGCCTTATGTAGGTAGGGGAGGGCAACGCTTAGCGTTATGCAAGATTAGAGGCAAAACATAGCCTTATGTGAGTGGAGAAAGGCAGTTCTTAGCTTTATGCAAGAACAGAGGCAGAGCTCAGCCTCATGCAAATGATGAGAAGGCAGTGTTTAGCCTTATACAAGTAGAGAAAGTTAGTGGTTAGCCTTGTGTAAATAAGAGAAAGCAATTTTTAGCCTTATGAATATGTGGACTTTGTGCTTTGCGGTGTATATCCATATGCAGGTGGTGATCTTCGTGCTTTGCAACGTATTTCTGTTGAGAAATTCTTGACGTTATTGTACCTATCATTTCTTTTCGAAGACTGATGATACAATCCCAAATTTTGAGAAAACTCAAAATTTTTGCCCAGTTTCATCTTTGGAGAAAAATGTAGTTTTTGTTATAATGAGACTGAACCCAATAATGGGTTACCTAACATAGCTCGTATTGGAAGGTTATAGAATTGCTTGAGAGTGCAAGATTTATATGATCTGATAGTCCTTTATTGAAGTTCTGGTGAATGCTCCAAAAGGATAGAGTATGACTACGAGATCAAGCTTTGACATAACAATTTTAGAAGAGTATCATGGGTGGGTGGGTGGAGATTGGTAGAGTAATACGTATCTCTTTAGTGGTATTGACCATTGAGACTGCAGTTCTCGATAAGGTCTCTATGATTCATCAAATGCACAGAGATTAATCTCAATGATTTGGGACTCATGCGAATATTTTAGAAATTAACAAATGAAGTGCCGAAAGCAAACGCAAAAGTCTAACTTACTTGGACTTAAGATGTTATGTCTTGGACGTAAAAACAAGGTGCACGATATGCAAGAAACAAGACCATAATGTCTGAACAAGATTAGTTGCATTTGACTAGAAGATAGAGTTGAATTACTCTGACAGAGCACTGATTAATTATATAAATAAGAGAAGTATCCTCTCTTTTGAAATAGAATATTATGCCAATTTGGCGAAAAGTCAAAAAAACCAAAGTTAAGAAGGTTTTATATGACTCGAGTATTTCATAAGTTGGGATACAAAACAAATATCCAAAAGTGATAGCCCTATGCATGATCTGAACTAAGTTGAATAGGGGGTAGCAGTAATTGAAGGGTAAAACATCTTATTTTGAAAGAGTTATACCCACATGAGAAAAGCTGAGATGAAACATTGTTTGACAAGAAAATATGACTGGGGAATAGGAAAATAACTTGTTCGGGCCCAAGATTTTGCGTAGTTTTAGACTAGGAATAGAAGTCTAAAAACTATCCTAGAATTGATCGTGTTAAGTGTGGAGTGATTTGAGAGAGTACGTCCAGATTACTTTGAAATAAACAGCAAGCAAAAATATAGACATGTAAGAAAGAAAATAGATACATATATAAATGTACAAATAAGTCGTTATGGGGATGGCACAAAAGACAAAGATGCTTTGAATGAGTTAGTCTTGCCCCTCCTAGATTTGATTAATTGAGAGACAATAGTCGGTATATTGGCACGTTCATTCCTCAAAATGCAAATAAATTATGATGAGATCCTTCTAGGGTCGTAGACCCCTTTGGACTTGGACATAGTCATACTATCGGACTTAATATAACAAGGATATTAAGTCGATCTAAGTTTATAGAAAATATGATTTCTCTAAAAAAAAATCATATCAGGTTGGGCTCTATGGAACAGGAGTATGTTGTCTAGACCAAAGGTTCCCCAAGCGGACAACTTAAAAGAGGAAAGTCTGTGACCGTCGGCGCACCGCTGACCGACCTACCCACAGAACTTTTTCTTAAAAGGAATTTTGAGAGTGCACGGCCGTGAAAATACGCAACCGCTACAAGTGTGCTAGTGTAAAAGATTTCCAAGTGGACGAAATATGAACGGGGTAACAATTATCAAAGCGGTAACATATAGCAAATATAGTTAAAAATATTAGACATAGAGTCAATTTGAAAGAAAGCGATAAAAGAATGCATAAACTAAAGAAAGCGATAAATGTAAAGTAAATGCGATCAATAAAACTTAAACAAATAAACAAGAGAGATGGTTAAAACATGTTAACTAATAAAAGCAAAGAAAATAAATAGATATGCAATCTAACAAATAAAGGAAATGGATGGGATATGCATGGAAAGCAAAACAAAGCATTTTAAAAATAATAAAATAATAATAAGGGAAGGAGGGAGAGGATATACATAAAAAATAAAGCATGCTTCAAAGTAAACAAATAATGAAAAGAGGAAGAGGATATGCATAAAAATCATTAAAAAGAGGCAAAACAAAGCATTTTTTTTTAAAAAAAAAATAAGGGAAGGAGGGAGAGGATGTACATAAAAATAAAGCATGCTTCAAAGTAAACAAATAATGGAAGGAGGAAGAGGATATACATAAAATGTAGACAACTAAGGAAAAGAGGATGTTCATGAAAGAAAAAAATAAATAGTAATTGAATTATAAACAATTAAGGGAAAGAGGAAGAGGATGTACATGAAAAATAAAGCATGCTTCAAAATAAACAAATAATGGAAGGAGGAAAATGATATCCATAAAATGTAGACAACTAAGGAAAAGAGGATGTGCACGAAAGGAAAAAATAAATAGTAATTGAAATATAAACAATTAAGGGAAAGAGGAAGAGGATGTACATGAAGAGTAAATTAAAATATCATCGCCAAGTTAACAAAGATATATACGAAAGTAAGTAAAAGTAAAAATATTATATGAATTAAATAAATAATAAAAAAAATAACTAAATTTACTTAAAGACATTTATGAAAAATAAACAACCAAGGGAATGCAGAGGGTGGTATACAAAGAAAGCCACAAATAAAACAGTAAAATTATGAGACACATATAAAGGTAAACAAATAAAATAAGAAAGTAAATCAAACAAAAGGATATAAAAATTTGATCTAAAAAGAAATGAAATCATACCAAAATCCCACATAGAAACAAAATCCGTTATAGTAAGAATCAAAGTGTACCCAGCAGGATCGTCATGTTGTCGCTCCCTATTTTCATGTTGTCGCTCCCTATTTTCTCGCGAAAGCGGGTTTCGACATGTGACAACTCCTTTAAAAGGGTATTAAACAATTTTTAAGATGCGTTAGGGCACCTATTTGCAAATAACTTTATTTTAACTAGTCAACGTCACCAAAGATCGGGTAAGGACTCAAATTACCTCAAAGTAAATTAAAGGCAACGCTCTACGTACAACTACCACGTAAGGAATCGTAATGCATCGTTTAAAAGACCAACTAATTCGCGAAGTGCCGAATTAACAAGAAAACCAGAAATCCAAATGAATAGCTCACGAGCAAAGAAATAAACCAAACCATCACAGCGATAAACTCTGATCAGCAACAACAAGAAAAATTCCAAATACCGATAGGAAATAAAAGAAACAAATTTTGCCTCGAGTTACAGCCGACAAAGCAAGAATCAAAGAGCAGCAAGTGTAATGAATCTTAGTAAAAATGTTACAATGGTCGTGAATAGTAATGGTCAAAAGTAGTGATGAAAAAGCCCCCTTTACAGCCTCCATAACAACGGTATTTCTAGTTTAAAAAATTGGTCTTAACCTTTGCAACCATAATGGAAAGAAATTATCCAAAAATAAAGAGAAGATTTTGAGAAAGAACCGTTGGGAGAAAAACTAAAAGTAATTACTTTGTAAATCAAATTGGTAGGAAAAGGAACGGAAAAAGATTCTGACTATTAGAAAATCGAAATTACAGCCATTAATGGAAAATTGAGGCTAGGTGTATATTCTCATAAGCTGTCTAAATTCGTCCGAGAAGATAGCTTGAATTATCAAGATTTTCTTTCCATATAAACCACGGTACACTGAACCACAATCTTTACCAAAAATTAGGCGATAATCTCGTCTCTAAATTGAGGAATTCTGTTGGGGCTTGATAGATTAGAATTAGAAAGAGAAAAAAAATGGAAAAAGGAAAGAAGAAGGGAAGATTTATAAATTAATTAAATGAAAGATTAGAAAGAGGAGGCATGGAGATGTCGGCACCAGTGGGGGTTGACGGGAATGTTTCAAGGAACAGAATTCGGGAATGTAATGTTTGGGTTTGTGGTTAATTGTTTTGGTGGGCCAGGGGTGGTAGTAAGACCAAGGAAAGATGACTTTATTGGGATGAGCTAGAAATAGGTTGTTTGGGTTTAGTCTTAAGAGAGTAATTGAGTCACTATTTAATTAAAAGGTCATAATAATAATAATAATAATAATAATAGTGATGAAGATACTAATAATATAATAATAGTAATAGAAAAAATTATTAACAAATGGTAATTCAAATACCCAAATAAAATATGTGAAGCGGAAACTAAAATTTAGATAAATGCACCTTCATGTGGTCACAGAAGCGAGGTAATGGACGCACCTGCGAAGAAGGCTGGAGATGGGTTGTGTCCGTAGATGAAGTGTAGGGGACGCATTTACGAGGGCGCAGATGCGGTTGTTTGGCACAGAAGTGAAAGGCTAGGCTGGAGAGAACATCGCATATGCGGAGTGTGAAGCGCATCTGTGGGAGCACAAAAGCAGGAAGTGTTGCGCAAGAGCGGAAGGGCAGCTTGGTTGGGTTTTCCGCAGAAGCGAGAAATCCTCGCACCTGCGATGTCGCAAAAGCAGAACTTGGTTCGCAGGTGAGTGGTGGGGCATTAAGTGATTTTTCCATAGAAGCGGAGCTTCTGTCGCAGAAGCGACACCGCAGAAGTGGCTACTAGTTCACAGATGCGAAAGTGCACGGGTAGGTTCCATTTATTTTGAGGGTTTGTTCATTTATGCACATTTTGAGTTGGGGAGCTCGATTTTGGACGATTTTTAAGAGGATGTTCACCACATGCATTGGGGGTAAGTACGTTTTACTCGATTTTGATTATGTTCCATAATTTTTGGCATTTTATTGATGATTTTAAAAGAGAAATTGGGAGTTTTTGTCTAAACTTTCCTAAATTGAATATTTGAGATTTGAATATCGATTCTGTCACGACCCAAAATCCAACTAGTCGTGATGGTACCTAACCTAACCTGTTAGATAAGCCAATTTCTGATAATCCAATTCCAATGAAATTAATTAAAAGAAAATATCTAAAACTAATACATCTCCCCAAGAACTGGTAGTACAAATCATAAGCTTCTAAGAATAGAGTCTACAAAGCGGAAATGAAATAAATACATAGTCTATTTGAATAATATATAAACAGAGCTTTTATAAATCCAAGGCTACCCTGAACAAAAGGCAGCTACACCAGGAACGCAGGTACATCTTCAGATCCCGCAACCATCGAGCACAGTAACAATGTCAGCCAATATCTGCACGTAATGTGCAGAAGTGTAGTATCAGTACAACTGACCCCATGTACTGAGTAAGTAACAAACCTAGCCGTAGGTTGAAAGTAGTGACGAGCTTCTACCAAGGTCAGATCCAAAACCAATAGTCCATAACAGTCCATAACAACAATAAGAAAATAATACCAGAAGTAACTCAGAGATAAAATGCTCTACCAAATCATGATTTCAAAAATAATAGTTTTTCCTTTCAAATCCATTAGTGAAAACTCAAATCTTTTGCCGAAGTTGCCAATAATATGAATAGTTTGAAAACAATAAATTTCTCCAAAAATCTTTTCAATAATAAACAATATGTTTTATTTTCTTTCCGGATAACCCGTGTAAAACAAATGCATCACTATGCCTATCTGTCAACATGTGAGAGAAATCATGAATAATGTGATACCGTACAGCATGAGGAAAATATATTTCTATGCATATATGTCATGTGTGCATGTCAATGCAATGTATCTCAGAGATTGCACTCATGTACTCACACTCTCAGAGTACTCAATCTCATTATCTCGCATTCTCTCTCACTGTGCTCAGCACACTCAATCACTCAGCGCTATACAATATCTGCTGCGGCGTGCAGCCCGATCCATGTTTATAGTCGACTGCGCTCACTGGGGGTGTACAGAATCATGAGGGGCTCCTACAGCCCAAGTGCTTATGGACAACTCACGTGCCATAATATAAATATCTGGATCCGCACGGCTAACTCACGTGCTGCACGGCCAACTCATGTGCTGCACGGCCAACTCACGTGCAATAATAATATAAGAATCTGCACGGCCAACTCACGTGCAATAATAATAATATATATAAAGCCAACATGGCCTGCTGTGGCGTGCAGCCCGATCAATCTCTCTAGTATCTCTTTCATGGGCTTACAATGTCATGAGAATATCCCAAAATAATGATATGATGTATCAATAAATAACAACAGAGACTGAGATATGATATGCAACGAAATGAATATGACTGAGTATAAATTTTTAATTTAAAATACATAATTCACAACAATATGACCTCTGTGTGCCCGAATAATACTAGCACATAGCCTCAACATGATTTTTAATATGCTTTTCAGCCTAATTTCTTTAACTCATAAAACCGCATGGAAAATGCCAAGATCATTTAACTACAAAATTTCACAGAAATAATTATGTCATAATTTCGATAGTGCACGCCCACACGTCCATCACCTAGCATGTGTGTCACCTCCCAACAATTCACGAAATACATATATTCAGGGTTCATACCCTCAACTCCAAGATTAGAAGAGTTACTTACCTCGAACAGGCCAAATCCAACGTCGAGCAAGCTAAGCAATGCTCCAGAAATTTTATTCTGCGTGCATCAACTTCCAAATGGCTCGAATCTAGTCACAATAATTTGATTCAGCCCACAAAAATTATAGGAATTAATTTTATATCAAAATACTAATATTTTCCATAAAATTCGAAATTACTCCCCAAAAATCCCCCGTGGGGCCCACGTCTCAAAATCTGACGAAGCTCACAAAATACGACAACCCATCCAATTACAAGTTCAACCATACTAATTTCACCCAAATACGACTCCAAATCGGTATTCAGACTTGAAATATTCGTTTTGTGACATTATAGAAATTTCTTCTATTTCTATTGAAGATTCAATAATCTTACACCAAAAATGAAGATTAATTCACGGAATATAATCACAAGGAAGTTAAGAACACTTATCCCAAGTTGTGTGGAAAATTTCCTCTCCACAATCGCCCAACCCGAGCTCTAAAATCCAAAAATGGGTGAAAATATTGAATCCTCGAATTTTAAAGTTCTGCCCCAGCGATTTTCGCATCTGCGTACAAGATTTGTGCACCTGCGCATCTGTTTGTGCGAGCAAAACATCGCATTTACGGACTCCACTCGCCTGCCCAGTTTGCGCATCTGCGAGGAAACCATCGCATTTGCGAGGCTGCATCTGCGGGAAAGACATCGCAGATGCGAAACTCCTCAGCTTCCAGCCATCTCGCTCTCGCACCTGCGCTCATGCAGGTGCGCTCATCCGTTAGCCATCTGAAACTCGCCCAAGCCCCTCGGGACCCCATCCGAACATACCAACAAGTCCCATAACATAACAAGGACCTACTCGAGGCCTCAAATCACACCTAACAACATTGAAACGATGAATTACGCCTCAATTCAAAATCAACGAACTTTGAACTTTCAAATTCTACATCTTGTGCCGAAACACATCAAATCAATCCGGAATGACTTCAAATTTTGCACACAAGTCACATTTCACATTACGTACCTATTCCAATTTCCAGAATCGGATTCCGACCCCGATATCAAAAAGTCAACCCCCGATCAAACTTTTCAAAAATTTAATTTTCGGCATTTCAAGCCTAATTCCACTACGGACCTCCAAATAATTTTCCGGATACACTCCTAAGACCCAAGTCACCATACGGAGCTATTGGAATAATCAAAATTAAATTCTGAGGTCGTTTACACATAAGTCCGCATCCGGTCACTATTTTAACTTACGCTTTAAACCTTGGAACTAAGTGTTACAATTCCTTCCAAAATCTCACTGGACCCGAACCAATTACCCCGATAAGTCACACAACAACTGTAAAGTACAATTTGAGCAGTAAATGGGGAAACAGGGTTGTAATACTCAAAATGACCGGCCGGGTCGTTACATTTTCCCTCACTTAAACATACTTTCGTCCTCGAACGTGCCAAGAGTTGTTTCCAAGCCATCAAATCAATGTTCCATCTTACCACACACGTACCCAGGGTGAACCCACGTCACCCTATCCCACATAGGCTTGATTACACAAGGCAACTGAAAATCATAAATTTAACCTTAGCCCATAAACCTTGGAGTTTAATTTCCAACCTTTAAAATTTCTTTCAAGACACAAATCTTACATTTACGCACCGTATAAGTCCGAACAAGTTGCATCGAGCTATAACTATAACCACGGATATAATCAACCAACATATTACACAACTCGCATGCTCGTAGCACTATTCTTGATCGCAGTGACTACTCCAAAACCAACCGCATACTAGTATTAAACCCATATCGAACCAAACCTCATCCCAAAACCGTCGTACAATATTGATAATAAAAGAAACACACGAAATTTCATGACCACTTACTAGATCAACAAGTCACGGAGCCCTCTCGCCCCAACCAGAACCATAATCCCTTTCTGAGGCGACTTTCAATATTATACTCCCGAATATATCGAAATCAAACCTGATAGTACCCATTCTAGGTCCAATGACCTTATATTACTAAACACAACTGTTCCATAGACATACCTCACCAATATAACTCAGAGCCACAACCCGTGCCATCCGTGCACTAATACGCAAAAATTCAAATGTACCCAGTCATGGAAAATAACTCAAATGAGAGAACTGCCCCGCCAGATTAAGAAGTACCGCCACAACGAAACGCTGAAAATTCATCATACACCGTAGAACCATCACCCGATTCTAACACGAGGTTCATATTATATACCCCGAGCCACCCCGCTCAAAATCAATAACCACAGAGAGGCAAATGACAACAATGCCACACAAAACCTGAAAGGACATAATCATTACGCTATCGATCATGTAATACCCAAATACTCATCACACTCAAATTCCACTATAAAGCTCAAATAGAACCGCACCATCTGTGCACATAACCAATGAATCACAACTCCTCATAGCATAAAGGAGTAACTCACATATCATTTGAGAACACGAATAAGTTCAACATCAACCGAAGGACATATCCCTCAATAATAGCAATATGGAGCCAACCATTCCGGCTCGGTGTAGAATACACATCTTAATTGGGCCTATCAATGGACCCCCAAATCAACTCTGGTCACCCACAGTAGATAAATAACCCTCCGAAAATTCACCGCGACTAATTCATAATACATCCTATCATCTGACTAGCTTCGGCCACGACTTCACAGTCCGCAACCATGTACAATCTGCTCCTGAATCTCCTAAATTCCAAATTCATAGGACACATAAATCACCATATTTGATTCCATCTCCACCGCCCGAATGCCAAAAACCTCTCTCATACACGATCATCCCACGAGAAATACTTTAAAAGTTCTTTCATACCACTTGACAAAATTTGAATATCAGCAGTCTATCAACCATGTGAGTACCGCAATATTAATTTATATATCCGTAAGTCAAAATACAATGCGCCTTCTGAAGTGCTCCCCTTTCTCATACAACACCAAGTAATAATAGTATTCATCTAGTTATTTGAAACCATTCATGTTGTCCAACATTTGTTACCTTCTCTTCAAGACTGTACTGCCACCTTGTACATGAAAATCTAGCTTTCGTACAACACATAACCTCTATCTTTCCATCATGTGAAAAGCACAAGAATCTTATTATCAACTTCAAGTCACAAATAATTTACATACCATTTTAGTTAGAAACCTTTCTCTTGCTTCTTTTCAGGAGGAAATCACAATACACAACATGTTCTCCACACCGGTAGAAACCATCAAGAATACTTTGGAATCCATTTGCACATAATCAAGCCCTTAAAACTAAATTCCTCTAACTTGACCAAGCCACGCAGGTCGCCAAGTCCAGGTGTATTGCCACAAAGTACCTGTAGAAAACCCCCATATCATAAGCACCCAAAGAACCAATCATATCCATTACCATACTAATCCAACCTGCTACTTAGTTGTCCTATTTTCTCCGATTCCCTTCCGAATTTGTCTTCTGATTGATACTTCTTCTTTCTAAAATACCATGATCTTTAACCACAACTTACCCTACAAACCTTAGTATAGAACCACAACGCCCTACGGCCCATAAGCAACTATATTCTTCTTAAACACCTTCAAAAATACCACAACTATAACACTCACTCTGAGAATACATTATGTGAATTTGAAATTGTTCTTCTTACCTTCCTTATACAAAAATGTAGAATCCATAGTCATATAGAATTTTCGCAAGTCCAGGCACCATCAAATGCAAATCTCGGATTTTATCCATACATAAGTCCGGAAACATTCTCAATTGCTATATATAATTCTCAAACCCACTGGAATTTTCTCGGGAGTCACCCACTTTGCTCACATCTAATTGCACCACCAAAATGGGCCAAAAGACATGTGCCCCATTAGCACCACAACACTTAAAGAAGTAACTCTAATTTAACACCACATACCAAGTTCATACTCCATGCGCACTACATCATTCACCAATAACAACTCACTCATCCCACGATTTTTCATATACTCATCCGTGCAATATAATCCGTAACCAAGAATTTTCCTTATTCGAGTCATTTTCGAACTCCACCTCTGCAAGTCATCACTGGTTCCCAAGTATACTTTAAACCCAAATGAAATTTGACACATACCCATGAATTGATTTGTCTATAACAGGCTCCCCCACTTGGCTCAAAGCTATAGATCATTTCAGTCAATAAATCACAACACCTATACCGTATTACTGCCATGATACTACAGTGAGTTCAACGAAAATTTTTCTCAAGCTCATGCAACACCCATCATAAAATACCCCAATCATCCGCTAAATTAGCATTTATTCTCGCGACAATCAAGTCAAATTTTCTCAACCCGATTCAAATTCAAATCTCAACACATACGCCCCGTTGGTAGAAAAGAAACTCTCTATTCACATAATAAGGAACACACCTACATAAATTACTGTGCAGGAGATAACCTACCTACTTAGTCTCAAATTGGCATCTTATTATACCCTTTCGCAGCCACAATTACTATGAAATCACTTAATCTTTCTGAGTCCAAACTCATTAACCAGACACGAGAATTTAATTTCCCCCAAAATTTAACAACGTGAAAGATCCTTCAAAACATTCGTTACTCGAGACTGTTCGTCACAGCAAATCGAAAATCAAGCACCCAATGGCCTTTGCTTTACATTTTAAGGAAACACTTCTCGTCATATTCCAACCGTCTTAACACATCCCGCGGTCACATCATACCTATCACACCGCCATTTCACCGCTCATCGAGCCACAAATTTCACTGTAGGGTCATCACCAGACATATAAGTCCAATTGTACGAGTTACAACTGAAGCTACCGAGCTCAAGCTATGGTCTAACCATGGCCTCAAGTCCTCCAGACTGTCCCATCACCAAAACACAGAATACTTACCTCGAATTTCATTCATGGAATCAAAAGCCGGCGATGCACAGCTGATACCGAGCGCTCATGTGCGCATACGAATACGTGGAAGGAATTCAAAGAGTTTATGTCTCAAGCTGAATCAATCTCGCATGATAAGGAAAGAAATATGGGAAGTATATATCCTAAATTCCATGTAGCCTCTCGAAGATAAGTCTGGACGTCATCATACCGATCCACAAGACTCTACTAGACACTTGCTCATGACTTGTACAACCTATGAACCTAGGGCTCTGATATCACCTTGTCACGACCCAAAATCCCACTAGTCGTGATGGAAACTAACCCAACCCGTTAGGTAAACCAATTTCCGACAATATAATTCCAATGAAATTAATTAAAAGAAAATATCTAAAACCAATACATCTCCCCAAGAACTGGTAGTATAAATCACGAGCTTCTAAGAATAGAGTGTACAAAGTGGAAATGAAATAAAAACATAGTCTGTTTGAATAATATATAAATAGAGCTTTTATAAATCTAAGGCTACCCTGAACAAGAGGTAGCTACAACAGGAATGCAGATACATCTTCAGATCCCGCAACCATCGAGCACAGCAACAACGACAGCCAATATCTGCACGCAATGTGCAGAAGTGTAGTATCAGTACAACCGACATCATGTACTGAGTAAGTAACAAACCTAGCCATAGGTTGAAAGTAGTGACGAGCTTCTACCAAGGTCAGGTCCAAAACTAATAGTCCACAATAGTCCATAGCAACAATAAGCAAATAATACCAGAAGTAACTCAGAGAGAAAATGCTCAGCCAAATCATGATTTCAAAAATAATAGTTCTTCCTTTCAAATCCATTAGTGAAAACTCAAATCTTTTGCCAAAGTTGCCAATAATATGAATAGTTTGAAAACAATAAATTTCTCCAAAAATCTTTTCAATAATAAACAATATGTTTCATTTTCCTTCCGGATAACCCGTGTAAAACAAATGCATCACTATGCCTATCTGTCAACATGTGAGAGAAATCATGAATAATGTGATACCGTACAGCATGAGGAAAACAAATTTCTATGCATATATGTCATGTGCGCATGTCAATGCAATGTATCTCAGAGATTGCACTCATGTACTCACACTCCCAGAGTACTCAATCTCATTGTCTCACATTCTCTCTCACTGTGCTCAGCACACTCAACCACTCAGCGCTATACAATATCTGTTGCGGCGTGCAGCCCGATCCCTGTTTATAGTCGACTGCGCTCACTGGGGGTGTACAGACTCATTACGTGTCAAGATGGGTTGAAACCATCCCCACAAGGAAGAATGATGCACGTACAATGTGCAATTTTCTTAGAAAAAATATTTTTACTAGATTTGGCATACCACGAGTCATAATAAGTGACAAAGGCACTCATTTCATGAATAGATAATTTTTTGCTTTGATATCAAAATACAGCGTAACTCACAAAACAGGAACACTATATCATGCTGAAACTAAAGGACGAGTTGAGGTATCCAACTGCAAGCTAAAAAGAATTCTTGGAAAAAATGGATAGAATCTCAAGAGAAGGCTGGGCTTTAAAACTAGATGATACATTTTGGGCATACCAAACAGCATTTAAAGTGCCAATTGGAATATTCCCATATAGATTAGTCTTTGGAAAAGCTTGCCACGCCCCTTGAATTAGAACACAAAGCTTATTGGGCATTAAAAGCACTGAATTTTAATCTGACCTCTGCTGATAAAAATAGATTTTTTCAAGTGAATAAGTTGGAAGAACTGAGATTAGTAGCTTATGAAAATGCAAGAATTTTCAAAGAAAAAAACAAATTTTTGGCATGACAATATGATCCGAAAGAAAAGTTTTAAAGTTGGAGATCATGTACTTCTTTACAATAGCCGACTCAGGCTATTCCCAGGAAAGTTAAAATCCAGGTGGACAGGTCCTTACAATGTTACAGATGTAACTCCATATGGTACAATTGAATTTCAGAATAATGGAGGAGACAAGTTTAAGGTAAACAGTCACAGGCTAAAAATGTACTTTGGATGACATTTTGAGCAAAATCCGTTGGTAACTTTGATAGACTGATGAATCTCAAAATTAATAAGTCGAGATGACGACGTTAACTCAGAACTATGATACCATACCCGTAGCCATTGAGGGTGAAGCAATATAGCCTCATAAATCTGATACTGATTTGGGTAATTAAATGCTTAGCCAATTAATCTGGTCAATATCCAGGTTATTGTACAATCGAAACATCTCATGAAGGCCTCTACAAAAATAGTGTCACCTACACAGGAGTAACTACATGGTGATCGGTATGCCTAAGTAATTGGTTGGTTAGCCATTTAATAATTCAATTCTAATGTTGGCACAAGTAAATTTTCTAGTTTATATTCATGACCATCACTTTATGACTGTTAAAGTGTTAAATTATTTCAGTCTATTACACATAGAACATGTGTGGTCACAGTTTCTTTCAAGCTTTCTTCTGTTATTGTAAATTTGAAAGTCAAAAAGATTTTATTTTATTTATATGTATATATTCTTACTTTCAGTGTAAAATAAAATTATAAAAAGGAGTTTCTAATATATTTATATATGTACAACTAATTTTCTTTAGTTTATAATCATCTTTTATTCGTAAGTACTACTCTTGTACGGTTTTAAAGTGTTAAGATAAAATTTTACATACCTTCGAACATAATCTTTTTCATTTATGTCATCTAACTTCCAAGTTTGTGGTTTTTGTTTTTATGAAGGCAAAGGATGAGTATATCCAAATATAAAAAATTATTGAAATTGAGAAGCATTATGATCACAAACAGGTAGAATCATTATAATTTAGCTAGAACTTGCCCCAAATGTCTATCAAGGCGGAATTTCAGACTATATTGATTTTTAAAAATTAGGCTTTCTTTGTTTAACTTTTTTGCCTCTTAATTCCGAAAAGAAAAACAAAATTTACATATATATCCTTTTAGCACCCAAATTTGAGCCTTCAATTTCATTGATTCACCATAAAAAAAAAATTAAGAGCGAACAGAAAAGTAATATTCTTACTCTTTCGAGCTATCTATAATTGAGTAGAAATGGTTATCAAAGAAAGGGATGAAGAATTGTGAAAAATAAAATAAAAAAATAGACGTTCTGAAGAAGTGTGCTTCATGTATATATGAATGTCTCATACAAAAAAAATGAAGAATAATGTGTATATGCTTGTGAAATAAATTCTTGGTTGATAAAATAATCAACTCTAATGATAAGCTTGAAAGAATAAGTCACTATAAATATATCCTTTACCCTTACCAGCATTAAGTCAAATATTACAAGACCAAAAAAGTCCTAAGAAGATTTTAGAAATCAGTGTTGATCTTATATTAGTGGAGACTGACATGAACGACAAGCTTATGGATAAATTTGAGAAACTCAAGAGTTTTGATCATAAAGTTATCAATCTCAAAAGGTTCATCAGTAAAGATTTGATAAACTTAAAAGAGTTATTGGCGTTGAACTTTTTGTGAATTTTTATTTTTTCAATTTTCTACTTTACAGGACACAATAATTACTAATGAAGATATTCTCCTCGGGGACGAGCAATGGTTCAAGCATAGGGGAATTTGATGAATATAAAATATTTACTTATTATATACGTTAAATATCCTACTTTAAATTATATACTTAAAATATATTTCCAATTTTGCCTCTTTCTAACTATTTTTGCAGAAAAAAAGAAGATTTTTTAAATATAAATAATAGAAAAAAAGACAGAATGCTCGATGAAAGTCTGTTATGACAAGTACAAGAATTAAAATGGCAATATGGAAGAATATAATTAAAGTTTGACGTGTTCTAGCCCACATCCTTAGACGTATCCAAACTCCTATATTGGACATATCCAAGCTCATATCTTCAGACGTGTCCAAGCTCATATCTTCAGACGTATCCAAGATCATATCTTCATACGTGTCCAAGCTCATATCTTCAGATGTGTTCAAGCTCCTAGTCTTGGATACGGCTAATCATTTAATACATGCAAGACTTTTCTATAAATAGAATGCAAATTTGGCATCGGAAAAGGGGAGAGGTAGGAAGAGAACTACTTTTCTCTAGACTTTTGTCTTAACTTCTTTCTTTAATTATTTTATTTTCTTCTTGTATGTTTTTGGATTTTCTAAGAGTATTGGTAATATTCTAGAATTTCTTTTTTGTTGTGAGATTTAATTACTCCATAATGGAGTAATCTCGTTTGTTGGTATAGTTGATGAAGCTTGATAAATATTTTTATAACATTATTTCAGTTTTAATAAATCATTGGCTTCGAATTTTCTTTTTATAATTCATACTGTGCTGAAATAATGGTTTTTAATTAATCATTATTATCGCTTTTATATATTTTATTTAAGTTATTCTTATATTAATTTTGTAATTCTCACGGAGCAAAATTAATATATAATAACCAATGAATAAAATAGTAGAGTGAGAATAAATTTTTTGTAAACCTCTTATTTCAAATATGTAATATTATTTGTCTCAGTTTTAATTCTCACGGAGGAATTGTTGTAGGCAACATTATTGATTTTTAGTAAAAATATTCTCACGAAGGTTTTACTACCTTTTAGCACAATTCAAGCAAGAAAATATTTCGGTTTGATCGTCACTAGTTTTAACTCAATTAATTACATAACCTCACAGAGTGTTATTAATTGACTTTTTCTTAATGAGAAAATATAATTGCATTAGCAATAAGCAATTATTCTTTAGAGAAATACATGTAGAAATTGAGATTTTATTGTAATAATATTATCAAGTGAATTCAACGATTCCCAAATCTTCTTAAAATGTAAATTTTTCGGAAATTGTTTGTTTTGCTTTAAGTAATTAACAAGTTTTAAAACCTCACTCACCTTTCATCAATATTGTTCTCTCTAATAGTAGTAAAACTATTAAAAGTCTGTAGCCTAGTGTAACGACCCGACCGGTCGTTTTCAGCATTTGCATTCTGTCCAGCAGTTTGAAGTCTTGAGTAACTTCATATGATTAATTTTGACTTGTGTGAATCGTCAGTTTTGGCTTTTCAGGTGATACAGAGTTGATTTAGAAGAATGATTCCCAACTGGGAAGCTCTAAGTTGGAAGCATTGACCAAGTTTGACTTTTTGTGTATTTTACCCCAGATAAGAGATTTGATGGTTCCGTTAGATCCGGATGGAGATTTTGGACTCGGACGTACACCCGGATTTGTATTTGGATGTTTCTTGAAGGTTTTGGCGTTAATTAGCGGAAGTTGGCAATTTAGAGTTTTAGAATATTCATAAGTTTGACCAGAAGTTGACTTTGATGATATCGGGTTTAGATTTTGGTTCCGGGAGTTGGAGTAGCTTGTTTATGTCATTTGGAACTTGTGTGCAAAATTTGAGGTTATTCTAAGTTGATTTGATATGGTTCGGCACGAGATTTGGAAGTTGAAAGTTCAAAAGTTCATCAAGTTTGATTCGAGGTGTGATTCGTGATTTTGATGTTGTTAGCGTATATTGAGGTCTCGAGTAGGTCCATGTTATGTTTTGGGACTTGATAGAATGTTCGGACATGGTCCCGAGGGGCTCGGGCGTGTTTCGGATCGATTTCGGGCCATTTGTTCTTCATATCGCATTGTTGGTTTCTGCTAAAGTCTGGTGCACTAAAGGTTCTTCGCGATCGCGGACTTAGAGGTGCGATCACGTAACAGAAAATTTAAGCAGCATATTTCTTCTTTTTTGCGTTCGCGAGTCCTCAGACGCATTCGTATATATAGGCTGCTGTTGTTTGTGCATCGCGTTCGCGCAAGAACTCCCGCGCTCGCATAGTGGTTTAGACTGAGTTGGGCAGTGGCTGCTTCTTCTTCGCGTTCGCATTGTATTTGTTATGATCGCATAACTCAGATGAAGGTAACCATCGCGTTCGCATGGGCTACTGCGCAATCACGTAAGGTATTTTGTGAGGCTGCTGAGTTTGTTCTTCACGATCGCGAAGAATGTCCCGCGATCGCGTAAGGTATTCCTGTCTAGTGAATATAAAGTACTCTATTATGGGAGCTATGGAGCTCGGATCGAGGCGATTTTTAAGGCAAGTTTCACCATGTGGATTGGGGTAAGTGTTCTCTACTCATTTTTGATTTTATATCATGAATCTATCTTCGTTTTTGGCATTTGATCTAGGGTTTCAAAAGAGAAATTGGGGGTTTTTGTCTAAACTTTCCTAAAGTGAATTTTTGAGCTTTGAATATCAATTCGGAGTCGGATTTGAATGAATTTAGTATGGTTGGACTCGTAATAGAATGGGTTGTCGGATTTTTATGAGTTTTGTTGGGTTTTGAGGTGCGGGACCCGGTTTGACTTGTTGGTTGACTTTGAGTTAATGTATTATGATTCGACCTTTATCAGTTGGGTTTGATTCCTAGGACATTATTTGATGATTTTGAGTTGCTTTTGTCTAGTTTCAAGCTGTTCGGAGGATAATTCGAGAGGGATGGAACTTCTAGTTTGTCGATTTGGCTTGTTTGAGGTAAATGTCTTGCCTAACTTTGTTGAGGGAATCTTTCCTACTAATTGACATTATTTTCTACATACAGGGGTATACATATATGAGGTGACGAGCATATATGCATGTGTCAGGCTTAATCATGCTCGTAGGGTAATTATACTATAAATTGCGCCTTGTAGAATTTTGTGACCTTCTTGCTTCATGTCTTACTTAACTTCTAGATTTCTAAGAATATGGAATTAAATGTTATAAACCAAGATTTAGTTTATTATAACTTCATTAAAATTTGACAGAATTTTGAGAAACATTGATGTGTCTAATTCGGTCGTTATTCTTGAGATATTACATTGCTACGGCCGTTATTCTTGAGATATTAGATTCTATACTCGTGTTGTAGATCATTCTTGAGATTTTTTGAAATACTTGAATAATAAGGTTCTTAAGGGTTTATTGAACTATTGTTGGCTTGAAAGTTGTGATTGGGGTACATTTGGAATATTCGTTTAACCACTCTCCCTGACGTTATTTATGCTTTCTACCTTGTTTGTCATTGTTATACATATGCTTGTTGAGGAAAAATATAAAGCACGAAGGGTGATGCTATGCCATTGCATATATATTATCATGTGAGGGAGAGTGTAAATCACGAAGGGTGATGCCGTGCCATTTCATATATTTCATCATGTGAAGAGAAGTGTAAAGTACGAAGGGTGATGCAGTACCATTTCATATATTTTATCATGAGAAGAGAAGTGTAAAGCATGAAGGTTGATGCCATGCCATTTCATTTGAGAGTAAAAGCATGAAGGGTCATGACGTGCCATTTCATTTATATTACCATGCTTTTATATTATCATGAGTTCATGGCACGAAGAGTGTTTCCGTGCATCGAGGACGGGGGACATGCTTTACGTTGTGATATCTTTTCCTTGTGTATAGATAAATGCCTTTACCTGGAATTGTAACTGTTGCGCCTATGTTATCTACATGACTTGTCGTTGTTATTCTGTTTTTGTCCTCTATCTCGATTGTTGTTGTGCTGTCCATGCCTTTTATCTGTTTAACTTGTAAAGATTATACCATCCTTCCTGCTGTTATATCTATATCCATATCGTATCTATTTTTGTTGTACTTTAGTATAAGCCTTCTACCATGTTAGCCATTCATGCCTCCACTTGTTAGCTTATAAATATCATACTTTCCCCTTTTATTTGTTATATCTACATCTATGCCTTCTACCATGCTAGTTAGGTGAAATTATGTTCTTCTTTCCTAATTGATATCATCACTCCTATGCCTCCTACCTAGTCTATTACTGTTGTCCATATGTAATGCCTTATTCATCATTGCTGCTTGTGTATTTCCTACCTTGTCATTTCTGTTAACGGCATTTCTTTTGCCTGGTTGGTACTGTTATACGCATATTTGGTGAGGATGAGATAAATGCACGAAGGGTGTTGTCGTGCCATTTGATTTTATGTCTTGAGAATATTTCTCACAGTATGGAAGTTATGGATTTTTTTACCGTGATTTGCTGGTTATCGCTGTAAGGAAAGGATTGGTCGTGATATTGAGGAATATTAACCGTGATGCTTCTAGAAATCATTTACTGCTTCACATATTTATTTCCTTGTACTCTATTCTGTTATGTTCTAGTATTATTCTATTGCTAGTCTTCTGCAAAAGTTATATCAGTGAGTATCTTTTAACTAAATAGCCTCGTCATGACTTCACCGAGGTTAGTTAAGATACTTACTGAGTACATGGGGTCGGTTGTACTCATACTACACTTCTACACCTTGCGTGTAGATTTTGGAGCGGAGCTGCGGGTGATGACGGGAGCTGACTCTGAAGATGTTCGTGCCTTCCGGGTATGCCTACCATTTCTCCATAGGTAGTTCTAGAGTTGATTCTGTTTAAGTACATTTAAAATAGAAGTTGAATTTATTTCATATCCATTTTTGCTATAATCTAGTCTTAGTAGCTCATGTCTTGTAATACCAGTCCTTGGGATATTGTATGGAATCCCGTTATATCATTTATTGATCACCTTTATTTTAATTAGAATTGTGTAAACTGCTAAATGGCTAACCTAGCGAGTCGAGTTATGTGCCATCATGACTAGTGGATTTCGGGTCGTGACACCTAGATTAACCAATCTATGTGGGACGATATCATAAACTATACTAGAATTTGACTGAGTACGAGTAGAAAAATCTTATGCACATTGGTCTCGTCACTTCCTCAATTGGGCTACCCTCCTCATAAGCCTCCCACCACTGGTACGCTGGTCCCGACAGCTGGAATGTAGTAAAAGCAACCCTGCTCGTCTCCACAATACCCTTGGTGCGGAGAATACAATGGCACTTCTCCAAAAAACTCTGTGTACCTCTGTAGCTAGGTCACTGAAAGTAGGAGGATGGTACTTCTTGAACCTCTCAAGTATAACCTGCTCTTTTTCAGATGCTGCTGCCCTAACCACGGGCTGAACTGGAACAACATGTTGTACTTTTATAACCTTTGGGACTTGATCAACCTAGACCTGCTGCTCTGGGGTACGAGCCGTGGGAGTTTGATCTCCTCCCCCATCCTAAGATATGGCTGGTGCAAGTGGAATCAACCCCGCCTGAGCTAGAGTACCAAACATGCTCAAGAACTGGTCGAGGGTCTCCTGAAGTGCAGGGGTAGCAATAGGCACCTCAGTGCCTGCCCCCAACTGGAGCTACTTGTGGCTCCTCTGTCGCAGCTCAGGCAAGTGCTCTGGATGCACCACGTGTCCCTCCTCAGCCTCTGCCCTATCCCCGACCTCTCACCGCTCTAGTAGGGGACACGGGTGTCTGATCGTCAGATCCAGTAGTGCGTGTCCTCACCATCTGTGTGAGAATAAAAGTTCAAGGATTCAGTTTTTGAAGTCAACCAATTTGCATGATAGGGAATCAAATAAGTGAAGTTTTCCTAACAGTTCCATAGCCTCTCGAAGATAAGTACAGATGTCTCTGTACCGATCCGCTAGACTCTACTAAACCTGCTTATGAGTCGTAACACCTATGAACCTAGAGCTCTGATACCAACTTATCACCACCCTAATTTTCCTCCGAACGATGTCGTGATGGCACCTAGTCTCTATGGCTAGGTAAGCCTAACAATTAATAATAACCTGATAAAACTAATTTACCAAATACTAAAACAAAGCTGAATAACTGATGTAAACTCCAGAAAACAGAATCAACAATAATACACTCCCCAAGACCGGTGTAACTGATTCATAAACTCTACAAAATAAAACTAGAATATGTACTACATCAGTGTCTGGAAGAAAATACAATAGGAAATAAGAATAAAGGAAGGTGACTACATAAAGCAGCTAACAAATAATCATTATCGACCGTCACGAGCAGATGTACTTGGATCTGTACAAAAATATACAAATGCGTAATATGAGTACACCACAATGGTACCAAGTAAGTATCAAGCCTAACCTCGGTAGAGTAGTGATGAGGCCAGGTCAAGACACCTAATAGGATATAAATAAACAGTATGAAAACGTAATAAGGATAAATATTGGAAAACGAAGAAATAACTGATGCGAAATAGTTAACAATATGAACTAATATCGAAATTGTAAGCACAAAAATATCATAAAGAAATCAGTTAAGGAGAATCACAACGATCATATACGGACAATAACTGACAAAAATAAGGAAGAACAAAACAATAAGAATCACAACGAGGCACCACTGAACATTGTATTGTTACTTGTGCATTATATGATCTTGGCTTCAAAGGCAGCTTGTACACATGGTGGAATGGTAGGTCTGATGAAGCATGTATATTTAAAAGGTTGGATAGATTTTTGGCTAATTAGAAATTCCAAGAAATGTTTCCAGCATTAGAGGTTGATCATCTTATAAAGTATGGTTCAGATCATGGACCATTACTGTTATCATGCAATGTCAATACAGTCTAGGTGAAGAAGCCTTTAGAGTTCTTGAAATTCAGGGTGAAAATGAAACTTTTCTAGAGGTGGTAAGGGAAACTTGGACGGTAGATATAGTGGGCAATCCTTTTATCTCTTTCCAGCAAATGTTGAAGAATGTTAAGAAGGCTTTGGCAGTGTTGAGTAAGATGACATTTGATGACATTTTCAAGCAGATTGCAACATTAGAGGATGTCATCAAGGTGCATGAGGTAGGGTTTGCACTTAATCCTACTGCACAAAACAAGGCTAAGCTACATAGAGTACATGCTGATCTCACTAGTTACTTACACCTAGAGGAGGAGTTCTGGAGGCAAAAAACTGTGATGCAATGGTTTAAAGATGGGGACAGGAATATAAAGTATTTTCATGTTCATGTTAAGGGTAAGAAAAAGAGGCTTCAAGTGTCCTGAATTTTTGACAACAATTGGAATTGGCTAGAATCACAAGAGGAGATGGCTAAGGAGGCAGTTGAGTTTTTTTCAAAAATAGTTCACTGAGGAGAGTTTACCAAAAAACTTTGATATTATAAATCATGTTCCCAAAATGGTTTCTGAATAGCAGAATGGTAGGCTATGGGCCGAACCTACTATGGAGAAGGTAAAACAAGCTATGTTTGGGCTGAATGGAGATAGTACTAGTGGTCGTGATGGCTTCACTAGCTAGTTTTATCACTCTTGTTGGGACATAATATGTGAAGATGTGATAGACATGGTCAAGAAATTCTTTTGTGGATTAGAACCGCCAAGGTTCATCACACACACTAACCTAGTGCTATTGCTAAAGAAGAAGAATGTGGTCACATTTTCTGATATGAGACCTATTAGTTTAAGCAATTTCTCAAACAATGTCATCTCTAGAGTGCTTCATGAGAGGTTGGTGGATCTTCTACCTACACTAATGTCTCCTAATCAGGAAGGGTTTGTGAAAGGAAGGAGTATTGTGGAAAACATCTTGCTAACATAAGAAATAGTGGCAGATATTAGAAAGAGAGGCATACCATCCAATGTGGTGATCAAGTTGGATATAGCTAAGTAATATGATAAGGTGTCTTGGTTATTTTTGACTAAAGTGTTGAGGCAGATGGGTTTTGGAGAGATTTTTATTGACATGATATTCAGGTTGGTCTCAAACAATTGGTTTTCAGTTTTACTGAATGGGCAGGCAAATGGTTTCTTTAAATCGACAAGATGAGTCAAGCAAAGAGATCCTCTATCTCCTACATTGTTCATATTGGTAGTTGAGGTGTTAGGGAGAGCTTTAGATACCGTGTTTGATAATCCAGATTTTATTGGATTTGGGATGCCTAAGTGGAGCAAAAATAACAATTACCTCTCATATGCTGATGATACAATTATTTTTAGCTCCTCTCATTATGGGGTAATACAGTTGATCATAGATTCTTATGCTTCTTGTAGAGATTCTTATGCTTCTTGTGTTAGAGATGAAGTGGATATGCACAAGCAGATGAGATTGAAAATGCAACCAACAACATTGCAGAAGCAAAGCCATTCTGGTAGCACGAAGGTACATTATGCAATCTCAGCTGCCTGCTTGTGTTATTGAAACTGATTCTCTTGATGACACAAATTCTGAATGAAGCATGGAATCCTCTATGGAATATTGTTGTACATGTAAAGGAGATTAAACACCTCATGTCCGTGTGTACAATTGCAGTGACTCATTTTCTTACGGAAAGAAACAAATTGGCTGATCACTTGGCTAACTTAACTTTGGAGCAATAGGCTATTGTTCAGGTGAATTCATTTATGGAGCTGGATATTCAAAGAAAGAAGATTTTGAATAGTGAAAAGTCACGGATACCCTATATTAAGGTAAGAACTGCCAAAGCTAATTCTAGATGATAATGAATGATGAGGATGTGAGGATTCTGTGGAGGAGCATTATAGTAATGAGAAGCGTGTTGAGTTGGGCAGGTGGAAAGGCTAAGATCACAGGAGAAGGAGATTACATAACACTTTCTGCTCAAATCCTTAGGGAAGATGGCAGAAAGACATATTTTACTAACATTGTTTCTTGTTTTGCAGGTACTATTAGGCTAGCTGGTTCTTATGTGGTGGCCAAGCTTATTTGCAGGATGTTTGACAATCAGTTGGAGGAAGTATAAGGTATATGTCAAATGTATCATACATAAGGATGGTACTTTCATTTGGTTTTTATCCATACAGGGCAGGTACATGCATGAAACAATGGATCAAAGTCACAAGATCGATACGGATGCATTGAACTGGAGAGTGAGACTGCGTATAATTGCGCTTGGCTTAGCTAATTTTTTGCATATACCATGTTTGAATGTAAGATCCAAGTGCCTACTAGAGTCCAACACTCGTGGGGAATTGATGTGTTCAAGTGCAGATTCTCTTGTGCAATCGTTCAGCATGTGGTGCACACTTTGGAAAAACAATGGCTATTCAAGTTGTTGGCTAGATTTTTCTCTACATATGCATGGCTCATTAGCTCTCTATGAGATACCATAGCTGAACATACCACTTAAATTTGGTAATAAGATTAATGTATTATCATTTTTTTTTATTTTGTGAGACCTCCTGACATTATTTGTATTTTGTATTTTGTTTTTATTATTAATAAAAAATACCACTAAGCATACAACTTAGTGGTATATTTGCCAAAAACAAAAGTACAACTAATTCATGTTAACATGAACCAGGTATGCTTTCCAATCAAATTAGTTAAAGTATCAATTTCAAGATTGGATCCTAGCCCAAGCGCATGATCGGATCAAAAGTCAATGATCATCATAACTTAGGCCAAATGGCCTGTGCATGCGTCGCCTCAGTATCAGTACCACTAAGCCCAATAGGGGGCCTGGAGTACGTTTCACCTAACTATCTACCTCAATACGGCTATAAGGCCCTAATTTAGTCATTAATATGCTCAAATCACAACTTGCCAATATCTCACAGTATCATAAATCAATATACCGCATGAATTATACCATTCGTGTCATAAATCCACTCGAACCCATATAACTTAAGTAAAGAAACCAACAACATGTGAGATAACAAGTAGGGAGTATTTAGAATGGTGAAATAACACACAGATATAATATAGTGACTAAACTTTATGACTATAATCAAGGAAAACTGTTCAACACATCAAAACTAGCCCTATCATATTTCAAACGGATAAGCTCATAGCCTAGACATGATTTTCTAACATAAATAATAACTAAAATAGTCATACAAGTAGAGAAAATATGGTAACGCAAAGGCATGATAGCAAAACTAGGCACATAATAGCCTAAAGTCTACCCGATTCATGAATAACCCTGGTGCACGCATATACGCTTGTCACCCCCAACACATAATAAACATCATAGTCTGCGGATAAAATACCCTCTCCAAGCCTAGGAAATATACTTACCTCATAGCACGACAATCAACACTCCAAAAATCCCTTGCTCCTCAAATCGGCCTTTGAACGGGTCAAATCTAGCCAACAATAACCCAACAATGTCAAACAATGCTATCGGAATCGATCCCAACTAATAAAGCTCCAATCTTTATCAAATATTAAAAAGTCAATCAAAAAGTCAATCGTGGCCTGCACCCCGGAACCTGACAAAAAACATAAATCCAACATGAGTCCAAATATACAAGTTTCATCTCAATCCGACTTTGATTTGAGGTTAAAACCAGCATTTTCACTTTCCAAAATTTACTCACAAAACCCCCCATTTTCTCTCATAGATTTCATCACCAAAAGCCAAAATCAAAGATGGGATTATTGAATAAAATCTAATCCAAATGGTGAAAATTGCCTCAAAAAGCGCCCCAATCCGAGCTCCCAATCTCAAAATATGATAATGTGAGGCTAACCCTCGATAAAAATATGTATTGCCCGGCTATTTCGCACATGCGACAATCCAGCCGCTTCTGCAACATCGCTTCTTCGAGTTTTACTCAAACTTGTGCATCCTCGCACCTGCGGCAAAATCTCTACTTCTGCGAAAAATCCCACAACTCCCTGACTCCGCTTCTGCGATCAGAAGTCCGCTTCTTCGGACTCGTAGATGCGCCAGAGTCCATCGCATCTACAAACCTTTCCTACCCCATCCATATTCCGCTTCTACGGAATCATGTCCACTTATGTAGAGTCGCACATGCGGTACAAACCATGCAGTGCAAAAACACCAAAACCAGACTATCTCCTAACCTCAAAATGATTTGATACTCATCCGAAACACTCCCGAGCCTCCCGGGACATCATCCAATCACACCAACTAGTCCCAAAATATTATACATACCTACTTGAGGATGCAAATCATAGAAAATAACATCAAAATCACAAATCGCACCTCAATTCAAGCTTAATGATCTATTCAAACTTCCAACTTCCAAAACTCATGCCGAACCATGTCTAACCAACTCGAAATAACCCCAAATTTCGCACAAAAGTCATAAATGACATAACAAACCTATACCAATTTTCGGAATAACAATCCAAACCTGATAGCATCAAAGTCAACTTCCGGTCAAACCTATGAACCTTCCAAACCTTTAAATTTCTAATTTTTGCCAAATAGAGCTAAATCAACCTAGGAACCTCAAAATCCAAATTCGGACATACTCTTTAGTCCAAAATAACTGTACGAACCTATGAGAATCACCAAAACACAATTCTGAGATCGTTTACACTAAAGTCAAGGCTCGATCAACTTGTATAACTTAAGCTTCCAACTTGGAACTAAGTGTTCCACTTCATTCCAAAACCTTACCAAAAATAAACTAATTATCCCTGCAAGTCATAAAATAATAAAGAAGCATATGGAAAACATCAAAAAGGGTAATGGGTATCAAATGCACAAAATGATAGGTTGGGTCGTTATAGTGCACCGCTTGTTCATTTGTTCATCCAATTCATTCTATGTATAGCTATGAGGAAAAATACTAAGCATGAGCACACCACATAATTCTGTCAATCACAACAATATAATAAATAGTTCAGTGATAAAAGAAATATAGCGAGAAAATGAAAGGCGGGATAAACTATTTATCTCTGCCGGGGCCGACTATTATACTGGCCGAGCTTAGCTCTACGAGTCCCAAGAAGGATAATATGCAACAGTTAACCTAGCCCGCTTGGACAATTTTGGAGTTTCAATACACTCCAATATGCTCTTGATATGTCCCGTGTTACAAAGGAAAGAAATGATTGATTAGAGTAATTCCTACCCATATAGATGTAGAAAAAGAATAAGGAAAGCGAAGGATGAAGGAAATAAACTCCTATGTTTATGTTAAAAGAAACATACACAAACACATGGTAGATTCAAATTTAAAGTTGAACCCCTATTATCTCTAATAGTTATGATGGTTTATTTACATTGATAAAAAATGCTATCTAACCGCATCATAGAGACAGATAGGTTTAGATACATCAGTTCACTTACAACAACATGCAATTAAGCTAGGAAATCTTATATTGTCTAAACATTGCTTGGGTTGCTAAGGGATTGTGTATGCTTTATTATCATCTTGGTGTGCATACCATATTGAGTTGGGATGTGTTGAAAGGTCTTCTAGTATTCATCGGCGGAATAAAATTGAATTTTGCAGTTTGTTGGTGAGTGTGGACTCGGGAGGAGTCATTGATTACATATCATTGTACCATGGCAGGTCACATAAAGATATTGATATAAGGTCGCACAGGTGGTCTATCTCCTATGAGAGGGTTAGGGGTTGCATTATTTCATACGAGGTTTCTATGAATATTTTTACCTTCTATCGAGTGGAGTGTGTATGCTATGATATGGGTTCAAATCGCTTGAAGAAAATGGCATAACGTTCGATGTTGAGAGTGTATTGGGTTGATAATTTGGGATACTTTATGGTTGGTGTGGCATGAGCTTATGAAGAATTTAGTGGAGTAACAATGTGGGATCATGGTGGTTATGAGAAGTCACTATGAGTTTTTCGGTTATGTGATTGTGACTTAGAGCCAAGTGGGTATCACGACCCAAAATCCTAACCTGTCGTGATGGCACCTACCGTGGTACTAGGCAAGCCGACATTTAAAAATATTTTCAACACTTTTAACAGAAAACGAATTAAAGCAATTTAAATAATAAAAGTTCTCATAAACATGATAGAAACCCAAAACACAACGCGAAAGTTCCCAACTATCGGGGTGTCACAGAGTACATGAGCATCTATACATCATAGGTCTGGAAAATACTATTTGTGATAGTCTGAAACTAAATACAATAAGTGGAAAGATAGGGAAGGAGAGACAAGGTCTGTGAATGCCAAGTAGCTACATCGATAGTCTTCGAGAATCCGAACTCCACAACTCAGCAACTGCCGTGACCGGAAGCACCTGGATCTGTACACAAGGTGCAGGGTGTAGTATGAGTACAACCAACTCAATAAGTAACAAATCTAACCTTTGGACTAAAAGGTAGTAACGAACTCAGCAGGTACAATTCAACATAGAAATAACAGTACAAGAATGTAGGCATGCTTCCAAGTTTAACAGTTAAACTCAATTCAAGTAAAATAGATCAAAATCCGAACGATATGAGGAGTATGACCTCTCTACATTAACATGCTAATGCACATGCTGTATGCAATGCACCACACTGAAAGTCTCGTGTACTCACACTTCTCAGAATACTCAATCGCTCAATACTGTATATGGCCAATCCAACCCATAGAAAATCCAACCCATATATATATATATATATATATATATATATATATATATATATATATATATATACACACACACACACATACACACACACCTCGACTGACAGTCAGTCACTCAGCACTGTATAAGGCCAATACAACCCAGGGGAAGATCCATCCCCGAATATAAATGATTCGGACAAGATCCATGTCCAGGGAAGATCTATCCCTCAAAATAATCAACTGCGCTCACTGAGGGTGTGTACAGACTCCGGAGGAGCTCCTTCAGCCCAAGCACTATAATAAGCCAGATCCAGGCATAAATCAATAAATATATTGTGGCGTGCAACCCGATCCCATAACTGTCACTCTTAATCAGGCCCTCGACCTCACTCAGTCATCAATCTCTCCAGTCTCTATCTTTTTCGGGCTCACAATGTCGTGAAACTAGCCCAAAATGATAATATGACATAGCAATAAATAGCAACAGAGACTGAGAAATGATATGCAATGAATAAATATGACTAAGTACGAAATGTCAATGTAATAAATAAGTCAACAGTAAGGAAACGACCACCATGGGTCTCAACAGTACCGGCAATAGCCTAAATATGATTTCTAGCATGATTAACTGCTCAATTACTTAACACATAATGAAAACACGGATTTCAACAAGATGAATCCACTATACAGTTCCATGGAATCAATTAGGTCACAGTTCCTAGGGTGCACACTCAAACACCCATCACTTGGCATGTGCGTCACCTCAAAGCCAATCATATAACACATAATTTGGGATTTCGAACCCTCAGAGCCAAGTTTAGAATTGTTACTTACCTCAATTCGAGCAAATCTCTACTCCAACACACCCTTGCCTCGCGAAACGGCCTCCGAATGCCTCGAATCTAGCCATAAACAATTCGCTATAATCAACATGGGCTAAGGGAATAAATTCTAGAAGAAAAATAGTAAGTTATTAATCAAAAGTCAAAAGTCGACTCAAAAGCCGACCCCTGGGCCCAAGTCTCAAAATTCGTTAAAAGTCACAAAACCTGAAAGCCCATTCAACCACGAGTCCAACCATGACAAATTTACCAAAATCCGACACTAAATCGTCACCCAATTTCCCAAATCCAACTCTCCAAATCCCTAGCCTCAAACTCCCAAATTTCGCCTTAAATACACACAAACAAGGTGGGACAATCAATGGGAAAACATGATTATTGATCAAAAATAAGTACAAGGGACTTCCCTCAAGAAACCCCTCAAAAACCCTCTCAAGAATTGCCCAAACGCCTTTTTGAAATATTTGAAATGAAGCCAAAATCGCCAACCTTTGTTTTAATAATCTGCCCAAGCTTTCCGCTGCTGTGGACAGTTAACAGCATATGCGGCGTCGTAGAAACAACAATCCACCCGCTTATGTGGTGAACCATTGGAGCTGGGCCTTCACTTCTGTGGTCCTATCCCCCGCATCTGTGCAATTGCAGGTGCGGAAATCCCCACCGCTTCTGCGCACCATCCGCTTCTGCACCCTTCACGCCGCACATGCTGCCATGCAGGTGCGAAAAACTCCTCGCACCTGCGACCACAGTCCTCCCCAATCATGGCCGCATCTGCGCATCCTCAGCTCGCACCTGCGAGTACGCACCTATGATAAAAGCTCCGCATGTGAGATTACACTAGCAAACTCCCTGCTTCAGCCATGCACCAAGTTCCATTTTCGATCCGTTAACCATCCGAAATCAACCCGAGGCTCCCGGGACCTCAACCAAACATACCAAAAAGTCCTAAAACCTCATACGAACTTAGTCAAGGCCTCAAATCACCTCAAACAACAACAAAACATGAATCGCACCACAATTCAAGCCTATTGAAGCTAAGGAATTCTAACTTCTACAAACGACATCGAAACTTATCAAATCACGTCCGATTGACCCCAAATGTTGCACACAAGTGAAAACTGACATTACTGACATACTCCAACTTCCGAAATCGGAATCCAACCAGATATCAAAATCCAACCCGATATCAAAATGTCCACTCCCGGTCAAACGTTCCAAAAAATCTAACTTTCTGTACCATTGGACTTCCAAAAGGATACTGCTTGTAACCGATGACGTAGACATGTTCATCATTGTGATTGGTTTCTTGACATTCATGGTTCTGATGGTTTCCTTGACATATGTCACAAGTGTCAAACTGGCTTGGTTGTTGTGTATTCACCTGAAAAGATTCAAACTTTTGTACAAAAGAAATAATTTGTGGTGTTAGCGTATTTAAAGCGTCTGCCTGATTTACTGTAGCAACCTTCTTGATGATTACACGCTTAGATAGCCATTGGATGGCATTCTCAAAAATTTCATTCAATAATAGCAATGCTTCCTCTGTGGTTTTTTCCATTACAGAACCTCCTGCGGCTGCATCTATCACATTTTTAGAAGAGGGTTTTAACCTGTGATAAAAAATATACAACTGCATATGTTCAGGAATATCATGGTGTGAACATTTTCTTAACATTGCCTTTAATCTGTCGCAAGCTTGATATACTGACTCAGTGTCAATCTGCAAGAAATTAGATATGTCTTGTCTTAACTTTGTAGTTTTAGCAGGAGAAAAATATTTGCTCAAAAAAATTTGAGTCATCTGATCCCATATGGTAATAGATCCTTAAGGCAAACTTCGCAACCAAGTCTTGGCGTATCCTTTTAAAGAAAAAGGAAATAGACTTAACTTGATTGCTTTAGGAGATACTCCATTATACTTAGCAGTTTCAACAAGTTCCAGAAAATCAATTAAATGACTGTGTAGATCTTCACTTGAATCTCCAGTGAAGATACAAGATTGTTGAATTGTTTGAATCAGGCCGGTCCTAATTTTAAAGTTATTGGCTGCCACTGGGGGTTTTCTGACACTAGATTCACAGTTGAAGTGGTCTGGTCTAGCATAATACCTTAGGATTTTGTTTGCTGGTCTTGGCTCCACTTCATCAAATTGTTCATCTACATGGGATGGTGGTGGAATTTCCAGTGGGTTGAGCTCTTCTACTTCTTGATTCTCCATTCCTTCACAAGTTATGCTTTGTGAAGATAATGACCAACTCTTTTGTAGAAGAGAGGGTCATAAACTACTCAAAATTCTAAAAACCAAATTGAACTTAACTCCTAAAGTGGTAGTAGTAGTACTTAAAAGAAAATAATTAAAAGAAAGTTACGAATAACAAGGACAACAAAAATAATAAAAATAGTAGTACGATAATGTTATTATTATTATTAGTATACGATAATAGTAATTATATTAGCAATAGATGTAATGAAAAAAAAAATGATAAACGAAATCAGTAAGTAGTAATAGTAACTAACGATGGAAAACAATAATATAATACTAATATAGAATATAGTTACAAGTAGTACTAGTATTAATAATAGTGACTGCTATGCTATAATGATGATAAGAAGGATATATGCTAATAACACTTCTATAGGATGTTAGTACTTGTAATAGTAATAGTTACAGTAGTAATATTTAGTAAATACTGATAACAAAGATAATAATACTAATAGTAAGTTCCCAAATTAGTAACAAAATATTTAATTTGAAGTAGACTTGTGCCAATCACCGGCAACGATGCCAAAAATTTGACGAGACCAATGTGCATAAGATTTTTCTCCTCGTACTCTATCAAATTCTAGTATAGTTTATGATATCGTCCCACAGAGATTGGTTAATCTAGGCTATAGACTTTTAATATTTTTACTATTATTTGAGAGAGCCGTATTGATGAAAGGTGATTGAGGTTTTAAAACTTGTTATTTACTTAAAGCAAAACAAACAACTTCCGAAAGATTTACAATTTAAAAAGAGTTGGGAATCGTTGAATTCACATGATAATATTATTACAATAAAATCTCAATTTCTATATGTATTTCTCTAAAGAATAATTGCTTATTGCTAATGCAATTATATTTGCTCACTAAGAAAAAGTCAATTAACAGCACTCTGTTAGATTATGTAATTAATTGCGTTAAAACTAGTGATGATCAAACCGAAATATTTTCTTGCTTGAGTTGTGCTAAAATGTAGTAAAAACTTCGTGAGAATATTTTTACTAAAAATCAGTAATATTACCTACAACAATTCCTCCATAAGAATTAAAACTAAGACAAACAAGATTACAGATTTGAAATAAGAGTTTTACAAAAAACATTTATTCTCACCCTACTATTTTATTCATTGGTTATTATATATTAATTTTGCCCCGTGAGAGTTACAAAATTAATATAAGAATAACTTAAAATATATATATAAAAGTGATAATAATGATTAATTAGAAATAATTATTTTAGCACAGTATGAATTATAAAAAGAAAATTTCAAGCCAAGGATGTATTAAAACTGAAATAATATTATAAAAATATTTATCAAGCTTCATCAACTATCCCAACAAACGAGATTACTCCATTATGGAGTAATTAAATCTCACAACAAAAAAGAATTCTAGAATATTACCAATACTCTTAGAAAATCCAAAAACTTACAAGAAGAAAATGAAATAATTAAAGAAAGAAGTTAAGACCAAAGTTTAGAGAAAAGCAGTTCTATTCCTACCTCTCCCTTTTTCTGATGTCAAATTTTTATTCTATTTATAGAAAAGTCTTGTAGGCATTAAATGATTAGACGTGTCCAAGATTAGGAGCTTGGACACGTCTGAAGATATGATCTTGGATATGTCTGAAGATATGAGCTTGGACACGTTTGAAGATATGAGCTTGGACACGTATGAAGATATGAGCATAGATATGTCCAAGATAGGAGTTTGAATACGTCTAAGGATGTGGGCTAGAACACGTCAAATTTCAATTATAGGCTTCCATCAAGCATGATATTAAAGTATATAATAAATAAATATTTTATATTCATCAAGCAGCTTCATTCACTTGGGCTTAGTTTTCAGAGTTGTTCTTGAGAGAGTTTGTTTCCCAGAGCCTTCGGGATGCATGGTACGCGGAGTTTGAGCAGCTACGCCAGGGTACGATGACCGTGTTAGAGTATACTATCATATTCAATGAGTTTCTCAAACATGCACCTGCCTTGGTTTCCACAGTCAGAGGGCGAGTCCGTCAATTTATCGAGGGGCTCAACTATGGCATTAGATTCAGCATGGCTAGAGAGTTTGAGATAGATACCCCATATCAGTAAGTGGTAGAGATCGCGTGGAGGTTGGAGGGTATGCGGGGCCGTGAGAGAGAGGAAAGGGATGCCAAGAGGCCTCGAGGTACGGGAGGATTTAGTGGTTGTCATGCTTCAGCTGCAGCCTGTCATGGTAGAGGCTATGTGAGTCGTCCAGTTCACTCAACACTTCCAGCTTCTAGTGGTGCTCAGGTTGTTCCGAGTTCTCAGGTTGCACACTTTCTCAGCCACTTTCTAGTGTACCTCATGCACGGGGTGCCTTCAGCGGTCAGTCCAGCCGACCAGGCCCGAGCCAGTCCCAGCAGCCACGCCCACCGAGAGCTTCCTTTGATTATGGTGATACCCGTCACATGGTTAGAGACTGCCCCAGACATAGAAGGGGTGCACCTCTACAAACTACTCAGGCTCCATGGATTCAGTAAGTTCCACAAATTTCTCGGGCCATGATTGTTGCCTCAATTGTCGCTCCACCCGCACAGCCAACTAGGGGTGGGGGACAGGCAGGTAGAGGTCGCCCTAGAGGGGAGGCTAGGCCAATTTCTATGCTTTTTCGGGTAGGACGGAGGCAGTTGCTTCAGACTCAGTCATTATAGGTATGGTTCTAGTTTTCCATGGAGATGCATGGGTATTATTTGATCCGGGATTCACTTTTTCATATGTGTCATCTTACTTTGCTCGGTATTTGGATGTGTCTCGTGATTCTTTGAGTTCTCTTGTTTATGTGTTCATGCCTGTGGGAGATTCTATTGTTGTGAATCGTGTGTATCGGCCGTGTTTAGCTGTTATTGGTGGTTTTGAGACCAGAGTTGATCTATTGTTACTTAGTATGGTAGATTTGATGTTATGTTGGACATGGACTGGTTGTTTCCCTATCATTCTATTCTATATTGTCACGCTAAGACGGTGACGTTGGCTATGACAGGTTTGCCACAGTTAGAGCGGAGAGGTGCATTGGATTATGTTCCTAGCAGGGTTTTATCATTTCTAAAGGCTCGGCGGATGGTTGAAAAAGGGTGTGAGACCCCGACAACTGAAAAGTAGTAAATGCGACCCCACTAGTCTCAAGAATACCCGTCGTGCAAAGAATTTGATGGCACCTATCCAAGAAGTCCTGAGCATCTACTGACTCAGCCCCAATGAATGATGGAAGCTTAAGCCTCCCAAACCTCTCTAGTCTCTTCTGCTCCTCGTCACTTATAGGGGGACCCACCTGGGCCTGAGCAACTGCAACTGGATGGGCTGGTAATACCCCCGGTCTCTGAAGTCCCTCCACCACCTTCTCTAGAGTACGGGCGGCGAGAGTCTAAGCACCTCCCTCGGCCTGAGAAGTGACTGGCACAACCGGAATTGAAATCGCCTGAGCAAGGCTAGTGCAAACAGTCAATATCTGGGCCATAGCCTCCTGAAGGCCTGGAATCACAATGGGCACAGCTGCTTCCTGAGTTGGTCTTACCGGCTCAACCATATCTGGGATTTGCTCCTGAGCTGGAGTAACTGCTGGATCTGCAGGTGCTGCTCCAGCTGTTGTACGAGCTGCACCTCGGTCGCTACCACAGCCCCGGCCTCTCGTGGCCCTAACTAGTGGTACTGGTGGCCGTCTGCCTGATCCGGTAGCGGGTGTCCTCACCATCTGTGAGAGAATAGAATAACAAAAGTTTAGTTTCCGGAATCAACAAAATTGTACGACAAGTTCCTGATGGTTTGGGAGCCTCTCGAAGATAAGTACAGACGTCTCTATACCGATCTGCAAGACTCTACTAAACCTGCTCATGACTCGTGAGACCTATGTAACCTAGGCTCTGATACCAACTTGTCACGACCTAAAATATCACATGCCGTGATGGCGCTTATCGTAAATCCAGGCAAATAGACAACTCACAAATAACCACGCATCTTTAATTTAAAACATGCTGAAATAAGATTAAATAGTGAAAATCTCATAATAACTGATAAGAAAATACCACAACTCAATACAAATTCACTCAAAATCCGGGTGTTACTGAGTACATGAGCATCTAAATGACAACATAGGCTAACTACTAAAACATTATCTAGAAATATAGAACAGTACAAATAAATTGAAAAGAATGAGAGTCAAGTTTTGTGGATGCTAAGGCAGCTACCTCAATAGTTTCTGAATAGATAAAGCTCCAAAGCTAGCAACCGCCGTGCCCAAAAATACCTGGATCTGCACACGAAGTGCAGAGTGTAGTATGAGTACAATCGACCCAATATACTCAATAAGTAACAAGACTAACCTTGGGCTGAAAGCAGTGGCAAGATCAGAAAGGTACAGTCCAAATCCAGATTATAACAGTACAGATATGACTGGAAATACGATAGTAATATCTCAGATAAACCTAAAACCAGATAGTACACAGTGCAGGAATGTAGACATGCTTTCAAGTACAACAGTTTAAGCTCAACACAGATGAAATATGCCAAATATGACTGATATGTGGAATCTTACATCTCTATATCTACATGTCAGATGTGCATGTCACATGTAATGCATCACAATAATAACCTCACGTACTCCCACTCTCAGAGTACTCAATTTGACTACCTCAACTCTCGTTCATCACACTTAGTCACTCAGCACTGTACGGTACCTGCGCTTACTGGTGGTATGTCAGACTCCGGAGTGGCAGATCCTGCCCAAACGCTAATATAAAGCCAATATAGCCTACAGCGGTGTGCAGCCCGATCCTATAACAATATATATAAAGCCCATAGGGCATGCTGCTGCGTGCAGCCCGATCTATAATTATAATGTATATAAATCCAAGAAGGCATGCTGCGGCGTGCAGCTCGATCCATAAATCTCACTCACAACACGACTCTCAAGCCCCAACTAAGTCATCAATCTCTCCAGTCTCTCGAGCTCACAAATCTTATGCCAATCAGCCCAAACAAAGATATATGATACGAAATAAATAGTAACAGAGACTGAGCTATGATATGCAAATGGTGGATGTGACTGAGTACAAAATTGCCATTTAAGCAAATAATTCAACAACGAAAATGACGGCAGTGGATCTCAACAGGATAAGCACATAGACTAAGCATGATTTCTAACATGGATTGAAGCTAAATTACTCTAACACATAGGCATCACATGAATAGAAATAAGGTTTGATGACTACACAGTACCACAGAATTGACCGGGTCACAATTACCACAATACACACCCACACGCCTGTCACCTAGCATGTGTGTCACCTCAACGCCAACCACATAACATATATTTCGATGATTCATACCCTCAGAACCAAGTTTAGAAGTGTTACTTACCTCAAACCGTGCAAATCTCTACTCCAACAATACCTTTCCTCGTGAATCGGCCTCCAAACGACTTGAATCTAGCCACAAACAACTCGATACAATCAACACAAGCTATAGGAATTAATTCCATATGATGAAGCTAAATTCTTTAACAAAAGTCAAGAAGTAAACTCAAAGGTCAACCCTGAGCCAACGTCTCGGAATCCAACAAAATTAACAAAATCTGAACACACATTTAACCACGAGTCCAACCATACAAAAATTACTCAATTTCGATCTCAACTTAACCTCCAAATCCCCAAATTAAAGCCTATGAAGTTTCTACAATTTTCTTCAATTTTTTCAGCTCAAAACACTAATTAAATGATAAAAATAATGATAGATTCATGTATAACAACCAAATCCGATTTAGAATCACTTGTCCCAATCAACTCCTTTAAAATCCCTTCAAGAATCGCCCAAATCCGGGGTCTCTAGCTCAAAATATGAAAAATGGGTTCAAACTCTCGATTTTGATATTTTAACGGTTTGCCCAGTGACTACACATCGCGATCGTGGAATTTCCCTCTCGATCGCGAAGAAGAAATTCTTTAGTAGCCCAAACACCTTCTACATGAACACATACTCCAGGTCGCGAACGTGGAGACCAATTCCCTGACCTACGCGATCGGGGAAAGCCGCACGTGATCGCGATGAACAACGTGTGGGAACCCCAGACCTCCTCTTCCTTCTTCGTGAACACGTCACCTACCTCGCGATCGTATAATAAAACTCCCTTAAGACTTGGTGACCACATCACTAACCACGTGATTGCATAGAACAAAATGCCACCTGCCAACCTTACCCTCCGCGATCGCGTCCCTCTCCTTGCGATTGCTTAAGAGGAAACTAGAAACACAGGCATAAGCAAACTTCAACAACTCTTCTAAGTCAAATTTTAATTTGTTAACCTTTTGAAATCCACCCGAGGCCTCTGAGACCTCGCTCGAAACCCCAAATAACATCAAACAACACTAAAACCACTAATTTCACATTGATTCAAGCTTAATGGACTTATGAGCTTCTAACTTCTAAAACTAATGCCAAAACATACTAAACCAACTCTAATTGACCTCAAATTATACACACAAGTCATAAATGACACAACGGACCTATTCTAACTTTCAAAACCAAAATACAAGCCTGATAGCCACAAAGTCAACTCTCGGTCAAACTTCTCAACTCTCCAAACTCCTATTTTTCTAATTTTCACCAATTCAAGCCAAAATCATCTACAGACCTCCAAATCAATATCCGGACACACTCCTAAGACCAAAATCACCCTATGGAGCTATCAGAATAATCAAAACTCTATTCCGTATTTATTTACACATAAGTCAACATCCAATCAACTCTTTCAACTAAGACTTCCAATCTTGGGACTAAGGGTCTCAACTCATTTCGAAACATCCTCGGAACCAAACCAACCACCTCGACAAGTCATATAACAACAATTGAGCACATAATAAGTAGTAAATAGAGGAACAAGGCTATAATACTCATCACGATTGCCTAGGTCGTTATAGACCTGATCGGTCTTTTTGTGTAATTGTGCCCTGTTACCCCATTTAATGCTTTACACATGTATGTTTATGATTCTATGATTCGCAGTGTTGGTTAGTTTCATTCCGATAAGCTTTCGGGTTGATTTGGACACTTGATTCTTGACTTAGAAGTTTAAAGTGGAAATATTGACCAAACATTGATAGCTTTGTATCATGATTTCGGACTTGGGCATATGCCCTGAATTGATTTTGGAAGTTTGTAGGTTGAATTATGTTGATTTACCGAAATTTGGTAATTTGAAGTTGAAAAGTTTGACCGTAGGTTGAGTTTTAGATAACAAGATCAGAATTTAATTGTGGGACTTGGAATAGGTCTGTTATGGTATTGAGAACTTGTCTGCAAAATTTGGTGCCGTTTGGGGTTGATTTGATAGGATTCAGACATTTAGTTGTAATTTTAGAAATTCTTGAATTTTACTTTGAAATTCATGCATTTTAGTGTTCGATTCATAGTTTTAGATGTTATTTTTTTATTTTGATCATGCGAATGAGTTCTTATGATGTATTTAGACTTGTATGGAGGTTTGTTTTGGAGCCACGAGGGCTCGGATGAGTTTCGAACATGTTTCGGAGTCTTTGGACTGAAATTTGCAAAAAAATGGTGTTTGTGCGCCTCTAGTGGCGCAATTGAGACACCAGGGTCGCATTTGTGAGCTTAGAAGGGGGGCCACATATGTCACAATTGCGAAGTGGTCTGGGATTTTGGGTTGTTCGCATTTGCGACAAATATGTCACTTTTGTGAGGGAAGCAGGGTTCGCAATTGCGAACCCATCTTCGCATTTGCGAGGAGCTTCCCAGGCCTATCAGTGCTGTAATTGAGAGATTGTTTTTGCAATTGCAAGGGTTCACAATTGCAAAACCATATCGCAATTGTGATAACTGCAGCTGAACATAAAGGCTGAAAGTCGGAATTTCATCTCTCATTCTCACATTGTTTGAACCCTAGACTCGGTAGGAGGTGATTTGGAGAGGAGATTTTCACCTATAAATTTTGGGTAAGTGATTCTAATTTATTTCTAATTATATTCCATCAACATATCTTAGATTGTAACATCAAAACCATGTGAATCAAAGTGAAAATTTATGAAACTTTGTCAAGTTTTTGAAAAATAAGAAATTGAGTTTTGAGAGTCGATTTGGACTCGGATTTGGAAACTCATTACATATATAAACTCGTGGGGTCATGGGTAGACGGAATCTACCATTGGACCTAGGTTTCAACCAGGCGGGCCCCAAGTTGACTTTTTGAAAACAGTCTAAAGATCTTAGGTTTATCTATTGTAATTAATTTCTCTAGCATTGTTTGATGATATTAAGTCAATTTTGGTTAGATTTGAGCAATGTAGAGTCGAATTTTATGGGAAAAGCTATTTTTGAGTGTTGAATTGGCCTATTTGAGATGTTGCCTAACTTTGTGTGGAGGAACTACCCCTTAGGATTGGTATTGATTGATTCATTTGTGCTATGTGAAAGCCATGTACGCAAGGTGACGAGTGGGTACACGGGTTGTACGTGGTTTTTGACTGGTTTAGCCTACTTAGACTATTTCCATGCTTTAATTGAAATTCCATATCATGTTCTAAATTTCTCATAGTCAATCTATTCTTATTTGTGTTAGTCTATCCTTACTTGCCTTGAATGATTTCGTTAACACTTGTTCTACATCCTAATTGATAATTTGCTCTCATGATTTAGTTGAACTTGTTGCATCTTTTACTGTTACATGTTATCTCTTCATTGTTGATTATCATTATTTGAAGTCAATATACATGTCATCTCTTTCATTGTTGATTACCATTGTTTGATGTAACGACTCGACCGGTTATTTTGAGCTTTAGCGTGTCATTCAGCAGTGTGAGGCCCTGAGCATCTTCACTTCAGGTATTACGACTTGTACGCGTGGTCGGAATTTAATTTTGGGAAGTTCGGAGTTGATTTGGAAAGAAAATTCTAATTTCGGAAGCTTTAAGTTAGAAGAATTGACTAAGGTTTGATTTTTGAGTAAAAAAACTTGAAATAGGGATTGGAATAGACTATATAGATTATGAATTAGATAGTGAAGATAGTATTTATGAATTAGAACCTGAATTAGAAACAGAAATAGAATCAGAAAAAGAACTATCAGATATAGAGGAAAATGACTGAAAACGATATACAAATAATAAGCAGAGAAGAATATAAGGATGAAGAATCAAGTGAACAAAAAGTAATATTTGATAATGATATTTTTGAAAAAATAAAAGGAAAAGATTTAGATTTAAGCATCGGTAAAATATTAGAAGTACCAACAATAAAAAACTGGTTCAAAATTAAAAAAGAAGAATATTATGTAATAAGTCAAAAAGAACATATAATAGATTGTAAATATACTAGAGGAAAAGCTAAAATACCTATAATAAATAAAAGAACAATAAATAAAGAAATTCAGAATATAAAAGCAAAAAATCCGATCAAATATGTACACTTAGGAGGAACAGAAATACTTATAAAAGCCTGTTTTAGAGAAGGGATAGATACACCAATAGAAATATATTTAGCAGATGATAGAATAGTACAACCTATAGAAAAGAGTATAATTTGTGCAATAAAAGGAAATTTGATATACCAAAAATTTAAATTTATAATTAGTGCTAACTATACAGTAGCATTAAAAGATGCTAATATAGATAAATCACTAGTATTGTACTGGAAAATGTCAGGAATAGAGCTGGCACCAGGAAGTAAAATATTTACAGCAAAATGTAAAAATTTATATATATTAACAACCAATCACAAAATAACAGCACGAAATAAGATTGAAAAAATAAAGATAGAAAACCCATTTGATAGTATAATATCAGTCATAGACAATAATGATTATAGTTACAAAGATATAGATATGGAAGGAGATTTAGAAATAGTAAGAGAAAGACTAAGCACATCTAAAAGAATAAATTATGAATCCCCACAAACTACATCTTCAAGAGCAAGTACCTCGAGAAGATTAGAATATACAAACCCACAAAGATTAATAAAAGAACCGGAGTTACACAACTATTATATAACAGGAGTAATAGATCAAAGAAAATACCTAATAATGATAAATACTGGACAAGAAGACAATTATATAACTAAAGAACTAGTTAAAGAAAGTGAAATAATAACTACAGAAACAATATGCCCAGGATTACCTAAAAATTTGGTAGGAACAGAAGAAATAACAAAGAAGGAACTAATTATTGGAGGAATCCCAGTAGAAATAGAATTTAATATTTACCAAGGAAATGAAAATATTACCTTAGGAATAAAATGGTTAGAAACAGTTAAACCATATAACCTAGGAGATAGACATCTTATAATAACATATAAAAATAAGAAAATAACAATTGAAAGAACCTTAACATGACAAAAATATATATACTAGCAAAAATAATAATAGAAGGATATTACAGCAGATATTATACACCCATGATAGATACAGGAGCAGGAGTAAATGTATGCAGACATAACTGTTTACCTGAAGATAAATGGGAAAAATTATTAACACCTATTGTGGTAACATGATTTAACAATGAAGGAAGCTTGATAACGCAAAAAGCAAAAAATATAAAAATACAAATATGGGATAAAATACTAACTATGGATGAAATATATAGTTATGAATTTACAAATAAAGATATATTAATAGGAATGCCCTTTTTAGATAAATTATACCCACATATAATAACAAAAACTCATTGGTGGTTTACTACACCATGCAAACAAAAAATAGGAGCAAAAAGAGTAAGAAATAAAATAAGAAAAACAACACCGTGGATTAAAGGAAGTGAAAAGGTAACCCAAAAATTAGAAAATGAAAAAATAAATGAGCAACAAATAGAATTAATAATATTTGCTATAAATAAGATAAAAATAATTCAAGACAAATTAGAATCATTATATAATGAAAATCCCCTTCAAGGATGGGATAAACATAAAACGAAAGTAAAAATAGAATTAATAGATGAAAATAGTATAATAACACAGAAACCATTAAAATATAATTTTAATGATCTAGAAGAATTCAAAATGCATATAAAAGAACTATTAAAAAATAATTATATACAGGAAAGTAATAGTAAACATAATAGCCCAGCATTTATAGTAAATAAACATAATGAGCAAAAAAGAGGTAAAAGTAGAATGGTAATAGATTATAGGAATTTAAATGCAAAAACAAAAACATATAATTACCCGATACCAAATAAAATATTAAAAATAAGGCAAGTACAAGGATATAATTACTTCAGTAAATTCGATTGTAAATCAGGATTTTATCACCTAAAATTAGAAGAAGAATCTAAAAAATTAACAGCTTTTACAGTACCACAAGGATTTTATGAATGGAACGTTTTACCATTTGGATATAAAAATGCACCAGGAAGATACCAACATTTTATGGATAGCTATTTTAATCAATTAGAAAACTGTATAATCTACATAGACGATATACTACTATACTCAAGGACACAAGATCAACATATAAAATTATTAGAAAAATTCATACATATAATAGAATCCTCAGGAATTAGCCTTAGTAAAAATAAGGCAGAAATACTTAAAAATCAGGTGGAATTCTTAGGAATTCAAATAGATAAAAATGGAATTAAAATGCAAACACATATAGTACAAAAAATAATAAATTTAAATGAAACCCTAGATACAAAAAAGAAATTACAATCATTCTTAGGATTAGTTAACCAAGTTAGAGAATATATACCTAAATTGGCAGTTAATTTAAAACCTTTACAGAAAAAATTAAAGAAAGATATAGAATATCACTTTGATGAAAAAGACAAAACATATATACAAAAAATAAAAGATATGTGTAAAAAATTACCAAAACTATATTTTCCAGATGAAAATAGAGAATTTATATATATAGTAGAGACAGACTCAAGTAACCATAGTTATGGAGGAGTACTTAAATACAAATATAAGGATGAAAAAATAGAACATCACTGTAGATATTATTCAGGATCATTTACGGAACCACAGTTAAAATGGGAAATAAATAGAAAAGAATTATTAGCTTTATATAAGTGTTTATTATCGTTTGAACCATATATAGTATATAACAAATTTATTGTTAGAACAGATAACACACAAGTTAAATGGTGGATAACCAAAAAGGTACAAGACTCAGTTACAACGAAAGAAATACGAAGACTCGTATTAAATATACTAAATTTCACATTTACAATAGAAATAATTCCTACTGACAAGAATGTGATTGCAGATTACTTATCAAGACAAAAGTACACAAACAAATGAAGAAGAAACTACACAAGACCTATTTTCAATACTTACTACACTATCACTACAAATGACGGAAGTAGAAAAGAGGTTGCAGATTATAGAAGCAAAAAACCTAAGCCAGCAGCATGGCTCAAAACATGCGGAACTAAGCCAGCAGCATGGCTCAAAACATGCGGACCTAGGAGGTGACGTTGGGAAACACCTAAAAACCCAAAACCTACAAACTAACACTATTTTACATACAGCTGCAGGTACATCAACATCAGCAATAAGAAAAGGAAAACATACAAATACAAATATGAACGCCATGTTCAACAAGCCATATACCCCAAAATCCCAAAATCCTTTGACACCATCACCACAAACAACTAGCTATAGAGAAAGCTTAAACCAGGAAAAACAAACCTACGATTATATTACCAACAGCTATATACAAAATATCCACAAGATTCAAACCTTTTTAAACCTAAATCCGAGATCAAAAACAATCCAAAACCCAAAAACAGACTATATAACACAACCATTACAAGGATACAACCGACTGATTGCCCAACCAGGGACGAATGCAAATTTAGTTAAAACATGTTACAATTACGGACTATTAAGTACAGTGTACACACAAACCGGACAAGAAATAGCTACAATACCAGAGCTATATAGTGCCTTTACTACCTACAAGAGAATCACCAAAGGAGACCTATTTTATATAAAATTTTATGTAGCACCAGCAGAGATACTCTATAACGAGATAAAACCAATAATCCAAGTTATTAAATTAGGACTAACTAGAGAAATGATTATCCCAGAAAATGTACAAATACAACCAGAAATACCCAAACCTGATATACCAGCATTCTACTCAAACAAAAGAATTATAGGACTATCAACCATTCTAAGTGAACTAGTCAACAATTATGTAGAAGAAAAACCTATTTGGGGATACCAATCCCGAGAACACACGATGATCTACACCCATTCAAAAAACCTAAGGGAAAACGACATGGAAGAGATACGGAGATGGATTAAAACATTAATCCAACCAGAAGAAGCACCCATTACAAGAGCTATTAGAGGAGAATTTATTTCTCAAAACTTAATGACAAGATACTGCAAACAAATTAGTCCAATCTACTCAGAGCACATATGTTCGAAATGTCAAGGAGAGAAAAACATAGTTCCAGAAATCAAATTTGAAGAAGAAGAAAACTAAAAAGATACGCAACAAAATATCAAGAAAGAGACAAAGGAATCTTACAACAAAAGCTACAAGACAAAAACAAAAGGACAGCTAGCAGGATCGGCAGGACCCAAGAAGAAGCAGAAAATGACATAAAGAAAAAAGCTATGTAATTATTAAAGCAACTTTTGACTTTATGTAAATTATTTTCCGTCTTTTAGTTTTTAAGTTGTTGTTGTGAGTCCCACTTTATCACTACCACTGTCAGTGGAAAAACTGTTGGGAACGCGTCTTTTACTTTAATTTTAGACCGTCCAAGTGTAAAGTTAGGAGGACGATGTTTGGATTAGTTTCCGTTATAAATAGACAGCCCTTAAGGCTTAGAGGGACACACCTTACCTTACCCCTTTCACATCCTTCTGAAAAAACTCTCTTGTAACCTCTCTTGTAAAAATCTATTCAGTGAAATAAATTAACATCTTTAATCTATGGAGCAATCCAAACCTATGAAAGAAGAAATCCCCGATATACAGTATCAAGTAAGTTTTTTTTAAAATATGTATAGCTAAATACATATATTCCTGAAATCTCTAGATTATCATAATTGTTATCATGTTATAACTGTTATTTAGAATAATTTTAGTAAGTTTGCCATGAATAATTATGCTGAGAGTAGTTTAAGCCCAGACTATGCCATCCTAAGGGTGAAACCAGTAAGGCAGAAGGCCGTGGTAGGGAAGTAACCAGAGTTGAGGCGCTGTTAGGGTAAAACGATTGAAGCAAAAAATCATGGTAGTGACTAAAAGAATTGTTCTTAATAACTTGTTATAGGATGACGATAAACATGATAAACGAAGAGATTAAAGGAATATTTTTAGCCAAAACATCAAACAAAAATGGATCATCCTTACATCTTAGATAACACTGATGAATATAAAATAACCATTTTACACATACTTAGATCACTAAATAATGATATCAAAAATATAATATTTGACAAATTACTTATGAACGAAATACTAGAACTAATGACCCAACAATGGTATGATTTAGCAGAATTATCTGACTTAGAAGAAGAGAATACAATAAGCCTATCTGAATTTGATATACTTACAGAGGATATATATTCAGACTAGATGAACCTAACAGAAACCCGAAAAATAATAGAATTACAAGAACATAGATTACATCAAAATATGCAATTATATCAAGAATCTAAAGATCTAATCTTTTTAGAACATATAAGAGATAATATAAAACAATTAAAAGAACTACATAATAAGGATAAACTAGAAAAACTAAATATAAACAAATTAATAACATTCTTCCAACTCCAAAAAATTAATATAAACGAATATATAGAAACAGGAGAAATAGAATATGTAGAATATATAACAAATTGTAAAATAGAAATATCAAAATTAGAATCTATAATAAGAGAATATTATGATTAAGCATGATAAATCAAGAATATTTACCATACTGGATAGAAATTACGGAAAAAATAGAAGCTTTAGAACAACAACTAAAATTAACAATCAATACTTACTTACTAACAAAGGATATAGACCTTCTGATAAATATACAACAAGACATAACGGAAATATTAAAAATAAAACCGTTACAAACAGAATATTACAATAAAATATTTACAATATAAAAATAGTCATAAATACAACAAATCCACTAAAGACTAAACAAAAATATAATCTGAACTACTTTTAAAGAATGATAGAAAAATACAGAATAACTACTTACATGACAAAAAGAATGCTAGAAAAATATAAAATACTAGTCCTATATTTTATCAAAGAATTAAAACCTACTGACATAAAAATAGATATTTGGGAAAAAATACTTAAATACGAAAAAGAAGTAGAAGACCCACAAAATACATACGATTTGGTAGAAGAATATTCAGACTTATGAAGATTTATGAACAAAAGCTAATCGGAGCTAAATCCGACCCACAAACCCCCCAAAATGGTATCAGAGCCATAACAAATAAATACACTATACCAATTATAATTGATAAAAATAATAAAAAATTAACAAGTAAAAATCCTAAAAAAGAAAAGAAAACAATAACAAAATTACAGGAATTATATAAAGAATATAAAACCACGAAAAAGGACAAATTAATAAACAAAATGTCAAAACTAGAATATAAGTATATCTTACAACTTAAGATTAAACATAAAATATGAATAAAGAAGAATTTGCGGTAGACGAAAAAACATACGAAAATTTGGATGGATTAAAAATAAAAATAATAACTTCAAATATAGGAAGAAGATATAAGAAAGTAGGAGAAAACATATATTTAATGTTAGAAAAAGAAACTGCAAGATTAGAAGATAGTTTAACAGCAATGACAAGAATAATAAAAGAAAATGAAGAAATTGATAGGAAAAATGAAATTGAAAAAATTAGGCAACAAGCTAAAAAAGAATTACAGCAAGTGGAAGAAAACAAAAACACCAGGATAATGGAATTAGAAAAAGAATTAGCAATATTAAAAGAATTGTATGAAAACAAACAGAGAGAAAGAGAAAAGAAAAAAGAATTAGAGCAAGAAGAAAGATTGAAGGAAGAAATAGAAAAATTTAGGGAAAAATTAAAAGAGGACATAGAAGTAAAACTTGAAGAAATAAATGAAACTAATAATGAAAATGAACAGAATACAGAAAGTTCAGAAGATTCAGAAATAAGTGAAACATATACAGAACTTATAACTAAAACAAATAACATAATAAATCCAGAAATATATGCCGGAGATATAAGCGAAAAACCAAGTACATCAAAAGAAAGAAAATACAAACAAACAATACCAACATATTACAATAATAATTATGAACGAAGTGACAGAAGTAAAGTATTATGGGATAAAAGATTAAACAGAAAATGGACACCAAAAACAATAAATGAACAATATAACTTTTTGGACTTAGATTGCGTAGAAGACGTTAATAAAATAATACAACTATGGGTAGGATATATATCAAAACAATTAATAGATAATAAAATACCAATTCCAGAAGCACCAGGATATATAGAAAGGACAATAATAGGAACAGTAAAATTATGGATACAAAATCTAAATGATGAAAGTATAAAAGCATTAAGAAGTAATAAAAAATTCGATGGTGAATCAGCTACAACAACTATAGACATATTAATAAAATATGAATTAGCTATAAGAAATGAATTTAGTAGTATGACAACAGAAATAGAAGAGCAACAAAAAGAAAAAACAGTAAGTAGAAATCTAATGAACAAACTAGCTATATGTAACATGTGTTACATAGACGAATATACGTGTGCATTTAAAGAATATTACTATAAAGGAACATATAGTGTTGAAGAAGGAAAAGAAATCAGAAAAATATACTTTACAAAATTACCAGAACCTTTTAGTTCTAAAATAATAAGAGATTGGGAAAAAGCAGGATTAGAAGATACCTTAGGAGCTAGAATTAGATATTTAAAGAATTGGTTTATAGAATTATGTGAAAAACATAAAGAAGAAATTAAAATGGAAAAAACACTGATAAAAAACCTTACATGTTGTAAAATTAAAACTGCACCCCAGTTTGGATGTACAGATAATTATTATAAAAAGAAAAATTATAAAAGAAAATATAAAAAATATAGAAGAAATAAGTTAAAATATAAGTATAAAAACCCGAGGAAAAGATATTATATAAAAGATTACAAAAGAAAAAGACCATATAGAATTAAGAAAAAATTATCCGAATGTACTTGTTACAATTGTGGAAAATTAGGACACCTAGCCAAAGATTGTAAATTACCTAGAGACCCTAAAAAGAAACAAATAACAGAAATTAACACTGATAATGAAGAATACATGCAACTAGACTATATAGATTATGAATTAGATAGTGAAGATAGTATTTATGAATTAGAACCTGGCGAAAAATGGAAATTTGAATGTTTTTGGAAAGTTTGACCGGGAATAGACTTTTTGATATTGGGGTCAGATTCCGATTCTGGAAGTTGGAGTATGTACGTAATGTCAATTATGAGTTGTGTGCACAATTTGAGGTCAATCGAACGTGATTTGATGGGTTTCAGCATCGAATGTAGAAGTTTGAAGTTCTAAAATTCATTAAGTTTGAATTGGGGTGCGATTCATGATTTTGATGTTGTTGGAAGTGATTTGAGGCCTCGAGCAGGTCCGTGTTTTGTTATCGAACTGGTTGGTGTGATTGGATAGGGTCCCAGGGACCTCAGGTGTGTTTCGGGGTGGTTTCGGATCAATTTGAGCTGTTTGTAACTGCTGTTGCTGGTATCTGGTTTCCTTCTTCGCGAACGCGAAGGGAGTCCCGTGTTTGTAAAGAGGAACTTTGAGGCTGCTGGGTTTTAGCCTTCGCTAACGCAAGGCAGTAGCTGGGAAGGCCTTCGTGCTTGCGGCCAAGGCTACGCGAACGCGAACACGAAGAAGAGAGGGTGGGGGGCTTGGAGTCATTTATCCTTCGCGAATGCGAAGCTTTAACCGCGAACACGAAGCAGTAGGGCCTGAAGGCATCGCGAACGCGAAGAGGAAATTTGGAGGGCAGTGTTTCTTTGGCCTTCGCGATCGGGATGGTCTTTCCGCGATCGCGAAGAAGGACAGACCTAGGCAGTGAAGTTTTAAAGACGGGAATCGGGATTGGAAGGTTCCAAAATGTTCGTATGATGATTTTGGACTTGTGCGTATGTCCGGATCAGGTTTTGGGTGACCCGGGAGAGTTTCAACGCCTATTGTGGAAGGTTGGCATTTTGGAAGAATTTCATAAATTTGGGTTGGAGTGCATTTCAATGTTATCAATTTCCGATTGGGATTCCGAGTCAGGGAATAGCTCCGTATGGTGATTCTGGTATTGGGATCGCGTCCGGAAGTGGATTTGGAGGTCCGTATGTCATTTTAGTGTAATATGGAAAAAATTAAAATTTGAAGGTTTTTCGAAAGTTTGACCGGGAGCAGACTTTTTGATATCAGGGTCGGATTCTTCTGGAAGTTGGTGTAGGTCCGTACTGTCAATTATGAGTTGTGTGCAAATTTTGAGGTCGTCGGACGTGATTTGATAGGTTTCGGCATCGAATGTAGAAGTTTGAAGTTCTAAAGTTCATTAAGTTTGAATTGGGGTGCGATTCATGATTTTGATATTGTTGTATGTGATTTGAGGCCTCGATCAGGTCCGTGTTATGTTATGGGACTGGTTGGTGTGATTGGACGGGGTCCCGGGGACCTTAGGTGTCTTTCGGGGTGGTTTCGGATCAATTCGAGTTGTTTGGAACTGCTGTTGCTGGTATCTGACTTCCTTCTTCGCGAACGCGAAGGGAGTCTCGCTTTCGCGAAGAGGAACTTTGAGGCTGCTGGGTTTTGGCCTTCGCAAACGCGAGGCCGTGGACGTGAACGCGAGACAGTAGCTGGGAAGGCCTTCGCAAAAGCGGCCAAGGCTACGCGAACGCAAAGAAGTGAGGGAGCGGGGGCTTTGAGTCATTTATCCTTCGCGAATGCGGGCCTTCAACCTCGAATGCGAAGCAGTAGGGCCTGAACGCGCCAGTGATAGCAACAATAACCAACTAGTGATATAAATAACAAGGCAACAAGAACACCATAATTATTACTCAGACGAATAAGAAACACAAGTACAACCAATTAAACAAGTCCTTCAAATATAAATCTTTCACATATAATTCATTCGAATAAATACCCTCCGAATATATTTCTTCAAATAAATAATCCTTATATAAAAATTATAAAATACGGGTCTCAGCCCCCTTTCATATTCTCACGGCACCTCGTGCCCATATCTCTTTCACAACCGCACTGACAACTCTCGTGTCAAATATATCAATACATCAAATCTACACGATTAATTTATTTTCAATAAAGTAAGGTTACAATTTTTAAACCAAGTAAGAATTCAACAAAGAAATGAGTTTATTTTTGAAATAGTTTGAGTGAAGAAAATGATATTTCAATTAAAATAAAGCATCAGATAAGCTACTGATTTGGATATAAAACTTATTAAATTAAAACATAATAGTAATTTCTTTTATTTAAAACAACTCAATCATTAAGAACAAGTACAAACCAAAAATACAAATCCTTAGAGTCTCGTACAAAAGCCAAAGCCAACATACATATTAAGTCAAATAATACATCACGGAGAACACAAAAACTTACATATTACAGAAAAACAAAATAACCAAAGGCAAGCACAACCATAGAGAAATATCAACAAAAGGGCACTCCTGTAATGACCCAACCGGTTGTTTTGAGCTCTAGCACATCATTCAGTAGTTTGAGACCTTGAGCAGCTTCACTTCAGGTATTATGACTTGTACGCATGGTCAGAATTTAATATCGGGAAGTTCGGAGTTGATTTGGAAAGAAAATTCTAATTTCGGAAGCCTTAGGTGGAGGAATTGACTAAAGAGTGATTTTTGAGTAGAAAACCTCGGAATTGGGATTTGAAGATTCCAACAGGTTTGTATGATGATTTTGGACTTAGGCGTATGCCCGGAGCGGGTTTTGGATGACCCGGAAGCATTTCAGATGCACAACCCCAAAATGAGATGGGGCTCACCAAGTCAGCTGGGAAGAATGAGCACCGCTATCACTAGTCAATATCCTTCGTTGTAGAACCACCTGCATCCATTAAAGATGCAGCGCCCTCGGAAAAAGTGAAGTTAGTACATGTCGAATAGTACTAGTATGAAAACCAAACACCAATTTAAGAACTCGGAAATACAATATGAACATAATGAATCAGGGCGATAATAGAATAGCATAGATAGCCGTTTAACCAAAACAACCTTATCAAGAGTTGTCATTAACATTTATAGAATTCAAGATGAGATCCTCTGTAACCATTTCCACACAAAGTGACCCGCCGCCTCACCCCAATGTATGCGGGTGGAGTTTTAAACACAGTACCAAAACTCTACTCAAGCCACCCTGCTGCCTCACCCCAATGTATGCGAGTGGAGGTGTAAACACAATATCCATTTTCATACAAAGCGGCCCCGCCGCCTCACCCCAATATATGCGGGTGGAAATGCATCAACGATACCAATACCTACACAAAGAGGCCATGCCGCCTCACCCAAATATATATATATGGGTGGTGGTGCAACAAAAATACCAAAATCATACACAAAGCGGCCCTGCCACCTCACCCCAATATATGCGGGGGGAAGTGTAACCCCAATCACAATCTCTACACAATTTGGCATAAAATTTTTCCACATAAATAACGATTTGGAATACTAATACGTAGATACACAATCCATAGTTTGGAACACATCCTCAATTTATAATACAGTATTATGAGAACATTTGAAACACAAATTAAACATATATCTTTGTCACAAAACTTATTCGTAATACTCAACTTGTAATAAATATCTTGGAACTTACAAGGATATTGGGTTCCAATTTTTAAAGAAGAGTTTAGCCAACATACCTTAATTTAGCTTCCTTAAACTCTAAAATATTCCAGAATTCTTAGCAACTTCAATCTATTTTAGAAATATAATAAATTGAACCAAAATTAGAAAGATGATCATGGTTCTAGCTCATTTGAGCATTTTATCAAATAATAGGTGTGCATTAAGGTTTCAAGGTCCTTTTATGGAGGATTCCATCATCCCACAACCCACTATTTAGCATTTTTAGCTCATAATCTTCCTACACCCTGTGATAATACATGCATGCAAAATAAACAACTCTCACACCCAAGAATTGTGTTTCTAATTACCCATTCTTATATAAATTTCGAAATTAAGTGCTAAGGTGTAGAATCTTACCTCTAGGATGAAGACCTAGTGAGTTTTTCTTGTTAATAGTCAAAGATTCGAGCAAGAATTGAGGTACAAATCGTCTATTTAATGAAGTAGGGTCGGGTTATAAAAACCCAAAAATGAAGCTCTGGAACATGGTATGCGGTCGAATATGCGATCGCATAATGCTTATGTGGTCCGCAGAATAGGCCGCATGATTGCCCTCCAGAACTGGGCAAATCTGACTCAGTTTACGGCCATTATGCGGCCTGCAGGCCGCATAATGCGCTGCAGAACCTCCCTCCGAAAAATCTCAAAGTTGGATATGCGATCATAGTGCACCCCGCGAAATGGTTTTGCGGTTGCATAATGGGCCGCGAAAATGGCCCAAAAGACTGTCTCACTCTGCGAACTCTACCGTTAGCCTCTAATCCATTGACATTCATTACTACTTTTAGGTTTAGCGTTTAATTACTACGAAAGATTTTCAAGAAAAATCACTTTACCGTATGTGACCCCCACATTAGTATAACCTTTCATGACATTTCGTTACTGCCAGTTGTTATATTTTGTTCAAGTCACTTACTTACATATATCATGTATGATTGTGTGTATAGAATATTATTTTTAATGACTTTCTCTCTTTCTTTTTTTGAACATGTGCAACCATTGGGCCTGTTAAGTTCTCAAGGAACTCAGGCCCAAACCTCGTATCAATGCATCTGAAAGCCTGGAGTTTAATGTTGTCTGTCCTTGCTGATTATTGGGCCTACCTCTTTTAGTCCCAAACTAGAGTCACTCCTCACCCCTTTACTGCTTCATTATATTTCATTATTTGCATTCTTTTACATGTATATGATGCTGCTCTCATCATATCTGATTTAATGTTTTACTTTATCTTTTGAATTACATAGACAACTTAGGCAAGCCTTAAAAGACATGGATTAAAAAAAATATTAGGTAGTAACCAATTCTCCATTTGTTAATCATGTACTTCTCACTAATCTGCTATGTTTAGCTAACTCTTTCATGAACATTTTGAAGCTAAAAATAACTTAGCAAAGACGGCAATCCCTTTTTTCAAACCAGAAACGAATCACAAGACAAGCCTTCTAAAAGAAATCGAATCTTTCAAAACTTATGTGTTGCCGCCCAGCAAAGACTTTCAAAACTATCCCCTCAAGTCTAAGATTTAATTGATTTCAGAAGCTATGGTATATCTTAGACTCGCTTACAATATCATTATCTTATTAGAATTATATGAACATCTATTCTTTAAAAACAAAGTGTTTTACAAATAAGCCTTTTCTACATGCTTCATACAAACCACTCATATACATATTTTTAAAACTCTTTTAACTACACCAACACTAGTTTTAAAGACTCTTTCTAAACTCATATCTCTTTTAAATCTAGGATCCCTTTTATTAACATCATACTCTCACTTAGATAAATAGTAAGTCATGCCTCTATAATACTAATTAAGCAGAATGCAAGCAACTAACCCTTTAAACCTAGTCTAAGTCCTATAGAGCTACCTCAGGTAGATTTTACGGGGTGCCTAACACCTTCCCCTTAGAAGAACAAGAACCCATACCCAAAATCTCACCCGTTAGCAGACTAATAAAGATTATGACTTTAGTAATTGAACAGGTACTCTAGTATACCTTTAAATATTCGGTGGCGACTCTCTTTTTATCAAAACCAGAGAAACTACAAGTTGAATCTTGTTTTTACTCGTATAAAATAGGGTGCAACAACATGGTGACTCTGTTGGGGAATTATACACTTAGGTTCTGACCTTAACAGACATAGACTAGATTTGGAACTTAGATTTTCTTGTACACTGCTTTAATTATTTTTAATTTGCAATTACATGCTTACCTGCCTTAGTTAATCATTGTCATGCTTCTTATTGTTCACCCATATCTGATATATATATACACACTATCATCACACTTATTCCTATCCAGCCTTGGCGGTACACTATCACACACCACGGCACACGAGGGTTGTCTTTTACACCACTCCGCACCTTGTTTTCAAAAGAATTCTTTAGTTTCAGAGAATGGTTTTGCCATGTCAACTGACATAACTTCTCGCAGTTTTCAGTCCAATCCAAAAGTAGGAAACACTCTACTCTAGCAAGCATAGGTCACATTGCATAAGCCTTAGGTTAGACGATCCTTGGCATCGGCACACAATTAGGAAAGCCACCCTAATATCAATGGATCATGCACCCAACGACATGCCTTCTGTGGAAAGACAAACAAACCATGATGAGACACTTAAAGATCCAAAGCAAACACTTATCAAACCCTTTCTTTACCCACTTCAGAAATGGAAATCAACCAAAACATCCTCGAGATCAATATGGTGATGGGAGCACCACACAAGCTGAAGCAATGATGGAAGAATATCCGCCGAGAATATGGAAACAAAATTCGGACACACCTAGGAGCACTTATAACTTTGCTAAACATCCGGGCGAACAAGGTGCTTACTCGTCTGCTGATAGAGTTCTTGGACCCGGCTAGGGTGGTGTTCAAGTTTGTTGATTGTGAGTTAATGCCGACATTGGAAAAAGTTACCAGTTTCACATAGCTTCCATTTACAAGAAGGAACCCTATACTACCAGTCGCCATGCCTGGTTACAGGATTCTTGACCTTTTTGGCCTGGCAAACAGTCGAGGTTTGAGAAGCATCGAGGATGGATGGCCAAGCCTGGACTAACTATTCGATAGGTTTGTACATTGTGAAAGCTATGCATGGTACTTGGGAGAATTTCAGTATGTCCATGCAGTATGGGAGCGTCCGACCGATAACTTTCTCCTTGGCGCTGCTGGGACTGCTAGTTTTCCCGCAAAGAAGAGGGCGGATTAAAATCAACTTATTACCCGTGGTTCTGGCTACATTCCAAGGCAACCTCCAAGCCACTCTAGTACCCATGGTGTTAGCTGCGATTCTCAAGGCTTTATCTGCATGTTCTCGAGGATATGATTTCTTTAAGGGTCATAACTTGCTGCTTCAAATCTAGGCCACAGAGCATTTCTTTCAGTGAGAGGCCACAATTGACTACTTTGTGGGCGTCAGCAACCTAATTCGGAGCCTCAATATGAGGATGAGACATTGGGTCTCCCCACATGGGTAGGAAGAGTGGAGAGAGATGCTGACTAAGTTAAGCGGAGAATGGGTCAATTGGAAACTGTCAGGGCTAGGCGGAAGGGCAATACTAAGAGCTCCTCAGAAATACTTCATTGAGCTGCTAGGACTTGAGGGTATCCAGCCATACTCACCCCTACGGGATCTCAGACAATTTGAGTTGATTAAGGATGTGCCTCTCTGGACAAGGACATCACTATATAAGGACGAATACAATGGGTAGATCCCAATACTAAGGATAAGAAGGCTCCAAGAAGAGTGGAATGACCTGGTCACATTGCCAATGGGTCAAAACTCATGGTGCACTCCGAAATATTATGTATAGATCAACGAAGAAGACGAGCTAGCCTGGCCAAGCAGAGAAGGAATAGCTTGGCTAGAGGATGCAGTGGTGTTTTTGCAAATCAATCATGAAATCTTGCCACACTATCTTGAGACTACCTCCATGCACTGCCAAGTAGTCCCGGGGTCCATTGATCACATGCTACCACCCGCTAAAGATGACGACTGAGTAGTGGAGTGTATCCATATAGAGTTTGAGACAGAGCTAAAGGAAGACCCAGAGGATGAATCTGAGTACAATGATGATGGAAATGAATTTGAAGAAGATCCAGAGGAAGAACCGGAAGAAGAAGAGGAAATAGGGAATGATTCCGGGGATGGTTACTAGAAGTTGGTTGATTACCCTACTGTGTATCTTTATCTCAAACTATTTTTTATTTCCCTAAGGGCAAGTTGCTCGAGCCCATGCAATTCTGTGAATGTTGGAAACAATGATGTAATCTATGCTCCTGCTTATCATAAACCAAACGCTATCAATGAAAACAAAAAAATATTTTTCTTCGGATCAAAATGTGTCAAATCTGATTGTTTGTCAAATATTCGTGACATAGGCCTACCTTCGGCAAAGAGAGGTCCCACGAATTCTTGGAAAATGCGCTTGCCTGAATATGTAAACTAACTGCTCTGTGTAGCCTATTACTTATATAAATGACGATACTGACTTTTATTCTTTTTTATTTTATTTTATTTGTTTCTTACTTTATTATTATTCCCCAATGAAAGTTGGTTTGTGTCGACCCAAAACTGGCGGAACCACCGTAAAACCTAAGATCAAAAGGGAAGATGTTTGCTACAGATAACCCGACCGAACATGCTCTGGTAATAGCCGATAGCCCGGGGTGATCGGGAGAGAAGGGCGATACATGGAATGATGAACATGTGGCCAGGATGGCCCAGGAGATGGAATCTTTGAGGGAGGAAGTACAACATATGCGGGAATTTGGCACATCTCGTTGTGACAATGCTCCAACAAGCACCTTGTTTTCCTTCTCTGGATTCAATCCCCGAACACTTTCCTTCTACTACTCACCAGACAAACAACACCCTTACTTCGATCCCTACCACTCAGATCATACCTCCAGTAACCTCTACAAACCCACCAAATCCTCCTATCTACACCTCCTACGTACCATATTACGTTCAAACGCCACAAAACCCACCTGTTACCACCAACATAGTTCATACCCCTCCTCATGACGGAGTCGCCTTTACCACTAACCAAAACCATCACATACCCAGGGCACATACCGCTTCACATGAGCGGTAGATTCCTCCCGTATATGCCATTTCTGAACCCACCTTTACAACACCTGTCACGGTTAGGGTGCCTTATGAAATTGACCAATACGCCAAAATGGAAAGGGAAGCTAGGCGTAATGAGAAGGAGTCATTGTCTGAGCAATTACAAGACTTGAGAAAAAAATTTAAGAACCTTCAAGTCGTTGGGGGGAGAAAAACTCTAGACTATGAGGATCTGTGTATCCATCCTAATATGGATATGCCGGCAAGTTACAAGCCTCCAAAGTTTGATATCTTTGATGGGACGGGTGATCCGCATGCGTATTTAAGAGCCTATTGCGACAATTTAGTTGGAGTGGGAAGAAATGAGAAGTTAAGAATGAAGTTGTTCATAAGAAGCCTTATAGGGAAAGCACTTACTTGTTATACTCGACAAGATCCACGAAACTGGAGGACATGGAAGGATATGGTGGAAGATTTCATGAATCAATTCCGATTCAACACATAGATCACTCCCGATAGGTTTGAACTAGTGAACCTGCAGAAGAAGCCGTCCGAGTCATTCCAAGAATATGCACGTCGATGGAGATCAGAGCCGTCAGGGCACAAATTCCGTTGGACGATAGTGAATTGACTAAGTACTTTATCAGGGCCCAGGAAGGGATTTACTTTGAGAAAATGATTGGCATGATGGGACAAAGATTCCCCAAACTGGTCAAAATGGGAAATTTCATAGAAGAAGGTATAAAGTCTGGCAACGTACAATCAATGGCGGCACTGCAAGTAGCTAGTAAATCAATCTAATCAGGGTTAATAGGTAGCGGAAGGACGAAAAAGGAAGAGGTACGAGCAGTCGTCCCTTATTAACAACCCAATCCACATCATGGAAACACCTCGTATTCGCCAAACAACCATTCCCCACCACTACCTGCTTATGCTCCAGTCTATAATACACAACCATATAATAATCCCCAACCTCAATATAACCCATCTCGAGCCCATAACAATCCAAACCCACCACGACCATATGCTCATGTTCAAACTATCACTCATCAAAATCGACCCACCTATGCACCCCGACCTCGCCCAAAATTTGAAGAGAGATGTCCCAGAAACTATACCCCGATTGCTGAACCTCTGGCTCAACTGTTTGAAAGATAAAGGACAGCAAGTTTGATACATCCAATAGAAGGAAGGGTTCCTAAGTATTCAAAGTATTTTGATGCAACCAAAAATGTGTGTGTACGACTCAAACGTACCTGGCATGATACTGAAGATTGTTTCAAGCTGAAAAATAAAATTGAGTCATTGATCAAAAGCAGAGTCATTCAGTGCACTCCGCTTCGCCCAATTGGAACCGCTATCTGCTGCAAACTCACCGGAATCAAGGGGATAACATGATCACCTTAGATGAAAAATACGATTTGAAAGGAACCATTTTCACGACAGGGAACGTTGAAGCTGCAAGAGTCCCACCTCAAAAGACTCTGATGATCACAGTACAATTGAAGCCTACGGTGATGGTTAAGACTTACCAGCAACATCTCACCGCTGCTACCAGGGACGAAGAGGATCGGGAATACAAAATAATCCCTTGGACATATCAACAGAAGGGGAAAGCCAAGATGACATATTTTGCAGTGGCTCACGGTATGACTAGGTCGGGGAGGTGCTACACTGCTGAGGAAGTAAACCGAGGGAATCTGGGAAGGGAGAAGATTCGAAGAAGAAATATAACAGATTCCGAGGCCACAAAATTCTGGAAGAGGATGTCAACCATAGAGTACTCCTTGGAGGAATAATTGAATAAAACTCTGGCACAAATATCAATCATGGATTTACTGATTAGTTCTGAGAGTCATAAAGGCACCGTGATGAAAGTGTAAAGTGGGTGAGCATGTCGAGAAACACCACCAGTGAGGCACTAGCGGCGACCATTGGGAAAATTGTCGAATCAAATATGATCACATTTTGAAGAGTTGAGCTTCCTATCGAAGGCGTGGGTCACCGCAAATCTTTACACATCACTATCAAATGTGGAGATAAGGTAGTGTCCCAAGTACTAGTTGATGGAGTATCAAAAGTCAATATATGCCCGCTCTCTACTCTACAAATGTTAGGTATCCACCTGAGAGAGGTCAAGGAAAGTCATGTGAGGGTAAGAGATTTTGACAGGTCGCAGAAGGATGTATTTGGAGAAATTTATTTGGCTATGCATATCAGACCAGTTATGTTTCCCATACTATTCCAAGTGGTAGATATCTCATCTTCATACAACTAACTATTAGGAAGACCCTAGATACACATAGTAGGGGCCGTGCCATTTACCCTACACCGATGTATGAAATTTGAATGGGGTTGTCAAGAGATCATAGTCCACGGTGAACGGAGCTAGTCGGCTTTTTCAGAACATGCAGTCTCATTCATAAAAGGACTAGACCAGGTCGTTTTCCATGCAGTTGAGATCATATAGACCACCGAAATGGAAGAGACTGAGCAAAACATATGAATGTCGATTATGTTTGGATCAAAGATGACCATGAAGGAAATGATAAAATACAGATACAAACCAAGAACCGGGCTAGGAGTATGATCAGACTAGATAACAGAGCTGATTGAGCCAAATAAGAAAAAAGGATGAGTCGGCATAGGGTATCAGCCTCTGGTTGGGAAGACTTGTACCGGTAGCTTCAGGAAGAAGGCTTTTGTGCCAGAGCATGTTTTGAGTACGGTCTAGAGCTCATCACTAGAGGACGACATCGTCGATGGAATGGGAAAGTTGTTCGTGACCATGATTGAGGAATGCTGTGAAGGAATTGATATCAAAACACCGACCATTCGGAATGCCAAACTAGGAGAGGACCTGTAGAATTGGACCGCCAGCCCGTCTTTGGTTTGCCGGGAGTCTTGGTAGTGTGGAATTGTAAAATTTTTGAAAAAAAGCGTACGGTCAATTGAAGCCTAAACCTTGCTTGTACTTTTTTGTCATTTGCCTCTTTGAACACTCAGACGTTCCTCTTTTGACGAATTAAAAAGAATTGCTTTCTTGAAATTACTGTAAATTTATTTATCTCTTCATTCATACTTAGTTTTTCTTTTTAGTAATCAAAACGATAAAAAAGCGCGTTCCGCGATTATGATATGTAGCGAAACCCTCGAGCAAAATGATCCAAATTACAAGGAATACGACGAGAGCATGATGCCAGGCAATCTCCCACAAGAGATTGAACAGCTGGAAAGCCAGAAAAATCCTAACCTTGAAGAGATAGAAGTGGTCATCCTCGGAAGCGAGCAATACATAAAAGAAACCCGAATCAGCATCCATCTAAAAGTAGATTAGAAGCAAGAATTGGTTGAGCTCCTCCGACAATACATCGATGTGTTCGCATGGTCATATGATGACATGCTGGGGTTAAGTACTGATATCTTTTCGCGTCGATTGCCTACCGATCTCGCTAGACCACCAGTGAAAAAAACCCTGAAAATTCAAGCCTGACCTAAGTTTGAGGATGAAAGAAAAGGTAACCAAGAAAATAAAGGGGAATGTACTAAGGGTAACCAATTATCCCACATGGTTGGAAAATATCGTCCCAGTACCCAAGAAAGATGGGAAGATCAGGATATGTGTGGATTATCGAGATCTCAACAAAGTCAGCCCGAAAGATGACTTCCCTTTACCAAACATTCATATCCTCATCGACAACTACACGAAGCATAAATTGCGGTCGTTCGTGGATTGTTTCATCGGGTATCACCAGATCCTGATGCACGAAGAAGATGCAGAAAAGACAGCCTTCACTACATCTTGGGGAGTTTACTGCTATAGAGTCATGCCGTTCGGTCTCAAAAATGCTTGTGCTACTTACATGAAGGCTATGAGGACCCTCTTTCATGACATGATTCACAAAGAGATCGAGGTATATGTGGATGACATCATCATCAAGTCTCAAAAAAGTTTAGAACATTTGGACGACTTGTGGAAATTTTTCGAACGCTTGCGGAGGTATAGCTTGAAGTTGAACCCTGCAAAATGTGTGTTCGGAGTCCATGCTATAAAATTTCTAGGTTTCATCGTAAGAAGAAAAGGGATAGAATTGGATCCTTCAAAGATCGAAGCCATTCAAGAGTTGCCACCTCCCAAGAGTAAGAAGGACGTGATGAGTTTCCTGGGTAGACTAAATTACATCAGCCATTTCACAGCCCAGTCTATAGTAACTTGTGAACTTATCTTCAAGCTGCTGAAGAAGGATGCTACCACAAAATGGATAGAAGAGTGTCATAAAGCCTTAAATAGAATTAAGGAGTATTTGTCAAATCCACCAGTATTGGTTCCTCCCGATTCTGGAAAGCCACTGTTGTTGTACGTGTCGGTCTTGGATAACGTATTTGGATGTGTGTAAGGATGACGGGATGAAACCGAAAGAACAAAGCATGCCATCTACTACTTAAGTAAGAAGTTCACACCATGCGAGGCCAAATACACTTTGATAGAGCGCACTTGCTATGCTCTGACTTGGATCGCCCAGAAATTGAGGCATTACATGTTGGTATACACCACGCATTTGATATCTCGGCTCGAGCCGCTCAAGTATATTCAAAAGCCAATGCTTACAGGAAAGCTAGCTAATATTCTTAGTGGATTTGACATTGTGTACATAAAACAAAAGGCCATCTAAGGACAAGTTTTAGCCGACCACCTTGCACAGAATCTGGTAAACAAGGATGATGAACTACACAGTATGTACTTTCCCGACGAGGAAGTGTTGTTCTCCAAAGAAGATATCATAGAGTCATACCCTGGATGGAGAATGTTTTTCGACGGAGCGGAAAATTTCAAAGGAGTAGGAATTGGGGAGGCAGTCCTAATTTTGGAATAAGGATAACACTATCTAGCATCAGCGAGGATAAGATTCCCTTGCACCAACAATATGGCCAAATACGAAGCATGCATCTTCGTGATCAGGATGGCAGTCGACCTGGACATCGAAGAGCTTTTGGTCATAGCGGATTCTAATCTATTGATACACCATGTCCAAGGGGAGTGGTCCACTAAGAACGTCAAGATCCTTCCGTACCTGCACTGTGTAAAAGAGTTATGCAATAAGTTCACAAATATTGAGTTCAAGCATGTTCCCAAGATCCAAAACGACTTTGCTGACGCTCTTGCAACCCTGTCATCCATGATTCAGCATCCATATAAGAATTATATCGTCCTTATCGAGGTAGAGATCAAAGATCAACATGCATATTGTTTTCATGTAGACGAAGATCCAGAAGGTAAACCATGGTACCACGACATCAAAAGATTCCTCAAAACAAGAGAATACTCGTAGAGTGCTACTAATAGTCAGAAGCAAGCGCTCAGGAAGTTGGCAAATCACTTTTTCCTTCACGAGGAAGTCCCCACCTGAACAGTTTCACCTTAGCCAAGAAGATCTTGAGAGTCGAATACTTTTGGATGACCATGGAAAGCGATAGTACCGCTACGTGCAGAAGTGTCACCAGTCTTAGATCCATGAGCATTTCATCCGCGTAACACCTAATGAGTTGAATGTAATGGGTTCGCCTTGGTCATTTTGGGGCATGGATGTCATTGGACCAATAGAGTCCTCTGCATCAAATAAGCACCGTTTTATCTTGGTAGCCATTGACTACTTCACGAAATTGGTCAAAGCATCTACTTACAAGGCCGTCACAAAGAAGGTAGTGGAAGATTTCGTCCAAAACAACATCATTTGTCGATTTGGGATACCCGAGTCAATCATCACTGACAATGCTGCTAATCTCAACAGTGACGTCATGAGAGAAATTTGCGAGAAGTTAAGAATTGTCCACCGCAACTCCACGGCCTACATGTCAAAAATGAATGGGGTAGTTGAAGTAGCCAACAAGAACATCAAAAGGATTCTACGGAAGATAGTGGACAATCAAATGCAATGGCACGAGAAGTTATCCTTTGCCTTACTGGTTTATCGAACAACCCTAAGAACATCCACTAGGGCAACGCCATACATGTTGGTATATGTCACCGAAGTTTTGATACCCGCAGAGGTTAAGATACCATCCTTAAGAGTCATCCAAGAAGCCAAGTTAGACGATGCAAAGTGGATACTGGTCAGACACGAGCAACTCATGCTCATTAACGAGAAGAGAATGGATGTTGTATGCCATGGTCAGCTGTATCAAAATAGGACGGCCAGTGCATTTAACAAAAGGGTGAAGCCTCGCTAGTTATACCGGGGCAATTGGTTCTGAAAAAAATTTTCCCCCACCAGGAAGAAGCCAAAGGAAATTTCGCACTGAATTGCCAAGGTCCTTACGTGGTCCACCGAGTGTTGTTGGGTGGAGATCTAATCTTGGCATAAATGGACAGAAGAGTCAGCACGAAACCTATCAACTCAGACCCGATCAAGAGATACTACGTTTGAAGACAATAGAGTTATGGATTGGTTATAATAGAACTACGCTCAACCTGACTTCCCACGTAGGGATGCGTAGGAAACCCACGTAGGGTTCAGTTTCTCACCCCCGTTTATTTTGTAATAGAAAACCCAAATATTATTTTGTATGTTGCCCGAAACTAGGCCACGACTGGATTTCCTTTGGAAGGAATACGTAGGCAATTCTCATCGGATTCAATCGTCTTTTGTAATTGAACTACGTTCTGGCCTAATTCCATTTGGATACGTAGGCAGTTTGAGTCAGGCTCGGCCATTCCATATTTAATCTCATCATTTTTGAATCTGTTAAAATCGAACTACGTTTTGACCTGATTCCATTTGGATACGTAGGCTGCATGAGTCAGGCTCAGTCATATTCATCATATTTTCTTTATCATCATCCACAAACTACGTTAAGACCTGATTCTATTTCGGATACGTAGGTAACCTGAAAGGGTTCGGTCATAACCCTAGAAAACCTTTGTAATGCATTAGTTCAGATTCAGACGCAATCACAACGACAAACAGCCACGTCATCAGAAGCATCGTGGGAGAAACAACATCAACAGGATAGATTTTCCAAGAAACAATGGTCGCATTTAGAGAACTTTCGAAACATGTCATGATCCGGAATGACGACATATTCCATAAAACAAAGATTTTCGAAATATATTTTCTAACTTTGTTCCACCTACTGAACTTCATGGCATAGCCTCATAAAGACCGGGGTGAAGCCAGGATTACGATCGACACAAACCAACACCCCCCATGCTAAGAATTTTTCTTTCGAGTGCAGGGCTAATAGGACATATGGAACTGTTAGAAATAAACTAAGGCAAATGATGGATCCGCCGCTCTCTCAGTCATCCGTCTCTCTCCTTTTCAAATTTTCTTGATATAGCTAAAACTAACTCTGAATCCTTTGTAGGTATTTCAAAATCAGACTGCTAACGCAAACAAGGCATATTTTACATATCAAATCGCCAGCTCAATCAATCGGAGCACCTTGTACAAAATGAGTTGTCAGCTTCAACAATTAGATCCTTGTATATAGCAAATCGCCAGCTCAATTAATCCGAGCACCTTGTACAAAATGAGCCACTAGCTTCACCAATTGGAGCCTTGTTTATAGCAAATCACCAGCTCAATCGATCGGAGCGCCCTATACAAATCAAATATCGGCTTCGCCAATCAAAGCCCTGTATATAGAAATATGTTCGCTCTACCAACGGGATTCATCCACACTGTCACTACGTCACATCAGAGACCAGAATAAATAGCTACAAACGTTGTCGCCAACATTCTACCAACTGATGGCCCCAACTTAGTCTCACAGTCAAGAGTATTTCTTAGGCATGCCTTTTACTTTATTGTTATCTTGAATGTTTTGACGTTTTGCTCATGCAGCTTACAGGCATAACTATATTTTTCAGTGCAAATCTCTCCCAATAAGCGAAGACACACTCTACAAGTAAATTGCTCCCATCAAGTAGAGATATTTTAAATTTCAGTGCAAAGCTCGCCAAACAAGCAGAGATGCACTCTACAAGTCAATCGCTCCTATCAAGTGGAGATACTTTCAATGCAAAACTCTCCTAGCAAGTGGAGATGCATTCCACATTACAAGTCAATTACTCCTGACATGAGGAGACTCAATGCTCCGGCAGCTGCGGAACGGTACACAGCCCGGCTAATAATCGAGTCAAATTCAAGTATCCCATCATCCCGACCCCAAATAACAGCTCGCTGGCAGCCAGGCATTATCATTCCTGCACATTTACATCACATCTTAACATATTCTGCATTGCAATATATGGGTATGTGTGTATTTAATTTTTTAGGAACAAACAGAGCAACGTGGAAATTCTTCTAAGCAGCAAACCAAACTACAACGCTATAAGAGACAACAAATGTCATGCCCCAACCTCAAGGAGTGTGATTAGCGCTCAACCGAGATACCCCGGTCGAGCAAGGCTCCACAATGCTGTCTACCAATCTCACCCAAGAATAAAGAGAAGATACATTTCATTAATTAAATAATAAGAAGGTCACGCGAACAATACCATTTCATTACTATTGGCTACTCCATCTATAAGTCTCAAAATACATTACACATTCATAGTTTGAAGTGGAACATGTGATATAAATACAACATTTTTAGTTTGACTTTCCTAACACCAATATACAACCTACACCATGTCTACGGAGCTTCTAACACAAACCAAAGAGTGTTATAACAGTGTCGGCAACAAGGCCCTGGCTATACCTCAAAATGCTATGTACAAAGGACAAAAGATAAAGGACCCCAAAATGAAGTTGCGCTAACCAAGTCAGCTGAGGAGAGGGTGTGCTGCTATCACTTATCAATACCACCTGCTATGCAACCACCTACATCCATTAAAGATGCAGCGCCCCCGACAAAAAGGGATGTTAGTGCATATGGAATAGTACTAGTATGTAAAACTAAACACCCTCTCAATAGAATGAGTAACAGTAAACGGAGAGGGAAATATGAAATCAATAAGACTCTCAAATAGTATCAAGGTGTCAAGTTAGGGGAAAGGTAAATTTCAAGTAAGTGTCAATCTTCTTAAGTAGGGAGATCTTTAGCACCGATACACCACCGTATGTTTAGCACGGAGTCCGATCTCAGCTCGATCGGCTAATCTGTCTCACCCCGAGACATCCACTCATAATATCACCATATGCGCGGCATGACGTCCGATCTCAGCCCGATCGGCTAAGCCGTCTCACCACAATGACGTGGGGGTCAATATTACATCACATATCGCTAGCAATCATCTCATCCCATTTAAGGGGAAACATCTCAACACCTCAATCTCATCCCTTATAAGGGGAAACAACCCCATCACATTAACACGAGGATTTACCCCTCAATTACTCCTACACCGGACGTGTAATTTCGGGGTTAGGTTATTTCGACCTACCCTTCCTCGGTGGCTAAACGATACTCCCAAAGCATTTATTATTTAAAGGATTTACCACTGATTTCATAATCTTTTACATATCGTTCATTTCATTGGCACCAATGGCCATAACACAATATCATTCTTGGCACGTTGGCCGTACTTCATAGTTCGTACTCCCTTCATTCACTTTCAAATATCATCATGGGTCATCAACAGCAAGGCTTTTCAAATTAAGACTTTAAATACACATGTGAGCAAATAAGAGTCTTAGGCATATAGAGATTTCTTACACAATTTGGCATAATAACTTTCATTTGGGCTTGACTTGAAGTCACAACATTTTAATACATAACTCATAATTAGAACAAGCTCCCGAAGAATAACATAACATGATAGAATATCCGGAACACATTTTGAACATACATATATGTGTGTGTGTGTATATATATATATATGTATATATATATATATATATCTTTCGATACCAAGATTATTCGGAATAGTCAGTTTATTATGAACAACTCGGGACTTACAAGAACATCATGGGATTCAATTCTAAGAGAGAAGTTTAGCCAACATACCTTGTTTGAGTTTCCTTGAATTACTACAATGCTTCCGGAAATCTTAGCAACTTCGATCTATTTGGAAATATAATAAATTTGAACACAAATTAGGAAGGAGTTCACGGGTTCAGCTCATTTGAGCATTTTAATAGGCATTATAATTCCAAGGTCCTCCTATGGTGGATTCCTTTATCCCACTACCCAAAGTCTACCCAATTGTTCTTAACAACCTTCCCACAAAACTTAATAGTACATGCATGCAAAATGAACAACTCCCACACCCAAGAATTGCTTTTCTCATTACCTATTTTTAGTTAAATCCCGAAATTGAGGGTTAGGGAGTAGAATCTTACCTCTAGGATGAAGACCTAGTAAGTTTTCCTTGTTAATTCTCCAAGCCTTGAGCAAGAATTGATGAAAAATTAGTTTAGGAACCCCCTCTCACTCTAAAGTACTTTCTCACTCTCAAAATATCAGATTTTTACTTAATAAATGGTCCTCAATGTCTATATATCGAAGTAGGGTCGGGTTATAAAAACCAAAAAATGGACCCTCCGAACACTGCTCTGTGGTCGCATATTGGACCATAGAACAGATATGCGGTCCGTAAAATGGGACACAGAAGTTATGTCAAGAACTGGGTAATTCGGGTCAGGTCTACGGTCCCTAGACCAGTTCTGCGGTCACATATTGTGCCGCAAAACTCACTTCCAAAAATCTTCATGTTGAATCTGTGATGGATTGTGCGGCCCACGAAAGCATTATGCGGTCGCATATTGGACCGCAAAACGACCCTCCAAAATTGGCCATTTTTCTGTTGCACTATGCGGTTGCATAGTTAACCGCAGAAATGCCCTTCTCTGATAAAATTTTTCTTCAACTCCCCAACACACTATTCAACCTAAAATGTTTGTACCGCGGCGAGCAAGCTCGCTGAAAAGAGTCTCTACAATCATTAACACATAAGTCCACCTCGACGAATGAGGGTCAAAATCCGCCATTAGAAACCAATGTGGCTCAGCTGCAGAGTTTCCCCTGTAACTGGGCCTATCCACCTATCAGAGAATCCTAAAAACTAATCCTAACAACAGGTACATAATCCAACGATGCAACATAACATGGAATTAACACCAATCGTGGCCTCATAGATAATGTATTGTCTGAAAGGAACACCCTTAGCATGAACTGTACAAGTGATACATAATGATAATTGATAGGGGAAAACATCATAGAAACAATTACATAGCTATTCAAACAAATGAGGGTACTTCTTCTTCATTTCTTCCTCAGCCTCCCAGGTGGCCTCTTCAATCTATTGGTTTCACCATAGCACTTTCACGGAGACAATCTCTTTGTTTCTCAGCTTTCGGACTTACCTGTCAATAATGGCATCTGAAATCTCTTCATAATTCAATTCCTCATTAACCTCAATAGTCTCAACCGGAACAATAAGCGATGGATCTCTAACCACCTTTTTCAACATGGATACATGAAACACCGGGTCCACTAAAGACATCTCTGGAGGTAGTCCTAGCCTGTAAGCCACCCAACCAATCCTCTGAATGATTCTGTATGGTCCGACGTACCTCAGACTTAATTTCCCTTTGTTACCAAACCGCATTATACCCTTCATGGGGGACACCTTCAAGAACACCCAATTATCTTCTTTGAACTCCAAATCCCTACGACGAACATCCGAATAGGACTTCTGATGACTCTATTAAGAATGGAACAAATAGGAGAGATTGACTTCTTCTCTCTTGTCTTTCAACCCTTGCTCTTGCATCGGCTTCATCTTCCATATTATTAAGATTTGGACTTCCACCTTCACTAACACGTGGGACGGGACCGACCACTTGTTCTATTCTAAGGCTCGGATGTGGAGCTGGCTCTATTAATCGATAAGCAGCGGTTGCTTACCCACGGACACCTAAGCCTTCTAGGCAAGTGCATAAAGAGAGAGGGGAGGTAGCTTCCAGAAAGATGGATTTATCACACAAAGGAGAAATGACTAAGTCGCCAATCCCTGGACTATGTAATGTACTTTATCTGCTGGGTTACGGGCGAGCATTTTACCATAGGTTTCTAATAGACAACTACATAGAGGGTCTCTACTAGTCTATATATTCTTTGATTCACTCCCCCCGTAAGAAAAATATTACAACCTATGAGGTCTGCAAGTTTCACGAGAGATCCAATCATCAAAATAAATAAAAAGGCCATCATGGACCAAGATCCAAACAGATCAATCTTGTTGGTAGGTACTGCCCAAGGAAAGGAAAAGGTTACTATCATCGCATGGGTTCCTTTTTGTATAAAACATATTGACTACAAATTGAACTAAAGAAATAATGTTGACTGTTCGACAATATGAAGACTGCAATCTTAACTTAGAATAATCAAATGCCCATCACGAGTCACATGGGTGTACCTTGTTCAAGTTGCGGATCTCCTTCATTAGCTTTGAGTTCATTGTTGTTCTTCTGACGAATAATAAACATTTCATAAAAAAAGAAAATTTTTTTGTTTAAATCTAAAAGAAAGGTATAGGTGAAATTTGGAACAGTAATTTCAATATTTTTCTTCCAATTATAAGAAAGACAAATCCAGAAAAATCTGTCAATAAATGAAAAACTCCATTATACAGATGATAGGACAGGGCTAAGGCAGTAATCTTGATGGATATTAGGATGAGTTTTGATGAATAAAAGAAGAATTGGGGCTATGAAGGCCCACATATTTCAAAACTCGGGTCCTCTCAAGGAAAAAGCAGGATACTTAGATTTGCCAATCCTCTTATAAATCAATTGGAAAAAGAAAATCAAGAGTGCTTAGTGCTTGGTCCCAGATAGCCGCAGGGAAAAAGCTTGATTCTTATAGATTGGACAATACACATGTGCAAACAAGAAAATCAAACTATCTTCTTATTGATACTATACCCCCGTCCTGTATGGGGGCTAAGCTTACTTGAATTCCTTCAAATTCAAGGGTAATAGGAGCCTCCGTTTCTTGAAGAAGAGGTGCATCCCCATTTCCTTCCGCCTTACTAGGGATCCTATAATAAGGAAATTTCATTCCTGGTAGAAGTCCTCGAGTAACTTGCCTAATACTAATAAATAGGGTATAACAGGAAGGATGAAATTCTTGCCTTAATGGGGCCTTCTGGAAGTGGGAAAACAACCTTGTTAAAGATATTGGGAGGAAGATTGCAGACTTTCCTTATCTATCTTTATTGAGAAAGAAGAGATCTAAAAGTTGGACATCCATCGCTGTCGTGATGGCGCGGTTGAATGTTCATTCAATCCAACACCCGGCCGATCAAACCTATCCTTGGGTTAGATCCTGAGCAAGATACAAATTATTTAAACTAAATATTTAAAATGAATAATTCATAAAAAGAAATATTTATGTGGGATTGGTTTAGAAGGTTCTTTCCGATCTACGGTCCCTCAGAGCGAAGGATTAGGTAGGTAGTATGGGCCCTCTGACGTCCAACTATGTGTTGTGCAGCTCCTGCGAAGCAAATGACGGGAAGCTCTTCGAGCTTCCAGGAGAGCTTACGCTTACTATTGTCAAGCCTATGAAAGAGTATGCCCGAGTGGAACTGAGAAGATAAAATTATCCGACAGAGAAGGAAGTGACCAAGTGCAGTTGACTACAGAACCTGCCCTTTACCGTCGTTGCTAAAGCAAACAGCCAAAGATTTCTGCGCTTTCTAAAAACCACCCTAGCCTTCCACACAAGATGTAGTACCCTCGGGAATCTTTTCAAACCTTATTCAGGGCTACTTGAAGATGAATACGAATTAGTTGGGTTTTCCCTAATATCTCCTTTTGAATGGACATCTGAGATAGCATCAAGCCGAGTACAAAACAGATCTGGGCTGCTAATAAGGAGGATTGTTAAGCCTTCTAGCATAGGTGATACCTTCCCAAGGTTTGATCTGAGCTATTTTCAACCGCTCCTTAATGATCTTAACCTTCTCCATAGCCTGATGCACGAGGTATGGTCCTGTAAATTTTGCTTTCCCAATCTCGTACTATCCAATGGGAGATCTATATCTCCTACCATATAAAGCCTCGAACGGTGCCATCTGAATGCTAGCGTGATAACTGTTGTTGTAGGCAAATTCTATGAGTAGAAAATGATCATCCCAGGTACCTTTAAAGTTAATAACACAAGCGCGCAACATATCTTCAAGCGTCTGAATGGTCCGCTCTGCTTGCCCGTCAGTCTGTGGATGGAAAGTTGTACTAATATTTACCTGAGTACCCAACCCTTGCTGCAATTTCTTCCAAATATTAGCCGTAAATTGTGCCCCCCGATTAGAAATGATATAAACTGGAGTGCCATGCAGCCTGTCTATTTCCTTGACATACAACTGAGCATACTGTTTTGCTGTGTCGGTAGACTTAACAGGTAAGAAGTGCACTGATTTCGTGAGTCAGTCCACAATCAACCAAATAGAGTTGAACTTGCGAGGAGTGTGAGGTAGTCCTACCACAAAGTCCATATTGATCATCTCCCATTTCCACATCGGAATTTCTATGTTCTATGCCAACCCACCGGGCCTTTGATGCTCGGCCTTTACTTGCTGACAATTTGGATAGCCTGCCACAAAGTCCGCTACATTCCTGTTCATGTCATTCCACAAGCAAACTTCCTTAAGATCATGTTACATCTTCATAGATCCTGGGTGCAAAGAATACCTGGAAGTGTGAGCCTCGGCCATGATTCTTTCCCGATGACCATCCACATTTGGAACAGATAGTCACCCTTGGTACCTTAGTGTACCATCATCCATGCCAAGAGAAAAATTCATGGTCTTATGTTTATGAATTCCTTCCTTCAACTGTACCAACAATGGATCGTTGTATTGCTTCTCCTTGACATCCACAACAAGCGACGATTCCGCCCTATTTTGCACAATAACCCCTCCTTCACCAGAGTCCGCAACACGAACTCCCAAACTAGGCAACCAATGAACCTCCTTGTCCAACGTCCTTTGATATGCCTCCAAGTGAGCCAAACTACCCATATATTTCTGATTAAGAGCATCTGCCACAACATTAGCCTTTTCCGGATGATAGAGCATATCGATGTCGTAATCTTTGAGTAACTCAAGCCATCTTCTCTGCCTCAGATTCAATACCTTCTGGTTGAAAATATATTAAAGTCTCTTATAGGTCCGTGAATATATCCACATGGACCCCATACAAATAATGACGCCAAATTTTCAATGCAAAAACCACCGCCGCAAGCTCTAAGTCATGTGTTGAATAGTTCCTCTCATGACTCTTAAGTTGCCTAGAAGCATAAGCAATCACCTTGCCATGTTGCATCAATACACACCCTAGTTCGATTCTCAAAGCATGTTGCATCATCCCTCTGGCTGGGTTAACACCGGTGCCCTAGTTAATCTTGATTTCAACACTTGGAAGCTCCTTTTACAAGCATCTAACCATTGGAACATAACTGCCTTCTGCAGCAATTTAGTCAACGGAGAGGCAAGACTAGAGAACCCCTCCACAAAGTTTCTATAATACCCAGCTAAGCCCAAGAGACTGCGAATCTCTGTTGGGGTTATAGGTCTAGGTCAATTCTTGTTACACCCCATATTTTCGTATGTAAAAGTGCATCGTAAGCAAACTAATGTAAGACAAAAAATGAGATCATCTTTGGAAGTATATAAATTAAGTTATCATGTTACCTCAGAGGTTAGAAATATTGAAGATCATGAACGACAAGTATAAAGAGCGTTGGAAGGTTCAGAAGCTAAGGATTTGAAGAAAATAATGTTTCGTCGAAAGTCGACAAGTTATGAATGTTATAACCCATACCTTTGGGGTGAGACTAGGGTTCTTAACATGATAATAAGGTTATGTTATGAGTTATGTTATATTTTGTAGTCAGGCGAGTTGAGGAACAAAAGTCGATGAAAGTCATCACAAGTTACGTTCATAAGTTTTACTGAAATTTGGGTCAAATGTAACTACGCTTTTCTTCGAATATACTTAGAGTTACGGGGCGTTCCACTCATAAAACTGAAGATCTATGAGTCTATTTTCTAATAAATTAAAGCGTTTGTCAATATGACACCAGAGTAGAGAGATATATATATTTTTATAAGATTACGCAGACTGCTAGATGACAAGTAGGTGTGTCACCTACTTGATAAATGAGAGGATTATATATGTCCAAAAATGGGCCAGTTCGGGTCGTCCAAAGAGACATTTTAAAGGCCTATTTCCTTCATATATAACACTAATAATAGTTCATAATAATCAGACATAAATCCCTGCAAAAATCCGACCAACAATTGCACACAAACCCTAATTGATTTTCTCTCCTTTTCAAATTCTAGTTCGAGGTAAAACCTAGGGTTTGAAGAACCAAGATAGGAGCTGAGTTATTCAACAAATAAGGTAAGTTTACTGATATCTTTCATCCATTTTTTCTGCTCGATATGTGTTGAAAGTCTTTCTATAATTGTAAGAACTCACGGGACTGTGATCGGAAGCTGTGAATTCGAATTATTCACTTGTAGCGGACAATTTTGTGGACTGTTTCGTGTTGCTGTTGGACTGCATGTTTTGCTAATGTTTTTATGGAGTTTTGGAAGAGAAATTTTGTGGGTAAACACCACATAAATTCAGCATGGTGGGCTGGTCATTCGTCGTAACATTTTCGGGATGTTTGACACTGCTACGGTAGTCGTTTTGTGTATGAAGATATTGGGGTGTTTTGGGCTGTTTTGTAGTATTTTGTAGTATATATAAGGTTGGAAAATAATGTATATATGTTTTTATTGTTGTACTCTTATGTTGTTGGTTTATCTTAAATTTGGAGGGAGTAAGGATTATAGGGGAGATGCTACCCGTTTTAATACAAAATAAGCTTGTTGTTCATTGTGCGATAGTTGTACCTTTCGTAACTTAATGATAGTATTATTTTCGTTGTTGTAGATTAAGGTGCAAAGATTCGAGTTCAACTTGGTGATTGGAAATATTGTGATAAGGTATGTTAAGGCTAAACCTTTCCTTTATTTTGGTATGATCCCGTAACTACATGAGTTTGATAACGAGACATAAAGAGAAGTTCGTATTTCGAAACTTATGTACATTATCCGAGTCTCATAAGTTACAGTATTCTCCCTTATCGGGACTTTATATTCAGTTAAGTATTGTTTTCTTCCGGTCAAGAGGGTAGAGGGTTTATATATATATACAGTATTACAGTACTTTCACCGCCAACGAGCTATAATCGATGGACAGCCCCTATTGGCCAACCTCTGATCAGATGGTAAGTTATATACCAAGCCTACTATGGCCAAGCGCCTATGAGCGAGCCCAGAATGGCCGAGATACAGAGCCTAGTATGGTCGAGCGCATATGGGTGAATCTACTACAGCATAGCAGTTACACGTTCCGAAACTTATAGTTACGGACAACTATTTTACATACTATATTGAAAGAGTTGAGTCAGTATCAGGAGGTAAGTATATCTCCAGATCATCTTTGACTCCAAGTTACTTTCAGTTATTATATTATTAGTTTAGTTTAAGCTTTCAATTATTATATTTCATTACATACTCGGTACATTATTCGTACTGAGGTCCCATTCCTGGGGAAGCTGCATTTCATGCATGCACGTTCGGATAGACAGCCTGGTAGACCTCCTCCGTAGGTGCTGTCCGTGATCAGCTTGATCGGTAAGCTCCACATCCTTCGGCGTTACCGGGTCTAGGGTTTTGAGTATATATTGTGTATATATGTATATATATTATGGGTAGGTAAGTGCCCTGTTCCGACCACAGTACATCCATCAATAGAGGCTTGTAGACATATCCTGTCAGGTAGTGCAGTATGTTGGGCTTGTAGGCCTTGTATGTATATTTTGTTGGTTTGTCAACTGTAGTAGGTATGACGTCTTTGTCGGCCCAGATTTATATTGATGTTTAGTCAGAGCTAGTTTCCGTTAAGTTTTATATTTTATTTCGCAAATTATCTTGCAATGTGGCACCATGGCCAAAGTATGACATTGTATGTTCAGAGTCCCTCAGTCGCAAGTTGGTACACTAGGCTAAGTGAGGCATTGGGTGCCGGTCTCACCCCCCCCCCGGGTTCGGGGCGTGACAATTCTTTACCGCTGTTTCTGAGGGTCAACCTTAATTCATTCTCTAGAGACAAAATTATCCAAGAATGTGACAGACTGAAGCCAAAATTCACATTTTGAAAACTTCGCATACAACTGGTGCTGATACAGAGTCTGCAGAACTGCCCAGAGATGATCGGCATGCTCCTCTCGACTTCATGAATATACCAGAATATCATCAATGAACACTATCACAAAAGAGTTGAGGAACGGCTTGAAAACTCGATTCATAAGGTCCATGAAAGCTGCCGGGTCATTTGTTAGCCCAAAAGATATTGCCAGAAATTCAAAGTGCCCATACCGGGGTCTGAAAGCTGTTTTAGGAATATCCTGCTCCCTGATATTCAATTGGTGATACCCGGATCTTAAGTCCACTTTTGTCATCACATATCCTTGGGTTCTAGGTGAAAATTTTACGGGGCCTTACAACAAACTCATAAGCGGGCCAAGGATTCGAGCTCAAACTTAAAACGATCAGAAGAACTCTAATTCTTCAAATCATTCAAGTCAAGCCGTAAATTCAAAGCTATCGTGAGTGCCAAATCCTCTGCCTCGTAGTATCATCATAATACGATACTGGGACAAATCCTACGAGCATCACTTCCTCAATGTCTTCACTTTAGAACTACATGAGTCCTGATCTTAATTAAGCGCGAGGTATGTAAGAAATTCAAATCCAGAATCCGGCCCCCAACTCTACAAAATTCCCTTAAAATCCTACTAATCCTACAACTCATAATCTTTCTTCCTTTCCTGTAATATATGCCTAACGTCGGGACAAAATTGGCCTTGGTTCAATTTGTTTGCATGAAAACTCTTTCATCATTTCCGGTCAAGGAGGGACAGTTGTTGACGACTAATTTTGACCCTCCCTTTTAAATTAATTTATTTATACTTAATAATTTACAATAAATATTTTGAATATACTTTTCAATCAGTAACATCTATTTAAAAAAATAATAATTTGGTACTAGTAATTTCGAAATTGATCATTAATAATTGTAATCATCCATATATCACACCTACTATTTCACGATTAGTATGATAACCTTATATATATTGCATATATCTTACAATTAGTTTAATTAGTTATTTTTTCAATTTTTAGTTAATTGGTCTATCCCTTTAATAATTCAAAACTAATATTATAGCTTTAAAAATATAGTATTTTATAATTAATTATTTTATTATAATTAGTAGAGTGTATGATAATTATAATTTTATTACATTTTTTAAAAAATAATTAAGTTTAGGTAATTTAATTTCAAAATGGATTAAAATGGCTAAAAGCAATAATTGCAATTCTCTATTAAATACAAAATGGCCATCTCTTAAATTCATTTTGGCCCAAACGACAAGCCCAGTCCAAACAATCCATCCCTCCCCACTTTGGCAATCCATGCAACTTCTATTAGACCAATCAGACCTCGCCACATCACCCATCCCAATCACTCACAAAAGAAGCACAAATCATGTGGGCCGTCCATTCCATTAATCAATGGCCCACAATTTTAACTCCACTTTCCTTTAATTTTAATACACCTCCAAGATCTAATCCTCACCGTCCAAATCCATCAATCCGACGACCTTCATTTTATCCTATTTCAATCTTTTAACACCCAAAGTATCAGGGCCATTGATCAAAAGATCCAACAACCCATATCAGTTCTCTCCACCTTAATTCAGAGACGGCCAACCCCAATACCTAAAACCATAATCATTCCTTCATTTGACTCTACCGGCCCCCTTTCCCCTTTCTCTTTCATTTTCTCTCAAAACCCAGACCAAATTAGTCTCAAAACCTTGAACCAAATCGTGCAAGGTCGTAAATCATGGCTCAGTATCATCTCTTGTGTCTTCTAACCCCGTGTATTTCACCAGACCTTCTAGTTTCATCATACACATTTCAAAATGTTGAGTTAGCTGAACTTGAACACAAAAATGAAATTTCAAGTCCTCAGAATTCCTTATGCTGCGACCAAATTAGAGCATGCGTGAGCTCCTCATGATGATTATTCAAAACTAGAGGTCAAATGCAATGACCTCTGGACCTCTGGTCTTATCTGGTGGATCTTCACTTGTAATGGTTGTCGTGCACTCAGGTAAGAGTCTCACTCGTTTCTGTCTCAGATTCACTCATATTCACACTGATTCACTCTAATTTCACTCTGATTTTACACTATTCGCTATCATCATCTATCCTTTGTCACCTTCCACTATTGATTTTGAATCTGAAACCCTAAGGCTTCACAGCCACTATAAATTGAGGCTTTTAATGCTTTCACCTAACACACAACAAGATACACCTACTAGCTATACCTAACATCTAAAAAAGTTTAAACGCAATACAGTGTTTAGGAAGATTTCGACTAAGTTGAGTTCTTGGTCAATTTTCTTCTCTTCTTTTCCTCTCTGATTATGAGTGTATTACTAATTAAGAGATTAATCTCTTGCTTTTCTAAAGACTAATTTGAATACTCGTTTGGTTTACTGCCCCAAACAAGGCTAGTAAAACATCAACCTTACTCTTCTTTTTGCTAGTTTAAATCCCTAAATATGAAATGCTTTACTATCTCTGTCGATTGATCTTACTGATAATGTGTTCATGCCTTAGCTGTTTTATGTGTTTGTTAATGACTGATGAGTAGATTCTGCAACCCCGAACTTCTTTCGAAAAAGTATTTGAATGCTAATATGCATATGTTGATTCATGTCTATTGTTAACTTTGAAATGACTTCTCGACCTTTCTTAATATTAATTCCAAACCTTTCTCTCTTATATTCTGTTAACACTGTCGTGATCGTTTTACTAATCTGTCTTGAACGTCATTTTACCATTCTACATTAGTTCATTCAATCGAATAGAGCATGATTCTGTTAGGTGTTAAAAAATATATTGTTATTATGATGTTAATGCATTAGCTTTTGACATTTAAATCTATTCTTATCTCTTTGGTGTATCTCTATGATTCTGTCGATTACTTGATTAAACTCATGACTATTTATGTAGGTATAACTTTAATTAGTTGGATCTTCATGCTACATCGTGTATGATTCTGAGATTGCTTTATGTTGAATCTAAGTTATGAAAAGGTGATGAAATGTACTTAAGTTGTAGTAACATATTTGTTCATTTAGAACATTGCTGCTAAGTTTCCTTTGTACCTGAAGCCTAATCCCAGACATACTTAGCATGTTTCCCTTAATGTAATAATATCTTTATACTTCTCTTGGACCTCACATGATGACACTATTAGTAGCACTTCTATGCTATGATCTCTGCTAAGTCCCCTTTCTGTGTATTTGTGATCCTCTGTTCAGCTATGTTATACATCAGCTCTGTTTGCCCCTCATGACTATAAACATGCCAACATTGCTTTGAAACCTCACTAAGCTCTCTTAAGTATACTAGACTTAACTTGTGAACTACAAATAAACCCCTATTGTTATTACTGCTCGAATATAATAACTTGTTGTATTCTAGAGAGGATTAGTTTAAGGTTAAAAACTCTTAGAAGAAGTGGATATGTCATTAACTCTTAAAGTTAAGCAGGATTGGTGATTTGAGACCCTGTTAAGCACTCTTAGGAACTCTAATTAGATTTGTGAAAATGTGACTTTTTAATGTCCTTATAAGTTCTAATTATAGTTATTGCTAATTTGTGATCCTATTAGACTCCCTGAAAGTGTTGTTCTATGATAAAATCTGTGATCTTGTCAATGCTTCAGAAATCCTGGTTTTGGTGTGATAATCTGTGTTAGTACCAGTGGGAGTTCAGATTATGGTTACTGCTTTATACTTCTGTCAATACTCCTTGAATGTCCTATTTAAAATTGCTAGCCTGTGTCTCATGATTAAGGTTATTGATCAGTATTTATCATTGAAGCTGTTTGAACCATACCCTTATTAACATTCTTTGGAAAGCATCAACTATAGTAGTGAACCCGTAATGTGGTTAACACTCTCAGGGATTTTAGCTGTAATTGTTAACCTACTCTTTCCTAATTTCCTCAAATGTTTAGTTGCAACTGCTAGTCTACACCTCTGTTAACATTTTCAGAAGTCTCAATCAATATTGTTAAACTGTGTATACTTGAGGGGCAAGGCTTAATCAACCAGTGATTAGTGTAATTGAGTGCTATTAAGACAAAAACACATGTGTTTATGAGTTATTACATACTGGAATTATGTTCTCTCTACCCTTAAGATGCCTGACCTCAGATGTTTGATTTCTTAATAGCAGCATGATAAAGTATGGTTGAAGCTTATTTTCTTTGGAACTGTTTAATGTGTTAGTCATCCATTTAGTTTTGGAAATAGCTATAACAGTGTAGATAAACTGTCTTGCAGTCTTATGGTATTCTATTTTTGGACCTCATGAGAAAGGTATACACTTATGTGGTATAGTATTGCTATGGTGATTGGTTTACATTGAAAGTGCCTCATTGGCACTTAAACCTGTGGGGAAGAAGGGGGGAATAAGTCATTAATGGTTTGGGGTATTTGCGAGTAGAGTTTAACTCTTGATTGGGTTACTCTCCCTAGCCCAAGCATTGCCTGGGGCACTTGAGACACTTAGGAACTTTGATGTGTCAGGGGATTCAAAGGGGGCTTTGACCTTGAGTGGAACTCTACCCTTAGCATCTAATCCATTGACATTCATTGCTCCTTTTGGGTTTAGTGTTTAATGACAACGAAAGGTTTTCAATAAAAATCACTTTACCATATGTAACCCCCACATTAGTATAACCTTTCATGACATTTAGTTACTGTCAGTTGTTATATTTAGTTCAAGTCACTTATTTAAATATTTCATGTATGATTGTATGTATAGAATAGTATTTTTAATGACTTTCTCTCTTTATTTTTTGAACATGTGCAACCATTGGGCCTGCTGAGTTCTCAAGGTACTCAGATGCAAGCCTTTTATCAATGCATCTGAAAGCCTGGAGTTTACTGTTGTTCGTCTTTACTGATTACTGGGCCTACCTCTTTCAAGCCCAAACCAGAGTCACTCCTCACCCCTTTACTACTTCATTATATTTCGTTATTTATACATGTATATGACACTACTCTCATCATATTTGATTTAATATTTTACTTTATCTTTTGAATTACATAGACAACTTAGGCAAGCCTTAAATGAAATATTAGGTAGTAACCAATTCTCCATTCGTTAATTATGTACTGTTAACTAATCTGCTATGTTTTGCTAACCCTTTCATGGAGATTTTTAAGCTGAAAATAACTTAGCAAAGATGACGGTCCCTTTTTTCAAAACTAGAAACGAATCACAAGACTAGCCTTCTAAAAGAAATCGACTATTTCAAAGTTGTCGCCCAGCAAAAACTTTCAAAACTATCCTCTTAAGTCTAAGATTTAAGTGATTTCAAAAGCCAAGGTATATTTTAGACTCACTTGCTTATAATATCTTTATCTTATTCGAATTATATGAACATCCATTATTTAAAAATAAAGTGTTTCATAACTAAGCCCTTTCTACATGCTTCATACAAACCACTCATGTACATATTTTTAAAACTCTTTTTAACTACACCAATACTAGTTTTCAAGACTCTTTCTAAACCCATACCTCTTTTAAATCTAGGATCCCTTTAGGTAACATCATTCTCTCACTTAGATAAACAGTAATCCATGCCTCTCTAATACTAATTAAGCAGAATGCAAGCAACTAACCCTTTAAACATAGTCTAAGTTCTATGGAGCTACCTCAGGTAGATTTTAAGGGATGCCTAACATCTTCCCCTTAGAAGAACAAGAACCCTTAACCAAAATCTCACCAATTAACGTACTAATAAAGAATATGACTTTAGTAATTATATAGGTTTCCTAGTATACCTTTAGATATTAGGTGGCAACTCTCTTTATATCAACAACAGAGAAATCACAAGTTGAATCTTGTTTTGACTCATGCAAAATAGGGTACAACACCTTGACTGTCATATCTGAAAAGCATGCATATTTTCCCTCTTATTGGGCTAAAGTTGAGCATGTTATTATTCGAGGTATTTTTTCCCTATATGCTATTATTTTGTTGATATTACTGTTGTTCGCTATGGAAAGTGAGCACCGGACCTTGCCAAGCTCATCACTGCTTTCAACCCGAGATTAGACTTGTTACTTACTGATAACGACAATTGCCAGTGAGTTGTACCCAATTTAGCTTGGAGATTTTGAGGTAGCACTGTTGTTCCATTCGCAGGCCTTGAAGTCCTCTCTTTCATCTTATCTTCTTATTATTCAGTCTTCCAGATAGTATTGTACTTTGTTCAGACCTTATATTTGGCATTTTGTTGAGCTCACGTACTCGGTGACACTAGGTCTTTTGATGATTTAATTGTATTGATATTATAACTTTAGTTATTTATGCTATTGCACTTTTGAGACTATTTCTTATCATTATTGAAGTTTATTTCTGCATATTGTTATTGGGTTGCGTACCAAGCGGTATTAGACGCCATCGCAGCTCCCATAGAAATTTGGGTCGTGACTATATCAGCTAAATATGTTCAACGCATGTAGCAATGCCCTAGAACAACATAAATAATAATATGTACAACTTAGCATTCACATGAAACGCCCCCTAACAAGTCCTATGCATGTATAGAATGCAGCAAAACAACATATATAAAACTATGCACAATTTAGCCTTTATATGAAATAGAACGAGTCATTGAAGGTCTATGCATGATAAATACTCAAAGTTTACATGATTTGACACTCCTAAGTGTCCAATAAATTAGATACTCGACATTTTCTCACACACCTATGCGTACACCACCAATAGAAAAACATGATTGGGCGACTCTACATGGGAAAATCTATATCCACATGTTACTACATAGACAATTCAAAATGCATAGCATAAAGTAGCATGGACAACTCAACGTACATCTCATAACCTATAAGGAGAACTCAATGTTCATATCATAACCCGCACGGACAACTAAATATGTCGTAACCACATCTATGTGTGAAACTTATAGGCATATGTCCAATGCATGACTAACAGGTTAAACTTATAATCTGACATACATATCAATTAGAATATTAAACTAGTATGTGATGGATGCCTATAATATTATACTAACATAAGAGAAATGCTTAGATAGTCATGAAACTATTATCCATGACATACATTATCCTATCGTGGTAAACTAGCATGTGAGAGATACTTATAATATGATACTATCACGGGAAGATGCACAAAAAGTCATCACTCCAATGTATTCAAGAGACTAGTCAATGATGTCAAAATAAGCTATTGGACTCAGTTCTATAATTTAAAGCTTGGTCAAAGTTAAAATCAATCTCATGTCCATATGGTCAAATTTCAGAATAGAAGTCAAAACATTGACCCACAATCTCAAGAGTCCGAATCTATGATTAGATTTTCATTGAAGTTCATTTAGATACTCAAATCTCATTTTAAGTGATTCTAGACCTAGGTCTCAAAAGTTCTCAATTCTCACCTTGAATCCATATTCAAATAATAGATCATAGGTTATATTCATGAAATAAACTCAAATTCAACTTAGAATCACTTACCCCAAGTTTATAAATAAACATCTAGGTGAAAACCGTTAAACAATGACATCCCAAGCCTCTAAAATAGTGAAGAATAAAATAATATTATAGAATCTGGTATTTATACTAAAATCTAGAATATTAGTTCTAGCCGCACTTTCACATTGTTGGCCGCATATCCCGTCACCCTTGAAAAGTGCACCTCTCGTTGTCTCAAACTTGGAAACGTGTCATTGTCATTGCCTCAACAGTCCAAAAGTTCCCCTGTCATTGCCTCAACACACCAGAAGTGCCCACTCCATTCCCTCAGCTATCCAGAAGTGCTTCTGCCATCATCTCAACACTCTAGGAGTGTGTTCACCATTGCAATAAATTTTAGTAAAGTGCTAAAATGCCTGAACTTATCACGACTGCAATAAATTTTAGAAAAGTGCTAAAATGTCTATACTTATCCAAAACTTATCTTAGCCCCTTGTGTCCCAACCAAAATCAGACCAACAAGTCCAAATACTATATGGACCTATCAAAGTCTGGAAACAAAAAAAAAACACAAATGCTAAAAATGAGGGGTATCCAACTTCAAACCAACCAATGGGAGATCTATATGTCCTACCATGTAGAGATTTGAATGGTTCCATGTGAATGCTGGTGTAATAACTATTGATGTAGGAAAATTCTATCAGTGGCAAATGATCATCCCAGCTACCCTTGAAGTCAAGAATACAAGCACACAACATATCCTCAAGTGTTTGAATAGTCTGCTCTGTTTGGACGTCGGTCTTTGGATGGAAAGTTGTACTAAGATTCACCTGAGCCCCAAACCTTGCTCTACTAAAATCCTTTAAATTTCCAAGTAGCATGCAATAATGTCAAATACATCCGAGCCTCTCGGGGTCTAAATCACGCATATCGGCATGTCCTAAACCATCATATAAACATGCAAAAAGTCTCAAATCAATTAATGAGGTTCTAAAATTCAAAACAGAGTGTGAGTCATTACATTTCTTTTGGAATTTGGCATAAATGTACTACTTTAAAAATAAATTGGGTACCCACATAGTTAAGAATTTCCTTTGGCACCTTGTAATGACCCGACAGGTCATTTTATACTTTAATACTTTATCTGGCAGTTTGAAACCTTAATTAGATTCATGTTATGTATTATGACTCATGTATATGGTTTGTTTTGATTTCTGAGAGGTTCGAAGTTGATTTGGGAGAGAAAATTTCAATTCAGAAGCCTTAAGTTGGAAGAATTGACCAAGGTTTGGATTTTAAGTAAACGACCTTAGAATTAGATTTATTGGTTTTAATTTCTTCGTATGGTGATTTTGGACTTGGGCGTGTGTTTGGATTTGAATTTGGATGTTCCTATAAGGTTTTGGCTCTACTTGTTAGAAATTGGCAATTTGAATAATTAGAGAGTTCGCAAGTTTGAGTAGGAGTTGACTTTGAGGCTATCAGGGTCGGATTGTTATTTTGGGAATTGGAATAGGTTAATTTTATTATTTGGGACTTCTGTGCAATGTTTGGGTTCGCTGCGGATTGGTTAGACTTGAATCAGATGCTTGGTTTGAAGTTGGAAGTTGATGACCTTAAGAGAAAGATCTTGACCCTCGAATCCTGGTTTTGATGTTATTTGTGGAGTTTTGAGCCTTTTGATAAGTTTGGCTAATATATTTGGACTTGTTGGTATGATTGGATAGGGACAAGGGAGGCTCGGGTGTGATCCAGGGTGGTTTCGGATCATTTTGGTGAAGTTTAGAACTGCTGAAGTTGTTGGTGTCAATGGTTCATCGCGATCACGGAGTGGCCTCGCGAACACAAAATCTTATTAAGGCAAAAGGGTTTTGTTCATTGCGTTCGTGACCTTGCTATCGCATTCGCGATATGTATTGGTCAGGAGTGCCGCACTCGCAGGACTAAGTACGCGTTTGTGAAGCGATGGAGCTTTGCTGGGGTTTATTACTCCACGTTCGTAGTTGTGGTTGCATATTTGCATAGAGTATGTAACAGGTGCATCGCGTTCGCGCTTAAAACTACGTGTTCACAAAATGCAGCTGGGGACTGGAGGTTGTTGGCTGTTGCGACCAAACACACTCACGCAAGTATACGCGGTCGTCAAGTAATAAAGAGACTAAAAGTCGGATGTCGAACCCACGAGGACTTATGATTAACTATTAACTAAATTAGACTATCATAATTATCTAAACAAGAATTAAACCTAAAAATATTTGATTCTAAACTAATTAAATAAAATATATAAATAATGAACTTTGAACAAAGAAAGAGCAGATTTTTATGATATCAATGTAATGAAAACGATCTAGGGTTATGGGCTATCTAACAATCCTATTGTATTCTTAAATTGAATTGGCCGACTAATTTATCTAGCTTATTGGTTGACAGGGTTAATATTTCTCATAAAAATCTGTCGAGTTCTTACTCGCCTATTCAAGCTAACCTAACGCCTATATGTCTATGGAGTTAGAATCAACAAGAACACATTTATAATTCCTGTAAATCAACCAAGCAAGGCAATTAGGTATATGTCTATCCTAACCACGAATCTGTTTTCCGATGCCCGAGTTTAAGAACTTGCCCTACTCAATCCTGTATGCAATATAGAATTCCCACTTTCGAGTTCAATTCTAGATTCGTAGATAATATTCAATTGGTGATCAAGCAATCAAATAAATAAGCGCAAGATTGAATAAATAAACTAATATGATAAATCAAGAAGTCAAAATCAATATCCGAATAACAATAGTCATGAAAGAACCACAACCCTAGAACGTGAAGTTTAGCTCCATATAGACATGGTAGCCAAATAACAAATCATACAAAGAAACATAAAAATTACTAAGTTTGGTAGGAGAAAGATGAAACTTGATGAATTCCGGCCTCCACAGCTTTGTCGTGGCTTTTTCCCTCTTCCCAATATGTTAGATGACCTAAAAGAGGCATTTTTAAGCTTATATATTGCGTCCAAAAGTCGTGGGCTAGAGTTCTCCTAACCCTAGTCCAAATCGGCTTCAGAGGTTGATGCTAAGGTGGATGCGACGCATCCACCTCGTCCTCCATTTCTTAACTTTGCATGTGAGGGTGGACGCGACGCATCCACCTTCTCTTCTACTTCCCAGTTTTGCATGCGAGGGTGGACGCGACGCATCCACCCTTCTCTTCTACTTCCCAGTCTCGGATGCTATGGCGGACGCTATGGGCCGACTTCACTGCTAAGAGTGCACGAAATCTGATCTTTTTCTAGATTGGATGCGACGCATCCAATCTCTCTTCCTCTACCTAGAGCACCTTTTATTCATATTTTTGCACTCCAAACACCCTAATTCACCACACACAACTCAATTAGTCATAAAACCAATAATTAAACCATGTTGGGCATTTTAAAGATCAAATAACATCAAGAAGCGGTTAAAACATGGGTAAAGTAACATCAACACATATCGAAATATGCCAAACATCACTACCCCACACTTAAACCTTTGTTCGTCCTCGAACAAACCATCCTATAGTAGACGAAACAAAATTAAGCTCTTATCATTCAAAGCACACTGCACCTATGACCGTGGTTATTTGCAACAATTAGGCTCTAGGCTATGCATCACATACCCTTCCCTTTACTTATGCCATTCTTTAAAAATATTCGAACAAAGACAACATGCTCACAACAATCCTAACCTCAAAAACCGACTCAATGTCACTATGCACTCATGGCTTGAACACCCAACATCATAGAGAAGTCTAATAACGTTACCTATCCCTCGTGAAACCATGTGCCCTCACAACAAGAACAAGAGAGCGAGTTCAATCCACACATTCGAAATCTCATGATCAAATATTTTAATGACTCACATATATCAAAGAAAATCGCTCACTCTCACAGAGAAGTCACATGCATGCAATTGGTACCATATGCTTGCCCTTAATGTAAATCTCTACTAATGTAAGCTCGCTCGATCTAAAATCAATTAGGACTTTTTCATGGTTGTAATGTGGGCTAAGGGAAAGGTAGGATATATTTTAGGAATAGTGACTCAACCTCCTAAGCAACTTTAACACATCATCAAATAACTTAAGCGCAAATTCTTCAACACCACTTCAATTTCACAAATAATATCACCCCAACACTATTTCCTCTTTCTTTAAGCACTACTTTAATTCATACCCACTAGCAAGAACAAGACAACAATTTATTCATCTATATTTTTCTTTCTTTTTTTCCAGATTTTTCTCTTCTTTTTTTTTCTTTTAATTTCCGCTAGTGGTGTATTATTTTACAAAATAAGTGCACCCTTCTTTCTTTCATTGGTTCCACTCAAAAGTCACCCCACACTTAGTCCCTTCTTACTTCTTTTAGCGCTCATCTAACAATTAAAGTGCTTTAAGAGGTAAAAGGATCAAAACAATGTCAATTAAGAATAAAAAGGGTATAGGCTTGTAATGTGGGTACCAAATAAAAGGTCTACAGGCTCAAAAGGGTTAACTAGGGATAGATTTTATTTGTGATAAGCAATAAGCTCAAAAAGATCAAAGAAATCCTAAAATCATTTTTCAAACCGAGCATCACCTAAAATTTCGCTTCAACTCACATACCGGGCAAGTTCTAGACACAAGTACAATACATGGACAACACAAAAAACCTCACCACACATGGCACATGACTCACTAAGGACGATCACATTCCGACTCTCAAGCAATGCAAGTATTCACGGAGCCACGAGATATTAAGTATTAAACACAAGGTGAACATAAGTCATGTAAACGAGACATAGGCGCCACAAAACATGCTATCCAATTTAACAAGGCATCATCAATAAATTCAAATCATACAGAAGATACTACACATGCGAAAGTATAAATATGTTACTAATCAAACAAGTCAAGGGCGCCTAGGTTCATCATTCTTGCTCCTTTTATTCCCTAAATTCCTAATCTACTCGGAAAGAAAAAAACTACCCGGTTCAAACTACATCCCATGGAAAAGAACCGAGGCACAAAGAAAAATCACAGGGGATTATTACTACCTAAGGAAAGCTAAAAGACATATTTTTGAATTTTTGTTTAGACTTTAATCCCTCAAGAAAACTGTCTAGGAGATCAATCGTCGGGAAAAGTCCAATTTTTCTACTTTTTCGTTTTTTTTTAATTTTTTTTCTTTTTTTTTTCACAAAAGCTACTACACTTAAGAATGAGTACTACAACTAAGCTAAAATAGCACAGAAACTCATCCAAACGATCTCCTCACCCCACACTTAAAATTTTGCAATGTCCTCAATGCACATTATAAATAATAAGAGGGTAAACGAGACTCCCTGGTAGGCCAAAGGCCGAAGCAATAGCGGCTCACGAGGTACTCAGACTTCCCCCAGGCATCGTCCTTTGTGTGGGCACCCCACACTTAGTCCTCACCATCTAGCTCGCTTTTGCACTCTTCTAATGGCTTTGCTTCCTATGCTCATAATCCTACAAAACAAAAATAAATACTACAAAATAATAAAAATAAAATAAAATAAAATATAAACAAAAATAAAAGAAAGCAGTAAAGCTGGGTTGCCTCCCAACAAGCGCCTGATTTAACGTAGCGGCACGACGTGAACCACTTTTTGCCTCCACCTCGAACTTATGAATTGAGCCCCTAACATGGCATCCAGTTTGCGGCTATGCTCCAGTGGTGGGGCTACAAAGATAACCAGGCCAAGTAATAAATTTTTCACTCTACACTTCTCGGCCTTTAGATGAGGAATGTATTTTTTGCTTTTTGGCATGACAAATTCAAAAATATAGGCATCATGTTCCTCTTCCATTGACTCCTCCAAAGGCTTAGATGACTCGATTTCCATGTCATCATCCAAATACAATGTCGAAAAATGTTTAGAATGAGGACCAACACGCCCCAACTTTAGAATTGTATTACTATTTATATCCTCATATGTGCACACATTAGAGTCTTCAAATATAACATTATCTGCTACCTCGCATGGCTCTAGTGTACTTTTCTCAACATGGGCATCATCAACAGAAATATGCTCGAATGATTGGCTCTCCACTTTTAGCTCCTCAATTTGGCGTATAAGCTTCTTTTCATCTTCTGACAACTCATTACTATTTTGTTGGGCGATAGACGCAACAACCTTTGCATTTAATTTATCTTGCAAGTCGTGAATAGTAGTGACAAATTTATAGATCCCTTGTCCCAGTTTAGATCTTCCCTCTATAAAGTGTCTCATCCCATCAGTAAGTTCCTCATGTTGAGCTTCATATATTTCTAACTTTTCAGCCTGTTCTGCCAGCCAAGTTTGGCTCAAAATCTCCTCTTTTTCAAAAATTTTCTCTTGCTGGTACTCGCTCTCTTCATTCAATTCTTCCATATTGGCCTTCATTCTTGTGATTGCTGCCCTCATTCTTTTCATATCTTTTTTGAGTTCATCCTGTTGCTCTGCTACTTGCCTCAGAATATCCCTAATATATGCATCAGGCTCCATATCCTGCACTTCATTGCCCCTATCAAACTCAGAAATATCATTAGAAAGATCATAATAAGGGCTCAGAGAAGGATGAACAAAATTAGGACAACCATCCCAATGGCCATCTTGACCACCACACATATTACAAATATTCCACTCAAAGGATTGAGATTGTGCGCACAACTCGCTCCTGGGAACATTCTGACAATTTTTCCACCAGTGGGGTCCTCCACAATATGGACAAGGATCATCAAAATAAGAATAACCATCATTCGAACAATTTTTATTCCAAGATGCCATGCTAAAATAAATAAAAAATACTAACTAAAATAAAATAATAAAAAAACATGAATAGATAAAAAAATGTCTAATCTAGAAAAATAGCAAATTTCTAAGTTCCCGGCAACGGCGCCAAAAACTTGTTGCGACCAAACACACTCACGCAAGTATACGCGGTCGTCAAGTAATAAAGAGACTAAAAGTCAGATGTCGAACCCACGAGGACTTATGATTAACTATTAACTAAATTAGACTATCATAATTATCTAAACAAGAATTAAACCTAAAAATATTTGATTCTAAACTAATTAAATAAAAAATATAAATAATGAACTTTGAACGAAGAAAGAGCAGATTTTTATGATATCAATGTAATGAAAACGATCTAGGGTTATGGTCTATCTAACAATCCTATTGTATTCTTAAATTGAATTGGCCGACTAATTTATCTAGCTTATTGGTTGACAGGGTTAATATTGCTCATAAAAATCTGTCGAGTTCTTACTCGCCTATTCAAGCTAACCTAACGCCTATATGTCTATGGAGTTAGAATCAACAAGAACGCATTTATAATTCCTGTAAATCAACCAAGCAAGGCAATTAGGTATATGTCTATCCTAACCACGAATCTGTTTCCCGATGCCCGAGTTCAAGAACTTGCCCTACTCAATCCTGTATGCAATATAGAATTCCCACTTTCGAGTTCAATTCTAGATTCGTAGATAATATTCAATTGGTGATCAAGCAATCAAATAAATAAGCGCAAGATTGAATAAATAAACTAATATGATAAATCAAGAAGTCAAAATCAATATCCGAATAACAATAGTCATGAAAGAACCACAACCCTAGAACGTGAAGTTTAGCTCCATATAGACATGGTAGCCAAATAACAAATCATACAAAGAAACATAAAAATTACTAAGTTTGATAGGAGAAAGATGAAACTTGATGAATTCCGGCCTCCACAGCTTTGTCGTGGCTTTTTCCCTCTTCCCAATATGTTAGATGACCTAAAAGAGGCATTTTTAAGCTTATATATTGCGTCCAAAAGTCGTGGGCTAGAGTTCTCCTAACCCTAGTCCAAATCGGCTTCAGGGGTTGATGCTAAGGTGGATGCGACGCATCCACCTCGTCCTCCATTTCTTAACTTTGCATGTGAGGGTGGACGCGACGCATCCACCTTCTCTTCTACTTCCCAGTTTTGCATGCGAGGGTGGACGCGACGCATCCACCGTTCTCTTCTACTTCCCAGTCTCGGATGCTATGGCGGACGCTATGGGCCGACTTCACTGCTAAGGGTGCACGAAATCTGATCTTTTTCTAGATTGGATGCGACGCATCCAATCTCTCTTCCTCTACCTAGAGCACCTTTTCTTCATATTTTTGCACTCCAAACACCCTAATTCACCACACACAACTCAATTAGTCATAAAACCAATAATTAAACCATGTTGGGCATTTTAAAGATCAAATAGCATCAAAAAGCGGTTAAAATATGGGTAAAGTAACATCAACACATATCGAAATATGCCAAACATCATTGGCCTATGCAATCGCGGGTTCGCAAAGAGTATTAACTGGCAGTCTATTTAAGTTGTTAATTTCAGGACTTTGCCTATTATTTCATATTTTTAGCCCTAGACTTCGAGATGAAGAGAATTTCAAGAGTAATTTTACTACTAAATTAGAGGTAAGTAATTTTCACTTGGATTTGGTTTTATATCTTGATTACCCATGGATTTCTATTCCTAAAACCTGGAATTTTGAAAGAAAATTAGGTAGTTTTGTCTACACTTTAAGAGAGTGTATTTTGAAAACTTAAGTACTGATTTGGACACAATTTTGGAAACTAATTACATATTTGGACTTGGCAGGTTATGGGTCATCGAATTTTGGTATTGGTTTCGGATTTCGGAAATGTGGGACTGAATAAACTTTCATTGACATTTTGCAATTTCTTTAAAGATAGAAACTTTATGGATTGGGATCACTTTCTATGGCAATGTTGACTTCCTTAGATGATCTTTGGCTTGTATTTGCACAATTAGAGGGCTATCGAGATTTAGATGTGATTTGAGTTTGAAGTCTAGTCTGGATGAGGTAAGTATCTTGCATGTACTTGGTTTGAGGGTAATTTCCCTGTTGGCTGTGATATTTGTTATGTATTGTGGTGACGTATATGCGGGTGATGAGCGTATATGCGTGCACCGTGGTTATTCATGATCGGGTAGTTCTTAGGCCAATAAAAGCCTTATTTTACCATCATGCTTATTTGACATCGTGGTTTCTCTTCTTGTATGACTACATGGACTATTATTCATGCTATAAATCATATCTAGGATATTTGTTTGTTTGTTGAGGCATGATTAGGCTACTTTTGCTATGTTGCGCTTTTTATCTTAGCCGTAGCCATACTTTTCAGTCATAGTATTATATCTGTGTGCTATATCACCATCTTTCTGTACATCTTACATGCTATCTCAAATGTTGTTAGTGTCCTTACTTGTGTGAGATGGTTTTGAGTGTATTTATTGCACGTTTTCATAATCCGTGCGGTATAATGATTATGATAATGTGAGATATTGACACATTGAGATCTGAGCACATTAATGATTGAGTTGGGGCCATAGAGCCGTATTTATCATGATATTGAGTTGACGCGTATGTACGGCCCCTGTTGGGATTAGTGGTATTAATATTGAGGTGATGCGTGCACCAAGCCATTTGGGTTGTGTTATGGTGATCGTTAATTTTTTTCCAATCAGCACCTGGGCTAGGATCCGCCCCTCCGGAGTCATATGATAACCCATAGTCTTTGGGCCCTGTGAGTGCAGGCACCCGTTAAGTGCTGAGTGAGGGACATGTGTCAAGCACTCGTACTGTGCTGAGAGTCTGTATGTGTGTGTGAAGATCCATGGGCATCTTGCCAGGCACCGTGAGATTGTTGAGACTATGATTGAGGGGCATTGTATGCCAGACACTTCTAATGTGATGAGATTACGCATACTGGATATTCAATATGTGATTCCTTGTTGATTTGACATGTATATCTGACATACATGCATAGAGTTGTATTATTCCTTGTGTTAATTGGTATTCAATGTCTCTACTTGTTGTTTAGAGCTTGATATGACGGTTGTATCTTGTTAATACTTGTCTAAGTGAATTATGTGGAAGTTGATACCTTGACCGCTATATCTTAAAAGCATGTCTAGTTTTTGTCCTGTTTTATTAAGGTGAGCCTGTTATTATTTAAGCTACTTTTCTTTATATGTTATTCTGTTGTTATTGTTATTGTTGGTTGTGGAAAGTGAGCATCGGACCTTGCCCAACTCGTCACTGCTTTCAGTCCAAGGTTAGGCTTGCTACTTATTGAGTACATGGGGTCGGTTGTACTCATACTACACTCTGCACTTTGTGTTCAGATCTAGTTGTTGCTGATAGAGGTAGTTTCCATTGAGCTGTATCCGAATTTTCTTGGAGATCTCGAGGTAGCATTTCTGTGTCGTTCGCTGGCCTTGAAGTCTCCTCTATTATTTTATGTTCTTACCGCTTACTCTTCTAGACAGTATCACTTGTGTATATCATTTATATTTACATTTTAACTTCAGTTATTTTATTTATTCCGCTTTTAAGACTATTTCTTGTCATTATTGAAATTTATTTTTGCATATTTGTGGTTGGCTTGCCTAGCAAGCGGTGTTAGGTGTCGTCATGGCTCTGATGGGAGTTTGCATCATGACACGCCTATAACCCAAAAGGCTCCCAAGCAGATGCAAAGCTCTCTTCTTCTTCACCCAAACTGATGTAAATTTCTCTTCTTCATTTTTAGGTGTCTTTAATTGAACTCCAACATCAACACCCCTCCAATTTGGTGAAAATGTGAAGAAAACATGAAGAACAACCACTAAAGGCCCATTTGAAGATTCAATTCGAAAATTCGAATTTCTTAGTAGTTTTTTATAAGTATGTGAGGTTGGAATTCATTGGAAATACCTAGACGAGACTCTACACAATATTTGAGTAACAATGGAGCTGATTTGGGTTGATTTAGATTCAAAGTTAACAGCTAAAATCAAGTTGGGAAACGTCACTACAACACATGTATATCACATGTGTATATCATTGTATATAATGCATTAATGGAAATAGATATGCATAAATATAGAGTGGATACAATATATCTGTGTACAGGTAAAATCAGGGATAAAGTTAACCCCGATCTCCCGATAAAAAAATGAGGGACATCATGATTCGACGTCAGCTCGGGTAAGGCCGAGAGTGCCCACAGATTTGAGCCCGAACAGACAAATAATACGTCGGGAATCAAGCATGGCCAAACATGGGAAGAATCAAACTCAACCGAAACAAAGAATCGAGGTTAAAGGGAAGACGGTTAAAGAGGACGAACGAGGATGTGAAATATCCGCCATCAGACGGATATTACGGCGCGGATCACGTCCGATATTAACTGCGGATCGTTTTTTCTTGGGAAAAAAGGAAGGAAAAGAGTTTTACCTTATTTAGACTTGTACTAGGAAAGAAACTCCCTTACTATATAAAGTGGAGAACTTTTTCATTTTTGGGGACACTGTTGGCACGCATATCAAAGCAATAAAGTTTACTTTTGACTTTAAGACATTGTTCAAGTGTTCTTCAAGCTTTTCATTCATTCAGTTACAACCAAGCTCCATTCTGAGGGCTCGATTCGAACCGGTCTTTAGCATTGCGGCAGGCTTAATTACTTCGTCACACTTGGTTTGATCATTTTATTTTTCTATAATTCAATTACCTGTTGTTCTTTGATCATTCGTGTTAAATGAAAACCACATATCCTTTAAATCACGTACAAATTTAATTGTTACTCATTTTAAGGGTAAACAGTTTGGCGCCAAAGGATAATAGTGGTACTTTAACATGAATATTTATAACACACTCCATTTTATGCTTGCTCTTTGAAGTTTGATTTCAGGATTATTCAATATGTCAAATTCCCAATCTGCTCACTTGAGTGTTGACGTCGAGTCAGGCCATCATGGTGAAAATAATAACGTGGTGCCAAGCAACGGCGTTCCCCTTGTTGACCTTAATAGCATTCCACTCGCTGACCCAGCCGATGCCAATTCATAAGTTGCTATCAACATCAACCTACCGACTAATCCCGATAACAAAATTTACGGGGCACCCCGGCCATCGGCTCGTGAGGCACCTAAACAGGGGGGGTGATGGAGTTAACTTACATTTGATTTTAAATATGTTTCAAGCTCAGCATGTTGCAATAGACCAACTGTAGTGTCAAAATCACGCACACAATGCGGTCGAACCCGAATGGGATAGAGACGATACTCAGAGAGAGAAAATCGGATTGTCACATAACCTGACTGGTCCAGACCACGGGAAACTTCCGAGGTGATGAAAATGCTTGAATCACTAACAAAACGGGTGGAATCTAGCGGAAAGAAGATAGGGGAAAATGACTAGAAAGTGGAAACTTACAATTCGATGGTCGATCAGATTCTGGGAGCGCCTCCGATATTGAAAGGACCAGATTCCAAATAGTTCATTCAGAAACCTTTCCTCTGAGTGCGGCACCAAAGCCAATTCAGAAAAGCTTTTGAATGCCCGATATTACCAAATACAATGGAACCATAGATCCAAATGAGCATTTGACCTCCTACACGTGTGTGATAAAAGGCAACGGCCTCGAGGATGATGAGATCGAGTCGGTGTTGCTAACGAAATTCGGGGAAACCTTGTCCAAGGGAGAAATGATATGGTACCATAACTTACCTCTAAATTCTATTGATTCATTTACAATGCTTGCATATGCCTTTGTTAAAGCCCATGCTAGCGCTATCAAAGTCGAAACGGGGAAACCAAACCTATTCAAAGTCAAACAAAGGGAAAACGAGATGCTTAGGGAATTCGTGTCGAGGTTCCAGATGGAATAGATGGACGTACCCACAGTTACAGATGAATGGGCCGTTCACGCATTTACTCAAGGATTCAACCCTCGAAGTTTGATTACTTCTCAATAATTAAAGCAAAACTTGGTAGAGTACCATGCGGTCACCCGGGACGATGTCCACAATAGGTACCAGTCAAAGATCAGAGTCGAGGACAACCAACTAGGAGCTCACATGGGATCAGTTTATCCCAATAGAGCAAACGACAAGTCTAAAAAAATAGTGGATTAAGAGTCCAGTATAGTATAACTTCAACGTGGATCCAACGAGTATAGTATCATCCATCAGACGTATCAAGGAAACCAAGTGGCCGAGGCCACTCCAGTCCGATCCGGCCCAAAGGGACCATAATTTGGTATGCAAATATCATGGTACCCACGGGCATAAAACCGAGGATTGTCGGCAGTTAAGGGAAGAAGTGACTCGTTTGTTCAACAATGGGCAACTTCGGGAGTTCCTAAGTGAGCGGGCCAAAAACCATTTCACAAACAAGGACGCCAAAAAGCAAATTGAGCAGGAAGAACCTCAATATGTGATTAACATGATTATTTGAGGAGTAGACATTCCGCAAGGGCCAATAATAAAATGAACCAATGTCTCTATTATAAGAGAGAAACGAACTCGAGACTATGTTCTAGAGGGATCCATCTCATTTAGTGAAGAGGTCGAGGAGGGCATCATTCAACCCCACAATGATGCACTGGTAATATCTGTACTTATTAATGAATCCTGAGTTAAGCGTGTGTTAATTGATCCAGGTAACTCGGCCAACATCATCCGATGGAGAGTCGTGGAGCAACTGGGGTTGTTGGATCAAATCATACTAGGAGTTCAAGTATTGAACGGGTTCAATATAGCATGTGAGACAACGGAGGGTGAAATCACCATACCGGTCAACACAGTCGGAACCACTCAGCAAATAATGTTCTACGCGATCGAGGGGGATATGAGGTATAATTCCCTATTTAGGAGACCATGGGTTCATAGCATGAGGGCGATACCATCAACCTTGCACCAAGCGTTGAAATTTCCAACTCCGAGTGGGATCAAAATGGTATACGGGCCGCAAAGAAAATGTTCGTCATCGAAAAGGTGACCTCGGTGCCCGCGGTCATGACATCAAAAAAGAGGGGACTGATCGAAGAGAAAGGCATCAAATAGAAATCACAGATCCCGGACCCGACCGAGTTCAATTGAGGAACTGGAAAAATCATAATGTTCGAGCATCTACCGAATACAAAGGTATACCTGGGGACGGGGCTAACCCCCATGCTCAGAAAAAACTCATTGATTTCCTTAAAGCTAATGTCGATTATTTTTCCTCGTCCCACTTAGACATGACAGGAATGCCACCGGAGATAACAACTCACAAATTGAGCTTGCATCAAAAATTTCACCCGATCAAGCAGAACAGGAGACCACAGTCTGAAATCAAGCACGCGTTCATCAAAGACGAGGTATCTAAACTCTTAAAAATAGGTTCCATTCGAGAGGTCAAATACCCGGATTGGCTAGCTAACATCGTCGCCGTACCTTTTGTTGACGGCCAATTTTGACCCTCCCTTTTAAAATTAATTTGTTTATACTTAAATATTTACAATGAATGCCTTGAAAGTATTTTCTAGCTATAAATACCTATTTTAAAAAAAATAATTAGGTATTAGTTTTATAATTAATAACCTAGTATTAACATTATTATAAATACATTTACTATTTTAATATTATTAAATAACTTTTAAATACATCACATAGGTTTACAATTCAACGGGTTACTCCTAAATTCTTAATTAATTGAGTTACAATGTTAATAATGCAATTAATGTTGTAATTTCGTAGAAATAAAATATTTTATAAATAACTAATTACAATAATTAGTGGTATATTTGATATTTATAATTTTACTATATTTTATTGGAAATAATTAAGTTTATTTAGTTTATTTTCAAAAGGGATTTAAAGGTCTAAAGGCTATAATTGCAATTCTTTAATTATAAACAAGATGGCCATCATTTAAATTTATTTTGGCCCAAAGAAAAGCCCAATCCAGAAAATACCTAGTCCAAACAACCCATCTATCTTCCAACTTGGCAATCCATCACCTCGCCTCCGAACCAATGAGATCATGCCACATCATTTGCCTTCCTCACTCACAAAGAAAGCACAACGTATCTGGAATGTTGATCTATTTCATCAATGGTCCACCTTTAATCTCCCCTTTTTCTTTTATTTCTTTAACCTTTGAGGATTTAATCTCAGTCGGTTGATCAAGGAGATCCAACGGTCGCCTATTTTAGTATTTTAGTATTTTATAAAATCATTATCCCCCTAAAAATTAGGGTCGTTGATCAAATGTGTCACGCCCCAACCTAGAAAAGCACGATCGGCGTGCAACCGAGTGAACCCGGTCGAGCAAAAAATCCAAAAATACACACATTCTTATGATTCGAGTAAAACAAGAGATCAAAACACAACATAATTTGTTTGACTTTTCAACACCCATGTGCAACCCACGCTATGTCTACAGAGCCTTTAAAAGATACAAAAGAGTGTTATGATAGTGCCGGTAACAAGGCCCCGTCTATAGCTCAAAACGTGATAATGATATGAACAAAAGGTACCATACATGATCCCGGGATGAAGTGGGGCTCACCAAGTCTGTTGGGAAGAGGATGTGCCACTATCTTTGATCAACACTGCCTGCTATGGAACCACCTACATCTATTTAAAGATGCAGCGCCCACGGCAAAAGAGACGTTAATATGTAAAACTAAAAACCATCTCAATAGATTGAATAATAATACAAGGGGAAACAGTCAAGAATTAAATAAGAGCATCAAATAATACTAGAACATCAATTTAAGGATCACATAAGTTTTCAAGTCAATTTTCATGTTATTAGGTTGGGTAATCTTTTAGTGCCGATACACCATAATTCACAATACTACCGTATTCTTACACGGAGTCCGATCACGACCCAATTGGCTAGATCGTCTCATTTGAGACATCAACCATAACCACAATTTCAATTATCATTTCCAGCACAGTCACCACCATGTGTGCGGCATGGCGTCCGATCATAGCCTGATCGGCTAGGTCGTCTCACCCAAGACATTACCTTTTTCAGTCAATCACCTCACATCATACTTCTTTCATATCCTTTCGATTCATTGGCACTAGTGGCCACAATTATAAAGTTATTCTTGGCACTTGGCCGTATTTCATAATTCCAGTTCCCTTTTCCACATTCAAACATCATTATCATTACCAACAACAATAATGCCTACCATTTAAGGCATTAGTACACATATGAGCAATTTGGGAATCCTAAGCACATAGAGGCTTTTCATACAATTTGGCATAACAACCTTTATTCGATCTTGACATGAAGTCTTAACATTTCTAACACATATTCAACATTTTGAATACATCCTCAAATGGCAAGATGACATGATGAAGTATTTAGAATAAATATTGGACATACATCCTTCAGCACAAACACAATAGGAATAGCAAATTCTATAATGATCTATTTGGGACTTACACCAATTACATGAATACCGTGGGATTCGATTCTAAGAAGAAGGGGGTTTAGACAACATACCTCAATTGAGCTTCCTTAAACCTTTAAAACGTTCAAGAATTCTTAGCAATTTCAATCTATTTTAGAAATATAACAAGCTGAACCAAAATTAGGAAGATGATCATGATTCTAGCTCATTTGAGCATATTATCAAGCACTAGGTGTGCATTAATGTTTTTAAGGCCCATTTTGAAATATTCCATCATTCCTCAACCCATTATCTACCATTTTTAGCTCACCACCTCCCTACATTATTTTATAACACATACAGGCAAGATAACAACTCCCACACCCAAAAATTGTCTTGCTAATTACTCCCCTTTTAGTAGATTTTCGAAATTAAGAGCTAGGACATAGATTCTTACCTTTAAGATGAGGACTTTCTTGATAATCTTCAAGGATTAAGCAAGAAATGTTGGATGTTAGGTTGAAGATTACTCCCCCACTCTAAGCACTATTTCTCACTCTAAAAGTATCTGAAATATGATAAAAAATGGACCACGGCATATGTTTTAACGAGGTAGGGTCGGGTTTAAAAACCCCAAAAATAAAGCCCCTAGACAGGATCTGCGGTCGCATATGAGACCGCAGAATGGATATGCGGTCCGCATATCGGCCACTATGTGGCCCGTAGACCTTTCTGCAGTCGCATAATGTGCCGCAAAACCTCCCTCCGCAAAAACTCTAAGGCTGATTATGCGACAAAAGTGCGGCCCGCGAAACGGTTGTGCGGTCGCATAACTAGCCATGAAATTGACATCAAAAATGGCCCAAACAGTTGTTTCACTCTGCGGCCATTCTGCGGCCCGCACAGTGATTATGCAGCCGCATAATGGGCCGTAGAAATGCCTATTTCTGCCCAATATTTTCCTTCAAATCCCCCAGCGCACTGTTCAATCCAAAAAGTCCGAACCTCTACACCTACCTCGGCATCATGAAATCCCTGTTTTTAGGAAAAATTTCACGGGGCCTTACAAAATAATCCAACTGCCTAGATCTAATCTCACATTTTTAACCTTAAGGAGACCCTTAACCCTAAATCATTTGCTTTAGAGACCAGTTGCCTCTCTTTCCCCTTTCGTCTCTATTCTCTCAAACCTGCAACCCCATCAATCATCAAAAACCTTACACAAATCTGTGCAAGGTCACAAATCAACCAAGAAATCATGCTTTTTTTCTTCTGTAGGTGTGAATCCCGGCGATACCTTCCCTATTTCGTCACTTCATTTCAAAATCCCTCAAATGCGAACACTAACCTTCAAAGATGAAACCTCAACTCACCACCGATCTTTCAAATCCATGGCATGTGTGGTCATTCATTTTGCTCCTGTACTTAAGATCTCGTCACTCTTTCCATTTTTACCATTTAATTTCAAAAGCCTAATTGAAGAAGTCATTATAAAGGGGTGAAACTTCAACTCGCCTGATCTCTTCCTTCTTCTTTTCAAATCAAAGCGAGCCTAAGTTTCTAGCTCGCTTCAATGTTGATATTCGACACCCAGATGTCAAATGCAATGACCTCTGGATATTAGGGTTTTGACCAGTGGTCTCTCATGCCTCAACAGTTAGCTTCCTTCCTCTCAGGTAAAATCCCTAATGATTTCCCCTCTGCTCACTCTGATTTCACTCGCCTATACATGTATCATCTAATAGTCGTCATATTCCACTACTGAATTTAATTTCGCTGAAACCCTAAGCCACTAATGGCACTATAAAAGGGGCTTTCAATGTTCTCAACTAACACACAACAAGAAAGACCTAACATCTTCAACCTACATATCTAACACACTAAATAGACACAAAAAAGCTATTATGAAATTACTTAGAAAGATCTCGCTTTTAGTTTTGAGTAGTAAATTGAGCTAGGGTTCTAATTAGTTTTTGGTTTCTCTCTGATTTTGAGTAATACACTGGTCAGGTGAGTTCTTGAATCTGTAAGGCTAAACAAGAGCCTTTTGTTTGGTTTGCTGCTCAAGAGGTGGTCAGTATACCGCCATCCTCTCTCTTAATTACTTCATTTGAAAATCAAGAACGTGTTATTGTTTTCATGATTAACTTCTTAGTTTGTAATGTTTATTCAGCCTTTAATTATTTATTTTGGTTCACCATGACTTGTTAATAATCAATGATAAGCTGTTGTGTTTATCTAATGTTAATTAGGTAGTTATGTGACTTTAATGACCTCAATTTCTATATTGAACAACCCATGTGTTTAAGTTGCTTAACCTGCCTTGATGATTTCTCACATCTGCCTAAGACTTCAGACCTTACTCTAATGTTCGGTTATAATCTTTATGCTCGTCATGCTGTTCTGTTCCTCTATAATATTCATGCTCATCATGTTGTATTTTTAGTTTTGTTCCACTTAATGTTCTGTTATAAGTCTCTATGATTCATCATGTTATATTCTCCTGAGTCCTGCTACTCTGTATTTAGGTTCTACTATAGTCATCATGTTTAACATGCAGCACCCTTCTAAGTTGTACTATCCTACTTAGGCTTCTGTTCATCATGCCATATTCTTTGAGTTCTGTTACGCTATACTTAGGGTTGTTGTTTCAGTCTTCATGTTCATCATGCCATATTCTTTGAGTTCAGTTATGCATACTTAGGGTTGTTATTGCAGACTTCATTTTTATCATGCCATGTTCTTTTGGGTTCTGTCATTCTAAACTTGGGATGTTGTTAGATGACTTTAGCTAGGGTGTATATGAAGGTACATAGGATAACCCTGTCGCACATGGTTAAGGTTTATGAAACCTGAGTGTTCAAAATGCTTTCATAAATGCTTGTTAGTTCTCAAGTATCCTTTGAATCCTCATCATGAATGCTTTGCATCTATGTCTAACTGTTAGTTGTAGACAATCCTACTAGAATGAATTTTCTTTTGAATACCAGTGGTATTTGATATGATCAGCCTATCACTTGTGAATCAGATTATAGTGTGCCTGTTGTGGTTGAGTATTGACTATTCATGTAGTTTGAATATGGCTCCATCATACTTTCCATCCGGTCTATACAACTTATTTAAGTCTGTTAAGTGCAATAATTTCCTCTATTCTTAACCCATAATGATATTAACAACCTAATTCTGTAACGTTTGGGACTCATTATCTTGTGAGGTCATGATCTTGATTGAGATCTCTGTGTGTGTGGAATTTTGGTATGAACCTTTGTTTATCCCTCATTTCGAACACTGTTTTTTTTTAAACTATGCTCAGTCCTTCCTTTCCCTTGTTATTCTGGATTGAATCTGGTGTAAGGGAAACCTTCTACTGTTACTGGTTGAGTGCAATAACCTACTTGTATTATTGTTTGAATCTGTACTAAGGATCTCAAGGGATTCAAGTAATGTCATTAGCCAACGTGTATGTTCATCTGTGATCAATGTTAAGGCATTAGTATCTGTAACCTAAAGGTGTTGCAATTCCAAACTGTATGTCTTATATGTCTGTGACATGTATGACTCCTATTGTCTAATGTTTTAGCAACAATAGCATAAGTGTTCCTGTTGTCATATGTGCTTAGAAGTCTGACTTTATGACCTATTCAATATGTGCTTCACTCACTTAATACTGAAGTATAGGGACTGTTTCTATGTGTTTTTCTTGCATTATTCTACTAAGGAAAATATACTTCTATGGTATGAGATATCATAGTGGATGGTTTGCATTGAAAGGGCCTCATTGGCATTCAAACCTTTTGGGAAGAGTTAGTCGTTAGTGGTTAAAGATATTTGGGAGTAAAGTTTAACTCTAGGTTGGGCTGCTCTTCCTGGCACAAGCATTGCCCTGGGCCTTGAGACCCTTGTGAAATTTGAAGTGCTGGTGGATTCAAAGGGGGCATCGGCCGTGAGTAGAACTCTCTCCTTAGCCTTTAATTCATTGACACTTATTACTCTCTTTGGGTTTGGTGTTTAATGGCAACGAAAGGTATTCAATGTGGATCATTCTATATAGACAACCTCCATATTAGCATGATTCCCTTCACATTTAGATATTGTCAGTAACCTCTTCTTTTAATCTTTGCTTAGTATGATTTCCTTAGCATTTAAACACTATCGGTGAATTCTCTTTAGTATTTGTTTACGAATTTTATATGTGGATATATATATAATACTATTATTCTAATGATCTTCTCTTTCATTTTTGGGCATGTAAAATGACTTGGGCCTATTGGGTTCTTTAAGACCTCATGCCCAAGTTCAGCTCTACTATGGTCCAAGAGTCTGTCGTTGCTCGTCATTGTTACTACTGGGCCTGCCTTTTTAGGCCCAAACCTCCCAAAGTCACTTATTTTCCTTCACTTCTTTACTTACTGTTTTCGTTATTCTTCAATTGTACTATGTCATTGCTCATTGTTGTTTTTCCTATTGTCATATCTCATTATGTACATGACTAGCATAAATTGGATTGAATGTTTATCCTTATATTTTAATTCATAAAATAACTTAGGCAAGCCTTAAAGTACTTAGGATTAAAAAGAAGCCTTAGTTAGCAACTAATTCTATAACCACTAATCACGAGCTTGTTATCAATTCATTATGCCTTGCTAACCTGCTCCTTCAAGATTTTTGAAATCCAAAGGCTTAACAAAGTTGGCAGCCCTCTTTTCAAGGAGAAAAACAGAATCGTCGCGATTTAATCTTCCAAAAAAGGAATCAATTATTTAAAAGGATTAAGGTGGTGGTGCCCTAAAACAAAGACTTTCAAATAGTTTTCTACTTCAAAACCAAGGTATATCTTAGGATCATTTTCATAACACTTTCATCACATTAGAATAATATGAATTTCCGTGATTTAAGAAACAAGTACATTAACCTAGCTTCTTTGGAACACTTTCATGACAAATGCTTCATTTTTCAAAGTCTTTTTCAAGTTTATATATACTAACGTTATTTTCCTAAAACTTTTCTTCAACATCCACCCTCTTTAAATCATACTTTTCCCTTATAGATATTATGCCATAATATATGGTAAGCTACTCTATCTTAAGTCATAGTACAAACAATGTGTCCAAATCTAGTCTGAGTCCTTTGGAGCTACCTTAAGCAGATTTTAAGGGGTGCCTAACACCTTCCTCTTAGAAGAACAAGAACCCTTACCCATAATCTCACTGGCTAGCAGACCAATAAAGAATATAACCTTTATCTATTAAATAGGTACCGTAGTATAACTTTAAATATTAGGTGGCGACTCTCGTTCATCAACAATAAAGAAACCACAAGTTGAATCTTGTTTTGACTAGTGCAAAATAAGGTGCAACAACATGGAAACTCTTTTGGGGATTCACACTTAGGTTCTAACCTTAGCAGACTTAGATTGAATTTGGCACTTAGATTTGTTTGTACATTGTTTAATTGTAGCTAAATTTGCAATTACGTGTTTACCTGCTTTATTTTCTCTTTATGCTTATTATCATGCTTATTGTTGCTATACGCTTATCTGTTACTGCTTTACATATACTGTCATCACATTTTTTCTTATCGAGTCTTGGTCGTACACTATCACACACAATGGCACGCAAGGGTTGTCTTTTACACCCCTCTGAACCTTCTTTTCAAAACTCTCTAGTTTCAGAGAATGGCTTTATCAGGTCAACTGACATAACTTCTCGCAGTCTTCAGTCCAACTCAAAAGTAGGAAACACTCTACTCTAGCAAAAGTGGGTCATATTGCATAAACCTTAGGTGAGTCAGTCCTTGGCATCGACACACAATTAGTAAAGCCACCTTAATGTCAACGGGTCATGCACCCAACGACATGACTTTTTTGGAAAGACGAACAAACCTGACGAGACAGTTAAAGATCTGAAGCAAACACTTATCAAAACCTTTCTTTATCCACTTCAGAAAATGGAAATCAACCAAAACATCCCCGAGCTTAACATGGTGATGGGAGCGCCACACAAGTCGAAGCAGTGGTGGAAGAACATTCACCGGGAACACAGAGATGAGACTTGGACACACCTGGGGGCACTGACCGCTTTACTAAACATCCGATCAGACAGGGTGCTCACTCGCCTGCTAATAGAGTTCTGGGATCTAGCTAAGGTGGTGTTCAAGTTTGCTAACTATGAGTTAGTACCGACATTGGAAGAAGTTACTAGCTTCATGGAGCTTCCATTCATAGAAAGGAAGCCAATACTAGCAGTCACTATGCCCGGTTAAAGGTTCTTGGATGCTTTAGGTCTGGCTAACAGTCGATGTTTGAGAAATATCAAGGACGGATGGGTAAGCCTTGATCAGTTGTTCGATAGATTTGGACATCGCGAAAGCTATAAGTGGTAGTTGGGAGAGTTTCAGTGTGATCAAGCAACATGGGAGAGTCTCGGGCTTGTCACCTTCACATTGGCACTATTGGGGATTATTGGTCTTACCGCAAAAGAGGGGTCGGATCAACATCAACTTATTACTCATGGTTCTGGCAAACATCCGTGGCAACCTTCAAGCTACTCTAGTGTCGATGATGCTAGCTGAGATTCTAAGGGCTTTGTTTGCATGTGCACAAGGGTATGGTTTCTTTAAGTGTTTTAACTTTCTACAACAGATCTAGGATATATAACATTTCTTCCAGTGAGAGGCCACCATTGACTACTTCGTGGGTGTCAGCAACATGATCCACAGCCACAACAAGAGGATGAGACATTGGATCTCCCCACATGGGCAAGAAGAGTGGAGGGAAATGCTGACTAATCTAAGTGGAGAATAGGTCAACTGGAAGCTATCATGGTTAGGAGGGAGGGCAATCTTAAGGACTCCTCAAAAAATTTTCATTGAGCTGATCAGACTTGCGGGCATCCAACCATACTCACCCCTGCGGGTTCTCAGACAGTTCGGGATGATCCAAGATGTGCCTCTATGGATGAGGACATCGCTATATGAGGATGAGTACAACGATAGATTCCAATCCCTAGGATAAGAAGGCTCCAATAAGAATGGAACGACCTGGTCACAATGCCTATGGGTCAAAACTCGTGGTTTACCCAGGAGTATTATGTCTGGATCAACGAAGAAGATGAGCTAGCCTGACCAAGCAGAGAGGGTATAGCCTGGCTGGAGGACGCAGTAGCTGCTTTATAAATCTACCATTAGATTCTTCCACATTACCTTGTGACTACCTTAATGCACTATTAAGTGGTCCCAGGGATCCATCGATCACACGTTTCCACCTACTGAAGACGATAATCGGATATTGGAGTGCATCCAGATAGAGTGTGGCGCAGAGCTGGAAAAAGATCCAGAGGAAGGGTCTGAATTCAACGATGACGAGGAGTAGTTTGAAGAAGATTCAGAGGAAGAGCAAGAGCTAGAAGAAGAACAAGAGATGGGAGACGATTCCGGGGATGGTTACTAGAAGTTGGTTGATTTCCCCTTCTTTCCCACTCTGTACCCTTATCCCCAGCTTTTCTTAGTTTCCTAAAGGGAAAGTTGTTTAAGCCCATGCATTCCTATGAATATCAGAAACAATGATGTAATCTTTGTTCCCATTTATCTCAGTCCAAATATTATCAATAAAAACAAACTTGCTTCTGATCTAAATGTATAAAGTCTAACTGTTTGTCAAACATCTGCGATTTATGCCTACCTACGGCAATGAGAGGTCCCACAAACTCTAGGAAAATGTGCTAGCCATAATACGTGAATTAATTGCCCTGTGTGATTTCCTTCTTCAATAAATGAAGAAACTGACTCCTGTTCCTTTTCTTTTTCTTTTTATGGTTTTTATTACTTTATTATTACTCCCCAAAAGAAAGTTGGTTTGTAACGACCCGAAACTGGCGGAACCACCGTACAATCTAATATCAAAGGAAAAGATTTCAGCTACAGAAAATCTAGCTGAACATGCTCTGGTCATAGCCGACAGCCCGGGGTGATCGGGAGAGAAGGACGATACCAGGAATGATGAACACATGGCCAAGATTGCCCAGGAGATGGAGACTTTAAGGTAGGAAGTACAAAATATCAGGGAACTAGCACATCTGGTCGTGACAAGGCTCCCTCAACCACTTCTCTTTCCTTCTTTGGATTCAATTCCTGACCACTGTCCTTCCACATCATGCTAAAACAACAACACCCTAGCTTCAGTCCCCACCACTCAAGTCATACCTCTGGTAACCCCCGCTAACCCACCAAATCCTCCTATCCACTCTCCCTACGTACCACAGTACATTCAAACACCATAAAACCCGCCATTCACCACCAACGCAACTCACACCCCTCCTCGTGACGGAGTCACTTTTACCACTCACCCAAATCAGCACATACTTGTGGCACATACTGCCGCCCATAAGCGATATGTTCCTCCTGTATATGTCATTTTTGAACCTACCTTTACAGCACATGTCATGGTCAAGGTGCCTTATGAGATTGACGAATACGCCGAGATAGAGAGGGAAGCCAGGCATAAGGAAGAGGAGTCAGTATCTGAGTAGCAACAAATATTGACAAAACAAATGAAGAACCTCCAAGTCGCCTGAGAAAGTGAAAGTTTAGACTACGAGGATCTGTGTATCCATCCGGATGTGGATATGCCAGCAGGGTATAAGCCTCCAAAATTTGATATCTTCGATGGAACGGGTGATCCCCACGCGCATTTGACGGCATATTGTGACAAGTTGATCGGAGTGGGGAGGAACGAAAAGCTAAGAATGAAGTTATTCATAAGGATCCTGACGGGAGAAGCACTCACCTAGTATACTCGACAAGATTCGCAAAACTGGAGAACATGGCAAGATATGATGGAGGACTTCATGAATCTCTTTCGATTCAACACAGAGATCACTCCCAATCGGTTCACACTGGTAAATCTGCATAAAAAGCCATCTGAGTCATTCCAAGAATATGCACATCGGTGGAGGTCAGAGGCTGCCAGGGTGCAACCTCTGCTGGACGACAGTGAATTAACCAAATATTTCATCAAGGCCCAGGAAGGGATATACTTCGAAAAGATGGTGGGAATGATGGGATAGAAATTCCCCAAGCAGGTCAAGATGGGAGATTTCTTAGAAAAAAGGTATAAAATCCGGTAAAGTGCATTCCATGGCTGCATTGCAAGCGGCCAGCAAGGCAATCCAATCAGGGTCAATCGGTAGTGTAAAGAAGAAGAAAGAAGAGGTCTCAGCAGTCGTCCCTTACTATTAACCCAACCCTCATCATGGAAACACTTATTATTCCCCAAACAACCATTCACCACCACCCGCTTATGCTCCAGTCTATAACAACCAACCATATTACCACCCTCAGCCCCAATACAACCCTCCTCGAGCCCACAACAACCTGAACCCACAACGACCATATTCTCATGTCCAAACCACTACCCACCAAAACCGACCCACTTATGCACCACGCCCTCATACCAATTTTGAATTGAGGGGTCCCAGAAATTATACCCCGATTTCTGAGCCTCTAGCCCATTTGTTCGAGAGATTGAGAAGAGAAGGATTGATACATCGAGTTGAAGGAAGGGTTCCTGAGTATCCCTCCAAGTATTTCGATGAAACTAAAAGGTGTGTGTACCATTACAATGTGCCTGGGCATGATACTGAAGCTTGTTTTAAGCTGAAAATCGAGATTGAAACACTGATCAAGAGCAGAGCCATTTAGTGCACTCCAGCACCGCTCAATGTGAATTGCAATCCGTTGCCCAATCACCGAAACCGGAGGGTCAACATGATCACATCGGATAAAGAATATGATTTGAAAGGAACGATTGTCACAATAGGAAATGCAGAGGCCGCAAGGATCCCACCTCAAAGGAATCCAATGATTACGGTGCAAGTAAGACCTACAATGACGGTTCAGGCTTATCAGCGACAACTTGTTGTTGCTATAGGCAACAAAGAGAGTCGGGAATACAAAACTGTCCCATGGCCGTACCAGCAGAATGGGAAGGCCAAGATGATAGACACTGCCGCAGCCCATGGTATGACTAGGTCTGGGAGATGCTACACTCCTGAAGATGCAAATCGAGGGAACTTAGGAAGAGAGAAGATTCAAAGAAGGAACATAAGCGACCCAGAAGCCGCTGAATTTTGGAAGAGAATGTCGACCAAATAGTACTTCGTGGAGGAGCAGCTGAAGAAAACTCTAGCGCAGATATCAATCATGGACTTGTTGATGAGCTCCGACAGTCATAAGCATGCCCTGTTGAAAGTACTAAGTGGGGCAAATGTACCAAGCAACACCACCAGTAAGGCGCTGGCCACAACAATCGGGAAAATGGTCGAAGAAAATATGATCACTTTCAGAAGAGACATTTCCTGTTCAAGGCATAAGTCACAACAAAGCCCTTCATATCACTGTCAAATGTGGGGACAAATTAGTGTCCTGAGTGCTAGTCGATGGAGGGTCAGGAGTCAATATTTGTCTGATCTCTACCCTACGGGAGTTGGGAATCCATTTGAGGGAAGTCAAGGAAACTCACGTGAGGGTAAGGGCTTTTGATGGTTCGCAGAAGGATGTTATCGGAGAAATTTATTTGGCTATGCAGATCGGGCCAGTTGAATTTCTCATATTGTTTCAAGTAATGGATATCTCTTCTTCATACAACTTTCTGCTAGGAAGGCCCTGGATACACATGGTAGGAGCCATCCCATCCACTCTACACCAATGCATGAAGTTTGAGTGGGGATGTCAGGAGATCGTGGTCCATGGCGAATAGGGTCAATCAGCTTATGTGGAGCATTATGTCCCATTTATTGAAGGGCTAGACAGAGTCGCCTTCCATGCAGTGGAAATCATGCAGAACGCCGAAATAGAAGAGACTAAACAAAACATGGGAATACAGTCACCATACAGATCCAAGATGGCTATGAGGGAGATGATGGAATATGGATATAGACTAGGAACGGGGTTGGGAGCCAGGTCAGAGGGGATCACAGATCCAATTGAACCTAATGGGCAGAAAGGAAAGGCCGGCATAGGATATCAGCCTCCGGTGAGGAAAGCTCATACCGGTAGCTCCGGAAAAAAGGTTTTTGTACAAAAGCATATTTCAAGTCCGGGCCAGAGTTCAGTACCAGAAGATGATATCATCAATGGGATGGGAAAGTTGTTCGTTAATATGATTGAATAATGCTATGAAGGAGTTAATATCAAGACACTGACCATCAGGGATGTTGAACTAGGGGAAGAGCTGCAGAATTGGACTGCCAATCTATCTTTGGTTTGTCGAGAGTCTTGATAGTATGGAACTGTAAAAGTTTTTGTTTTTGAAAAGCGCACGGCCAATTGAGGCATGCACCGTGTCTATGCCTTTTTTTCATTTGCCTTTTTTGAACGCTTAGACGTTCCTCTTTAATGAAATAAAAAGAATCATTTTCTTAAAATATTGCGACTTTATTTACCGCTTCATTTATACTTAGTTTTTCTTTTCAGTAATCAAAATGATAAAAACCCGTGTTCCGCGATTATGACATGTAACAAAATCGTCGAGCTCGACGACCTAGATTACGAGGAGTATGATGAGAGTATGATGATAGACAATATCCCACAGGAGATTGAACAGCTGGAGATTCAAAAAAAGCCCAACCTTGAAGAAATGGAAGTAGTCAACCTCGAAAATGAAGATGACATGAAAGAAACCAAAATTAGCATTCATCTAAAAGTCGAGCAGAAGGGAAAACTGGTTGAGCTCCTCCGACAATACATCGATGTGCTTGCATGGCCATGTGATGACATGCCGGGATTAAGTACTGATATTGTCTTGTATCGACTACCCACCAATCCTACCAGACCACTGGTCAAGCAGAAACCTAGAAAATTCAAACTTGACAAGTCTGAGGATAAAGGAGGAAGTGACCAAGCAGATAAAGATGAATGTGGTAAGGGTCACCAATTATCCAGGTGGTTGGAAAATATTGTCCAAGTACCCAAGATAGACAGAAAAATCAGGATATGCGTGGATTACTGAGATCTCAACAAAGCTAGTCCAAAGGACAACTTCCCTTTACCAAATCTCCACATCCTCATTGATAACTGCGCGAAGCATGAACTGCAGTCGTTTGCAGATTGTTTGGATGGGTACCACCAAATCTTGATGCATGAGGAAGATACAAAATAGACAGCCTTCACCATACCTTGGGGAGTTTACTACTATAGAGTCATGTCGTTCGATCTCAAGAATGTCAGTGCCGCCTACATGAGGGCCATGACGACCCTTTTCATGAGATGATTCATAAGGAGATTGAAGTATATGTGGATGACGTCATCATTAAGTCTTGAAAGAGTTCATAGCATTTGGACAACTTGAGGAGATTTTTCGAGCGCGTGCGGAGGTACAGTTTGAAATCGAATCTGGCAAAGTGCACGTTCGAAGTCCCTACTAAAAAACTATTAGGCTTCAATGTAAGCAGGAAAGGGATAGAACTGGACCCATCAAAAATCAAGGCCATTTAGGAATTGCCACCACCTAGGAGTAAGAAAGATGTGATGAATTTCCTGGGTAGACTAAATTACATCAGTCGTTTCGTAGCCAGTCCACAGTAATCTGTGAACCCATTTTCAAGTTGCTAAAAAAGAATGCTGCCACAAAATGGATAGAAGATTGCCAGAAAGCCTTTGACAGAATCAAGGAGAATCTGTCAAATCCAACAGTGTTGGTTCCCCCGGAGCCCGGGAAGCTATTTTTGCTATATCTGTCAGTCTTGGATAACGCCTTCGGTTATGTGTTGGTACAACATGAAGAAACTAGGAGAAAAGAGTAGGCCATCTACTACTTAAGTAAGAAGTTCACGCCATGCGAGGCCAAATATACTTTGATAGAATGCACTTGTTGAGCTCTGACTAGAATCTCGCAGAAACTGAGGCATTACATGTCAGCATACACTACGCATCTGATATCTTGGCTCGACCCGCTCAAGTACATCTTTCAGAAGCCGATTCCTACCGGAAAGCTCTCTAAATGGAAAATTCTCTTCAGTGAATTTGACATTGTGTGCATAACTCAGAAGGCTATCAAATGGCAAGATTTAGCTGACCACCTCGCAGAGAATCCGGTGGATGAGGATAATGAGCCACTCACTACGTATTTTCCCAATGAAGAAGTATTATTTGTTGGAGAAGATATTGTAGAATCATACCCTGGATAGAGAATATTTTTCGATGGAGCAGCAAACTTTAAAGGAGTCGGCATTGGGGCAATCCTATACAGGAGGACCCCAGATTTAGGTTTGTTGAGGTGTGTAGATGCTGCCGAGGCAACCATGTTATTGGACAAAATACAAGCAGGAATGTGTGGACCCCACAAGAACGAGTTCATATTAGCTAGAAAGATCTTGAGAGCTGGATAATTTTGGGTGACTATGGAAAGCGATAGTATCTGCTTCGTACAGAAGTGTCACCAGTGCCAAATTCACGGGGATTTCATCCAGGTTCCGCCGAATGAGTTGAACATGATGGGTTCAACCTAGCTATTTGCCACTAGGGGCATGTATGTGATTGGACCCATAGAGCCTACCGCATCAAATGGGCATCGCTTCATCTTGGTAGTTATCGACTACTTCACTAAATGGGTCGAAGCGTCTATCTACAAGGCTGCCACAAAGAAGGTAGTAGAAGATTTTGTCTGAAACAACATCGTCTGCAGATTCGGGATACCTGAGTCTATCATCACTGACAATGCCGCTACCATCAATAGCGACCTCATGAGAGAAATCTATGAGAAGTTCAGAATCATCCATCGCAATTCCACAGCCTACAGACCATAAATGAATGGACAGTCGAGCCAATAAGAATATCAAGAGTATTCTACGAAAGATAGTGGACAATCACATGCAATGGCACGAGAAATTATCTTTCGCCTTACTGGGTTATCGGATCACCATGAGAATATCCACTGGGGAAACGCCGTACATTTTAGTATACGACACTGATGTTGTGATACCTACAGAAGTCGAGATACCATCTTTAAGGGTCATTCAAGACACCAAGTTAGGCGATGTAGAGTGGATACGGGTCAGACAGGAGCAACTCATGCTCATCGACGAGAAAAGAATGGATGTGGTATGCCATGGTCAGCTATATCAGAACAGGATGGCCAGTGCATTTAACAAGAGGGTGAAGCCCCGTTAGTACACACCAGGGCAGTTGGTCTTGAAGAAAATCTTTCCCCACCAAGAGGTAGCCAAAGGAAAGTTTGCATCAAACTAGCAAGGTTCTTCCGTAGATCACCGAGTATTGTCGGGTGGAACTCTAATCTTGACAGAAATGGATGGAAGAATCAACACGAAGCCCATCAGCTCAGATACAATCATAAGATACTATGTTTGAAGACAAATAGAGTTAGGTTTTGCTGTAACAAAACTACGTTCAACATGACTTCCCATGGAGGGATACGTAGGCAACCCACGTAGGGTTTGGTTTCTCTCCCTCTTTTCTTTTGTAATAGAAAAACCAAATATCATTTTTGTATGTTGCTCTGGAACTACGCCGACTTGATTTCCTCAAAAAGGAATACGTAAGAAATTCTCATCGGATTCAGTCATCTTTTATAATTGAACTATGTTCTGGACTGATTCCATTTGGATACGTAGGCAGTCTGAGTCAGACTCGGCCATTTCATTCTTAAATCTCATCATTTTTGCATCTATTGAAATCAAACTACATCTTGACCTGATTCCATTTGGATATGTAGGCTGCCTGAGTCTAGCTCAGTCATCTTTATTGTATTCTTTCATCAGCCACGAACTACGTTCAGACCTGATTCCGTTTTTGATGTGTAGGCAACCTGAAAGGATTCGGTCATAACCTTAGGAAAAACCTTTGTAATGAATTAGTTGAATTAGGACGCAGTCGCAACAGCAAGCAGCTGCATTGTCAAGCATTGTGAAGGATCGACATTAACTGGAAAGAGTTTTCAAGAGAAGACGCTCGCGTTTGGAGAGCTTTTGGTAGCATGTCATAATCCGGAATGACGACACTTGTCTTAAAAGAAAGCTTTTCAAAATTGTTTTTCTAAAAATATAGTAATTTGTTCCACATACCGAACTTTGCGGCTTAACCATATCAAAGGCCGGGGAAAACCAACACTGTGGCTAACACAAACCAACTTCCCCGCTCCCACTAAGAACTTTTCTTTGAGTGCAGGATCAGCAGGAAGCAAGGAAATTTTGGGACCACACTGAGGCAAATGATGGATCTGCCACTTTTCTAGGATTATCATCCTTTATCCTTTACTAAATTTTTCTGGTATAGGTGAATCTAATCCTTGAATCTTTTGCAGGTACCTCAGAGTCAGACCGCTGATGGGAAAAAAGTCCACTGTACATAGCAAACCGCATGCTCAACCAATCGGAGCACCTTGTACAAAATGAACCGCTGGCTGAACCAATTGGAGCCTTATATATAGCAATCCGCCTGCTTAACCAATCGGAGCACCTTGTACAAATAAGTCGCTGGCGTCACCAACTGAAGTCATGTATATAGCAAATCTTCAGCTCAATCGATCGGAACGCCCTGTACAAACCAAACATTAGTTTCGCCAATTGAAGAATTGTATATAGCAAATTGTTCTTTCCGCTAACAGAACAATCTGCATCACCGCTCTGTCGCAACGGAGGCCAGAATAGACAGTCGCAAACCTTGTCACCGACGTTCTGCCAATCAATGGCTGCAACTTAGCTTCGTAGTCAAGAGTATCTCTTGGTCATGCTTTTCTTCCCTTTACTATTACCTTGAATGTTTTGATGTTTTTCTCAGGCAGGTTCAGGCATGATTATGATTTAAGTCGATCACTCCCAAGAGGAGTTTATTTTACATTTAGTGCAAAGCTCTCCCAACAAGCAGAGACGCACTCCACTAATCAAGCTCTCGCAACAAGCGGAGACATTTTCTCGGTGCAGAGCTCTCCCAACAAGCGGAGATACACTCTCCAAGTCAAACTCTCCCAACAAGCGGAGACACTTTTCAATGCTTTGACACATGAAGAACGCTACACATCCCGGCTAACAAATCGATTCAAGTTCAAGTATCCCATCATCCCGATCCCATATAACGGCTCGCCGACATCCAGGCATCATCAATTATGCATCATTTACATCACATCATAATATATTCTGCATTGCAACTTATACGCATGTGTGAATTTCATTTTTTGCAAGAACAAATATCCCAACGTGGAACTCTTTCTAAGCAGAAAACCAAACTACAACGCTATGAGCGACAACAAACTCATTAGCGGGCCAAGGATCCAAGTTCATACATAAAACGACTAGTGGAACTCCAAATCTTCAAATCCTTCAAGTCAAGCCACAAACTTTAAGCTATCGTGAGTATCCAATCCTTCGTCTCATCGTATCTTCATAATACGATACTGGGGCAGTTCCTGCGAGCATCCTTTCCTCAATTACCGCCCTCCAGAACTACACGAGGCTTGATCCTCGTTAAGCCCTAGGTATGTAAGCAATTCAAATCCAGAATTCGGCCCCAACTTCCCCAAAATATTCTGAAATCTTCCGCAACTCTCCCTAAAATCATGCTATCTGTAATCTTCCTTAAACCCATATGCCATCCATGCAATGTATGCCTAAAGTTGGGACAAAATTGGCTTTGGTTCAATTTCTTTGCACGAAAACTCTTTCATCATCTCCGGTCAAAGAGGGACAGCTGTTGACGGCAAATTTTAACCCTCCATTTTAAAATTAATTTATTTATACTTAAATTTTTACAATGAATGTCTTGAAAGTATTTTCTAGCTATAAATACCTATTTTTACAAATTGATTAGTTATTAGTTTTGTTATTAATAACCTAGCATTAACATTATTATAAAGACACTTACTATTTTAATATTATTAAATAACTTTTAAATACATCACATAGGTTAATAATTACTCCTTAATTCCTAATTAATTGAGTTACTATGTAGATAAAAAAATTAATGTTGTAAGTTCATAAAAGCAAAATATTTTATAAATAACTAATTACAATAATTAGTGGTATATTTGATATTACTACATTTTATTGGAAAGAATTAAGTTTATTTAATTTAATTTCGAAAGGGATTTAAAGGGCTAAAGACTATAATTGCATTTCTCTAATTAAATACAACATGGCCATCTTTTAAATTTATTTATGCCCAAAGACAAGCCCAATCCGGAAAATACCCAGTCCAAACAACCCATCTCTCTTCCAACATGACAATCCATGACCTCCCCTCTGAACCAATGAGATCATGCCAAGTCATTTGCCTTCCTCGTCACAAATAAAGCACAACGAATCTGGACCGTTGATCTATTTCATCAACAGTCCACCTTTAATATCCCTTTTTCTTTTATTTCTTTAACATTTTAGGATTTAATCTCAGCCGTTTGATCAAGGAGATCCAACGGTCTCCTATTTTAGTATTTTATAAAATCATTATCCCTCTATATATCAGGGCCGTTGATCAAATGATCCAACAGCCCAGATCCAATCTCACATTTTTAACTTTAAGGAGACCCCTAACCCTAAATCATTTGCTTCAGAGACCGGCCGCCTCTCTTTCCCCTTTCTTCTCTATTCTCTCAAACCTGCAACCCCATCAATCTCTAAAAACCTTGCACAAATCTGTGCAAGGTCATAAATCGACCAAGAAATCATGCTTTTTGTCTTCCCTAGCCATGAATCCCACTGATACATTCCCCGTTTCGTCGCTTCATTTCAAAATCCGTCAAATCCGAACCCTAACCTTTAAAGACGAAACCTCAACTCACCTTCAATCTTTCAAATCCATGGCATGCATGGTCATTCTTTTTGCTCCTGTACTTTAGATCTCGTCACTCTTTTCATTTTTACCATTCGATTTCAAAAGCCCTAATCAAAGAAGTCAGACAAAAAGGGTGAAACTTCAACTCACCAGATCTCTTCCTCCATATTTTCAAATAGAAGTGAGCCCGAGATGCTAGTTGGCTTCAATATTGATATTCGACACCTAGAGGTCAAATGCAATGACTTTTGGGTATTAGGGTTCTGACCAGTGGTATCTCATGCCTCAATGGTTAGCTTCCCTCCTCTCAGGTAAAATCCCTAATGATTTTCCCTCTACTCACTCCGATATCACTAGCCTATGCTTGCATAATCTAGTAGTCATCATCTTCCACTACTAAATTTGAATTCCGTTGAAACCCTAAGACATTAATGGCGCTATAAAAGGGGCTTTCAATGTTCTCACCTGACACAAAACAAGAAAGACCTAACATCTTCAACCTACAAAGCTAACACACTCAATAGACACAAAACGTTATCACGAAATTACATAGAAAGATCTCGCTAGGGTTCTAATTAGTGTAAGGCCCCATGAATGTTTTCCTTAAAACCGGGGTTCCGTGATGCCGGGGTAGGCATAGAGGAAAATAATAGTAGAAATTCTTCGCAGCGAGCATGCTAGCGGCAGTTCGGACTTTTTGGATTGAACAGTGCGCTGGGGATTTGAAGGAAAATATTTGGTAGAAATAGGCATTTCTGCGACCCATTATGCGGCCGCATAATCACTCTGTGAGCCGCAGAATGGCCGCAGATGAAGCAGCTGTTTGGGACATTTTTTATGTTAATTTCGCGGCCGGTTATGCGACCGCACAACCATTTTGTGGGCTGCACTTTTATCGCACTATCAGCCTTGGAGTTTTTACAGAGGAAGATTCTGTGGCGCATTATGCGACCGCAGAACAGGTCTGCGGGCCGCATAGTGACCGCAGACCCAGACATTATTTTCTAGTTTTTGGCACCAAATTGTACGGCCGATATGCGAACTGCATATCCATTCGACGGTCGCATATATCCTGTTCCGGGGCTTCATTTTTAGGGTTTTTAAACGAGACCCTATTTCGTTAAAACATATGCCATAGTCTATTTTTGAGCATATTTCTGATATTTTTAGAGTGACAAAGAGTTCTTAGAGTGGGGAAGTAACCATCAACCTAATATCCAACAATTCTTGCTCAATCCTTGAAGATTATCAAGAAAGTCCTCACCTTAAAGGTAAAAATCTATGCCCTAGCTCTTAAATTCAAAAATCTACTAAAGAGGGGATGATTAGAAAGACAATTATTGGGTGTGGGGGTTATCTTGTATTCATGTATTCTTGAAGTATGTGGGAAGTTTGTGATCTAAAAATGGTGGGGAATAGGTTGGGGAATGATGGAATATTTTCTAAAGGACCTTAAAAACATTAATGCACACCTAATGTTTGATAATGTGCTCAAATGAGCTAGAATCATGACCATCTTCCTAATTTTGGTCTAACTTGTTATATTTCTAAAATGGATCGAAGTGCAAAGAATTTCGGAACGTTTTAATGTTTAAAGAAAGCTCAATTGAGGTATGTTGGCTAAACCCCCTTCTTCTGGGAATCGAATCCCACGGTGTTCATATAATTGGTGTAAGTCCCAAATTGATCATAATAGAATTGGCTATTCCGAATGTGCTTGTGTTGAAGGATATATGCTCAATATGTATTGTAAATTCTTTATCATATCACCTTATCACTAAGAATGTGTTCAAAATATGGAATATGTGTCAAAAATGTTAAGACTTCAAGTCAAGGTAGAAATAAAGGTTGTTATGCCAAATTGTATGAGAAGCCTTTATGTGCGTAAGATTCCAAAATTTCTCATATGTGAATTTAATGTCTTGAATGGGAAGCCTTATTGTTGTTAATAATGATAATGATGTTTGAATGTGGAAAAGGGAACTGGAATTATGAAATACGGCCAAGTGCCAAGAATGACTTTATAATTATGACACTAGTGCCAATGAATCGAGAGGATATGAAAGAAGTATGATGTGAGATGATTGACTGAAAACGTTAATGTCTCGGTGAGACGGCCTAGCCGATCGGGCCGTGATCGGACGCCATGCCGCATACATGGTGGTGACTGTGCTGGAAATTATAATAAAATTATGATTATGGTTGATGTCTCAAATGAGATGACCTAGTTAATCGGGTCGTGATCAGATTCCGTGTAAAAATACGGTGGTATTGTGAATTATGGTATATCGGCACTAAAGATCACCCAAACTAATAACATGGAAATTGACTTGAAAACTTATGTGATCCTTAACTTGATGTTTTAGTATTATTTGAAGCTCTTATTGAATTCTTAACCGTTCCCCCTTTTATTATTATTTATTCTATTGAGATGGTGTTTAGTTTTACATACTAGTACTATTCGACAGTACTAACGTCCCTTTTGCCGGGGGCGCTACATCTTTAAATAGATGCAGGTGCTTCCATAGCAGGCAGTGTTGATCAGCGGCAGTGGTACATCATCTTCCCAGCAGACTTGGTGAGCCCCACTTTATCCTGGGGTCATGTATTGTATCTTCTGTTCATATTATTATCACGTCTCGAGGTATAGCCAGGGCCTTGTTGCCGGCACTATCATAACACTCTTATGTATCTATAGAGGCTCCGTAGACATGGTGTGGGTTGTATATTGGTGCTGGAGAAGTCAAACTAGTTATGTTGTGTTTGAATTACTTATTCCACTTCAGACTATGAAAAATGTGTGTGAAATTTGAGACTTTAAAATAAAGTAGAAAATGGTAAGGATTGGTATTGCAGACATGATCACTTTATTATTTGATTAATGAAAATATGTATTCTAGAAGGAAATCCAACAGGCTTGCTCGGCCGGGTTCAATCGGTTGAGTGCCGGTCGCGCTCCCCGAGTTTGGGGCGTGACAATTAGTTTATGATTTCTCTCTGATTCTGAGTAATACACTGGTCGGGTGAGTTTTTTATTCTATACAGCTATACAAGAGCCTTTCAGTTGATTTGCTGCTCAAGGGCAAGTCAGTATGTTGCCATACTCTCTCTTAATTGCTTCATTTGAAAATCATGAACGTGTTATTATTTTCATGATTAACTGCTTAGTTTGTAATATTTATTCAGCGTTTAATAGTTTATTTTGGTTCACCATGACTTGTTAATAATCAATGATAATTTATTGTATTTATCTAATATTTATTAGGTAGTTGTGTGAATTTAATGACCTCAATTTCTATATTGAAAAGCCCATGTGTTTAAGTTGCTTGACGTTCCTTGATGATTTCTCACATTTGCCTAAGACTTCATACCTTACTCTAATGTTCTATTATAATCTTTATGCTCGTCATGCTGTTCTGTTCCTTTTAATATTTTGTTATAATCTTCGTGCTCATCATGCTGTATTTTGAGTTTCTGTTCCACTTAATGGTCTATTATAAGTCTCCATGATTCATCATGTTATTTTCTCCTAAATTTTGTTACTATGTATTTAGGTTCTGCTATAGTAATCATGTTTAACATGCAACACCCTTCTAAGTTCTTGTATCCTACTTAGGCTTTTTTGTTCATCATGCCATATTCTTTGACTTCTATTATGCTATACTTGGGTTGTTGTTGCAGTCTTCATGTTCATCATGTCATATACTTTGAGTTCTGTTATGCTATACTTAGGGTTGTTATTCCACTCTTCCTCTTTATCAGGCCATGTTCTTTTGGGTTCTGTCATTCTAAACTTGGGATGTTGTTAGATGACTTTAGCTAGGGTGTATATGAAGGTACATAGGATAACCCTGCCTCACTTGGTTAAGGTTCATGAAACCTGAGTGTTCAAAATTCTTTCATAAATGCTTGTTAGTTCTCAAGTATCCTTTGAATCCTCATCATGAATTTTTTATATCCATGTCTAACTGTTAGTTGTAGACAGTCCTGCTGGAATGAATTTTCTTTTGAATACTAGTGGTATTTGTTATGATCAGCCTATCACCTGTGAATCATATTATATTGTGCTTGTTGTGGTTGAGTGACTATTCCTGCAATTTGAATATGGCTCCATCATGCTTAGCTATTGCACCCAGTCTGTACAATTGATTTAAGTCTTTTAAGTGCAATGTTTTCCTCTATTCTTAACCCCTAATGATACTGACAGCCTGATTCTGCAATGTTTGGGAATCATCTTGTCTTGTGAGGTCATGATCTTGATTGAGATCTCTATATGTGTGGAAGTTTGGTATGAACCTTTGTTTATCCCTCATTTTGAACACTATTGTTTTTTAAACTATGCTCAATCCTTCCTTACCCTTATTATTCTGTATTGAATCTAGTGTAAGGGAAACCTTCTACTGTTACTGGTCGAGTGCAATAACCTGCTTGTGTCATTGTCTGAATATGTAGGATCTCAAGGGATTCAAGTAATGTCCTTAACCTAGGTGTATGCTTATCTCTGACCAATGTTAAGGCATTAGTATCTGTATCCTAAAGCTGTTGCAATTCCAAACTATGTGCCTTATCTGTCTGTGAGATGTATGACTCCTGTTGTCTAATGTTTTAGCAATAATTGCATAAGTGTTCATGTTGTCATATGTGCTCAGAAGTTTGACTTTAAAACATGTTCAATATGTGCTTCACTCATTTAATATTGAAGTATGGGGACTGTTTCTATGTGTTTTTCTTGCATTATTTTGCTAAGGAAAATATGCTTATATGGTATGAAATGTCATAGTGGATGGTTTGTATTGAAAGGACCTCATTGGCATTCAAACCTATAGGGAAGAGTTAGTCGTTAGTGGTTAAAACTATTTGGGAGTAGAGTTTAACTCTGGGATGGGCTACTCTCCCCGGCATAAGCATTTCCTTGGGCCTTAAGACTGTCACGACCCAAAATCCATTAAAGGTCGTGATGTCGCCTAACACCACTATCAGGCAATCCAACAATAAAAGTTTAAATTAATTGTTCATTTTAGTATTTTGAAATCGAAAATTTCCTTTAATTAAATAATCAGAAATAAAATTTACATAGTAAATGATAATATTTGCCCAACTACAATACTGAACAACTCATAAGTACACCCCAAAACCCGGTGTCATAAGTGCATGAACATCAACCAGGGAGTAAAATAAAATACAACATCTGTCCGAAATACAAATTAGATAGAAACAATACAAATAGCCCTGGAGGAGACTTTGCTAGCTGCGGGTCGTAACCCGAAATGCAGCTCGCGGCAAGTCCCCGCGTCACCCGTGCCTCCGTGCCCAAAGGACCACCAGACATAAAAGTACCTGCACAAAAATGTGCAGCAAGTGTAGTATGAGTACGTAAATCCATGTGTACCAGTAAGTATCTAGCCTAACCCCAGAGGAGTAGTGATGAGGGGTCGATATCGTCACTCACTAGTGGTCCAATAACATCAGGTACAGTAAAAAGGCAAATAAATATAAGGCAGAGTAAATAAGTGAAATAAACAAGCATAAAATACGTGGTACAAATTCCCCTATTTACAATGAACTCAAGCTTTCCATTAGAAATCCCCTCCTTAACCAGAGCATATATATAGATGTAGTGGATCTTCTCAAATAAATTGTCATAATTCAAATCAGGAAAACTCACGGATACACTGGCTTCTTGCCAGATATTATGCATGATTCCATGAGTATATGTTATAGAAAATACCAAGGCGTATGGTCTGATCGAACATAAATATTTAAACCATGCACTGCCGAGGGTCGAACGACACGAACCATAGATGCATCTATTAAACTGGCGAGGCGAACAACCCGCTCCCATGAGAGTGTGGTACATAAATTCTGCCGAGGCGAATGGCCCAATCCCATTATAATGTAGTACATAATCCTGCCGAGGCGAACGGCCCGATCCCATTAGAATAAGAATCTTTAACGGGTCCTTGACCCTAATCACGAATAAACATATGAGTTATAATTTTAAGAAAAACCTTTCGATGAAAACGCATAGCGTGGGAAAAATCCGTAAGAGGAACGCAATTATTCCGTGGCAAGGCATGAAACTCGCGAAAACTTTACAATAGAAAGACTATTACTCTACGCATGTCTAGAATCAAGTTGTAATGCGAAATAAAAGAATTAAACGAGTAAGGATAATCCCTATAGTACAAGTACAACATGGGGTGAACCTAAGTCTACCCAGACAATAACATGGATCTAACTACGTATGGACTCTTGTCACCTCATGCGTACGTAGTCCCCCGAACAAGTTTCACATATTAAATATAGCACCTAGGGGTTGTTTCCCCCTCACAGAGTTAGACAGGAGACTTACCTCGCTCCGACGATCCGTAACCGACTCCAACACCGCTCTAACACCTCAAACCAGTGCATGTCGTTCCAAAACTAGTCAAACAATGTGCAAACCCATAAAATATATACTCTAATACTCCCAACAAATCAATTTAAACAAATTCCCAACTCTGTTCAGAAAGTCGATAAATCAACCCTCGGGCCCACGTGCCCGGATTCCGAAAATATTCGAAGATAAGCATTACCCATAACATTACGAACTCAAATATATGGTTTATTATCAATTTCGTGCCCAAATTCGTGGTCAAAATTTAAAAATACCAATTTCTAGGTTTTTCTTCAAAATTCCAAATTTCTAAAAATTTTGATGTCTAAATCCATATATAATCCAAGTATTTAACTTGCAATAGGTGGGATTAACTTACCTCCAAGGTGCTAGGTGAATACTTCCCTCAAGAAGCTCCAAAAATCGCCCAAGAATGAAGAGAAAAATGGCAAAAATGGCTGAGCCCCGCTCTTTTAAGCATTCTCCCCAATGACTCCCGCACCTGCGGAATCCTTGGCCGCTCCTGCGCATCTGCTTATGCGGCACTTCTTTCGCACATACGGTTGTGCTGCTTCTGCGGTCACTGCTTTCGTACATGCGCTGTCGCAGGTTCGCAACTCTTTCCGCTCCTGCGGTCCTCAGCAGCCTTGGCCCTTCCACTTTTGCTCTTGCCTTACCACTTTTGCAGCGTCGCACCGGCGGCCCTTTTTCCACAAGTGCGATTACACCAGAACTCAGGCCCTTCAACAACACAACAAAGCTCCAAGTTAATCCGTTGACCATCCGAAACCACCCCGAGTCCCCCGGGACCTCAACCAAACCTACCAACAAGTCTTAAAACACAATATGAACTTAGTCGAGCCTTCAACTCATATCAAACAGCGCTAAAAACGCGAATCATCCTCCAATTCAAACTTAATGAACTTTGAAACTTCAAACTACTACAATCGATGCCGAAACCTACCAAAACACATCTGATTGACCTCAAATTTTGCACACAAGTCCTAGTTGACATTACGGACCTACTCCCACTTTCGGAATCAGAATCCGACCCCGATATCAAAAAGTCCACTCCCGGTCAAACTTCTCAAAAACCTTCAAATTTCAAATTTTTGCCAAATGACACCGAAATGACCTACGAACCTCCAAATCCACATCTGAACGCTCGCCCAATACAAGAATCATGATACGGATCTATTCCTATACTTGTAATCCCAAACGGACATCAATAACATTGAAATGCACTTCAACCCAAATTTAAGAAATTCTTCCAAAACGCCAACCTTTCACAATAGGCGCCGAAATGCTCCCGGATCATCCAAAACCCGATCTGGACATACGCCAAAGTCCAAAATTATCATATGAACCTGTTGGAACCTTCCAATCCCGATTCTGAGGTAGTTTACTCAAAAATCAAACCTTAGCCAATTCTTCCAACTTAAATCTTCCGAAATGAGAGTTTTCTTTCCAAATGATCTCTGAACTTCCTGAAATTCAATTCCGACCACGCGCACAAGTCATAATACCTGAAGTGAAACTACTCAAGATCTCAAACCGCCGAACAATGTGCTAGAGCTCAAAATGACCTATCAGGTCGTTATAGAGACCCTTGGGAACTTTGAAGTGTTGGAGGATTCAAAGGGGGCATCGGCCTTGAGTAGAACTCTCCCCTTAGCCTTTAATTCATTGACATTTATTACTCACTTTGTGTTTGGTGTTTAATGGCAAAGAAAGGTAATCAATGTGGATCATTCATTGTACACATCCTCCACATTAGAATGATTCCCTTAGCATTTATATATTGCCAGTAACATCTTCTTTTAATCTTTTCTTAGTATGATTCCCTTAGCATTTAAACACAGTCAATGATTTCTCTTTAGTATTTGTTTAGGAATTTTATATGTGGATATGTATATAATACTGTTATTCTAATGACCTCTTTCATTTTTGGGCATGTACAATGATTTGGACTTGTTGAGTTCTTTAAGAACTCAGGCCCAAGTCCAGCTCTACTATGGTCCAAGATTTTGCCGTCGCTCGTCATTGTTACTGTTGGGCCTGCATTTTGAGGCCCAAACCTCCCAGAGTAACTTCTTTCCCTTCACTTCTTTACTTACCATTTTCGTTATTCTTCAGTTGCATTATTCCATTGCTCATTGTTTTTTTTCCTGTTGTTATATCTCATTATGTACATGACAAGCATATATTGGATTGAATGTTTATCCCTATCGTTTAATTCATAAAATAACATAGTCAAGCTTTAAAGAACTTAGGATTAAAAAGAAGCCTTAGTTAGCAATTAATTCTATAACCACTAATCACGAGCTTGTTATCAATTCATTATACCTTGCTAACCTTCTCCTTAAAGATTTTTGAAATCCAATGGCTTAACAAAGGTGGAAGACCTCTTTTCAAAGAGAAAAACGGAATTTTCGAGATTTAATCTTCCAAAAAGGGAATCAAATATTTCGAAGGATTAAGGTGCTGCTGCCCTAAAACAAAGGCTTTCAAATAATTTTCTATTTCAAAACCAAGGTATATCTTAGGATCATTTTCATAACACTTTCATCACATTAGAATAATATGAATTTACGTGATTTAGGAAACAAGTGCATTAACCTAGCTTCTTTTGAAAACTTTCATGACAAACGCTTCATTTGTCAAAGTCTTTTCAAGTTTATATATACTAACGTTATTTTCCTAAAACTTTACTTCAAGATCCACCCTCTTTAAACCATACTTTTCTCTTATAGATATTATGTCCTAATATATGGTAAGCTACAATCTTTTAAGGCATAGTACAAATAATTAGTCCAAATCCAGTCTAAGTCCTATGGAGCTACCTCGGGTAGATTTTAATGGGTGCCTAACACCTTCCCATTAGAAGAACAAGAACCCTTACTTATAATCTCATCGGTTAACAGACCAATAAAGAATATAACCTTTAGTAATTAAATAGGTACCCTAGCATACCTTTAAATATTAGGTGGTGACTCTCTTTCATCAACAACAGAGAAATCACAAGTTGAATCTTGTTTTAACTAGTGCAAAATAGGGTGCAACACCTATAAATGAAAACAATCTTAGAAGGTCTGTAGATTATAAGGACTTGAATAAGGCATGCCCATAGGACTTGTTCCCTTCGCCTAACATCGACCGAATGATCGATGCGACGGTTCGGTATGAGACGCTGAGCGTTTTCGATGCCTATTCCGGGTACAACCAAATACGGATGGACCCGGGCGACCAAGAGAAAACTTCTTTCATAACTAGGTTCGGAACTTACTTTTATAACCTGATGTCATCTGGATTAAAAAATGTTTGTGCCACGTATCAACGACTAGTTAACTGAATGTTTAAGGAACATATAGGGAAATCAGTGGAGGTTTATATTGATGATATGTTAGTTAATTCCCTGCGTGCAGAGGGCCATTTGAAACATTTGCCGGAAACCTTTGACATACTAAGGGAATACAACATGAAGCTGAACCCGGAGAAGTGTGCCTTCGGAGTCGGCTCGGGCAAGTTCCTCGTTTTCATGGTATCTAATCAACGAATATAGATCAACTCGGATAAAATAAAGGCCATAGAAGTTATCATCGTGGTTGACAATGTCAAGGCGGTACAAAGGCTGAATGGGCGGATAGCCGCATTTGGCCGATTTATTTCTAGGTCATCGGATAAAAGCCACCGATTTTTCTTGTTACCAAAGAAAAAGAACGACTTTTCTTGGGCCTTGGAATGCCAAAAGGCTTTGGAAGAACTCAAATGATACTTATAAAGTCCTCCTATGCTACACACCTCTAAGGCAAATGAGCAGTTGTACCTTTACTTGGCAGTCTCTGAGGTAGCGGTAAGTGATGTCGTAGTTCGGGAAGAAGAGGGTATTTAATTTCCTATCTATTATGTTAGTAGAACCCTAGGTGATACCAAAAAGAGGTATCCACATCTAGAGAAATTAGTGCTTGCCTTGTTAAGCGCATCTAGGAAACTAATACCACACTTTCAATGCCACCTTATATGTGTCATAACCTCGTAACTGCTAAGTAATGTTATGCATAAACCCGAGATCTCAGGCCGGCTAGCGAAATGGGCCGTAGGGTTAGCGGGTACGATATTGAATACAAACCCTAAACAACTATAAAGTCTCAGATTTTGGCAGACTTCGTGGCCGATTTCACATCGGCATTCATCCCTGAGGTCGATAAAGAATTATTACTTGCCATGGGTACAAGCTCGGGGGTCTGGACCCTATTTATGGATGGCCCTTCCAATGTGAAAGGGTCCGGGTTGGGAATTGTATTAAAACCACCCACGGGTAATATAATAAGGCAATCTATTACAACTGTATAATTGACTAAAAATGAAGCCGAATATGAGGCTATGATTGCAGATCTAGAACTGGCTAAAAGACTGGGGGCTGAGGTGATTGAAGCCAAGTACGAATCCATCCTCGTTGTTAACCAAGTTAATGGGACGTTCGAAGTCAAAGAAAACCGGATTCATAGATACTTGGATAAGTTACAAGTGTTATTACATCGATTCAGAGAATGGACATTACAATACGTGCCCCGAGATCAGAAAGTGAGGCCTATGTTTTGGCTAACTTAGGATCGTCAGTTGACTCCGATGAATTTAACTCTGAAACGGTGGTGCAATTGATGAGCTCGGTGATAGTGGAAGGTCATGCCAAGGTGAACTCAACGAGTTTTACTTGGTATTTGAGAAACAAATACATAGACTACCTTCAAAAGGGGAAGTTGCCATCAGATCCTAAAGAATCAAGGGCCCTTCGAACTAAGGCTACCAGGTTTAGCTTACTTGAAGGAAACCTGCACCGGAAATTGTTTTTCGGACCGTTAGAAAGGTCCTTAGGTCCCGGGGAGACCGATTATGTGATGAGGGAAGTCGATGAGGGCACTTGCAGAAACCATTCAGGAGCGGAATCATTGGTTCAAAAATAGGTCAGGGTCGGATATTACTGGAATGAAATGGAAAATGATGTGAAGGACTTTGTTCAAAAGTGTAATGAATGCAAAAGGCATGCCCCGATGATCTACCAACCGGGAGAGCTGCTTCACCCGGTCCTTTCCCCTTGGCCATTCATGAAATGGGGATGGACATCGTTGTCCATTTACCATGGGTACCCGAAAACGCGCAGTATATCTTGCTCATGACGGATTACTTCTCCAAGTGGGTTGAAGCACATGCGTTCAAGAAAGTTAGAGAAAAGGAGGTCATCGACTATCTGGGATCATATAATATGCCGGTTCGGGATACCGACCGAGATCACGTGTGACAACGATAGATAGCTCATCGGCAGCAAGGTCAATAAGTTCTTTGCAGATCACAAAATTAAAAAGATTCTATCGATCCCTTATCCCTCGAGTGCGAAAAATCAAGCGTAGTCAACAAACAAAACTATATTGCAGAACCTGAAGAAAAGATTAACTCACTCAAAACTGAAGTGGAAAGAAATTATGCCCGAGGTCCTATGGGCATATCGAATAACTTCGAGATCGAGTACCGGTGAAACACCTATCTATCTAGTCAACGGCACAGAGGCTTTGATTCCGTTAGAGATAGGAGAACCAAACTTAAGATTCCGATATGCCACGAAAACATCGAACGACAAGGCCATGGCCACAAGTCAAAATTTAGCAGACGAAAGGCGAGAAGCCGCACTAGTTCAGTTAGCAGCTCAAAAACAGCAAATGGGAAGATACTACAACCGAAGGGAAAACCTTCGACACTTCCTAGTCGGGGACATGGTATTGAGGAAAGTCACACTGTATACCAGGAACTCGAATGACGGGAAACTAGGCTCGAACTGGGAGGGACTGTACAGAGTCACCAGTATAACTAGGAAAGGCTCGTACCAGCTCGAGTCCGAAAATTGTGTACAACTGCCCAACAACTTGAATGTGGCATACTTAAAGAAGTACTACTGCTAAGGTATGAAAAGATAAATTTCTTTATGGTTTATTACTCTTTGAACTAACCCATGCAGGTACTCAATCGAAGTAAAATCCAAGGATTATGTTTAAAAGCACATGTTGCACTTTATTTTCCTTCGACCGGTTTTTTCCCGAAGTGGTTTTATGGAAAGGTTTTTAATGAGGCAACAGTAAGAGTGCTACCCTAGTTTTGAAGACCGGTCTAGACCAGGGACTGCGAATCACGCATATCAGATCAATAGTAATTGAGCCCTCAAAATTCAGTCTCGAGTACTAGGGGACTATCACACCCTGAGTCAAGAACCGAACACCTAAGTTCGTAAATTTAGAAGGCAATCCTATTCGACCTCGAAAGAAAAGGCTTGAATATTAGGACTTATTGTACAAGTCAAACGGTCTAACAAACCATGCCCGTATAGCTCATTATGGCCATGGCATATAGCCTTTGTATTTTCAATTACTTACACTACAGGTAAAGTAATAAAATGAATTTTTCCTTCTATGTTTCATCGGTTCACATTTGTACAAGCAATGTTATTGTTACGTCATTTAGAATGAATATTGTGTTCAAAACCTTCTAGGCCCACGAGCCACCATTAAACGGGGGCATGAAACCCCAAAGGTAGTAAGAATCCACGAGATCGTGCCCAAACATCTAAAGACCCCTGAGCCTACGGGTCACCCCGAACCGGGGACTGCTACCCGACAGTAAGGTCGGGAAAATCGGGCTACTAAATCTTGATGGCATTGAGCCTACAAGACAGGGCCCGAACATGATAAGGCCACGACCAACTTAAGATACAAAGCCTTTAGAGCTTCGGTCACGTATAAATGGCTCAGAGACATATGATTTGTGCATAAAAAGTAAGGCCCTTACACGTTTTAAATCCATAAAATATTACTCCCGACCTGATCAAGTCAACCGGTCTCGAATTAATGAAGTGAAAAGAGCCACCTTCGATAAAATTTAGTTGTGTCCGGATAAATTACTTGAATATTTTAACAAAGACTTCATTTTTTTTATCGGTCCTCCGAAGTCAAAGCAACTCGGATTCATCACTTAATCCAGGCCTTATCCGGGCTTTGGAAGTTAAACGATTTAAGCAATGTCAAATTCTATGCTTAGGCATCGATGGCAAATTAAGTCTGAGACATAAGTTATATATCCTAAGTCATAAACATGAGCAAGTGCAGAAAAGTTAAAGGACACAATATGTAACCGAAGGGAAATTATATATGTATTTACCAAAAGGTATTTACAGAGGCACTGTAAAACGATTCCAAAGTAAAAAAGCATACAAATGCAAGAAAAGACAAAAATAAGCTAAAGCATTCCCTGCCTAGTCTTCATCAATGCCCAGCTCACTATCCGATCCATCAGGCTGGTACCTCGCTTTGGCCTCGGCTTTGAACCTCTTAGACTCTTCGATCTCGGTCGCTAGGTTAACCCCCCCCCCCCGGGCTTGGATCTCCTCGAGAGTCTCTCTCCGGGATAGCCACTTCACGTATTCAACCTTCGTTATTATACCGGCCTCGGCTATCTCTACATTATTCTTGTACTGGGTCAGCGTGTCCTGGGCTTTCGAGGTTCAAAGTCATATCCAATCTTGATTTCAACGCCGTGTACTCTTGGCCGAGAGCATCACATTCTGCAACGACCAAGGCAAGCTGTGCTCGGAGCTCCTCATTCTGCCAAGACCATTTGTCGGCCTTCTCTCTTATCACTCAGAGTTTCACTTTGGTCGATGTCAGGTCCTCATTGGTGGCATCTAGCTCTGATGCTAGGAGGTCCATTTTGCCCCTTACTTCGTCAACTGAAGCCTAGACCTCGTCCATCTCGAACCTATGCTAGTTGATTAAGATTATTTTCTCCTGGACCTACGATGTTGCGGCATTAGAATTTGCATTTAAACTGTTGATATCGATCTCGGGCACTTTGACCTTTACAACAAGAAGGGAATGGTCCTGTTTCACTTTTGAAGCCTCCTTTTGGGCTTTTTCCATCTCGGCTTGTAGGACGGAGCGATCAACCATGTCCCTAAGGACTTCATCCTTTTTGTCTTAGAGAGCTTTGTACATCTCCTTTGGCAGGACCTTCTCCTTGAGCTCGGATGAGAGGAAGGTATACCATATTCATCACCTATTGAGCCTCGTTGAAGAGACTCGGCCCGTCTACCTCATTCATCTTCACTTGGTCCTCTTCAGTTACCAAGGAACGGAGATAGTTGGCCACTCTGACTGGCCCAGAGAGCATGCTAGTATCGTCCAGTACTGTGAACATGGCCATCGTCTTCCGGTCAGGGTCCATACTCAGGATAGGAAACTACTTCTCGAGCTTTGAGTCAAACTCGGCTCACCTGACCTAGGTTGTACGACCCTTTTCAAGATCTCCAGGTGGCCAAAGCCAGAGTAATCCTCTAGTATACCGATGTCCACACCCTCAAAAAATAAGATGAGAGCTTCATCCACAGCCCAGGACACGTAAGTTAGTTTTTCTTCAGCAGCTCGAGCCTCATTTAGAGTGGCCTCCAACTGTGGCGGCAATTCTTGCATATGGATGATGATATCATCCTTAAGACCAGTTGTTCTCGATACTGGAGGGGCTTCTTGAGAAGAAGTGGCCACATGTTCCTCCCCAGGCTCCCGAGATGAGTAGGATTCAGCCTTATGATCGCCCCCCTCCGCGGCTACTTGCTCCTCTGCAGTGTCGATCGGTTCATGAACGACAAATTCCATGTCATCATTATCCTCGGGGAAGTCCATGAGGCGATGAAGTTCTTTGAAATTCGGGACTCGGGCACTAGAAGCTTTCTTGGTGCTTTTTATGACCATGACCATGTTCTTTTTCTTCTTCTTAGCCTCGACAAGAGCATCTGAGGAGTTAGGAGACCTTTTGTTCTTTTTTGATTTCCCCTTCTTCTTCACAGCAACTTCAACAGTAGGTTGTAGTGAAGCGGAGGGCTTTGTAGACAGGGTTGAGGCCACGGCCTCGGAGGTTTCACGAAGTTTGTATTCTTGGGAAAACTTGTGGAAGGAAAAGACTTAGTCAAAATAATGACAAAAATAACCCAAAGGAAGATTCAAATGAAAGAAGAGGGGCACTCACCATGAGAACGAGTCTCCTACTTGCCTTTAGAAAGCTTCCGCCACTCACGCTCGGTGAAATGACCCGACCGGTCATTTTGAGTTCTTCCGCATCGTTCGGCGGTCTGAGGCTTTGAGCAACTTCACTTCAGGTATTATGACTTGTACGTGTGGTCAAAATTGAATTTTGGGAAGTACGAGATGGATTTGGAAAGAAAATTCTAATTTCGAAAGCTTTAAGTTGGAAGAATTGGCTAAGATTGGACTTTTGAGTAAAAATTCAAAATCAGAATTTAAAGGTTCCAACAGGTTTCTATGGCGATTTTGGTTTTAGGAGCGTGTCCAGATGTTTATTTGGAGGTCCGTATGTCATATAAGGGTCAACTGGCGAAAGTTGGAAATTAGATGATTTTTGCCAAAATTTGACCGGTAGTAGACTTTTTGATATCGGGGTCGGATTTCGATTCCGAAAGTGGGAGTATGTACGTAATGTCAATTATGACTTGTGTGAAAAATTTGAGGTCAATCGTACTTGATTTGATAGGTTTCGGCGTCGAATATAGAATTTTGAAGTTCTAAAGTTCATTAAGCTTGAATAGGGGTGTGATTCATGGTTTTAGCATTGTTTGATGCGATTTTAAGGCTCGACTAAATTCGTATAGTATTTTGGGACATGTTGGTATATTTGGTTAAGGTCCCAAGGGCCTCGGGTGGATTCCGTATGGTTAACGGATTGTATTTGGCCTTATGAAATTTGATGGTGGCAGCACATCTACTGTAACCGCACCTGCGAGGTTTTGGCTGCAGGTGCGGAGCCAAGCAGCCAAGAGGTTTAGAGAAGCGGTTCTGGGCAAGCAGGGCAGTGGCGCAGGTGTGAGACTATTTTCGCATCTGCGATGGCGCAGATGTGGCATCCTTGAGCGCAGAAGGGGAATAGCTGGGGAAGGCTGGGACCGCAGATGCGGTTGAGTTCCGCAGGTGCGGGACCGCACCTGCGGATGAAGCATCGCAGAAGCGAAGGAGTTGAAGTGCTGGAAGGGCTGCAGATGCGGAGGTTGAAAGTCCTGAAGGGAGCCGTAGAAGTGGGCTCTGAGCCGCAGAAGCGGCTAATGTTTTCGCAGATGCGAATAGTCGTCTGGGCTATGAAGTTTTATAAAAACACGATTTGGCCAATTTTCTTTCATTTTCACTTGGTTGGGGCGATTTTGGAGAGCTTCAAGGGGAGATTTTCATCAAGCAACATAAGGTAAGTGATTTCCACCTATTACTAGTTAAATACATGGTTTATATGTGGATTAGAGCATGGAAATTAGTAGAAATTTGTGATTATTGGTAGAAAACCTAAAATTTTGTATTTTTGGATTTTGACCACGAAATTGGACATGGAATTGAGAATAAATTATATATTTAAGTTCGTGGTGTTATGGGTAAGGTTTACCTTCAAGCATTTTTGGGATCCGGGCACGTAGGCCCGAGGGTTGATTTTATCGACATTTCGAGCAGAGTTGGGAATTATTTACATTGATTAATTATGGGTATTAGAGTGTATTCTAATTGGTTTGCATATTGTTTTGACTAGTTTTGGACCGTTGGGCATTGGTTTGAGGTGCTGACAGGCCTTGGAGCCGCTCATAGAACTTCGGAGCGAGGTAAGTCTCCATTCTAACTCTGTGAGGGGGAAACTACCCCCTAGATGATAATTGTTGTTATGTGCAAGTAGCTGTTGGTGCTAAGTACGCACGAGGTGACAGAGTCCATAATTAGCTAAAGCATGTTATGTCCGGGTAGACTTAGGATCTTATCCTGTGATATTTGAATTATTTGAATTCATTCTGCTGGCTTAACTAATTAAAGTTATAACTGAATTTGAATTAGAAATAAACGTATGTATAATAGTCCAAGACTTAACACTTTGAATTTTTGGCAAGTTAATTGAGAAATGGTAAAAATTATATTCATTTTATGCCCCTGTGTTGTATTGTTAAAACATGTCTTGTAATTCGATAACTTCCTTCCTTTTCTTGTGGAGCGGGCCAAACGCCTTGGTAGTATCTATGGTTCATGTCACTTGAACCTCGGCAGTGTACACATTATTCTGAATCGGTCCGAACGACCACGGCAGAATCGTGCGTTATATCGCTAGTAGTCCAAATGTTCACGAGTTAATCTTTCTACTGATGATCGACATATTATACGGTGTTCCTTATTTATTTGATATTGGCACATGATACTTTATGAGATGTTAAGGCAGGTTGCAAGAATGATAAATTTATATTTTAAAAGAAATAATTAGCAAACTATGAACCCTACAGATTTATCTTATCGTTGTCGTATGTTGTATATCTTAAGTTTAATTATATTGCTTTATTGGACCTTTAGTATGTGTCTATGTCGACCCCCCGTCACTACTTCTCCAGGGTTAGGCTAGATACTTACTGGGTACATGTTGATTTACGTACTCATGTTGCACTTCTGCACTAAATATGCAGGAATTTACAGGTTTATTTGGTGATCATCCTAGCGCGTAGGCGCACCTGTCGAGGAGACTTTATGTGAGATGTATTCTAGGCTACGCATCGCAGGCCACCGAGTCTCCATTGTACTATTTATTTTATTCTGTCTTATTATATTCGGGACAGACGTTGTAATATTATTATTGTATTCCTTAGAAAATGCTTATGTACTTGTGACTCCGGATTTTGGGGATCTCTACTGGTTGTTCGTTATTGTAATTCACGTAGTCATTATCATTTCTTTGATTCTATTTCTACTATTTAATTAAGGAAAAATTATGATTTCAAAATACTAAAATGAGTAATTCAGTTGGTATATCACTGTTGGCTTGCCTGACAGCAGTGTTAGGCGCCATCACGACCGTTAGTGGATTTTGGGTCGTGACAGCTTGGTATCAGAGCGTTAGGTTCACTTAGGTCTCACGAGTCATGGGCAAGTCTAGTAGAGTCTTGTGGATCGGTACGGAGACGTATGTACTTATCTTCGAGAGGATACAGGGCTGTTAGGAGCACTTCCCTTCTTGATTTCCTCATCATGCGGTTTGATTCCATTGAGACTTGTGCCTTCAGTTCCTTCCTACTCAATCTTATGCGACGCGAAGCGCTGTTATCAATTGGGCATCGAGGAGTTGTAGTGGTACTACTACAGACGTGGTGAAGGATGTTTTCCCTGCGTGTTCGGGCAGGCTATTATCGTTGCCTTGCGGAAGGATGTTCTTTGTTCTAGCTCAGTATCTGTATTTCTTATGGTTTCGAGACTGTGCACGGATTGCTACGATGTCTATGCATTGTTATCACACAATGTTGGTGAAATGGTAATGTGCTCATTTATGTGTTGAGGTAGTGGATGGCATGAAGAGAGGATTTTTCAGTGCATGATTGAGGAGTTCAACATTTAATTCCAGCGGAGGAAAGGCAATCAAACTATAGATGTCCAGGTTTGGTTGATGAAGTAACGAGACTTGATATTTTCGAGTGTGGTGGAATTTTCCTTGTGATGCGGTGTCGTCGTCCTTGTTTGAATGCATTACGGTTCGTCGGTGTTATGGTCTCCCTTGATTTTGCTTTTGGGGCAGGGTCTTGTGAAATGGTGCGTGAGGGGCGGTGGTCAGAGATAGCAGTGTGCAGCGGTTCAGAATCGAATTGGTACTTCTAATGTTGATGGCTCGAGAAAGATAATCTTCAAAGAGGCTTATAGTCGGTAACAATTTATTGGTTCAGGTGCTACAGAGATGGATTTTTGATTGATGCAACATTTGGCAGCAAAGTATGAGGGAGTACATGGCGGGGAGTGTTTCACGGTGGTTGAAGAACTAGCAGGTCAAGTATGAAGAGCAGAGATTGAGAAGTTTCTTAAAGGAGATGGTTTAATCGAAGTAAGAGTGGAGATTAGCATATGGATTCCGTGGCAGGATAGCCGCGTGCCTTGTGAAAATGTAGAGTGGTTTGGGAATCTTTGATGGAACGTGATTTGGCCTACAGATTTTATTTGGAATGGTGGTCACGGTGCGAAGAAATATTGAGTATGGCCAAAAGGAGTTGCTTGAAACGAAGAGGGATGTGAAGATTTGATAATCGCTTAAGATGCAATATGATTTGAGTTCAGAAGGTATTGATAAACTTTTAGTTGAAGTCAATGGGGAAGGAGTAAACTTATTCAGCTGGTAGGTGAGCATGAGTTCAGGAGGATTTACTGATTTCGTGGTAGTAGTACCCAGTGCAGTGTCATTGGAAGATGTCGGTAAGGAATTCCACAGGTGGGTTATCTCCTCTGAGCAGGTTAGCGGTTGCATGATGTTGAGGAAGCTTCTACAAAGAATACTACTAGCTACCCGGTATGAGGTCAAGTGTGTGACTGTAACTGATGATTCAGAATGATTCATGAAAAGCTTAACAAATGACTTCGAGAAATTTGACGGGTTAACGGTACGGGATCATGGTAAATGAGAAGAAAGAGTCATTGTGGGCTCTACATTATGTGATGGTAGTTTAAAGCTAAGTGGGGGAGCCCCGCTGCCTAAGATTGGATCGCATGGTTGTCTGCTTGAGCGGTTTCCGGGTATCAATGCATTGGTGGATTATTTATGACTAAGAAAGGAAAATATCAGGAGTAGTTCGAACAAGGAACTTGATGAATGTGTGTTATACTTCGCGTTATCGATTCAACTGCAGGTTTTGGAAAGACTTAGAGTTATGCTTCTTGTGGATGTAATGTACAAGGGAAAGAACTCAACTGGTTGCTTCTCCGGGAGTGTGTTTAGGTGCTCGCAGAGCGTTGAAGTTGGTTAGATTCGGGATCAGGTTAGAGTAGGTGACTCTCAACGACGGTTCTTGTGAGTTCAAGAATTTAAGTGAAGTTCCAAAGGATTTCGGGTCCGTTGTGTGGTTAAGGATCGAGTTTTCACAAAGGATTACGAATGGGACTTGGAATTTTCTATGTTATCATCGGGTATACGGTGCAGTATCGAAGCAAAGGAAGAAATAGCTTCGGATACACGAAAGGTCTTGCAAAATGGGTGTACCAGTTGGAGATGCTATTATGCGCTTGAAAAGGGTATGAGATGATTCATGGGTATTAAGACGAAGTGGTCTCATGATTCGGGTCACTCGGGATGAGTGCGGATTGAGTTCGTTATGTTGTGAATGGAACTATTATATTTCTGAGTAAGGACAAGAGTACATTGAAAGAAGTTGGGTCGATTAGTAATGGTTAAGTCGGCATGGTTGTGGCAATGATCAGTTCCTTCAGCGTGTGAAGTCATACATATGGTTTGTGGTTGTACGTGCGGGCTTAACAGCCACCATGGCCTGATTGATTTGAGAAGTATTTGATTTTGATGGCTTGGTTATGTAAATGGATTCCGGGAGAGTTATGCCGGTTAAGATCACGGCTTGAGGTTGTATTTTCTGCGGTTTAAGAATTCAGTTGCGTGTTGCAGTGATTCTTCTGAAATTAGCTAACCAATGAAGTGGTTAATCTACTAGTAGGTCAAGGGTTATGGTGAATGTGTGTATTATTACGTAGCCGCATGATGGGTGCAGTGGGCGGTATGGGTATCGGAAGTTGAGGATCAAGGTTGCGGTCCGGTGTTGATAAGAATGTCACGAGCTCGAATGAGTAGAGGAGAATTCAGATGTTTAGAGTAAGCTGTCATTATCCTGGTGTCGCTTGGGAATGGTGTTCTGTGGAAGAGGCATTGTATATTGAGTTGCGGATTGTGAATTGCTTTATATATTAGGACAGTTGGTGGTATGGATGTGCAGACTTAGCTACCTAGTGCGGAAGGTAGTGGGAGCGTACCCCACGGGGAGATTTGTATAAGTGTGGCATGTTAGTCACTTGATTGTTAAAGATTAAAACTAAGTATGAATATTATGGTACTATCGTTAATGCGAGAGTTTATGCCTAAGAGGCATTCTATTCCTTGGGATGTGGAATGTGTGAGTTCGTCCTGGATTGGGCGGCTTTTCTTTTCAGTTATCAAAACGATAAAAACCAGCGTTCCACGATTATGACATGTAACAAAACCCTCGATCAAAGCAATCCAAATTACGAGCAATACGACAAAAGCATGATGCCAGATAATCTCCCACAAGAGATCGAACAGTTGGAAAGCCAGAAAAAGCCTAACCTTGAGGACACAAAAGTAGTCAACCTGGAAAGCAAAGAAGACGTGAAAGAAACCCGAATCAGCATCCATCTAGAAGTAGAGCAAAAAGAAGAATTGGTCGAGCTCTTCCGACAGTACATCAACGTAATCGGACCTATAGAGCCTGCTGTATCAAATGTGCATCATTTTATCTTGGTAGCAATTGATTACATCACCAAATGGGTCGAAACTTCTACATACAAGGCTGTCACAAAGAAAGTAGTGGTAGATTTCATCCGTAACAACATAGTCTGCCGGTTTGGTATACCCGAGTCAATCATCACTAACAACGCGACCAATATCAATAGTGATCTCATGAGGGAAATTCATGAGAAGTTCAGAATTGTCCACCGTAACTCTACAGCCTACAGACCGCAAATGAATGGAGCAGTTGAAGCACCCAACAAAACCACCAAAAGGATTCTATAGAAGATAGTGAACAATCATAGGCAATGGCATGAGAAATTATCCTTCGCCTTACTGGGTTATCGGACCACCATGATGACATCCACTGGAGCAATGCCTTACGTGTTGGATGGCACTGAAGTTGTGATACCCGCAGAGGTTGAGATACTTTCCTTGAGAGTCATTCAAGAAGCCAAGTTAGACCATGCAGAATGGATACGGGTCAGGTAGGAGCAACTCATGCTCATTGACGAGAAGAGAATGGATGCAGTATGTCATGGTCAGTTGTATTAAAATAGGATGGCCAGTGCATTCAACAAAGGGTGAAACCTCGCAAATTTATACCGGGGCAGTTGGTTTAGAAGAAAATATTCCCTCATCAGGTAGAAGCCAAAGGAAAGTTTGCACCAAATTGGCAGGGTCCTTGCATGTTCCACCGAGTGTTGTCTGGAGGAGCTCTGATCTTGGCATAAATGGATGAAAGACTCAGCACGAAGCCTATCAACTCAGAAGCAATCAAGAGATACTAAATTTGAATATAGTAGAGTTAGGTTTTGGATGTAGCAGAACTACGCTCGACCTGACTTCCCACAGAGGGATACGTAGGCAACCCACGTAGGGTCCCGTTTCTCTTTCTCCCCCTTTTCTTTTGTAATAGGAAATCTAAATACCATTTTGTATGTACTCAGAACTACGCCATGACTTTATTTCCTTTGGAAGAAATAGGTAGGAAATCCACATCGAATTCAATCATCTTTTGTAATTGAACTACGTTTTGGCCTGATTCCATTTGGACACGTAGGTAGTCTGAGTCAGACGTGACCACTTCATTTTTAATCTCAGCATGTCGCATCTATTGTAATTAAACTGCATTTTGACCCGATTCCAATTGGATATGTAGGTTGTCTGAGTCAGGCTCGGTCACCATCATATTTTCTTTATCGTTACCCACGAACTATGTTCAGACCTAATTCTGTTTCGGATACGTAGGCAACCTAAAAAGGTTCAGTCATAACCATAGGAAAATATTTGTAGTGCATTAGTTTATATTACGATGCAATCGCAACGGCAAGAAGCCACGCCGTCAGAAGCATTATGGAGGATTGACATGAACAGGATAGAGTCTTCTAGAAATAACGTTCGCGCTTGAGAGACATCTGAAACATGTCATAATCCGGAACGACGGCATTTGCCATAAAACAAATGATTTTCAAAATATTTTCCAAAAATAATACATATCATAATTCGTTCCTCCTACCGAACTTCATGGCGTAACCTCATCAAGCCCGGGGCAAAGCCAGGATTACGGTAAACACAAACCAATACCCCTCCCCCCCCTCCCGCTAAGAATTTTTCTTTAAATGCAGGGCCAATAGGATATAAGGAAATGCTGGAATGCACTGGGGCAAATAACGGATCTGCCATTCTCTCATTACTATAATCCCTCTTTCCTTATATAATTAAAAACTAACTCTCGGGTCCTTTGCAGGAATTCTAGAACCAGGCCGCCGACGCAGGCGGAGCATATTGTATATAGCAAACCGTCTGCTCAACCAAGCGGAGCATATTGTATATAGAGAGTCGTTGGTCCCGCCAACCGGGGCCATGTATATAGCAAATTGTCTACTCAACCAAGTAGAGCATGTGGTATATAGCGAGTCGCTGGTCCCGCCAATCGAAGCCTTGTATATATCAAACCACCAGCTCGATCAATCGGAGCGCCCTATACAAATCGAGCAATCGGCTTTGCCAATCGAATCCCTATATATAGCAAAATTGTTCGCTTCACCAATGGGAGCATTTTGCACCGCCATTCTACCACATCGCAGATCAGAGTACATAGTTGCAAACCTTGTCACCAACGTTCTGCCATCGACAACCGCGATTTAGTTTTGCAGTCAAGAGTACCTCTTGGGCATGCTCCTTATTTCTTTATTTTTATGTCGAATGTTTTGACGTTTTGCTCATGGAGCTTACAGGCATGATTACAGTTTCAAGTCAGAAACTCCCATCTGCGAAGAGATACTTTACATTTCAATGCAACCACTCCCATCACGCGGAGATACTTTACATTTCAATGAAACTGCTCTCATCAAGCGGAGATGCATTCTACATTACAATTCAAATACTCCCATCGCGCATAGACACTCCCAACACGAGGATACTTAATGCTTCGATAGCTACAAAACGGTACACAGTTCGGCTAATAATCGAGTCAAATTCAAGTATCCCGACATCCCAATCCGAAATAATGGCTACCCGGCAGCCAGGCATCATCATTCCTACATCATTTACATCGCATCTTAACATATTCTGCATTGCAATATATGGGTATATGTGTATTTCATTTTTGCAGGAACAAACATCGCAATGTGGCACTTCTTCTAAGCAACAAACTAAGCTATAACGCTCTGAGGGGAAACCAACTCATAAGCGGGCCAAGGATCCAAGCTCAAACTCAAATGCGATCAATGGAACTCAAATTCTTCGAATCTTTCAAATCAAGTCACAATTCAAAGCTATCATGGGTACCAAATCTTCCGTCTCGCAGTATCGTCATAATACGATACTGGAGAAATTCCTGCGAGCATCGCCTCCCCAAAATATTAACTCAAGAACTACATGAGACCTGATCCTCGTTAAGCCCGAAGTATGTAAGCAATTCAAAGCCAGAATTTAGCCCCAACTACCCAAAATCCTCCTGGAATCTTCCTTAACTCCTAATTCTACAACTCGTAATCTTTCTTAAACTCACATGACATTTCTGCAATGTATGCCTGAGGTCAAAACAAAATTGTCCTTGCTTCAATTTCTTTGCTTGAAAACTCTTTCATCGTCTACGGTCAAAGAGGGGCAGCTGTTGACCACCAATTTTGACCCTCCCTTTTAAAATTAATTTATTTATACTTAATGATTTGCAATAAATATTTTGTAAATATTTTCTAATCAATAATACGTATTTTTACAAGAGAATTAAATATTAATGGTGTTGAAATTAATAATTTAGTATTATATAATCACAAATTTATCATTAATAATTTAGTATTATATAATCACAAATTTATCATACTTACAATTTTGAGATTATTAAAATAACTTTTATATACATTGCGTAGGTTTTATAATTAATTTAATAAATTATTCCTTATTTTTTTATTTCATTAGCTTACTAATTCGAAATTAATGCCATAATTTAGAAAAACAAAGTATTTTTACATATAATTAATTAATTATAATAATTAGTAGTGTATTTGATAATTATAATTTTCACTACATTTTATTGAAAGTAATTAATTTTATTTAAATTAATTTCAAAAGGGTTAAAAACTAAAATGCTACAATTGCAATTTCTTAGTTAAATACAAAGTGGTTGTTATTTAAATCATTTTTAGCTCAAATGTCAAGCCCAATCTGGAACTGACCCAGTCCAAATATCACATCTCATTCCACTTTGGCGATCCCTTCGACTCTCTTTAAACAAATAGCAGTGCGCTATGTCACCCGCCTCTATCACTCACACAACAAATACAATGAATCCAAGCCGCCCATCCTGTAGATCAACGACTCTACTTTTATCTCCGTTTTTCCTTTAATTTTAATACCCCATCAGACCTAATCTCAACCGTCCAAATCTAACAATCCAATGACCATCATTTTATCTTGTTTTAATCTTTTAATACCCAAATTATCAAGGTCGTTGATCAAGAGATCCAACGGCCCAAATCAATCCTACCCGTTTAAACCTAGAGACCCAACCCCAACTATCCCCAAACCCTATTCATTCCTCACCATACTCGTCCCCCCATTTTCCCTTCTTCTCTCATCTCTCTCAAACTCACCAGACCAATCAATTAAGGAAACCTTGCATACATTAGTGCAAGGTTACGAATCAAACCACAAATCATTCTTATTGTCAACCAAATCTGCGAATCCTATTGTTTCTTTCTTCTTTCATTGTTGGGATTCAAAATTTCCAAATCCGAAAACCCTAACCCAAAAATGAAACCTCAAATCGTCTGTCGTCTTTCAAATCCATTGCATGCATGGACATCCATCTTGTCTCTGTACTACGAATCTCGTTATTTTCTTTTCGTTTCCACCTTTAATTTCAAAAGCCCTAATGTTAGAATTATATACCAAAGAGTGAAATCTCAAATGGTCTGAGATTTCATATGTTCTTTCAAGTCAAAGCACATGAGAAGCCTCCTCAGAACTTCATCATGAAGATTATGTACCTAGAGGTAAAACGTAGTGACCTCTGGGTTTTAGGGCTTTGTCCGATGGGTCGTTTTCATCAACGGTCTGCACTCCACTCAGGTAAAATCAACTACTATTTTTCACCTTTGCTCTTCTTTGATTTTCACTTGATTTTCTCGCATCATCAACCTTTCTTCACTTTTCGCTCACCAATTTGAATCTGTCAGAACCCTAGACCTCGAGGCACTATAAATATGAGCCTTAATGGCTCTTACCTAACAATACCTAATAATCTAAAAACATCAATACACAATATAGTAGCAGTTAGAATTTCTTAATCGAAGCCTAAGTTGTTAATCGATTTTTGATTTCTATCTTTTCCGATTCTGACCACTACATTGGTCGGATTCTTGAGTCTTGGATTCTTAACGGCTAGATAATAGTCTCGTTAGGTTTGCTTCCTAAAAGGAGTTGTTGCGTTGTTTGTCTTCACTACCTGCTAGGCTTACTTTCTTTCAGGCCCAAACCCAGAGTCACCTCTTTTCCTTATCGCTTTAAGTCTACTGATTATTCTCATATGTATATAACACTTGTGATATTTGATAGGATATTTTTGCTTTATATCCATTGAACTATGTTAATAGACTAGGCAAGCTCTAAAAATATAGGATAAAAGAAATATTATGACTTAGTAACAATAATTCTAGTTCGTTAATCATTTCTGTTATTCAATTCTTCATCTTTACTAATAATTTTTCATGAAGTCTTTTGAAACTAAGACATCCTTCACAAAGGTCGACTGCCTTCTCTTTTCAAAAACTAGAAAAACCGAATAAAAAAAAATAGCTTTCCAAAGTTTGAGTTTTTCTCCAAAAATCAAATGAACGTTGTTGCCCAGCCAAAGGTTTCAAACGATTTCTTCAAGTCAAACGTGAGATTTGAGAATCAAGGTATATCTAAGGCCCACTTCGTTAAACACATTTACTTTACTAGAGTAATATAAATAGCTGCATCATTTTAAAAGATAAAGTGTTTTAAAACTTAGCCACATCTTACAAGGTTTTGCCAATACAAATATTATAGATATACTTCTAAAAACTCTTTCAATCATATAGATGTAAATATTTTCTTAAAGGCTTTCATAAATCTATACCCTCTTTTCAAATTACATATATATTTTTTTCAAGTGAAAGGTTTTAAACTAAATATACAATAAGCTATACTTTTAAAGCACTAATTAAGCAAAATATAGATATTTAATTCCTTAAACCTAGTCTAAGTCCTATGGAGGTACCTCAGGTAGATTTTAAGGGGTTCTTAACATATTTACCTTAGAAGAACAAGAACCCTTACCCAAAATCTCACTGGTTAGCAGACTAATAGGACAATAATTTAATAACTAAAATAGGTACCCTAGTATACCTTTAAATATTAGGTGGCGACTCTCTTTTATTCATCAGCAAGGAAATCACTAGTTGAATCTTCTTTTGACTCGTGCAAAATAGAGTGCAACAGTTCGCATATGCCCTCGACCACTCCCTAAAACGAGGGACCGCATTGGGGACTCGGGCGACAACTACATGTCAAATGAGACGAATAATGAGAAAGAAGAGTAGATTCAAATAAGTACTTTGACAACTTAAGAGGAAGTAAACTTACTTTTTGAGTTCCACTTCTCGGGGAACAACAGGAACTCGGAAGGAATGAGGTCTTTGGTCTTTATCCGAACAAACCTCCCCTACCAGTCTCGGTCCCTAACCTCTTCTATGCAGGAGAAGGGAGCTTTCTTTGCCCGGCGAGCGAGATTTTGAAAGATTCGGGGGCTGTAGACTCGGAGCAGATGGTCAATTGTAAACTGAGGCTCCTCCGTGTTGTTAGCAAAATGACGGAGGAGGGTCACGATCCTCCAAAAAGATGAGTGAATTTGCCCGAGGCAGATTTCGTACCTCTTGTAGAACTCGAGAATCACCATATCTACCGGACCAAATGTGAAAGGATACGTATAAACGCTTAAGTATCCTTCCACGTGCATCGTAATATCCTCATCGGGACTGGGAACAACTATGTCTTTCCCTCCCATTGCAGTCCTCTCGGGCCACTTGGAGCGTCTCCTCGGTGATGGAGCAAACATACCTCCACACCTCTTCACCTCGATCTCCTTGTGCAGAGGCTTTTTCGACCTTGAAGTTGTTATCTATGGAGCAGCCTCCAGGGATGAATTCTGTAAGGGGAGATCCCAGGGCTACTACCGAAAATGTTGCCTCGGTGAACGTAGCTGAGGTAGAAGTAGAAGGTGCATTGCTTTGGGGTACTTATTTCGAAGTCTTAGCCATCTCAATCTAGAAATATGAAGTTTTGAAGATTTGGTTGCAATTGTTGTAATTTGTTGGTCGCACGTTTAATTGATTACTACTGAGATTTATTCAACTTGTTACTGGGAAGTTTGTGGCCAATCTTCGCTACTTTTTGCTGAAAGTGTGAGGGCAAAAGAGGAGTGAACAGATCTCTTTAGGCATCAGCTCGACACTGCCCAGTTTTCTTAGCCAAAGTGGGATTGATTGTTGCTGTTGGTAGCTCTAGAATTGGGTTGGAATTTGAATCTAAGTGTTGAATTGAGAATGGTTACAGTTCTCGTGTACTTTTGAACAGTTTTCTGCACTTTTTGAGCCAAGTTTAGCTTCAGTTTACTGCAGCTTTAGACTTTCTACTGTTTGATTTGTTTTTCAGAAGTTCTTCCCTACTGAACTTCTACAGTTTGGTAAACTGCTTAGCTGCTGTGAAATTGGTCGACGTTAGCTGATTTGAGTTGGAATTTTAGTTTGATCAACTATTTGAAATCTGCTGATTTGGAGTTTAGTTTGGCAGAGGAAGCTCAACAGTTTGAGAATTCATTTGAGGACTAAACTTCAACTGTTGTTGCTGACAAAAAATCTTGTGATAGCACCTGCAGTTCTGCCCAATTTGAGTTGCAATATTTGCACCAGTTCTGCTCAGAAAACAGCTCCAGAATATCACAGTTTGGAATTTGCTGAGTTTTGGGCCTCGCCATAGAACAAATTTTTCCAGCATTTGACAGAAGTTCTGCACTTTGGAGCAACTTTCTGCACAGTTTGAGTTGCATTATTTGCACCAGTTCTACAGAAAATTCTAGTTGAGCACGGATTGAAGAAAAATTGATTGGCTGCATAACTGAACCTGTGCAGAAGCTGTGCTGAAATTGCAGAAATCTGGCTGAAACAGTCCAAACAATTGCTGAAATTCTCCTGCAGCTTGAGTGAATTGCTATTAAGAATGTTATTGAGCTTTGAGGTCAATTAGGACTGACATTTTGAACTTTAGCTGCTGCTGATTTCTGCAGTTTGGAACATCAGAATACTGAAGTTTCCTTGGGCAGTTAGCTATTTCACATTTGACCAGTTTTACAAATATGTCCAGTTTTGCAAATATGACCACATTTTGAAACAGTGTCTAGTTTTATAGTTTCTTTTCTTTTCTTTCTTTCCAATTTGTAGTAACCTAAACTTTTAACTAGATTAACTTGATATTAGTTCATATTGAGTATAATTCAAGTTTCTTTGTGTGCTTTATTTTTTTTTTTTCGTGCTTTTCTCTTTATTTTCGTTGTGAATTGTTTGGCTCAAGTCCGTTTGTTTTTAATTGTGCTTTCTTTGGTGCCGCATAAATGCCATTCCGAACCGATACTTGATTGCCTACTTGGATTGATTTGTGAAAGTTGGTTGTGAAGAGAACTTTTAGATACCCTTGTGTGGAAAAAGGCTAGAGTAGTGAGTTCAATTGAGTGAGATCGCAAAAGCCTTTGACCTTTGAGTGTAAACACGAGTGTTGAGTGATATATATTGAGTGATACACTAAGGAAGTGAAATTGTGAGATCCTATTTTTGACTAACCAACTTTCTTGCTTTAAGTTTTCTTTAAGTTTGACCCTCGATGGTGTCCACCGAGCAACTAAAACAACAAGAACAAATAGGTCATCAATAACGGGGAACAATTCTTTTTACGAAGGAAAGAGATGAATAAAATATAAACTTACGTGAACGGTTCCATGATTCAGGGAAGGACTGAGTTGTGGTCGGGATGTATCCCTGGTAGCAGTGATGACAAACTGCTTCATCCATCGACGGTCACTTTCATCATCCACGCTGGTGAGAAGGGCGTGGTGACCACGTTTACTGAAATTTATTACTCCCCCACAAAATATTTTGGGGGAGTAGAGGTTCATCATATGTGCCAGGGTTAGGGTTTTTCCCGTATCCGTGCACAGTTGGTGCAGACAAGCCACTGTTCGCCATATATGGGGGCCCACTTGTACGAAATGGATTTGGTACTGATGGCAGAACTCTAAGATCACGGGGTCAAGCGCCCCGCTCAAAGAAAATGGACCCAAGGTGAAGGGATACATATACACATACGTAAAACCTTCCTTGGAGAAGGTAACTCGCTCTATCAAGTTAGGAGTAATGGTGTTAAGGTCTGGGCAGTTGCAATCTTCCTTCACAGCAAGAATACTGGAAGGACGAATAGAAGAAAGATATCTGCTAAAAACCTAAGTCCGTGAAGATGCAGAGGGAAACATTTCTTGGAAGTCATTGACGATGCTCAAATGTTTGGGAATGACGGTGCTTACCGTAGGAGGATTAACATTGACATTAATCTCCTTATCTTTGCTTCTCTTCGGGCCTCCACCGAAGAGAAGACCAGAGTTCTCAAAAGCATCAGTGAAAGAAGCCATAATTGTAAGAAGATGAAGGAGTTTTTTGAAGAAAATTGGAAATAGATGAAAGCAGAAGAAGGTTATGTGCAGAGAAGATAATGGACTAATGAAAATTTTGAAAGTGAAAGAGGTAAAATAATGAGTATAAGTAAAGATATAGACGGCAAAAATCGTGGTCATGATTACCTCGAGAACCGGCGAAAATATTGCAGAATCATGGGGCAACACATGTTTGGGGTATTAAATACGAGAAGACGTGCGTCTTATCAAGCTTCAGAGACTGTTTAGAAGGTTTTCAGAAGATTTTCTGCCAAGAAAGAGTTTTTCACCAACTTCCTTGTGGCACAAAGATATGCTACCAGAAAGCAAGGGGACTATCTGTATAGGGTAAAATTAGTTTATATTAAATGATCGAATGATAGCGTGACATATGAAACGGGAGACAGGTGGAAGACAAATTGAGTAAGAACCAAGACCGGGAATAACAACTGTAGTTGGCATCGGATGGACCCCGAAGGGAGCACAATCAACGCGAACGGGTCCAATGTTTGTTACCGGATGACATTCAATGAAGAATATTTCCTAGTATTAAATAGACAGCCGTTGCAGAGAATATTTGCATTCATGGCCTGCCGTTACACATTTATCAATGACACATTTATTGTCATTTAAGAGGAGCTTGATCCTAGATCTTGTTTTCCTAGGTGTAGCTATAAATAGTAGTTTCCAAAGCCATTGTAAGCACACGGAATTCTTGGCATAACTTCTGCTACATTCTATTCTCAAGCTCAATAAGATAGTTTTACTTGTTCTTACATTATGTTCCTATCTCTCTGTCCTCGGAGATATCACCCCCAGAACCAGGCCCGCCATTTCCTTTGATTTTAACTCTTAAGTCTTATTTTTAGTCTAGTTTATTTATTATTTTTGGATCAAATCAGTTCGCTGATATATAAACCACGTAACAAATTCAACTGTACCATTTTACGTGTAAACACCCACCCATCTCATGCCCATGTTCTCTTCTCTTTCTTTTCTTCTTTTTCATCGATGAAATTTGTGGGGTGTTACTTATGTGTGCTGATATTAAATTTTCTCTTGATTTGAGGAGTTTAGAATGAAAACTTTCAAATCTACTAGTTCGAGTAGTTGAAGGTCAAAAATTGAGACAAAGGTTCAAGGTTGTGAATAATAGTTGAAGAAATAGTTTGGATGTTTTGTTTGGAGTTGAAAAGTAAAGTTTTCTACTAATTTAAAACTTTCAACTCTAATAGTTCAGATTCAGATTCTTGAAGGTCGAAAAATCGGATAAAAGTTCAAAGCGGTGAACACTAATGGAAGAAATAGCTAAGGTTTATGTTTGGAGCTAAAAATTGAGTTTTTCTAACGATTTAGAAGGTTGAAACTGAACAAACAAAAAATATGAAAGATCCCCTAGAGCATTTGGGTGTTCTAAGACTCAAATATCACTGTGAGTAAAAGCTTTTAATTGGGTATTGGTGCTTGGTTGGTGCTCCAATGATGGCTATACAGTGGTTTTGCATGGGGAGATGACAGTGTACAAGTAGATTTTGAAGTGGGATAAGGAGGTGTATATTTATTCTGTATATATGTGTATTTATATATATATATATATATATATATATATATATACCTTAAAATGAGTAACAATTAAATTTGTACGATACATGGTTTTAGTTTAACACGAATAATGAAAGAACAACAAGTAATTGAATTAAAGGAAAACAAAACAATCAAACCAAGTATGACGAAGTAATTAAGCATGCCATCATATTTGAATGCTAAAGACGGATTCCAATCGAGCCCTCGAAATGGAGCTCGGTTGTAACAGAATGAATGAACAGTTTGAAGAACACTTGAACAATTGCTAAAAGACAAAAGTAAACTTTATTGCTTTAATATGCGTGCCAACAATGTCACCAAAAAATAAAAATGTTCTCCCCTTTATATAGTAGGGGAGTTTCTTTCTTAGTACAAGTCTAAATAAGGTAAAAATTATTTTCTTCCTTTTTTTCCAAGAAAATACGATCCGCAGTTGATATCGGGCGTGATCTGCGCCGTAATATCCGGCTAATGGCGGATATTTCGGCTCCTCATTCGTCCTCTTTAACCGTCTTCCCTTTAACCACGATTCTTTATTTCGCTCGATCATGATTCTTCCCATGTTTGGCCATGCCCGATTTTCGACGTATCATTCGTCCCCTCGGGCTCCGATCTGTGGGCACCCTCGGCCTTACCCGAGCCGGCATCGAATCACGCTGTCCCTCGTTTCTTCATCAGGAGATCGGGGGTAATTTTATTCCCGATTTTACCTGTACACAGGTAGTCCCCTCACTTCTTGGAGAGTAGATTTATAGGAACGATGAGAAGTGACTAATTAACCCAGGTTTATTCCTTCATACACCATAAGCAAGTTGACGAGCTAAAACATCTCATAAATCACGTCGCTCTGAGTTTCGATACGCGTCAGCTACCGATTGATCACCCTTGGCTGTTACAGAATGTGAAACGTCATTCATTTATTAGTCCTTCCCTATAAAAGCTCCGGTTCCCTTTTTTCACTTTTTTACTTTCTAATTTTGAACCTTCTTGAGCTACCCTCGAGTATTTCATCTGTTCATCAATCCTTCAAATCTTCATAACCTGTTCTTCTCATCTTCTTATCTTCATATCTTATCTTCAAACTTTCATACCAAATCTTCAAAACTTCATATCAAACCTTCAAACCTTCAAACCAAATCTTCAAAACTGTACTTTGTTCTCAAACAGTGGTACAGAAATCAGTACACAATTTTGGCAACAAATTCTCAATCCCAGCTCTATTTCAAACAAGAACTACAAGGCAATAGTTCAAACCAATAACAGCCTCGAGACGCACTTACAAATTCAAACTCAAACAATTATGAACTGCAAGTTCAGTTCACAAGCAAAAGCAAGGAAAATTGTAGCTCAAAACTCAGAAAATGCAAGCTCAAAACCTTTCAAAACAGAACTCAACCAACTTCTCAACTGACTCGTCAAGTGCAGATTTCAGATGTTCAATAGTTGATCAAATGATAAGGAATGCGAGTCGAATTCACTGATTCAAGTCAATGAACTCAGAGAGATCGAGTCGAAGTTCAGTGTAATACTCGAAAAATTTAAACCTGATTCGTTGCGACGATTCTCAGCTTCTCGAATTGAGTCGAATCAGTCCACGAAGTTGTTCAAATTTGAAACGAACAATTATTGATGTGCAGCTCATGTTCTTAGTCTTCAATATCAACTGCTCAAATAGATTCAACCCAATTAGCTGATTCAAATAGGTTGAAATTTGAGATACAAACTCCTAACCACAGTACAATCAAACCCGATGAAATCAATTAGTTCAAACAACAGTAAAATCAGGAAACCCAATTGTTTACCTGAAAAACGGATATAGTTAATTTATACGTAGTCCTAAGTATACGTGGTATAACTTGGTACAAATAGGAAAAATAAGTAGAAAAAAGATCGAAAATTGACTATAAAAAAGAATGAAATACAAACCAAATAGAATGGAGAATGATTTATAAACAAGCAAGATGAATCAATGTCCAAAGCCGAAAAACGAATAATCTCTACTATCCTTCTGTGTAAATATCAATAATCTTTGAAATATGAGAGTGTATAGATATCTCAATGTTCAGTCCACTGTCCCCTTACAGAAATGATACCCACTATTAATATAGTGGAGAAAAAAAATCCTACTTTGGATATAATACATAATAAAAAATACATAGTGGGGATCCCATGATAGATTAGTTAATTAGTTTTTCTTTAATTCCCGCCGACATTCTCTCCCTAAGTGCGGCTACAACGGCTCTTTGTCTCATAGCTCGATCTTGGTTGGTCTTGGTACTGATCGAGCTACGGATCTCGAGCTCGATATCGACTCGAGCTCGATATTGACTCGAGCTCGATATTGACTCGGGCTCGGTATTGACTCGGGCTCGGTATTTATTGGTCTCTAGCTCTTGAGCTCGATACCACTACTTCATATCATAGCTCGAGAACCTGGCTTCGGATCTTATCTCAAAGTTATGAAGACGAGCCTCGGTCCATCTTGTTCAAATCTTGACTAATTACACGAAGGGAAAAAATGGTTTTGACCGTATACAGATAGTCCCCTCGTTTCTCGGGAAGAATGTGGTGAGAAACGACATGATTTTCCAACGATATGACTAGATATACACTAATGCTTGCATCGAGCCCGACCATGACGTACGTTATAAGTGTCCTGTCGGTTCAGTTACCAAGGCAGTAAATGTGCGTCAGACGATGGCCGGCCACTGCTGATTTTGAACCGTCATTGCCAAATCTATAAATAGCTCATCTCTTCACCATTTTTTACTTTTATTTCCAATCTCCAAATCTACTAAGTTCTTTTTTGCATCTTCTGAGTTCTTCATCTGCAAATCTGTGGTTTTCACTGCTAACCTCTTCTTAGAACACCAAATCTTGTCATCTCCCTCTATTTTCAACTTCAAATCCAAATGGTGAAAACGTCAAAAATTGTTCCTCAAAAAGAAAATGCTTCTTCATCGCGGCCTGCCGGCAACAAAACACTGATGGAGCCACGACCTAAGGATCGTCGGTTCCCGGTTGATGCGAGCCAGTATCGAGGTATATATGCTCGATAACTGAGGGATACCTTAAGGAGGTAAGGAAAGATTGCAACTGGGAGAACAAAGAAGTGGTGATCCCGGCTCCCGAAGAAGATATCACCACCCATGTGGAAGGGTTTTTAAGTGTTTACACTTACCCTTTCACGTTGGGCCCCCTCGACCCCGTTCTTGTTGACTTTTGCCGCCAGTATCAAATAACCCTAGGCCAAATCCATCTTTCCTTTTAGCGAATTGTTATTCTGCTCCGATTCTTTGTGAGCAAAGTCAAGGGGATGCCTTTTACCCTCGACCACCTCATCAGGTTATACAGCCCCCGCCTCTATCGAGGTGAGTTAATAAAACTCCAATGCCGAGCCACCAAAGTACTATTCTCCAGCATAGACGAGGATAAGGACCGTGGTTGGATGAGCTGGTTCATTCGAGTGAGGACTTCTGACCTGATCCCGGCTGAGAAGATGCCATTTCCCGAGAAATGGAATATGAAGCGTAAGTACAATCCCACTATTAGCTCCTATTTATTATTTTGTTCCTTTGTTTCTTTCTCATGAATATCCTTTTCCGTGATGTAGCGGTTGCTTGGATGCCTGGTGCAATCCCTAACCTCAAGGGCTGTGTTCGGGACCTGGCCTCGACTTCTACGTATGTTGAGCGCTCATGGCGCGATTTATCAAAAGGCCGATGGGAGGCCAAAACACATGGTAAGCCTCTTTCCCACGTCTTTGTTGATTTTTTTAAAGCGTTTCTTACTTTTTTTCTTTCATACAGGCCTTGGCAAAGATGCGATTATGAGCCCCCTATCTGGTGAGGAGGAGACTTCGATCCCCACACCAAAACCGGCGAAACACAAAAAGAGGAAAAATATCTCAACCTCCGAGGCCCCAGAGGCTACTGAATCGGTGAAGGCTGCAGAGATTCCATCTCGAGATGAGGGAGTCTCGGAAAGATAATTGGGCAAAGTCCACGAGTCATTGAGGATCGAGAATTCCTCCCACCATAATGAGCCAATGGTGGGTACGGCTGCTGGGGCTGATCTCGAGGCTCCCCGAGATGGAGAGAACGCCTTAAATGATCCACTTGGGGCAATAGAAATTGGAGGCTCCCCGCTGCTCTCCTCATTTTCTGAGGAGATGATTCAAGAGGCTCGGGCCTTGAAGACCCTCTCCATCAAAGGAGGCCACGGAAAAGAAGATCCCGTCCATGATTATTTTACTAGGGTCGAAGATGTTACCGGCCTGAGCGACTTGGAGGTCTCGAGGAATTACTCGGGTGAGGCATCAAGCCTTTTCAACGAAGCGCAGCAAGCTCTGAATCGGGTAAGCCTTTACTCCCCGTGTTGGTATTACCCTTATGTTTGTTTTTCTCTTCCTGTCTAACTTCTTTTCTTCTTTCTGCGTAGGCCTCAACGCTTCACCAAGAAGCATTTTCTCGGTCTCGAGCTGAGCTGAGTCGGTATGAGGCCGACCTCCGAGGGCTCACGGAGGAGAAGATTGCCCTCAGACTTCTCTGTGGGCAAAGAGAAGAGGAGACCAAGGACCTCCGAGCCGAGTTGGCCAAGACTCACAAAGATCAGTCCGACCTGATTGAGCAGGTAATGAAAATCTTAAAAACTCATGGGCTCGATTCGGGAACGGTGGCTAACATTTCAATCTCACAGCTCCAGTAGAAGATCGAGATGACCGGGCAGCTCCGTGAGGAGGTCGACATGATGAAGGTGGAGACCTTGGGGTAGAAAGAAGGTGTGGACCACTTTGCTGCAGAAAAAGAGACTGCTTTATCCCAATTGTCATCGGCCGAAAGTCAGCTTCGAGGCATGAAGGAGAAAAGCTCGATTCAGGCGAAGAAAATAGAGGAACTCGAAGCCCGATTGGCTTCCGATCTTGCAAAGGCCAAGTATGAAGCCAAAAAGGCAAAGGCCGAGGAAGAGGTAATCGTGGTCGTCTACCGGGCTGATGCTGAAGCTGCTCAACTCCAAGCGAGAGAGGCAGCCGAGATCGCTCGAACTCGAGCATATTGGATTGTTGAACTCGCCAAATGCCAATCTCAGAGGGAAACCCTCGAGGAGATTCATGCTCGAGGTTTCTATATTTCCAATAAAATAACAAAGGCTAGAGACCATAAAGCCAATGCTGGAGCGTTGGCCTCCTCCAATGATGATGATGATGCCGAGAGCAAGAGCGGGTTCGAGAGCGGGGAGGACCTCGATGGAGAAGAAACTGCCCTCGGAGAAAATCAGAAACCTTAGGGTTTTTCTTTTTTGATCTTTTTGTGTAGGGTCTTGATCGGACCATGTAAATATTCTCATATATATAAAGATCTCTTTCTTTTCCGACTTGTCTTTATTTCATTTTCTGCCTTGTGAAAATTTTGTTTCATTCATGCCTTATGAAAGTTTTGTTCATAAGTTCGAGGCTTTAGGCAATTTGATCGAAGTCGGACTAGTGTAGTCTTTATAATCGAGTGAGCGTTTTCCCGAACTCGCATTAAGAGTAGCCCTTGGGCTTAATAGTTGAGTGAGTGTTTGCTCGAACTCAAAGTAATGTAGCCTTTTAGGCTTTATGGTTGAGTGAGTGTTTGCCGAACTCGAATTAAGAGTAGCCCTAGGTCTTAATAGTCGAGTGAGCGTTTGCTCGAACTCGAAGTAATATGTAGCCCTTAGGCTTTATGGTCGAGTGAGTATTTGTTCAAACTAGCATTAAGAGTAGCCCTTGCGCTTAATAGTGGAGTGAGCGTTTGCTGGAACCCGAAGCAATGTAGCCTTTAGGCTTTATGGTCGAGTGAGTGTTTGGTCAAACTCGCATTAAGAGTAGCCCTTAGGATTAATAGTCGAGTGAGCATTTTCTCGAACTCGAAGTAATGTAGCCCTTTAGGCTTTATAGTCGAGTGAGTGTTTGCTCGAACTCGAATTAAGAGTAGCCCTTGGGCTTAATAGTCGAGTGAGCGTTTGCTTGAACTCGAAGTAATGTGTAGCCCTTTAGGCTTTATGGTCGAGTGAGTGTTTGCTCAAACTCAAATTAAGAGTAGCCCTTGGGCTTAATAGTCGAGTGAGCGGTTGCTCGAACTCGAAGTAATGTGTAGCCCTTAGGCTTTATGGTCGAGTGAGTATTTGTTCGAACTAGCATTAAGAGTAGCCCTTGGGCTTAATAGTTGAGTGAGCGTTTTCTCGAACTCGATGTAATGTAGCCCTTTAGGCCTTATGGTTGAGTGAGTGTTTGCTGGAACTTGAATTAAGAGTATCCCTTGGGCTTAATAGTCGAGTGAGCATTTGCTCGAACTCGAAGTAATATAGCCCTTAGGCTTTATGATCGAATGAGTGTTTGCTCGAACTCTAAATGAAAACAGCCCTTAGGCTTTATTGTCGAGTGAGTGCTTACTCAAACTCGAAGTAATGAGTAGCCCTAAGGCTTTATGGTCGAGTGAGTGTTTGCTCGAGCTCGAATTAAGAGTAGCCCTTAGGCTTAATAGTTGAGTGAGCATTTGCTCGAACTCAAAGTAATGTAGCCTTTAGGCTTTATGGTCGAGTGAGTGTTTGCTCGAACTCACATTAAGAGTAGCCCTTAGTCTTAATAGTCGAGTGAGTGTTTGCTCGAACTCGAAGTAATGTAGCCCTTAGGCTTTATGGTTGAGTGAGTGTTTGCTCGAACTCGAAATGAAAATAGCCCTTAGGCTTTATGGTCGAGTGAGTGTTTGCTCGAACTCGAAGTAATATAACCCTTAGGCTTTATGGTCGAGTGATTATTTGCTTGAACTCGAATTAAGAGTAGCCATTAGACTTAATAGTCGAGTGAGCGTTTGCTCGAACTCGAAGTAATGTAGGCCATATGGAGCTTGATCTCGTTGATTTTTCAGTTGGCAGTCCCCGATTTATGAGGCAATTTTTCAAACTCCAATCATGGTCGGCCCTTAAGCCTGTTTGAACATGAAGTAGAAAGATCTTTCTAAGATATGAGATATCGGTAAAGAAGACATTTCTCTTTATAAGTCATGATACATGTGTTCATATTTTGTGCCAGGGCTCGAGCAAACTATGCGGGCATGGTTCGTTTGACCATTTGGCCCTTACACTTTTTCCTATCGAGACCCTGTTTGAAATGAAGTAACTTTCTTGCATCGAATCTTGACTTATTCGAGGGCAATGCCCCCCAGTATTCGAGGTTGATTGTAAATAGGCCTCAGATACTGTTGAATTGTTCGAAGTTAGCACGATCAATGGTTGCCTCATTAAAAACCTTGCCGAAAACCCCATTTTTGACAAAATCGGTCTAAGGCAAAAAGAGTGCAATTCGTGCTTTCAGGCCTAAAGGCTTCGAGTTGAATAATCCATCCCTATTTATGGTCGAACACCTGCAAGGGTTAGTTTCAAAATATAAATTAACATGGGAGGGTCGTACCTTAGCAGTAGTATCATTTTAGGTGCGACACGTTCCAATTTCTTGGTAGTTGTTTGCCGTTTATCACACCGAGATTGTAGAATCCTTTTCCGAGGATTTCGAGAACCTGATACGGTCCTTCCCAGTTCAGACCCAGTTTCCCTTCATTCGGATTTTGGGTGTTGAGGTTGACTTTCCTTAGCACCAAGTCCCCGATTTTAAAATGTCGAAGATTGGTTCTTCGATTATAGTACCTTTCTATCCGCTATTTTTGGGCGGCCAATCGGACGAGAACGACTTCTCATTTTTCGTCCAATAATTCTAGGCTCGTGTTCATGGTCTCGTTATTTGACTCATTTGTCGCATATCAAAACTTGATGCTAGGTTCTCCGACCTCAATAGGGACAAGAGCTTTAGCGCCATAAACCAACGAGAATGGTGTTGCTCCGGTATTTAGATTTTGATGTTGTGCGGTATGCCCATAGGATTTCGGATAGTATTTCTCTCCATTTTCCTTTAGCGTCGGTTAATCTTTTCTTAAGATTTTGGATGATGGTTTTGTTGGTTGATTCGGCCTGTCCGTTCCCGCCGGGGTGATAAGGTATTGATAGAATCCTTTTGATTTTGTGATCCTTGAGAAATTTAGTTACTTTGCTGCCGATGAATTGTTTTCCATTATCACATACAATCTCATATGGCATCCCGAATTGACATATGATGTGGTCCCAAACGAAGTCTATCACTTCCTTTTTTCTGACTTTCTCGAAAGCCTGTGCTTCAACCTATTTAGAGAAATAATCAGTCATAAACAAAATAAACTGAGCCAGGGCCGATGGGAGGGGGCCAATGATGTCCATCCCCCATCTCAAATAAGGCCATAGAGATAGGACCGAGTGGAGAAGTTCCCCGGGTTGATGAATCATGGGCGCATGTCTTTGGCACTTGTCGCATTTTCGAATGAACTCCCTCGCATCCTTGTCCATATCGATCCAATAATATCCTGTTCTGATTATTTTGTGGACCAGCGAATCGGCACCGAAATGATTTTCACAAGTGACCTCATGAATCTCACATAGGATGTAGTCGGTATCTCCCGGTCCCAAATATATTGCCAGTGGTCCATCGAACGTCCTCGTAAATAGCGTTCCGTCTTTGGACAAGGTGAATCGTGTTGCTTTTGTGCGCTGAGCCCTTGATTCTTTTGGATCTGATGGAAGCTTCCCGTTCTTGAAGTACTCTATATATTTGTTTCTCCAATCCCAAGTTAAACTTGTGGAGTTTATTTCGGCGTGTCCTTCTTCGATCACCGACCTTATGAGTTGTACGACAGTCCCCGAGTTGAGTTCGCCATCTTCGACCGACGAACCTAAGTTTGCAAGAGCGTCGGCCTCGTTGTTCTGTTCTCAGGGTACATGTTGCAAAGTCCATTCCTTAAATCGATGTAGAGTTACCAATAGTTTATCCAAGTATCTCTGCATTCGATCTTCTCGGACTTCAAAAGTCCCATTAGATTGGTTTACCATTAAGAGGGAATCATACTTGGCCTCTACGACCTCAGCTCCCAAGCTTATAGCTAGTTCGAGACCTGCAATCATGGCCTCATACTCGGCCCCATTGTTAGTCAATTTTGTAGTTTTGATAGATTGTCTAACTACATTACATGTGGGTGATTTTAGTACGATGCCTAGTCCAGACCCTTTTACATTCGAGGCACCATCCGTAAAGAGGGTCCAGACTCCCGAAGAGGTACCTGATTTTATCAGTAGTTCCTTTTCAATCTCAGGTACGAAGGCCGGCATAAAGTCAGCCACGAAGTCCGCTAAGATTTGAGATTTGATAGCGGTTCGGGGTCGATACTCGATGTTGTACCCGCCGATTTCTATGGCCCATTTGGCCAATCAACCTGAAAGCTCGGGTTTGTGCAAAATATTTCGAAGAGGATAAGTTGTTACAACATGTATCAGATGGCACTGGAAATATGGTTTTAGTTTCCTAGAGGCACTTATTAAAGCAAGTGCTAATTTTTCTAAGTGAGGATATCTAGTTTCGGCCTCGCCTAAAGTTTGACTGACATAATAAATAGGGAATTGCGTAACTCGTTCTTCTCGTATCAGGACTCCACTTACCGCTATCTTCTAGATAGCTAAATACAGATAAAGTTGTTCGTCTACATTCAGGGTATGAAGCAACGGCGGGCTCGATAAATACCGTTTTAGTTCTTCCAAAGCCTGCTGACATTCTGGAGTCTATGCAAAATTGCTTTTCTTCTTAACCAGAGAGAAAAATGGAGGCTCCTATCTGAGGATGTCGAAATAAATCGTCCCAGGGTGGCTCTCCGTCCCGTTAGCCTCTGTACGACCTTTACATTATCTACCACCGTGATGTCCTCAATAGCTTTAATTTTATTGGGGTTAATCTTGATTCGTCGATTGGACACCATTAAACCAAGAAACTTGCCTGAGCCAACCCCGAATGCACATTTTTCAGGGTTGAGCTTCATATTATACTCCCTTAGTATGTCAAAAGTTTCCTGCAAGTGCTTTAAATGGTCCTCTGCTCGCAGGGATTTAACTAACATGCCATCAATATAAACTTCCATTACTTTTCCTATTTGCTTATCAAACATTCGGTTTACTAGGCGCTGATAAGTTGCACCAACATTTTTTAGACCGAATGGCATCACATTATAACAGTAGGTACCATACTTAGTGATAAATGAGGTCTTTTCCTGATCCTCCGGGTTCATCTGTATTTGGTTGTACCCAGAATAGGCATCGAGAAAACTGAGAGTCTCGTGGCCAGCCGTGGCATCGATCATACGATCGATATTAGGCAAAGGAAAAGAATCCTTAGGGCATGCTTTATTCATGTCTTTATAATCTATACACATTCTAAACTTGTTACCCTTTTTAGGGACTACCACCACATTTGCTAGCCATTCGGGGTATTTTACTTCCCGAATGGATCCTATTTTAAGAAGTCTGGATACCTCGTCTTTGATGAAGACATGTTTGACCTCAGACTAGACCCTTCTTTTTTGTTTTATCGGATGGAATTTTGGGTCCAAGCTTAGCCTATGAGTGGTGATTCCCAGTGGAATCCCTATCATGTCAAGATGGGACAAGCGAAATAGCTCATGTTAGCTATAAGAAATTGAATAAGCTTTTTCCTGAGCTCGGGATCTAACCCTGTGCCCAGATATACCTTTCGTTCGGGCAGATATTTGATTAGAGTGATTTGCTCCATTTCTTCGACCGTTGATTGGGTAGAGTCGGAATCATCGGGGACCACGAAGGATTGAGGGACCCCATGTTCATCATCTTCGCCAGTCTTCTGATTCTCTGGTTGGGTCGAGGCTGATGTTTGTGATTGCTATTTTGTATCCCGTTCCCCCTTTAAATCTGATCCTTTTATTGGTGATAGTGAAGATATAGGAATTACTTCATCGACGACAAACATTTCTTTGGCAGTCGGTTGCTCTCCTTAGACCATTTTGATTCCCTCTGATGTTGGGAATTTTAGAACCTGGTGGAGGGTCGATGGTACAACTCTCATATTCCTTCGATTATGTGAAACTTCGTTTCTTGGATGGTTCCGGCCACGTTTATTGTAGCAGAATTATATCACCCTTAGTAGTTTCACATGCCATATTGAACCCGTTTAGAACCAAGGTTGCGGGTACGACCTGGTCCTGAAGACCGAGCTGCTCTACGACCTTCGATCTAATAATGTTGGTCGAACTACTTGGATCAATTAACACACACTTAACTTGAGTTTTATTCATAAGCACAGATATTACCAGTGCGTCAGGGTTGGGCTACATGACTCCTTCTGCATCTTCATCATTAAAGGACAAGGTTCCTATGGGTGCGTAATCCTGAGTCCGAGATCGCTTCTCTCTTACAATCGACATCTTAGTGCGTTTAAGCACCGGCCCCTAGGGGATATCGATCGCACCGATGATTATGTGGATGATGTGTTGTGTCTCTTCTTGTTCGTTTTGTCTACTAAAATCCCTATTTTTGAAATGATTTTTGGCCCGGTCACTTAAAAATTCTCGAAGGTACCCTTTATTGTCTACAATGATTTTTGTCTTCTCTCAGTTGCCTGCAATCTTCCGTTCTTTGGCCATGAGTGCCATGATATTCGCACATTTTATTGGGATTCCTCTGGGCTGGATCGGTCTGCAGAGGTCGAGGCCATTTAGTATCTTTGATGCGTCCGATAGCCGACACGATGGCAGATGCATCGATGTTGAAGTTATATTCTGATAACTGTAGTGCTTCCTTAGGTCCGGTATGCCTGTCAAACCCGTTCCTGTTCATCAGCCCCCGAGACCCTTGGCCTTGATCACTTCTTTTATCGCCTTGTACGGGGTTACGTCTTGGTCCGTTACCCCTATGGTCTCCATTATACGGTTGGTATCGGTCCCTGATTGGCCTTGGTTCTCGGTTGATGTCCCTTTTAATAACGGACCCAGAACCCAACTGGTCGTCTTCAACTCTAATTTTTGATTGATACCAATTGTGTACATCGGCCCAGGTAACATCTGAGTACTCAATCAGGTGCTACTTCAACCGCTGTGAAGCCATCGAGCTTCATTCGTTTAAACCTTGAGTGAAAGCTTGAACAGCCCAATCGTCTGTGACTGGTGGTAGATCCATTTGTTCCATTTGGTAACGAGATACGAATTTTCTTAGCATCTCATTATCTTTTTGTCTTACCTTGAAAAGGTCCGACTTCCTGGTCTCGACCTTTATGGCTCTAGCATGTGCTTTTACGAAAGAATCTGCAAGCATAGCAAAAGAATCGATAGAGTTAGATGGTAAATTATGATACCATATCATTGCTCCCTTTGAAAGGGTTTCACCGAATTGATTCAATAATACAGATTCGATCTCGTCGTCTTCTAGATCATTCCCTTTAATGGCACATGTGTAAAAGGTGACGTGTTCGTTGGGGTCGGTCGTTCTATTATATTTAGTAATTTCGAGCATGCGAAACTTCTTGGGGATTGGTTTCGGAGCTGCACTCGGGGGGGGGGCTTTTGTACAAATATTTTGTAATCCAAGCCTTTCAATACTGGTGGTGCCCCCAGGATCTGATCAACCCTAGAGTTGTACGTTTCCATTTTTTTGTCATTTGCTTCGATCCTCCTTTCTCCTGACTCTATTCGTTTTGTCAGTTTCTCGAGTATCTTAGCAATTTCGGGATTAGTCCCCGATTCTTGCTCATTTGACCTTACTACAGCTGGCCCCATTCTATGGGTGACTTCTCGGGGTGGACTGGGCTCCGGCCTGCTCGGTGTCTAGGTTTGGCTCTACAACTGAGCTATCACTACCTGTTGAGCTTGCAACATTTCAAAAATCATACGCAAGCTGATTCCGTTTTCCTCAACGTTTTAGGTATTTCGATCTGCAGATCGAGTTCCGCCATGAATGCTATTTTCAGGGTCGGAACGTTGGTTTGCCTCAATGGCCACATGTGAATTAACGTCTATTGGCTCATCGACCCGAGCTCCAACGGGATTGACGGGTGGCCTTTCATCCCCGGGCGTCAAGTTGTTGTTCTCATCTTGAAGGCTAGCTTCGTTGTCGATAGGTAGGGCCATTAATTGAGAATTCGTCATTTTCAGCCTGAAATCAAAAACACTTCCAAGAGCAAGCGTAAAATACTGTGTTTCATAGATATTCGTACCAAATAACCACTATTATCCTTAGCCCCACGGTGGGCGCCAAACTATTTACCCGAAAAACTAATAGAGTTGAATTTATACATAGTTCTAAGGATACGTGGTATAACTTGGTACAAATAGAAAAAGTAAGTAGAAAAAATATTGAATATTGACTTTAAAAAAGAATGAAATACAAACCAAATTGAATAGAGAATGATTTATAAACAATCAAGATGAATCAATGTCCAAAGCCCAAACACGAATAATCCCTACTATCCTTCTGTGTAAATATTAATAATCTTTGAAATATGAGAGTGTATAGATATCTCAATGTTCAGTCCACTGTCCCCTTACAGAAACGATACCCACTATTAATATAGTGGAGAAAAAAATCCTACTTTGGATATAATATATAATAAAAAATACATAGTGGGGATCCCATGATAGATTAGTTAATTAACTTTTCCTTAATTCCCGCCGAGATTCTCTCCCTAAGTGCCGCTACAATGTCTCTTTGTCTCATAGCTCGATCTTGGTTGATCTTGGTACTGATCAAGCTCCGGATCTCGAGCTCGATATTGACTCGGGCTCGGTATTGACTCGGGCTCGGTATTGATCGGTCTCTAGCTCTTGAGCTCGATACCACTACTTCATATCATAGCTCAATAACCTGGCTTTGGATTTTATCTAGATATTATGAAGACGACCCTCTGTCCATCATGTTCCAATCTTGACTAATTACACGAAGGGCAAAACTGATTTTGACCGTATATACCAATGTTCGTCATGTTCTTCGACTTCGACCCAGAATTTCTCAATTGAATTCGCCTCAATTCAGCTCTAATCAAGGAGAAATTCTCAATACAAGCTTCACAACAGCCCTATAATCAAACCCCAATAGCTAATTTGTAGGACAATCACCAAAATAGAAAGACCTAGTCGGTCTTCCTCCTCGCACACTTGTTCGAAATTTTCGAACCATACCCTAGCAAATCAGTTCAAATCGAGCTAATCCTTCCGATTCAGCTTCAAAATGATGTTTCCAACTAGATTCACAAACTCCCAATCGAATTCGAACCCTAATTTCCAAATTCGGCAATTCCCAGCTTCTTCGAAAGTCGGGAATGAAAATTCAGTGCTAGGATTTCGAAATCTACCCAAAGAATCCAATGATTTGAACTATTATTTAACAGTTTCAGTGGATTCAACAATTTTTAGATTCAAAATCTAACAGAGAAAGAGAAAACAATGAAATACGATTTCAAATTTCAGTCACAAACAACAGATGAACATTAAACCTTCTATTTTGGAAAAGTTTCGTTTTTTTGATTTGTTTTTTGATTTTGATGATAATCAAAACAAAAGACCCAAGGATTGATAGAATCCAAAACTTGGAATAGTATCAAAAACACGGATAATGCAAAAATACACGGAATCAAACAAGTATACATGATTAGGGTTTAAAATAGAGAAAGATAAGAACCTAACTATAAACTAGTTAAACCCCTTGAATTCCTATAATAAACACTAATCTAGGAAGAACAAGAACAACTAATACGGATTAAGCTAAGCATATAATGCAATTCAAAGCCCCTACAAGATATATCAACTAGAACAACGAATTAACATTCAAATACAAAGATAATCCAAGAGTATGAACATGAACTCATACATGATAAACCTAACAAAGATAATCTAGAAAACATGATAAATAAAGAGAAATAAAAGATACCCTAAACCTCTCAAAGTTTGGTCTTTGCTTATCAATCCATCATCAAAAGTTTCATTTCAAAATGAGAGGAATGAACTATTTATACTAGAGTGTTATTTAGGCTAGATGACTAAAATACCCTTAGGCTAGTAAGGAAGCTAAGTAGACCTAAATTATAAAACTAGCCTGAATACCTAAATTGCCAATATAACCTTCTTGATCCTGACTTCTTTAAAGCACTCCAATGATATGATGTTAACTAGGAAATCATCCTCGTTAAGCGTGCTCATACGGCTTGTATCATTATTCTTCTTCTTCAGGAGTGAGAAGAAGTGATGACATTTTTCCGAGGATCGAGAGATGAACCTGGTTAAAGCGGTCAATCTCTCGGTTAATCTCTGTACTTCTTTTATACTAGTAAATTGATCCGGGATGTCATCGATGGCTTTGACGTTATCGGGATTTACCTCGATACCTCTCTGTGAAACAAAAAAATCCAAGAACTTACCGGAGCTAACCCCGAACGCACATTTTTTAGGGTTGAGCTTCAAGTTATGCTTTCTCGAGATATCGAAGGTCTCTTGGAGGTTCTTTAAATGATCACCTACATTCAAAGACTTGACCAACATGTCATCTATGTACACTTCCATCATTTTACCTATTTTCTCTTCGAACATCCTTTTCACGAGCCTCTGATAAGTGGCTCCAGTATTTTTAAGCCCGAGGGGCATCACATTATAGCAATATGTGCCAAAATTCGTTATGAACGAAGTTTTTCCCTATCCTCCGGGTTCATCTTGATTTGGTTATTATCACGACCCAAAAATCACTAGTCGTGATGGCACCTAACTCGACCCGCTAGGTAAGCCAACTAACAGTCAATACAATCCAAATGAAATTGTAGGAAAATAAAGAAGGATTATCTGAACTTTTACAAATTAACCCAAGAACTGGTAGTACAAGTCATGAGCTTCTAAGACATAGAATTTACAAAGCTGATACAAATAATTACACGATCTGTTCGAAAGCTACATAAACAGATTAACAAAATCTAAAGCCACCAAGGACAAGTGGCAGCTGTATCCGAAATGCACGAACATCTTCAAGATCAGCTCCCGACATCACCAGAAGCTCCACTCCAAAAGTCTGCACGCAAAGTGCAGAAGTGTAGTATGAGTACAACCGACCCCATGTACCCAGTAAGTATTTTGTCTAACCTCGTCGAAGTAGTGACAAGGCTTTTTAGTAAAAAGATGCCCACTAATAAAATCTGTACCGAAATCTAGCAATAGAACTATACCACAGTATAACATAATAGAGTACAAATAAGCCACAATAGTCAATTCAAAAATTTCCAATATCTGAACCAATCTTTTCCTTAGAGTGAAACCAAGAAGCCACAATAGTCACCCCATAACTTTCATAACATGAAGAATATACTCTGATAACAAGTCAACTGCACGGCAACACCCTTCATGAATTTATCTAATCCTCACCAAATATGCATACAGCAGTACCAATCGGATAGCAAAAATGCCGATAACAGTAATGCCAAAGTAGGAAATATGCAAGTAGCAATAATAAACTAGAATGTACATAAGGGCATTAGTAACAGACTAAGCGGAAAACATAGAGGTGATAACAATAATCAGGAAAAGGAATGTAACTTTAACTAACTAGCATGGTGGAGGCATAAATACAATTATAACGAATAAGAGGGGAACACATGATCTTTATGCGTTAACATGTAGAAGCATGAATGACTAACACGGTAGAAGGCATGTACTAAGTGCAACCAAAATAGATACGACAAAGATATAATTATGACAGCAGGAAGTAGGCATGGTATTTGCAAGTTTAGCAAGTATAAGGCATGAGTGACACAATAACAAATAAGGTAAAGAGCAAGAACATGCATTAACGACAAGTCACATAAGAACCATAGATAAAACAATAACAGCTCAATGTAACGATATGAACGTATGAACAAAGGAAAGATATCACAACATAATGCATGTCCCTCGTCCTCACCTGCATGGAAACACCCATCGTTCCATGAACTCATGATAATTTAAAGCATGATTATATAAATGAAATGGCACCGCATCACCCTTCGTGCTTTTATTCACAAATGATATGGCACAGCATCACCCTTCGTGCTTTTACTCTCAATAATATGACACGGCATCACCCTTTGTGCTTTTACTCAGAATAATATGGCACGACATCACTTTTCATGCTTTTACTCTCAATAATATGGCACGACATCACTCTTTGTGCTTTATACTCTCCCTCACATGATAATGTATAAACAAAGGCACGGCATCACCCTTCGTACTTTACACTCTCCCTCACATGATAATGTATAAACAAAGGCACGGCATCACCCTTCCTGCTTTACACTCTTCCTTACCAAGCATATGTATATCAATGACAAATAAGGCAGGAAGCATAAATAACGTCAAGGAGAGTGTTTTAAACGAATATTCCAGATGAATCCCAATCACAACTTTCCAAGCCAACAATAGTTCAATAGACCCGCAAGAACCTTATTATTCAAGTATTCTAAAAAATCTTACAAATGATCTACAACACAAGTATAGAATCTTGTATCACAAGAATATCGGCCGTAGCAATGTATTAATGATTATGCATATTGATGACCGAATTAAACACACCAGTGTATTCTCAGAATTTCCATCAAATTTGATCAAGTTATAATAAGCTAAGTCTTAGTTTCTAACATTTAATACTATGCTCTTGGTATCTAGGAGCCAAGTAAGGAATGAAGCAAGAAGGTCACGTGATTCTACAAGACACAATTTATAACATAATTTACCACCGAGCATGGTTAACCCTGGCACATGCATATATGCTCGTCACATCATATATGTATCACCCCAGCATGTAGCAAATAATGTCAAATAGTAGGAAAAATAGCCTCAACAAAGTTAGGCAAGACACTTACCTCGCTCCAAAGATCAACTCAAAGCTCAACCACAGCTTTTTCCTTTCAAACAAGCCTCCGAACCAATAGAATCTAGCAATTTACCAACCAAACGATTCACATTAAGCCTTAGGAACTACCCACGATTGCAAAAGATTCAATGCAGGTCATTATTGAAAAAGTCAACAAAAGTCAACTCCCGGGCCCCCGAGTGCCCATTCACCATCGACCCCGGTTATGTAATTTGTTTTGAAATCCGACCTCAATTTGAGATCTAAATCCCAATTTTTCTAAAATCCTTAATTCTACCCAAACCCTCAATTTTCACCATGAAAACACTAGATTTTAGGTTGAAAACTTATGAAATGAAATGAAAGATTGAAAGGAAATAGGTTAGAATCACTTACCAATGGATTGGGGGAGAAGCGTTTTTTGAAAAATCACCTCTAGGGTTTTCTAGTTTTGAAAATTTGAAGAATGAATAAAAATTATGTTTTTCCCTTCTTTTACCCAGCTATAGTTATCGCAATTGCGGCACAAATTTCGAAATTGTAATGATCGCAATTGCGATCAATTCCTCGCAAATGCAAAGAATCTCTGAGCTGCTATCTTAGCAAATATGACGCATATGATCGCAAATGCGAGCCAAGGTCCTTCGCATAAGCGAATTTCTGACTCGCAAATACGAGTCTGCCTTGATCTGATTCCAGTCGGAAATGCGACAATATTCCCGCAAATGCGAACCCTGCCCCATCGCATTTGCGGGATTCTCTTTGCAAAAGAGAAGCTGACCAAGCCCCCTCCCTCTTCGAAAATGCGAGCCTGACTTCGCATTTGCGAGGCTCGCATTTACTATCAAGTCCTCGCAAATGCAAGATCTGCAGACCTGATGCACCAGCTATGTTTCTTTTCTAGGTCTAAACTACTCCATAGCTTATTCGATACTCACTCGAGCCCTCGGGGCTCTAAACCAAATATGCACACAAGTCTCAAAATATTATATGAAATTGTTCGTGTGACCAAATTTTTAAATTTCAACATAGTGCGATAACTCGGGCTAGGGACTTCCGAATTCAATTTCGAGCATACGCTCAAGTCCCAAATCACGGTATGGACCCACAGGGACCGTCAAAATATGAATCCGGGTCCGTTTGCTCAAACCGTTGACCAAAGTAAACTCAAATGGATTTTAAGGCAAAACTTTCATATTTTTATCAGTTTTAACATAAAATCTTTTCGAAAAAAATACCCAGACTGCATACACAAATGGAGAAAGGCTAAAATGATGTATTTAAGACTTCAAAGCACAGAATTAAGTTCTAAATCATAAGATGACCTATCGGGTCATCACATTCTCCACTACTTAAACATACGTTCGTCCTCAAACGTGCCAGGAATCGTTCCAAAGCTATCAAATCACGGTGTAACCTTACTATGCAGATACCCAGGGGTGATCCCACATCATCATGCTCCATATAAGTCTGCCAATGCAATATAACTAGAGATCCTTACTTCAATTTTGGTCCTTAAACCTTAGAACCCAGTCTCTAACATCCTGAATTCATTACAAGAACCTTATTATTCAAGTATTCTAAAAAAGCTTACAAATGATCTACAACACAAGTATAGAATCTTGTATCACAAGAATATCGGCCGTAGCAATGTATTAATGATTATGCGTATTGATGACCGAATTAAACACAATAGTGTATTCTCAGAATTTCCATCAAATTTGATCAAGTTATAATAAGCTAAGTCTTAGTTTCTAACATTTAATAGTATGCTCTTGGTATCTAGGAGCCGAGTAAGGCATGAAGCAAGAAGGTCACGTGATTCTACAAGACACAATTTATAACATAATTTACCACCGAGCATGGTTAACCCTGGCACATGCATATATGCTCGTCACAACATATATGTATCACCCCCGCATGTAGCAAACAATGTCAAATAGTAGGAAAAATACCCTCAACAAAGTTAGGCAAGACACATACCTTGCTCCAAAGATCAATTCAAAGCTCAACCACAGCTTTTTCCTTTCAAACAAGCCTCCGAACCAATAGAATCTAGCAATTTACCAACCAAATGATTCATATTAAGCCTTAGGAACTAACCACGATTGCAAAAGATTCAATGCATGTCATTATTGAAAAATTCAACAAAAATCAACTCCCGGGCCCACGAGTACCCATTCACCATCGAGCCCGGTTATGTAATTTGTTTTGAAATCCGACCTCAATTTGAGATCTAAATCCCAATTTTTCCAAAATCCTTAATTCTACCCAAACCCCCAATTTTCACCATGAAAACACTAGATTTTAGGTTGAAAACTTATGAAATGAAATGAAAGATTGAATGGAAATAGGTTAGAATTACTTACCAATAGATTGGGGGAGAAGCGTTTTTTGAAAAATCACCTCTAGGGGTTTCTAGTTTTGAAAATTTGAAGAATGAATAAAAATTATGTTTTCCCCTTCTTTTACCCAGCTGCAGTTATCGCATTTGCGACACAAAGTTCGCAATTGCGATCAATTCCTCGCAAATGCGAAAATCTCTGAGCTGCTATCTTAGCAAATGTGACGCATATGATCGCAAATGCGAGCCAAGGTCCTTCGTAGAAGCGAATTTCTGACTCGCAAATGCGAGTCTGCCTTGATCTGATTCCAATCGCAAATGCGACAATATTCCCGCAAATGCGAACCCTTCCCCATCGCATTTGCGGGATTCTCTTCGCAAAAGCGAAGCTGACCCAGCCCCATCCCTCTTCGCAAATGCGAGCCTGACTTCACATTTGCGATCAAGTCCTCGCAAATGCAAGATCTGCAGACCTGATACACCAACTATGTTTCTTTTCTAAGTCTAAACCACTCCGTAGCTTAACCGAAACTTATCCGAGCCCTCGGGGCTCTAAAACAAATATGCACACAAGTCTAAAAATATTATATGAACTTGCTCGCGCGACCAAATTTTCAAATTTCAACAAAGTGCGATAACTCGGGCTAGGGACTTCCGAATTTAATTTCGGGCATACGCTCAAGTCCCAAATCACGATACGGACCCACCGGGAGCATCAAAACACGAATCCGGGTCCGTTTGCTCAAACCGTTGACCGAAGTCAACTCAAATGGATTTTAAGGCAAAACTTTCATATTTTTATCAGTTTTAACATAAAAGCTTTCCGAAAAAAATACCTGGACTGCGCACACAAATGGAGAAAGGCTAAAATGATGTATTTAAGGCTTCAAAGCACATAATTAAGTTCTAAATCATAAGATGACCTATCAGGTCATCACATTCTCCACTACTTAAACATACGTTCATCCTCAAACGTGCCAGGAGTCGTTCCAAAGCTATCAAATCACGGTGTAACCTTACTATGCAGATACCCAGGGGTGATCCCACGTCACCCTGCTCCATATAAGTATGCAAATGCAACATAACTAGAGATCCTTACTTCAATTTTGGTCCTTAAACCTTAGAACCCAATCTCTAACATCCCGAATTCATTACAAGACCCGAATCTCACATCTACACACTGTATAAGCCTGAACAAGTTGTATTAGGTCATAACCATAACCCCAAGGTGAAATCACACGGTACACTCCATCACTCAGACACTCACAACAGGAACTCGTTGTAACACCCCGAAAAATTTCGAAGTACTTAAGCGCTATTAAGAAAGTTGATATGCGCTAATTATATTATTTTGTGTGTAGACAAGGACTATTATATGAATGATATCAATTCATCATGATAATATATGTATTATGTGCATTAAGAATGGTTTATGGTCTAAGAAGAGCCCCATGGCTAAGTCAAGTTTAAACTTTTATGTTGGGATAAAGTTTTAAGTGAGTTCGCACAAGATCCTATTTCAAACACATGCTGCTACCACACTTTAACTACTTAGGAGATGATCTACCTATTAAATTAAATCCCTTTGGGTGTAGTTTCCAACGCTTCAAACCGTTTGTCATTTGGACACTCCTACAAGAATTTATGACCAAATTACCAAAGGCTGGAAAAATGAGATTATGCAACCAATTCTTCGATCGCAGAATAATTATGCAATCGCGAAAGTGCTTCTGCGACCGCAAACTGGTCGCAGAATGGACCAGTACAGCCCAGGTTTTGGCACCGATTTTGCGATGTATTTTGCGACCCGCATAGCTATTCCATGGTCCATTATGCGACCGCAGACCTGCTTTCGGAGGGTTAATTTTTTTATTTTCATAACCCGACCCCATTTTGATTAATAGGCTTTGCGGTATATTTTAGGGCAATTATCTGAGATTTTTTAGAGAGAAGTGAGAGTGCTCTAGAGAGAGGAAGTAGATGATGTGTTTTGTTCATCAAGATCTTGTCCAATCTTTGAAATCCAACAAGAAAATCTCACAAGTTGTTCATCTAAGAGGTAAGGTTCCATACCCTAGTTTTCAATTTCGGATTTGGGTAGAAGATGGTTGATTAGGAGTATGATTCTTGGGTATAAGAGTATTATTTATACATGTATGTACCAATAAGGTTTGTGGGAAGATTGTTGAGCTCAAATAAGTAAAGATTGGGTTGTAAAATGAAGGAAATCTTGTAGAAGAACTTGTAGCCAAGTTTGCACACCTAATGTTTGATAAAATGCTCAAATGAGCTGACACCATGAATACCTTCCTAATTTGTGTTCAATTTTGTTATGTCTCAAAATAGATTGGAATTGCTAGAATTTCAGGAACGTTGTAGTAATTTAAGGAAAGCTCAAAGCAAGGTATGTTGGCTAAACTTCCTTCTTAGAATTGAATTCAATGATGTTCCCGTAAGCTTCAAGTATGGATGTCTCAAGTTCCTTATTCTATGTTCCGGGTTGTTCCCAATAAATTCGAATGTATCGAATAAGCAAAGTGTCGAGAATTATGTATTCAAAATGTGTTCTGAATGTTTCTATCACATTATGTTATCTTTTGGGTGTTCAAGAATGATATGTGTATTAAAATGCTATGTCTTTGAGTGGTGTTTCAAATGAAGGTTATGATGTCAAATTGTGTGAGAAAACTCAATATGCTTAAGATTCTTAATTGCTCATATGTGTACCTAAAATCTTAATTGGAAATGTCTTATTGTTGATAACCTATAAAGATGGTTGGAAGTGAAATAAGTGAATTGGGGATATAAAGTGTGGCCAACGTGCCAAGAGTGAAAGTTATACTTGTGACCAATGGTGCCAATGAAATGAGATGATGTGAGAAAGATTATGAAATGAGCTTTGATTCAACTATTCTAAAATTGACTTTGAAAATAGAAATTGCCTAAAAGCTTATGAACTCAAGTGATGCCCATATGTGGCTGTTTTAGCTAATGCTATGTTTAGTGAGTATTTTCAATGTGTTTTGCATTCTTACATATTCGTGAGTGAAAATTGTATATTGTCCTTTTTGAGGAAAAAGTATTTCAAGAATAAATGATGTGTTACTTGTTTATGATTTTAAATTGTGCTTCGATTGCCAATCATTTTACTCCATTTCTTGGAAAGAAATCCATTGTGTTTAAAGTCTTCATTACTAATGAACCCAAAGTTATGATTTCTGGAATATTGTATATAATGATATTTATGAAGATGATCCATGAAAGGAAAGATATGAAAGTGTAGAATATGAAATACAACCATTGTGCCATGAAAGAAGAATCATATGTATGGCCAAGAGAGCCAATGAAATAATAATATTGTAAGTGGTTGAAAGTAAGGATTAAGTGATATATGGTGTGAAAGGTTATGAGATGTATGTATTTGTACTTTGGTTTCCAATGTGTCATAAGCCCCTACTTTCTTGCGAGTAAAGACTATGATGTTCCTAAATATTCTAAATGCTCTTAGTGTTCTATGATCACCCATGGCAAGTACAAGTAAGTGATAATATGAACACAAAATGTGGTCGTTGCCTAAATGAGAATTATGAAGTGTTGTATGTCCCAATGGTTTCAACTATAGTTGAATGCTTCTGAAATAATGTATGTAAATGACTTCGATTGTTAAGTCCCCAAGAGTCATGAACCTACATAATGACCTCAAGAGGTCAAGGGAGTGAATAATAAGATGGAAGGGAGATGTCCTTTGTTAAATGATGATGAACCTTAAGAAAAGGAATTGGGCCCATGTGCCATTGAAATTGACTCATTGATTTATCAAGCATATGCTAATGTAATGAGTTATGTTTGTCCATGATGAGCATGAACATGAAGTATTCCAATGATATGAGTAATTACGACCTTAAATGTAATGACAAACTATGTCACTTTGAGTTATATATGGTATTGTGATTGGGATTACACCTCCACCAGCATATATTTGGGTGAGGCGGCAAGGCCGCTTTGTGTAGGGATTGTGATATTGTGATATACCTCCACCCGCATACATTGGGGTGAGGCGGCAAGGCCGCTTTGTGTAGAGTTTTGGTATTGTGGAATACACCTCCACCCGCATACATTGGGGTGTGGCGGCAAAGCCGCTTTGTGTAGAGTTTAGGTATTGTGGAATACACCTCCACTCGCATACATTGGGGTGAGGCGGCAAGGCCGCTTTGTATAGAGTTTTGGTATTTTGGAATACACCTCCACCCGCATATATTGAGGTGAGGCGGTAGGACCGTTTTGTGTAGGGATTGTGGTATTGTGATACACCTCCACCCGCATATATTGGGGTGAGGCGGTAGGACCGCTTTGTGTAGGGATTATTGTATTGTGATACACCTCCACCCGCATATATTGGGGTGAGGCGGTAGGACCGCTTTGTGTAGGGATTGTGGTATTGTGATACACCTCCACCTGCGTATATTGGGATGAGGCGGTAGAACCGCTTTGTGTAGGGATTATGGTATTGTTGAATACACCTCCACCCGTATATATTGGGGTGAGGCGGCATGACCGCTTTGTGTAGGAATTGTGGTATGGTGATACATCTCCACCCGCATATGTTGGGGTGAGGCGGCAGGGCCGCTTTGTGTGAGGGTGGTTATAAAGGATCCCCAACTTAATATCTACAAATTTGAATGGAAGCCCTTTCAAAGGGCGCTGCATCATTTAAAGGATGCAGGTATACTTCTATAGGATGATATGGACCTTTGATAGGGATCTTCTTCACTACTCAGCTTATGGTGAGCCCGCTACAGTTCTAGTGGGTGTTTGGGTCTAGTTAATTTTATATATATAGGTATCTATTGTCATAGAAGCTCCATGTACAATGTGGGTCATGTAATTAAAGATTTGAGTCTTGTCATATATTTATGTTCACAGTATTAACAGCTATTATAGAGTTGTGTAACCACCACGAGAAAGAAAATATGGGCCATTGAGCCAAATGTATTTAATATAAAAGTCAAAATCTTATTATGTTATGGTAAATCATGCATGAGTAATGATGAGAGGTTAATGCAAACTAGGCTTGCTCGACTGGGTTTACTTGGTTGAGTGCCGGTCGTGCTTTTTGATTTCGGGGTGTGACACTGCTGACCACCATTACTGCCCAAAAACAAATCCGGTGCCGGTAGCAAACCTCATATCGATTAGAGCCTTGTTCAAAACCTTCATACTCTGCCGATGATGAATGAAACACGCATAACCTATTAACCACTCATCTGATCAATAAGCCAAGAAACTCACTCGTCCGACCAGGGCCATTACCCAAATCCTCAACAGTATTTAGTATTATTCTTCCAAACCTTCCTCATCCCAATATAATAGTGCCATAGAAACCTTATCTCAGCCAATACAAGCAACCCCACAGACAAGTATCAACAATAATCATATGGAACCCCACACAACACGGTCCCGAACACCAACAATTAATAATTCGAACATGACAGATAACGGTAAGAGAGTTAAATAAGAAGACTAATAAACAAGTTAAGCAGGTGGGGAAATTTTAGCATTTTCCTATGAACTATTTTCAACAAGGTGAAAGCAAAACTACACGAAGTAAGCATCAGGAGTTACATTTCATCACAGTACCGTTGCGGCATGCAACCCGATCCCATCATATCAATCCACATAGGGTACCCATCGAGCCATAATACTCGGGCTCGCTGATCACATGTGCATCAATATCAAACACAATAGAGTGCACATAATATAACTGTGGGAAAAATTATTAGGAACACACAATACTGAGAAGGACAAGCACAGCTATGGTGCAATATGCAAATCAACATCACGAAGGCCATCTCACCCATAGCGCCATGAGGCCTAAACTGAATTACAATATGTATATGAAGAACCATGTAACCCTCACAACCCGTTATAGCATAAGAGAGGAACACATAACACAGACCAAGGCGCGAATAGCATCTCTTCCGCCCGATGATATACCTGTGGCAGCAGCTGTGTAGGAGCAAGCAAATCTGATCTGATACAGAATACACCTCTTCATTGGGCCTACTAATGGGCTCGCAAATCAACCTCGATCACCCCCGAACGGACAAATAGCCCTCCAAAAGTCCACAACCACGAAACAATCTGCTTCTGAGAACTCCCAGTCTCCAAATCCATAGAACACACGAATCATCCTGCCCGATCCCAACTCCATCGCCCAAATGTCTAACACATCTCTCGTATACAATCATCCAACGATGAATACTTCTATAATTCTTCCATGCCACATAACAAAATCTGAATCTCAGCAGTCAACTAACTAGGCGAGCACCGCAATATCAATGCTACATTCGTACGTCAAAACACAATGCATCTTCTGAAATGCACACCCTTCTCAGGCAACACCAAGTGGTGATAACATCCATCTAGACATTTGAAATTGTCTATGCTGTCTAAGAATTCATGACCTTCCCTACAAAACTGAACTGTGACCCTGCACATGAAAAACTCAATCCCGATCGGTCAGAGACCTGCTATTTGATCTCATCCAGGAGGAAATCCCAATACGCAACACGTTCCTCACACCAGTAGGAAATATTCACCTCGAACCGTGATAGAAATCATCGAGAACCCCTTGGAATCCGTTTGCACATAACCAAACTATCAGAACCGAATCCCTCCAACTCAACCAAGCCACGCAGTTGCCCAAAACTCATAAGCATTGCCACGAAACACCTGTGGAGACCCACCACATAATAATTACCCAAAGAACCGATCATATCATTACTGTGTTGATCCAATTTACTATAAAACTGCCTTATTTCCTCTGAGTTCCTTCCAAATTACCCTCAAGTTGATACCTCTCCTTGCGAGAACACCATGATCCTTACTCCAAACTAGCCATAAGAGATTCTAGCATAAAAACCACACTGCCCTAAGGCCCATAAGCCACTGCATTCCCTCTTAGCCCCCCAAAGTACCACAACCGAGACACCCACTCTGAAGAGACCTTTTGTGAATCTAAAGCCGTTCCGTCCACCACTTAGTCCTCCTGATACTGAAATGCATAATTGTCACGCCCCAAAACCGAGGAGCGCGACCGACGCTCAACCGAGTGAACCCGACCGAGCAAGCTTGTTAGATTTTATTCTACCCAAACTCATCCATGAATAGAGAAAATACATATTATCATTAATTAGACGAAAATGTGTTCATGTTTACAATACTAATTCATTTCCAATAGTTTCATCATTTTTAAAGTCTCAAATGGACAAGTAATAAATCCATAATATAACATAGTTTCTCTTTCCCCAGCACCAATACATAACCCACACTATGTCTACGGAGCCTCTATAGATAAAGAAGAGTGCAATGATAATACCGGCAACAAGGCCCCGGCTATACCTCAAACAGAATACACAAAGTACAAAAGATTTATGACCCCAGAATGAAGTGGGGCTCACCAAGTCAGCTGGGAAGAAGGTGCACTGCTATTAAGGATCAATATCTTCTGCTGTGGAACCACCTGCATCCATTTAAAGATGTAGCGCCCCCGACAAAAGGGACGTTAGTACCGTCGAATAGCATTAGTATGTATAATTAAACACCCTCTCAATAGAATGAAAAATAATACAAATAAGATTATCATAATATCAATGAAAGACTTAATCAACATCAAACCTCAATTTAGGATCGAAACAATGTTCAAATTAATTTCCACATCTCACATTGGGAGATTTTTAGTATCGATACACCATTGTCCATAATATCATTATTCACAATACCATTATTCACAAAACCAGTACCACCGTACTCTCAGCACGGAGTCCGATCATGACCCGATCGGCTAGGCCATCTCATTAGAGGCATCAACCATAATTTTTCTCAATATCAATACCACCGTCTTTAACACGGAGTCCGATCACGACCCGATCGGCTAGGCTATCCATTAGGGACATAAACCACAATTACCATTTCAATTACAATTTCCAGCACAATCACCAACATGTGTGCGGCATGGTGTCCGATCACGACCCGATCGGCTAGGCCGTCTTATTTGTGACATCAACCTTTTTATATCAATCATTGCATTTCATAATACTTTCATATTTTTTCATTTCATTGGCACTAGTGGCCATAGTTATAAGATCATTCTTGGCACGTTGGCCATATTCAGTATTTCATGCCCACATTATCAATTTCAAATATGATCCTCATCATCAACAACAAACACAATTCAAATCAAAGTGTGTAGTACACATGTGAGCAATTTAGAGTCTAATGCACATAGAGATATTTGACAAATTTTTGGAATAATAGCCTTCATTTGAACTTGACTTAAGGTCGAAACATTATTAATGCACAGCCCATATTTTAACACATCCTTAATTGGTAGCATAACATGAATAGAGAATTTGTAATGCTTGTTGAACATATATCGTTCAACCCAATCTTACTCGGAATAGCCAATTTCATAATGAATCACTCGGGACTTACATAATTTACATGAATATCGTGGTATTCAATTCTAAGAGAAGAGTTTAGCCAACATACCTCACTTGAGCTTCTTTACAGTTTAAAACATTCCAGAATTCATAGCAACTTCAATCTATTTTAGAAATATAACAAATTGAATCAAAGTTAGGAAGATGATCATGGTTCTAGCTCACTTGAACATTTTATCAAACACTGGGTGTGCATAAGGTTTAAATGTCCTTTTTATGAAGGACTTCATCATCCCACAACCCAATCTTTACCATTTTTAGCTCAACAATCTTCCTATACCCTCTGATAACACATGCATGTAAAATAAACAACTCTCATGCCCCGAAATTTATCTTGCTAGTTATCAATTTTCAGAAAATTTCGAAATTAGGGTTTAGGGTGTAGAATCTTACTTCTAGGATGAAGACCTAGTAAGCTTCCCTTCTTAATCTTCCAAAACTTGAGCAAGAATTGAATAAAAATTATGGAAGAACACTTTCTCACTCTAGGGCACTCTCTCTCACTCTAAAATATCAGATTATGACTCAAAAATGGCCCAAAGAGTGTATTTAACGAAATAGGGTCGGATTTTAAAAACCCAAAAATGGAGCTCCGGAACAAGGTATGCGGTCGCATATGCGATCGCATAACCGATATGCAGACCACATATCTGTCGCATATTTGGTTACAAAATAGACAAAAGAACTGCCTGTGTATGCGGTCAATATGCGATTCGCATAACTATTATACGGTCGCATAATGCACCGCATAACAGTTATGCGGCCGCATAGTCGACCACATAGTTGCTTCCAACTGACCCAATCAACTGCATCACTCTGCGGCCATTATGCGGTCCGCAGAGTTATTCTGCAGTAGTATAATGGACCACAGAAATGCACTTTTCTGCCAAACATTTTTCTTTACTTTCCGGTGCATTTTTCAGCCCATGAAACATTATTTCCTTTGCAAACTTTACCGGGCTTTACACTTAAGTACTTCAAAATTTTTCGGGGTGTTACAATAATCCACAATGATATAGAAATACCTCGAGTTTCGACACCATCCAATGTAAATCTTAAACTCTAGCCACAACTACTATGCCACCACTTAATCTTCCTGAGTCTGAACTCATCAATAAGGCATGAGAACCAAATCCGTTCCAAAATTAAACAACATGGAACACCTTCCAACACACTCATAACTCGGGACTACACGTCACATCGAGACAGAAATCAAGCACCCATCAGTCCTTTTTACACCTCAAGCAGACTCTTCTCTTCACATTCAAGTCATCTGAACATAGCTCGCAGTCACATCCTACTCATCATTCAGTCATCCAACCACTCGCTGACCACAAGTTCCACTCATAGGAACACTACAGAACGTATAAGTCCAAAAGCACATGCACACACAACCAAAATTCCCATGCTCAAGCTGCAGTCAAAATCCGGCCTCAAGTCCTCCAGACTGACCCATCATCAGCACACAGAAATCACATCTCACACCTCATCCATGTAATCACAAGCCGTGGATGCTCAGCCGATACCGAGCGCTCACATGCGCATACGAATGCGTGGAAGGAATTCAAAAAGTTACGCTTCAAACTGAATCAATGCCGCACGATAAGGAAAGAAAGATGGAAAGTTTATCCAAAATGCCCTGCAGCCTCTCAAAGATAGGTATGGACGTCATCATACAGATTTGCAAGACTCTACTAGACACTTACTCATGACTCGTAGAACCTATGAACCTAGAGCTCTGATACTAACTTGTCACGACACAAAAATACTAGTCATGATAGTACCTAACTCAACCCGCTAGGTAAGCCAACTAACAGTCAATACAATCCAAATGAAATTGTAAGAAAATAAAGAAGGATTATCTGAATTTTTACAAATTAACCCAAGAACTGGTAGTACAAGTAATGAGCTTATAAGACTTAGAATTTACAAAGCTGATACAAATAATTGCAAGATCTGTTAAAAGCTACATAAACAGTTAACAAAATTTAAAGCCACCAAGGACAAGTGGCAGTTGTATCTGGAATGCACGAACATCTTCAGGGTCAGCTCCCGACATCACCAGCAGCTCCGCTCCAAAACATTGCACGCAAGGTGCAGAAGTGTAGTCTGAGTACAACCGACCCTATATACCCTGTAAGTATTTTGTCTAACCTCGTCGAATGAGTGACGAGGCTTTTTAGTAAAAAGATGCTCACTAGTAAAATTTGTACCGAAATCTAGCAATAGAACTATACTATAGTATAACAGAATAGAGTACACGAAACGAATGTACAAAGCAATAAAAGAGTACTAGAAGAAGTCACAATTAAACAATTTCTAATATCTCAACCAATTTTTTCCTTAGAGCCAAACCAATAAGCCACAATAGTCACCCCATAACTTTCATAACGTGAGGAATATACTCTGATAACAAGTCAACTGCACGGCAACACCCTTCGGGAATTTATCTCATCCTCACCAAATATGCATACAACAGTACCAATCGGATGGCAAAAATGCCGATAACAGTAATGACAAAGTAGGAAATACGCAAGTAGCAATAATGAACGAGAATGTACATAAGGGCATCGGTAACAGACTAGGCAAAAAACATAGAGGTGATGACAACAATCAGGAAAAAGGAATGTAACTTCAACTAACTAGCATGGTGGAGGCATAAATACAATTATAATGAATAAGAGGGGAACGCATGATCTTTATGGTTCAACAAGTAGAAGCATGAATGACTAACACGGTAGAAGGCATGTACTAAGTGCAACCAAAATAGATACGACAAAGATATAATTGTGACAGCAGGAAGTAGGCATGGTATTTGCAAGTTTAGCAAGTAGAAGGCATGAGTGACACAATAACAAATAAGGTAAAGAGCAAGAACAAGGCATTAACGACAAGTCGCATAACAACCATAAATACAACAATAACAGCTCAATGTAACGGCATGAACGTATACACAAAGGAAGGATATCACAACATAATGCATGTACCTCGTCCTCACCTGCACGGAAACACCCATCGTGCCATGAACTCAGGATAATTTCAAGCATGATAATATCAATGAACTGGCACGGCATCACCCTTCGTGATTTTACTCACAAATGATATGGCACGGCATCACCCTTCATGCTTTTACTCTCAATAATATGGCACGGCATCACCCTTCGTGCTTTACACTCTCCCTCACATGATAATGTATAAACAAAGGCACGACATCACCCTTAGTGCTTTACACTCTCCCTCACATGATAATGTAAAAACAAAAGCACGACATCACCCTTCAAGCTTTACACTCTTCCTTACCAAGCATATGTATATCAAAGACAAACAAGGCAGGAAGCATAAATAACGTCAAGGAGAGTGTTTTAAACGAATATTCCAAATGAATTCCAATCACAACTTTCCAAGCCAACAATAGTTCAATAGACCCGCAAGAACCTTATTATTCAAGTATTCCAACAAATCTTACAAATGATCTACAACACAAGTATAGAATCTAATATCACAAGAATATCGGCCGTAGCAATGTATTAATGATTATGCATATTGATGACCGAATTAAATACACTAGTGTATTCTCAGAATTTCCATCAAATTTGATCAAGTTATAATAAGCTAAGTCTTAGTTTCTAACATTTAATACTATACTCTTGGTATCTAGGAGCCAAGTGAGGCATGAAGCAAGAAGGTCACGTGATTCTACAAGACACAATTTATAACATAATTTACCCCCCGAGTATGTTTAACCCCGGCATAAGCATATATGCTCGTCACCTCATATATGTATCACCCCCGTATGTAGTAAACAATGTCAAATAGTAGGAAAAATACCCTCAACAAAGTTAGGCAAGACACTTACCTCGCTCCAAAGATCAACTCAAAGCTCAACCACAGCTTTTTCCTTCCAAACAAGCCTCCGAACCAATAGAATCTAGCAATTTACCAACCAAATGATTCACACTAAGCCTTAAGAACTACCCACGATTGCAAAAGATTCAATGCATGTCATTATTGAAAAATTCAACAAAAATAAACTCCCGGGCCCACGAGTACCCATTCACTATCGAGCCCGGTTATGTAATTTGTTTTGAAATTCGACCTCAATTTGAGATCTAAATCCCAATTTTTCAAAAATCCCTAATTCTACCCAAACCCCCAATTTTCACCATGAAAACACTAGATTTTAGGTTGAAAATTTATGAAATAAAATGAAAGATTGAAAGGAAATAGGTTAGAATCACTTGCCAATGGATTGGGGGAGAAGAAATCTTCGAAAAATCGCCTCTAAGGTTTTCTAGTTTTGAAACTTTGAAGAATGAACAAAAATTACATTTTTCCCTTCTTTACCCAGCTGCAGTTATCGCAATTGCGACACAAAGTTCGCAATTGCGATGATCGCAATTGCGATCAATTCCTCGCAAATGAGAAGAATCTTTGAGCCTACTATCTTCGCAAATGTGACGCATATGATCGCAAATGCGAGCCAAGGTTCTTCATAAAAGCGAACTTCTGACTCAGAAATACGAGTCTGCCTTGATCTGATTCCTGTCGCAAATGCGACAATATTCTCGCAAATGCGAAACCTGTCCCAATCGCATTTGCGGGCTTCTCTTCGCAAAAGCGAAGCTGACCCAGCCCCCTCCATCTTCGCAAATGCGAGCCTGACTTCGCATTTGCAAGGCTTGTATTTGCGATTAAGTCCTCGCAAATGCGAGATCTGCAGACCTGATGCGCCAGGTATGTTTCTTTTCTAAGTCTAAACACTTCTATAGCCTATCCGAAACTCACCCGAGCCCTCGAGGCTCTAAACCAAATATACACACAAGTCTAAAAATATTATACGAACTTGCTCGCATGAACAAATCGCCAAGATAACACTTAAACCTACGAATTGAGAACCAAATCAAAGGAAATTTTCAAGAAACTTTTAAAACTTCCATTTCAACAACCGGACGTCCGAATCATGTCAAACCAACCCCGTTTCTCACCAAATTTGACAGACAAGTCATAAATATAATAATGAACCTATACCAGGTTTCGAAACCAAAATACGAGCTCGATATCCAAAAAGTCAAACATTGGTCAAACTTCTCAAAGTCATTAAGCCTTTAACTTTAAAAATTTAACAAAGTGCGATAACTCGGGCTAGGGACTTCCGAATTCGATTCCGGGCATACGCCCAAGTCCCAAATCACGATACGGACCCACCTGGACTATCAAAACACGAATCCAGGTCCATTTGCTCAAAATATTGACCGAAATCAACTCAAATGGATTTTAAGGCAAACATTTCATATTTTTATCAGTTTTAACATAAAAGCTTTCCGAAAAAACACCCGGACTATGCACGCAAATTGAGAAAGTCTAAAATGAGGTATTTAAGGCTTCAAAGTGCATAATTAAGTTCTAAAACATAAGACGACCTATCGGGTCATCACAGTTATACCCGGGATAGGCATCGAGGAAACTAATCAACTCGTGCCCGGCCGTCGCATCAATTATTTGATCGATATTTGGCAATGGGAACGAGTCTTTAGGGAACGGCTTATTCAAGTATTTATAATATACGCACATTCAAACCGATATTAAGTAGTCGAGTTACCTCTTCCTTAATAAACCTGTTTTGACCTCGGCTATTGGGCGTTTCTTTTGCCTTACCGGAAGGAAGCCCGGGTCTAGGCTTAGCTTGTGCACGACCACCTCTAGTAAGATATCTGTCATATCCGAGTGTGACCATGCAAAATAATCAACATTAGTTTTAAGAAAATTAATAAAGCCTGACCTGAGTTTGGGATTGAGTCATGTTCCCAAGTGAAACTTCCTCTCCAAGAATTCTTCGAACAAAGCCACTTGATCGAGTTCTTCTTCCATTTGTCATCTTCACTCGGCTCGGGAGCAGGCGTCGGTTCCTGTAATTGCTATTTGTTGGGTTCCTTCCCTTTACTGCTGGAAATTGATATTGCATTTATTTCTCTTGCTGCAGTTGATCTCCTCTATCTGCTTGATTCCTTCTGAGGTCGGGAATTTTAGTAGTTGGTGATGCGTTGATGGTACGACCTTTATCTCATGTAACCACGACGTACCAAGAATTATGTTGTAGCCCATGTCACCGTCTACCACTTTAAATAAGGTGGTCGTTGTTACCCGTTTGGCATTCATGGGCTGCAGGATCTCTCTTCGGGTTATGACACTTGTCCAATTGAACCCGACAATGAGCTTTGTTGCAGGAATGATTCTTCTGGTTAATTTGGCTTGTTCCAGCACTCTCCATTGAATAATGTTGGCTGAACTTCCTGGGTCAAACAAAACATGCTTAATCTTGAAATCTAGAATATTAAGAGAGATTACCAGGGCATCGTTATGTGGTAGAAAAAGTACGTCGGCATCTTCCTTTATGAAGGTGATGTCGTCTTCGGCGACCTCCCGGAGTCTCTTTTTGTGGGTCACTAATACCTTTGTTTTCTTGGCCGCCGAGAAGATTACACCATTGTTTTCATTTCTCCAAAAATCATGTTGATAGACAACTGAGGAGGGTCTTCTCCTATATTCGAGGGTTCTGCGTTGTCCTAGTTGCGGCCGTAATTTTTCTTGGCTCGATCGCTCAGGAACTCCCTGAGATGGTCGTTTTTCTACAACGTTGTCACCTCCTCGCGCAGACGCCGGCAATCTCCAGTTATGTGGTCGTGAGTCCCATGATATTCGCACCATAAGTTAGAATCCCTCTGGTTAGGATCAGATCTGATTGGCTTTGGGAATCACGCTTCTTTGATATTTCTCATCGCCGATACCAACTCCACCACACTGATATTGAAATTATAATCTGACAACCAGGGATATGTAGAATCTCGGGTCCTCGGTACCTCTTTTTCTTGTAACGATCTATTGTTCTGGCCACTGTCAGTTCTTCTGTCCGGATTGAACCTATCCGAGGACCAGAACCCTTTGCTGCCACATCCATCATCTCTCTCATAAGGCAAAACACGGCCTTTGGAAGATCATCGGTCTGCATCAAAATCACTTTTGAACTTGTCCCAGTTCTTGTCTAGGTCCCGCCCCTTGGTTTATTTCGGGAACCCGAGCTGGTCATCTTCTATCCTTATCTTCGACTCATAGTGGTTATGAAGATCCACCCATGTGGTCGCCTGGAACTCGACTAGGCTTTCCTTCAGCTTTCGGGAGGCATATGAGCTCCTCGAATTCAAGCCCTTTGTGAATGCTTCCGCTGCCCACTCATCTGGTACGACCGATAGAAGCATCCTCTCTTACTCGAATCTGATCATGAACTCTCGCAGTAATTCGGACTCACCCAGTGCGATCCTGAATATGTCAGCCTTCCTGGCCCCGGTATAGGCCTTAATGAATGAATTTGTGAATATTTCAAAAGAATCTATTGAGTGCTCGTGCAAGAGTGAATACTACATCAAAGCCCCCTTCGTGAGGATTTCTCCAAACTTATTCAGCAGGACCGACTGGATCTCATGTTAAGCCAAATTGTTCCCTTTCACCGTCGTTGTATAAGTTGTGATGTGCTCCTGAGGATCTGAAGTCCCATCATATTTTGGTATGTCTAGCATCATGAATCATTTCGGAATTAACTCCGGTCCTGCGGTTGGCTTAAACGGTAACTGGTGGTGTACTTCTTCGAATCTAGGTTCTTCAAAACTGGTAGTGCACCCGGAATCTGGTCCATTCAGACGTGAAATGCCTTCGCGTTATGATACATCTACTCGTTCATCTCCCTCATAAATCTCATGAGTTCAGTTTTGAAGGGATCATTACCGTTGTCGTTACCGGATCCACTACCGGTCCTCCCCCCCCCCCGGCACCATCGAAATCGACCTCACCTCTCGGGGTGTTGTTATCAACTCTTTGAGCCGTCTGATTTGCAGAAATGCCGGGAGGAACCGGGCACCATCCGTTTACGTTGTTGGAAGCACCTGATAATGCCTGCTTTAATTCAGTCATGACATGGCCCACGATGGCTTTGTTTTGTCTCTTAAGATCCTTACAGTTTCCTCAATGTGTTCATCTTCCGCATCATCGAGAGTTGGCTCCCGCACATGTCGGGGGTACTGTCCTCCATGGACCGGAGTTGCCATGCCCCCCTCGTTGTGGGTGTCACTGATTGAATCTTCACGTTCAGGCAGATTTTCATGTGCCTCAACGTTGTGTGCGATGATGACATGTTAGCTGCCATTTTTTATTTTTTGCTAAGAAACAAAGAATTGAACGAGTTAGTAATAAATGCAAGGATCAACTCAATTACGCAACTGTCTAAGCCTCACGGTGGGTGCCAAACTATATACCCATAAAATGATATAGTTGAATTTGTTATGTGGTTTATAGACAAGCGAACTGATTTGATCCAAAAATAATAAATAAACTAGACTAAAAATAAGACTTAGCGTTAAAATCAAAGAAAATAGCAGGCCTGGTTCCGGGAGCGATGCCTCTGAAGACAGAGATAGGAACAATATTTAAGAGCAAGTAAAATTATCTTATTGAGTTTGAGAATAGAATGTAGCAGAAGTTATGCCAAGAATTTTGTGTGCTTACAATAGCTGTAGAAACTACTATTTATAGCTACACCTAGAAAAACAAGATCCTAGGATCAAGCCCCTCTTAAATGACAATAAAGGGGCCACTGATAAATGTGTAATGGCAGGCCATAAATGCAAATATTCTCTGCAACGACTCCCTATTTAATGCTAGAAAATATTCTTCATTGAATGCCATCCGATGGCAAACATTGGACCCGTTCGCGTTGATTGTGCTCCCTTCGGGGTCCATCCAATACTAACTGCAGTTGTTGTTTCCGGTCTTGGTTCTTACTCAATTTGTCTTTCGCTTGTCTCTGATTCCATGTGTCACACTATCATTCGATCGTTTAATATAACCAATTTTACCCCATATAATGAGGGTGATGGGTGAGGAGGAAGTGTGAGGATGAATCAGTGAACTTTTTAGATATAGCTATAATTTGCCAAATTTTTATACTAAAATTGTCAAATAAGGATAAATTATGTAAATAACAATAGGTTGAGTTATTTTTGCCATTTAAAGGGTCGAATGGCCGCCAAATTTCATGGTTTTTCTCACATTGCGCCATTGTTTTCGAGAGAACTACAAAAATAAGGCACAAATAAATACTACTTACCAACAATTACTCATTAAGTCATGCTACCAAAATAGCCACAACAATTGCTAATAATATTTAACCTTAAAAAAATATAAGCAAGAAAAGATTTTTTTTTCCAATGGATATGGTTGGAATCCGTTAAAAAGTTATAGATAAGGTAATATACAAAATTTGAGCGAGATTCAAGGTGAATTGAACTGATCTAGAGTTAAAACTGTTATCAATAAAATATTCTAAAATCTAGGCAAACAATAATTGTTTTTCAATGGGTATAGTTAAAATTTATTGAAAACACATAGATAAGGCAATATATAAAATTTAAAGAAGATTGAAGGTGGTATGGACTGCATTGGATTCAATGGCTTAGTCAAGAGATTGATCATAGGATACTGACAAAGGAAGAAAGTGGATACTACTTTGATTCCGATTTAGGCGGAGGAAGACCGATTTGAAGGCATAGGCATTACCGTCTTCCCTTACATAGGGCTCCCCAAGAAAAAAGAAATGTGGTACCGACTGTGATCACACGATGACACAAGTTCGTCATTTTTATGCTTCATCTTAAACGTGAAAAAAAAAAAAAGAAGCTATCTAGCACTTGACTTTATTAAATATGCGAGAAAGGCCATTTCTATCTTGCTAGTCAATCGTACTAGCTGCAACAAAACAATAACTCTAATTAGAAATAGAAAGTGCTTTGAAAGGCGCCGGCTACCTTTTTATTGATAGCACAGTTAGATGCTGACACTCAATTAGTAGCATTGGCACATCACTCGGAACACTTCCTATGGCTTCATATATTTCTAAGACATGCCTCTTTTAGTTTGTTGGGAGCTGTGAAGGTTCAGGTGTAGCAATAAATATGGTTAAACCATTACTTATTAGATCCAAGGCATTGATCATATACTCCTTATTTTTCTTGTTGCATTCTCTGTTTGGCAAAGGTAGATCAGGTGAGAGTTGGAAGAGTATCCATCATCATTGTGATGGTTCAATGAAAGTAAAGATGTTGTATAGGAAACTGGCCTTAGAGTGGTATTCAAACTAAAGGATAAGAGCGACCCATAATTATTGACGAAGAGGCAGGCTTGGAAAGGGATCAAACGTATTAAGGAGTTGGCTTTGCATATTTACAGAGTCAACCCATGTCCAGTGCCTGGCAGAGCTAAGGGGACTTCAATCCTTACTCTTATCCTTATTTTTTCCAAGGCCAATAGGGCCTTACTTATTGAGGGGGAGCATCGAAAAATACTATTGAGAGGAAGATCCTTAGCCCCTCTTCATTCTCTACAGGGTTTCAAATCTCGAGATTTTCCTTCATATAACTAGTCATCAATTTTGTAGTTGAACTCGAGTTTAAAATTTTATTTGTGACACATATATCTAATATGTATCTCACACACATGTATATATACATATACATGGGATACATATTTGATATATATGAGATACACACATGATACACAGACACACGGGGGAATATACATCCTATGTTCTTTCATGTTTATCTTCATCATCGAGTTTGGCTCTAATTTCAGTTCAAACAACCTCAAATCTCTATCAAGTTATCACAAAATTATGATTCAAACTTCTTGAGATATGATTGGTCGAATAAAATTGCTACACCCTTACTCTGAGATTTCGATTTGACTTTTAAGAACATGAAAGCTCCTAGTGGATAGTCATTCCCCTTTAAAAGATACTTTGCAATTTGACTCTAATTAAAAAAACTTAACATATATGAAAACTGCAATTAAAGGGAAAAAATTTGACACACAATTGGAAAAATTGTAGTTTATATTTCAATAAAGTAATAAACTTACAATACATCCTGAAAAATATAGCCAGGTACATCAAGCGTGTGGCAAACAACATTTTCATCAATAGCACTGAGAGAATAATGGTAGTCCTTAATTAGCTTTATTTTCTACAATTCAGTTCATTAAACCAAACTGTTTTGAATAATTCATACATTCGAAAATTGACAAGTAATGCGAAAGGGAAGAAATGGCTAAGTTGTTGTGCTCATAGTGGTTTCTTATTAATAATTTGTTTCATTCTTTTTCAGTCAATTGGTTACCTGAGTAAGAAAGAGGGAAGAAGGGGGAGGTAGAATAAAGAAAGAGAGAAGCCTATGAATAGCCTATTGGGCTAATATTGATAGTGTTTGGCTAATATTGACAGTAATTTATGAATTGACTAATGTTGATACCATTTTTGCTCTAAAAAGCTAAACTGGATAGCTCTTTTCTGACTCTCTTCGCTCTTCTCTTGGTGCATGATAATGTGTTTACTAACATGTGCAGCTGACAGAAATGGCGAGAGGACAGCCGACGAGGAACAAAAGTAAGATTCCAGTGATATCTCGTAACGTCGGAAAAACTACAGGCCAGAATATGGGTACCAAAACACCGGAAACAAGGAACAATTCAATAGATCAGTGGCCGATTATGAGCAAGGAGGCGCTGCCTACAACACTGAATCCACTAGTCAATCATACTACCGCATCAAAGAGGGAACATAATAATGGAGGTAATTCTTCTAGGATAAGCCCTAGGGTTAATGAGATCAGAGAAATTCCAAAGCATACCCTCAAGGGTATTGGTGAGGGCGATAAAGTGAGAAGTAATAATGATGTATCTTCTCATAAATTGAAAGATGAAAACTCTAAGACTGGTGAAAATGGGCTTGTAATGGAAGGGAACATCACTCACCAACAGAATCAGATCAATACGGAGGCGACATGGCAAAAGAATGGGCGAATTTATTTACTGGGAACATGCTAGCAGCAAAGGGAATGCCCTTGAGCTTCATTGAACCAATAATTAGAAATAGGGAGACGTATAAATGGAGGCAAGCTGTAATTCTATACATGGTGGGGGAATCCTCTGCTATTGCAGCTCTAAAAAGGTTCATTTCACAACAATAGTTTTACGGTGGAAGCATGAGATACGATTACGACATCATTAGTTTAACTTTCCCACACTAATACACATCCTACACTATGTTTACGGAGCCTCTAATAAATATAAAAGAGTACAATGATGGTGCCGTCAATAAGGCTCCAGCAATACCTCAAAACATAATACACACAGAAAAAAAGATGCACAACCCCGGAAAGAAGTAGAGCTCACCAAGTTAGCTGAGAGAAGAGTGTACCGCTATCACTGGTCAATGCCTTCCGTTGTGGAACCACCTGCATCCATTAGAGATGCAGCGCCCCCGGCAAAAGGAACGTTAGTACATGTCGAATAGTACTAGTATGAAAACCAAACACCTATTTAAGGACTTGGAAATACAACATGAATTATGGTGAATTATGGTAATAATAAAAAGGCTTAACTAGCCATTAAAGCCACAATAAATTTATTAAGAGCTTTCGATAACATTTATAAATTTCAAGCCGGGGATCCTCTACAACTTTCTTTACACAGAGCGGCCCTTCCGCCTCACCTTAATGTATGCGGGTGGAGGTGTACTCACAATACCACAACACTACACAAAGCGGCCCCGCCGCCTCACCCCGATATATGCGGGTGGAGATGTACTCACAATACCACAACACTACACAAAGCGACCCTGCCGCCTCACCCCAATATACGCGGGTGGAGGTGTATTCACAATACCACATTGTAGGGTCCCAAAACTATAATAGTTTGTACAAAAGAGTTCCCTTTCAAATCAACCATTTGGCACCTTTGGCCTTAGCAGCGTAAGTTCATAAGGTTTCATCATATGAGAAATAAGTGTTTAATCACATTGAATTCATACCATATCTTTATCCCATAAAGGGTATAACATAATTAAATCACAATAGACAATCTTTAACACATGAAGGTTCGGACACTTTATGCAATTTGAGAATCAATTTACTAACTTGAACATCCCACATCAATAGCGTTTCAAGTTCGACTACACATGATAGAATTTTACAAGGGTTTGGGAATTCTGATACTGGAAGAAGAGTTTAGCCTTCATACCTCACTTGAGCTTCATTAAACTCTAAAATTTTCAAAAAATCTTAGTAACTTCGATCTATTTCATAAATATAACAAATTGAACCAAAAACTAGGAGGATAATCATGGTTCCAGCTCATTTGAGCATTTTATCAAACACTAGGTGTGCATTAAGGTTTCAAGGTCTTCCTATGGTGGATTCCATCATCCCACAACCCATTATCTACCATTTTTAGCTCAACAATCTTTCTACACCTTGATAACACATGCATGCAAAATGAACAACTTCCACACCCAAGAATTTCATTATTAATTACCTATTTTTAGTTGAATTTCGAAATTTAGAGTTAGGGTGTAGAATCTTACTTCTAGGATGAAGACCTAGTGAGTTTCCCTTGTTAATCTTCCAAGATTTGAGCAAGAATTGAAGAACAAATTGTTGAGGAACCCTCTCCCACTCCAGAGCACTCTTTCACTCTCAAAACACCAGATTTTTATTTAAGAAATGGTCCATAGCATCTATATAATGGAATAGGGTCGGGTTATAAAAACCAGAAAAATGAAGCTCCGGAACCCAATTTGTGATCGCATAATGCTTCTGCGGTCCGCAAAAGGGGCCGTGAAATGTCCCTCCGGAACTGGGAAGCCCTGCCTGGGTATGCAACCATTCTGCGGTCCGCAATTGATTCTGTGGTCGCAATACGGATCGCAGAATATCCTCCCGGAATTCCTCATGTCGATCATGCGATGCAATCTGCTGCCCACAAAGCAATTTTGCGGCCGCATTATAGACCGCACAATGGCCCACAGATTTTGCTCAAGTTCCTGCTTCAATCTGCGGCCGCATAGTGGGCCGCAGAAATGTCTTTTTCTGCCAACATTTTTCTTTAACTCCCTAGGGCACTATTCTACCATCACCAAACATATTAGTCTACCTCGTCACCACGAAACCTCGAGTTTTAGGTAAAATTTTACGGGGCCTTACAACTCAATGGTCATTCAACAGTCCCTTTCCCAGCTAAGAAAGGATTGAGACAAGGAGATCCCCTCACGCCTTTCTTATTTATTTTGGCAATGGAATACCTTACAAGGCTTCTAAAGCAACTAAGGAAGAATCCCAATTTCAACTATGAACAAAAATGCTCTACGATGAATATTGTGCAACTAAGCTTTATTGATGATCTCCTTTTGTTCTACAGAGAAGACACTATCTATGTCCAATTGTTGTATGGTTACTTTTAGGAATTTGCTCAAGCTTCTGGTTTGGTACCAAATGCAGACAAAAGTTCCATATATTTTGGACGACTAAGTAGTGCCATTCAATGTCAAATACTGCACCTACTAGGCTTCTCGCAAGGATCACTCCCTATCAAATACTTAGGGGGTACCCCCTAGCACTAGAAGAGTATCAATAGCACAATGCAAACCTCTTATTAATAAGATGTTAGGAAGATTTCAATCATGGACTACAAGATTCCTATCATATGCTGGTAAAATTCAATTGATATAAAGTGTCCTGTACTCAATCCAAGTTTACTGGTCCCAGATCTTTATTTTACCAAAGAAGATAACTCATCTGATTGAGTCTGCTTGCAGAAGATTTCTGTGGAGAGGAAGTGTTGACTTGTCAAAAAAAGCATTGATTCAATGGGACAAACTATGCTATCCTAGATCAGCAAAAGGGCTTAACATCCTTGATTTGATCACATAGAAAAAGGCAGCCATATGTAAACTCTTGTGGAATTTCTGTAAGTGAAGGATAAGATGTGGGTGCAGTGGGTTCATATTAACTGTAGGAAGCAAGGTACAGTTCGGAGAGCACAACCAAAGCAGGCCTTATGGATAGTACAAAAGATTATGAAGGCAGGAAAATACTATGAGGAACTTGGCTGGAGAGAGGATAAGGTACAAAGAATTAAGAAGTTCTTCATCAAGGAAATTTATCTGAAGTTAAGAGGAGAATTTCAGAAGCTTGATTGGATGAGGTTAGTATGCAATAGTGCTGTGTCTCCAAAATGGATTCTCAATCTGTATTTGGCCACATGGGGCAGATTGCTTACCAAGGAGAGGCTAGAAAAGTAGGGATGTCAAGATAATGTGAGATGTTCTTTATGTGATGCTACAGTGAAGAACACTAATCATTTTTTTCAACTTTACCTTCTCTGTATAAGTCCGGAAAGCAATGTTGCAGCGGCAAGGCATACATTGTCAACCTATGATCTAGCAAACAGGAGATAGAATTGTGTCACGACCCAAAATTCACTAGTCGTGATGACACCTAACCCAACCCACTAGGTGAGCCAAATGACAATAAACCATAATATAATGATAATGATAAGAGTCAAAAATAAAATAACTGAATTTTATACAACTCCCCAAGGACTGGTAGTACAAATCATGAGCTTCTAAGATTTATAGTTTACAAAAGATAGTATGAAATAAATACATCATCTGTTCGAAATATACATGAATAGATTTATAAATCTAAAACTACCAAGAACAAGAGGCAGCTATAACCGCAACGCGGTATATCTTCAATGCCAACTCCTGCCATACACGGCAACATCAGCTCTAAAATTTGCATGCAAGGTGCAGAAGTGTAGTGCAAATACAACCAACCATATATACTCAATAAGTAACAAACCTAACCTCAGATTGAAAGCAGTGACGAGCTTGGACGAACGGTCAGAGTCTAACACCAATAGCCAAGAACAACTCGTAACAATATAATAAAAGCAGTACAAGTAATAACTCAAAGATATGATGCTCAGCTCGTTCACGGTTACAGAAAATATGCATGCTTTTCATGTATAACAGTAAAACCCAAATCTTTCACCGAAATTACCAAAATATGAGTATATCATAAAACTGTAATTTTTTCCAAAAACTTTCAACAATAGATAAGATATTTCATTCTCATATAGCATGAGAAAAGTGCATCTCTATACCTACATGTCAATGTGTATGTAAAGTCATGAATGTCACAACCATTTAGCATGAGGAAATTCATCTCTGTGCCTACATGTCAAGTATGCATGTCAAATGTAATGCATCACAGTGACAAATTTATGTACACACACTATCAGAGTACTCAATCTCATTGTCTCACCCTCAATCACTTGGTACACTCAATAATTCAATCAATCAATCACTCGGCACTCGATACACTCAATCATTCGGCACTCGGTACCTGCACTCACTACTGGTATGTCAGACTCCAGAGGGACGGATCATGCCTAAGTGCTAATATAAGCCAACATGGCATGTTGCGGTATGCTGCCCGATCGCATAAATGAGTCAATAAAGCATGTTGCGGCGTGCAGCCCGATCCTATAAATAATTATTGCGGCATGCAGCCCGATCCCATAAATGTCACTCGCAACTCGGCCCTCAGGCCCCAACTCAGTCATTAATCTCTCCAGTTTTTTGGGCTCATAAATCTCATGTCAATCAGCACAAATAATGATAACATGATGTAACAATGAATGATGAACAGAGACTGAGATATAATATGCAATGAAGAATCATGACTGAGTATATGATTATAGTTAGAGTAGATAACTCAAAACAACAGAAATAACCTCATTAGGTCTCAACCAAATAACCACATAGCCTAAACATGATTTCTAACACGGTTCACGACTCATACAATCAAACAAGTAGGGAGAACATGGATATAACAAGATATAATAGCAAAACAACTCTCGTCATAGTCTAATAGTCTAATAGAATCATGATTTCCTCGGTGCACGTCCACACCTCATCACTTAGTGTGTGTGTCACCTTAATACATATTTTATAATACAACCCAGGGTTAAATACCCACAAATTCAAGTTTAGATATGTTACTTACCTGAAGCAAGCCAAATCCAATACCGAGCAAGCCAATGCATACTCTGAAATGGTATGCCTGTGCGTACCGACCTCCGAACGGCTCAAAACTAGCCAAAAGCAACTCGAGAAAATCAAATAATGCCGTAGGAAACAAACCCAATCGATAAAGGTGGCATCTTTAATCAAAAGCTTTAAGTCAACCAAAAAGTCAAACCCTGGCCCGCACCTCAGAACCCGACAAAACACATAAAATTTGATAAACCCATTCAATTACGAGTCCAACCATACTAGCTTCACTCAAATCCGACTCCGAATCGATGTCCAAAACTAAAAAATTCACTTTAGGAGAGTTTAGACAAAAACCACCAATTTCTCTTTCAAAATCATTAATTAAATACCAAAATTGAAGATGGATTCATGAAATATAATCGAAATCAATTAGAAAATACTTATCCCAATCCATGTGGTGAAAATCGCCTCCAAAAGCGCCCAAATCTGAGCTCCCCAACTAAAAATGTGAATAAAATATCAAGCCCTCGATAATTTAGCTTTTGCCCAGGCACCTTCGCATCTGTGAAAATATTAGCCACTTCTACGACACAAGTTCTGCTTCTGCGGACTCCACTAACCGACCAACCTCTCACACCTGCGGACATTGTTCCACTTCTGTGCAATCGCAGGTGCGAGGTTAAAGCTTGCTTCGGCACAAAGTCCCAACCAAGTTGTCATCCGCTTCTGCGATCAGATTCCCACTCCTGCGGACGCGCAGATGCGCCCAGCTATCTGCTTTTGCGGTCTTCCTCATCCAGACTTGCTTCGATTTTTCGTCCATATGACCGCATTTGCGGCCACCGCACCTGCGCCCATTACCCCGCTGGTGCGACCACACCAAATCCAGCAAAGACTAGCCATCACACATGAATGAAAAATGATCCGAAACACGTCTGCATCTCACTAGAGCCCCTCGGGACCCCATCCGAATATACCAACAAGTCTCAAAATATAACACGGACCTACTCGAGGCCTCAAATCACATAACAACATCCAAACCACAAATCGTACCTCGAATCAAACTAAATAAACTTTTAACTTCCAAAACTCGTGCTGAACTATATCGAATCAACCCGGAATGAACTCAGATTTTGCACACAAGTCCCAAATGACATAACAAAGATATTCTAATTTACGGAATCATAATTCAAACCCGATATCATCAAAGTCAACTCTCTGTCAAACTTATGAACATTCCAAACCTTCAAATTTTTAACTTTTACCAAATAGTGCTAAAAACTTCTAGAAATATCCAATTATAAATTGGAGCATACGCCCAAGTCTAAAATCACCATATGGACCTAATGGAATCGTCAAATCTCCGATCTGGGGTCACATACACAAAAGTCAAACTTGGCCAGCTCTTCTAACTTAAAGCTTCCTAGTTGAAAATCATTTTTCCAAATCAATTCTAAAACACCTGAAAACCAAAACCGACGATTCACACAAGTCATAATACATCATATGAAGCTACTCAAGAATTCAAACAGATGAACATGATATAAATTCTCAAAATGATTGGTTGGGTCGTTACAAATAGGCAATCACACATTATAGGGGCAAGAATGCAGTAGTTGAAGTCTACAGAATGAGCCTAGCAAGATCCATCTATTATATATGGTAGGAGAGAAACCTTAGGATCTTTCAAGCTAAGAGTAGAAATGCAGCAGTATTGATTAGAGCTTTTGTACAAGTGATACATCGTAGAGGAGGAATGAAGCAAAAATTAGCAAGAAGATTTCAAGAATTAGATTACTATCTGTGTGCTTAACTGATGTATCCTAGTATAAGATCTTTTTTTGATAGATAAGGAAGGTTAGTGAAGCTTACACACCCGGGGCTGTATGTTAAGTATGTTTTCTCTTTTTCTTATGTTTTGTAAATATTATTTGGTAAATAAAATCTTTACTTGCCAAAAAAAAAATAAACTGGATAGGTTTTTTTTTTAAAAATCCCAAAGAGCGCAAATTAGCCACGGAGCTTGAATATTGTTTCCCGATCGGAGATTCATGGATCACATACGGTATCTCAGCATGTCCTTTCGCCTCTGAAAGCGTCCTTCCTTCTCAATGCTTGGGCATCCATCCCATGTATTCTTTTCGATCCTGTACTCTATATAGGATTTCAGAGATTAGAGCAGAAGAACTCTGTAACGGCGGAGAGGGTTATCGCCTCGAATCAAAATGATTTCTCTTCTTCTCTTAAGAAGATAGAAAGGTAACCTATGACGTCGGAGAATTACACTTTTTCTCCAGTCTCAGCTTCACATATAGAAGGAGTGCAAGAGCATAGCACGCAAGCTTTATGCTTTTCGCCAGCTTTTCCTCTAGTAAAAGATTAGCTCGTATCCTCTCTCTGTGTCTAAGAATTCTAGGGGAAAGCGAAGGACAAATACTATTTTACAAGAGCTTCAAGAAAAGTGAATTGAATTAGTCGTGGGTGGCTGAACTGCAGAGATTTTTATTGTTGAGCCGGGTGAGCTAGGTAGTTCATAAATTTACAACTAAAATTTATAGTCTTCTTAATATATCTTTAATAGATGTTTATGTTGATGTATTGTTTATATTTCTATGCAGTTACTTTATACATCTTGAAGGGCATAGTTCTTAGAGAAAGACATATTCTTCTATAATTATATCAAAAACATATGAGGAAGCATTATACTTTTATAACTTTGCCGTTCGCAGTCCTCTAGTTATAATAGCGTAAAATTACAATTACATAATGAAAGGAAGATTTTTGAAATTTGTAATTTAAAATACGGTGTATAAATTTTTATAATTGTAATATCATATTAAGAGTAAAATGAGAAGTTTAAAATTAAACTATTACTAAATATAGAAAGATATTATTTATTTTGGAATTGACTAATAAGAAAAAACTATCACCTAAATTGAGAGTAATTATTTAGTTGGTAAATCAACCGATTTGTGAGGAGGGAGGTTGACCATTTTATACCAAACCAAAATTGGGGAAAATCCTTTGACAGCTGACTCGTATGACAATACCTTCGTGTAAACGCCGTTCTATATGGCGGCCGTGCCAACTAACCTTTGCAGTCAACACTTCCAACAACTTTCTACAAATTTGTCTCGTCAGCTGCTGCACGAGAAGAAGCCAAAGAAAAGTTAGTAGAATATTACTGGTACTATAAACGTAATGGTGCCCACAAATTGAGAAGATAAAAATCTTTTCACACTTCCCAATTTTCACAGCTTTGGCTGTGCTTTCTTCCATCAAACAAAAGAACAAACTTGCCATGACCACTCAATGGCCCATCCGGGAAACAGCTAAACCGTTGGTTATACATAGTCCTACCACGCTTGCATATTTACAAATACAAATTGAAAATTTAACTAGTAAGAGACATAGATATAAAAAAGTATGGTTCACCAAGCTAGCTAGACTCCATAAAAAATAAGATTAATTAAAACTCTAGTCCTAATTTTTGACTTGCCAATTCGCAACTAACTTCAGCTAATCCAACTCTAGAGTTTGCCAAATCAAATTCCATCCAGAAATTTTGCTGGTGATGATGTCCAATGATAGAGGCCTCTATCCCTAGTAAGTCCGAATTTCCAAAGGTAAAACAGTAAACTTGATTCCTACCTCTTGTTACCCCTACTAATTTATGGAGTAGTTTTTCCCCAGTGACGCTCATTTCAACACCTCGAAACATCAAAGTTACTGCTAGCAATGGGGGTAAATTCGTACGAGTCGACTCCCCTAGGTAACACAAGTCCATTGCCCCTTGGAACACGAAATTTGGGTCGTTCAAGCTTCTTAACATACCTTTGGTTTGCTTCATGTACTCATTTTTCAATGCTGTGTAAGCCGGGCCAAGTAGGAAAGTGAATTGGGTACCTGAGTCAACCATGGTTTGACCCGCTCCGGTATGATCCGGTACGAAAACGGATTTGGGCAAGTGTAAAACCGTACCCGCAACTTTGATACCTTCCAACTGGACTGTATAAGCCACCCGGTCAAAATAGGGTAACGGAGTTGACATTTGAACCAACGGAGTGTATTTCCGGGGTCTGAGCCATGGGAAATTTGCTTCTCCAAATAGGAGAACACCGTTAGAGTCACGACCCGAAATACAGTAAGAGAATTTCGGATAATCCATTTGGGAAACAAAAGACAAAGCTCCACGGTTCATTCCTATCAACCCGGTAGTCTTGGAGTCTTCATCCAGGTTTGAACTTGAACCCGCATCCATGCACCCGAACACCATCCCGGGTAAATTCGAATTGTCGATATGGAAAGTCTCTGCAGCAAGATTACCTTCAACCGAAGAAGCATCGGCATAGGATAGCGTAGCATGGCAGAGCTTATTCGGGTCGCAAGAAACGGGTACCGTGAAATCCCGGGTTTTTGTCCTGCATATGGTGGACAAACAGGGGATGGCAGAGTAGGAAGAAGAAATTAGGGGGTTGAACGTGGAGGGTGTGCTTGGAGTCTTCTTGCAATGAAGCCAAGAAAGTTCACTCCCTGTATCGAGGACCATGGTAACTTGTTGTAGAGGCGATCCGACAGATAGAGAGACTGTAAGGGAAACATTATGGTGGAAAGCAACTTTATTAGGTGGTTTTGGGATGGAGCAGGATGATATTTTCTTGGCTCTGAGGGGCAGAATAACTGACTGTTGTAACTGCTTTGTAGACAAACAAGGAACTGATTGCATGAAAGTACAAAACATAAGGAGAAGAAGTAGAATATTTACAGAGTCCATAGCAATGGATAAAAAGAGTTAATCTTGTTATGAGCTACTGTTCATGGAGCAGGGGAAGAAATGTGAGGGATGTTTACGGTTTTTTTTATGTTTGAATGCTTGAGGCTCTTTCTTTTATATGGAGAAGTCGAAATATCAATAAAAAGACCACTCAACACTCATCTCTGAATTCTGGAACTGTGTTTTCTTTTGTAGTTGTTGAGTCGGTGGGGCTTCGTACAATCGTGGCCGAAAACTGGCATATATATATAGACGGAGATGCATATTTACAGCTTTAAGAATCATTGTACGAAGAGAAGTCAGTACCCTTATATTCAAGAGATTTTGGGCGAAGTGCAGTTTTCTTTTTCTTTTTTGTTCTTGAAATTAATTTCAATATTATGGTGGCCCATGTAAAGGGAATAAAATATTTTGGAGAATCATGTCTTTTTTTCACTTTTGGAAAATCATATTCAACAAGATAAATTTGGACAAACCAACTGTCAATCTTTCTTGCTTACTAAACCATATAGTGATATTCTGATGTTGGCGTGTTTGTTATCCCGCTAAGGTAATGAATCTATATTCTGCAATTGTATTTACCTTATACATTAGGGGTCGTCTAGTGTGAATTATTAAGAAAGATAATCATGGAATAGAATTTGTAATATTTGATCTCTTGTTGGGTTAATATTTTCATATCATGTGTACGGGGTAAAATTGGTTTATAACAGATGGTCGAATAGTAACATGACACGTGAAACCGAAGATAGGCAAAACGAATCGAGGAACAACCAATGCTGGATACAACGAGTGTGGCCGCTACCGGATAAATTTCGAAGGGAATGTAGCCGACGGTAGAAGTTCAAAGGTCTATCGTCGGATAGCATTCAATGAGGGAATATTCACCAACATTAAAAGAGCGACCGTTGTGAAGAATATTTGAATTCAAGGCCTGCCGTTACATGTTTATCAATGACTCTTTCATTATCATTTAATAGGAGTTTGATCCTAGGATCTTGTTTCCCTAGGTAAAGCTATAAATGGTCGGATCAACAACTAATGTAAGGACATGTAATTTTATGCACGCAAAAGCTCTATTTCACTATTTTTGCTCTCAATTCAACAACTTTATTTTCACTTTGTCGTTATTTTCACTTGTGCTCTCGGAGACGCTGAGTTCGGAGCCAGGCTTGTTATCTTTTTCAATTTCAATTGTTAAATCTCAATTTTAATCCTATATCTTTATCATTTTTGGATCAAATCAATTCGCCTGTCTATAAATCACGTAACAAATTTAACTATACCGTTTTGCGGGTAAACAGTTTGGCGCCCACCATGGGGCATAGACAGTTTCACAGCTGGTTTGATTTATTCGTCTATTACTAACTAGTCTTGGTTCTTTCCTTAGTAAAAACTAGGTATGGCAGCTAATGATGTCAACAACACACACAACGTTGAGGCACGCGAAGAATTGCCCCAACGTAATGACTCAACCAGTGAGACTCGCAATGAAAGGGAAGGGACGACCTCGGTTCGAGATGGACAATATCCTCGGCATGTGCGGGAGCCAACCCCTAATGATGTAGAGAAGGAACACGCCGTAGAAACGGTCAAACTCCTGAGGGAGCAGCACAAAGCAATCATGAATCACCGCTCAAGGCAGGATCGGGTGATGACGGAGCTAAAACAAGCATTATCAGGCGTCTCCAATAACGCAAACGGAAGGGGCTCGATTTTTCCCAGTGTTCCAGCAAATCAAACGGCTTAGAGGGTCGATAAAAATACCCCAAGGGGTGAAGTCGGTTTCGACGAAGCTGGAGGGGCTGGTAATGGATCTGGGAATAACAATGGGTGATTAGATTCCGGGAGCACCACTAGTACTAAAGGGTCCAAATTCGAAAAAGTAAACACAATTGCCGTTTAAGCCGAGCACAACACCAGAGCTAATTCTGAAGAGGTTGAAGATGCCGAACATACCAAAATATGATAGGACTTCGGATCCGTCGGAGCACATCACAACCTACACCACGACTGTGAAAGGAAACGATTTGGCTAAACATGGGATCGAGTCGGTCTTGTTAAAGAAGTTTGGTAAAACCCTCACAAAGGGGTCCCTGACATGGTATTCTCTTTTACCTAAGCATCTAATTGATTCTTTTGAGATGCTTGTAGGCTCGTTCATTAAAGCCCATGCCGGGGCGAGAAAGGTTCAGGCCAAAAAGGAAGACATATTCAGGATTGCGCAGGGCAAATCCAAACTGCTGCATGAATTTATGCTTCGGTTCCAGAAAGAAAGGATGATGTTGCCGGCGGTTCCAAATGAGTGTGCAGCAGAGGCATTCACAAAGGGTCAAAATCTGTTGAGTTCTGATGCCTCCCAAAAGCTAAAGGAAATCCTCCTCGAGTTTTATGCAACCACATGGCCGGATGTCCATAATCGTTGCGAGTCAAAAATTAGGATAGAAGACGATCAGCTTGGGTCCTTGGTATCAACCAAGGGACGGGGTCGTGAACAAAACCATGACAAGTTTAAAAGAGACTTTGATGCGGATTGGCGGTCCTCTAGAGGTCGTTTTCTACCATACGAAATAACTGATGGTCCTAACAGCAAAGGGTTTCAGTCATCGAATAGGTTTGTTCCCGATAAAAGGACCGATCATGGCTGGAGCAGCAGGTCGTTACAGGAGAAGGAGGTGTCAGGCGCCCCAGAATCCGCATATTCCCAGTTATCAGATTAGAACTTTAACATCAGCTTGGTAGAGTTGGTATCGGAAATGAGGAATATCAAGGAAACACGATTCCCGAAGCTAATCCAATCAAAACCTAGCCAGAGGGATCCCAGTTTATAGTGTGAATACCATGGGACTCACGACCATAGAACTAGGGACTGTCGTCATCTTCGCAAAGAGGTGGCGACATTATTGAAGAATGGCCATCTCAGGGAGTTCTTAAGTGACCAAGCCTAGAACAATTATGGAAGAAGTCGGTATAATGCGAAGCCTTCGAATGTAGAAGAAGGGTCGCCTCGGATGACTATCAACATGATTTTTGGAGGAAGTGAAGTCAATGGTGTAACCTTTTCAGCGGCTAAGAAAACAAAGATATCGGTGACTCACAATAAGAGGCTCCGGGAAGTAGAGGAAGATGATATCACCTTCACGGAGGAGGACGTTGACTAACTTATTTTACCACACATTGACAGTTTGGTAATCTCTTTTAATGTTTTAGATTTCAAAATTAAGCGTTTTTTGGTTGATCGAATAAGCTCAGCCAACACCATCCAATGAAGAGTGCTGGAACAAGCAAAGTTGACCGGGAGCACTTTAACTTGGCAAGTGTGACAACCCGAGAGGAGATGTTGCTTCCCACGCACGCCGAAGGAGTAACCAAGACCACTATATTCGAAGTGGTAGATTGCGATATGGGTTACAATGTAATCCTTGGAAGGCCGTGGATACACGAGATAAAAATTGTACCCTCAACATATCACCCAATTATTGAAATTATCAACAGCGGAAGGAATCAAGCAAATAAGAGGAAACCAGCCGGAGGCGAGGGAGACGAACGCGGTAACTGTTTCAGGCATCAAGGGGAAGGAGTCCAACAAATAGCAATTACAGGAACCGATGCCTCCTCCCTTTCCGAATGAAGATGATAAAGGTGGGGAGTCATCAGAACTCCATCAGGTGTCGAGATATTTTCAGGTACCGGAGGAAACAAACGCGACCAAGTCAACTGCGGAAGAACTCGAGCAAGTGGACCTGTTTGAAGAATTATTAGAAAGGAAGTTTCACATGGGAACATGCTTAAATCCCGAGCTCAGGTTAGAATTTTTAAATTTTCTTTAAGCTAATGCGAACTTCTTTACGTGGTCATACTCGGATATGATAGGTATCCCATTAGAGGTAGCAGTTCACAAGCTGATTCTGGATCTAAATTTCCCATCGGTAAGGCAAAAGAAGCGCCCGATAGTAGAGGTCAAGAACATGTTTGTTAAAGAAGGGGTAACCCGATTACTCAATATTGGTTCAATCCTGGAGGTAAAATATCTAGAATGGTTAGCCAATGTTGTTGTAGTACCAAAAAATAATAACAACTTTAGGATGTGTGTAGACTATAAGGATTTAAATAAGGTGTGCCCAAAAGACTCATTTCTGTTGCCAAACATTGATCAAACGATTGATGCTATGGTTGGACACGAGCAAATGAGTTTCCTTGATGCTTACTCCGGGTACAACCAAATCAAGATAAACACGAAGGATCAGGAAAAAACTTCTTTCATAACAAACTTTGGCACATATTGCTATTATGTGATGCCTTTTGGGCTAAAGAACGCCGGAGCCACTTATCAGAGGCTCGTTAATAAAATGTTCGAGAATCAGATAGGCAAAATAATGGAAGTATACATTGATGACATGTTAGTCAAGTCTTTGAATGCGGGAGATCATTTGAAACATCTTCAAGAAACTTTCGACGTTCTGAGGAAACATAACATGAAACTCAACTCGGAGAAATGTGCGTCCCAGATCGGTTCCAGTAAGTTCTTGGGGTTCTTGGTTGCAAAGAGGGATTGAAGTAAATCTTGATAAAATTAAAGCTATCGAGGACATTTCAGACTAATTGACAAGTGTAAAGGAGGTTCAGAGGATGACCGGAGGTTGGCGGCTCTAAGCAGATTTATCCCAAGATCCTTATAAAAGTGCCACAACTCCTTTTCACTTCTGGAAAAGAACAACGATTTTGTATGGACTCCAGAATGGCAACAGGCACTTAAAGACCTAAAAAAGTACCATTCCAGCCCCCATTACTGTCAAAACTGGGGGAAGGCAAGCAGTTGTTAATATATCTAACGGTCTCGAAGGCAGTGGTAAGTGTCATTTTGGTCCAAGAGAAAGAAGGTATGCAATTTCCTATTTATTACATTAGTAAAATACTGTCGGGAGCGGAGACTTGTTATCCACACCTCGAAAAGTTAGCCTTAGCTCTCGTAGTCACCTCTCGAAAGCTTAGGCCTTATTTTCAGTGTCACCCGATAGCCATTGTGACAACCTTTCCTTTGAGGAATGTCCTTCACAAACCTGAATTGTCAGGTCATTTGGCTAAATGGGCAGTCAAAATTAGCAAATTCAACATTGAGTACAAACACAAGACTACAATCAAGTCGTAAGTTTTGGCCGACTTTGTGGACGACATCAATCCAAGGTTAATGCCCTTGGCTGCTAAGAAAGAAGTGCTGGTGTCGGAAACGGTATCAGCGGTTTGGACCTTATTAATGGATGGAGCTTCCAACGTAAAAGGGTCCGGTCTTGGGGTAGTTCTGATCATGCCCTCGGGGGGACCCTGAGGTAGGCCATTAAAATTGTTCCATTAACTAACAATGAAGCCGAGTATGAGGCTTTTGTTGCAGGACTCGAACTAGCTCGAGGACTAGGATCTGAGGTCATCAAAATAAAATGTGATTCTCAGCTGGTAATAAACCAAGTGTATGGGATTTTTGACACAAAGGAAGAACGCATGCAGCAATATTTGAAGAAGGTTCAGGCATTGCTTGCATGATTCAGAGAATGGTTAATCATCCATATTCCGAGGGAAGAAAATGTGTAAGGAGATGCATTGGCTAATTTGGGGTCATCCACGGAGATGAAATGATCTGATTCTGGTACTGTCGTCCAACTTCTACATTCGGTACTGGATGTGGACAGCTACTGCGAAGTCAATTCAACCAACTTAGTATGGGACAGGAGGAACGTGTTCGTCGAGAATCTTCAGCATGGTAAACTAATCGAAGACCCGAAGGCATCTCGGGAATTGCAAAAAGAACAACTTTCTATTGCCTCGTAGATGGGCAGTTATACAGAAGGTAGTTCCAAGGATCATTGGCCCGGTGTCTAGGGGCCTCGGAGGCAGACTACGTAATGAGGGAAGTCTATGAAGGAGTTTGGGTGAATCATTCTGGTGCAGACTCGTTATTTCTAAAGTTGATCAGGGCAGGTTACTATTGGCCTCAGATGGAACATGACACAGAGGCATTCGTTCAAAAGTGTGACAAATGTCAACGTCAAGCATAGTTGGTGTACCAGCCAGCAGAACTTTTGCATTTGGTGCTATCCCCATGGCCATTCATAAAATTGGGGATGGACATAGTTGGTCTCTACCATCGGGTCCCGAAAAGGTGAGAATTCTTTTTGTTTTAACTGATTACTTCACTAAATGGTTTGAAGCAGGTCCTTACCAAAATATTGGTGAACGCGAAGTGGTCGACTTCATATGGGACCACAGAATATGCCGATTTGGAATACTTAAGAAAATTGCTTGTGACAACGAGCCACAATTCATAGGTTCAAAAGTCATAAAATTTTTGTAAGGATTGAAAATTAAGAGAATTACATCTTCACCGTACCATCCAAGTGCTAACGGATAGGCGGAGGTAATTATTCAAAACTTTAAAAAGAAGTTAGAAGATGCTAAGGGCAAGTGGCCCGATGAGCTACCGGGAGTGCTATGGGCATATCAGACGACGACGAAATCGAGCACGGGAGAAACACCTTTCTCACTCGTATATGGCACGGAAGCTATGATACTGGTGGAAGTGGGGGAGCCGACTTTAAGGCTTTCCGAACAAACGAATAAGCAAATATTGAAGTGTTGCTGGTGAGGCTGGACTTGCTCGATGAACACAGGGACTTGGCGTACGTGAGGAAGGTGGCTCAAAAGCAAAGAATGTAAAGATATTATAATCACAACGCCAATATCCGTTACTTCAAGGTAGGAGACTAGGTTTGGCGAAAGGTGACTCAGAGCACTCGAAAAGTCAATGTCGAGAAGCTGGGACCAACATGGGAAGGTCCTTATCGGGTTTCACTTATCACTGGTAAAGGGTCATACGAGTTAGAAAATCAGGATGGAGTCAAATTACCCAGCAGTTGGAACGTGACTCACCTCAAAAGGTATTATTGCTGATGGTTCCTACCAATACTGAAAGTATGTGCTGCACTCTTTTTCTCTTCGATTAGTTTTTGTCCCAATCATATTTTTTTGGCAAGGTTTAAAAGTTTCATCGGCAGTGACAAAAACCATACTACGAAGGAAGCATCATCGGCAAAGGCAAGACCTTTATATATCAAGGCACTAAAATTTTCACATCGATGGTAAACGGCTATGTGGATGGTTAAATAGTCTTTGGTTCGATGACAAGATTTGCCTTCCATTATTAAAAAAAAGATTATTTAACCATTCACAAGTTGTTTTCATCGGTGAATCAGCAATCCGGATGTAAGAATTCTAGTGTTCGAATTCGCATACTTCGCATTCGAACATTGGGGGAGGAATAATATCTGATACGGAACCAAGAGTGCCATGAAAATCGGGGACTGCGAGAACCAGTATCAATGTTTTATTAGGATCGGGGACTGCATGACCAGCCCCATAGAAATAAGTTGTACAAGTTAGCCACATGTATTGGCAACTTTATTTATTCAAGCAAACGAATGCGTATGTACTTTTAAAAATAGAGGGAATAAAACAAAGTCCTTTTATTTTTATCTTATTTCTTGTCCAAATGATGAGTTAATTTTATGAAAGTTAACAAAAACTTCAAATGCTTGTGCTGGAATGAACATGAAATGTCCTCTTCAAAATCATCGTAAACATAAGGGCCATCTCTTTTGAAACCCTCATAATAAAGGGTAGATTCCGGAAGAGCGTATACCTGGAATCAAAAGCTATCGGATGAAAAAATATACCTAAAGCTTTAATCAACTAAACATAAAAAGGGATATTTTTGCACAACATTTAAAACAAAAACATTCTTTATTTATCAAGTGCCAAACTCGGTGAAAGGTTTGGCATAATTACAAGATAAAAAAAAGATAAAGAAAAGAAAAAGAAATTATACGTCATTGTTGCCAGAACCCGAAGGGAGAGATGGATCTACGTTTTCCCCTATAGAGGAAGGCGGATCCACTACCGGTTCGGGGAACTCAACCTCTTCAGTCTCCCCTTCGGTTCCCAAATACTTAGAACTAATATTCGAGAAGTTAGTTGCAGGGGGCCGAGTAGGAAGATTTTCACGAGCAGTTAACTTCAGTTCTCGGGCCTTGGCAATACAATCGTCGATATCGACAATGCCTGCTACGGCCTCCTTCAAGGTTTTTCTCCACATATGATATATAGCATAATTCTTCTTGAAGACGAGGGAATCTCTTGGTACTGGAGTTTTTCTTGGAGTTTATCAATTTCGGCCTAGAGCCCTTCTCTTTCAGCTTTCATGGCGCTGAGGCGGGAGTCAAGCTCAACATTGGTAGTTGAGTGAAGCCGATTTTGCTCCATGGTCCTCTTCAGCCTCTCTTCCATTCGGCCCCTCTTCTCCTCGACTGCATTAGCCCCCCGGTTTTGGAGCACAAGACGGCCTTCAGATTATTAATTTGCTCCTTGAAGGCAAAGTCACGCTCGGCATCGGCGAAGGCAGCATCGTTAAGTTCGGCCTACTTAGCCTTAGCTTCTTGAAGCTTTTCATGTAATTGGGCAGCTTTTTAGCTGTGGGCCATTCTATCTTACTCACTCTGCTGTAACCGAGCCTCAAGCTCGTCCATCTCTACAACTTTTGCCTCCAGCACCAGGAGGCGTGCAATAAGCTGGTTCCTTCCAGCTAAGAGTTGATCCTGCTCAGAAGCAAGTCTTTATTTATCAAGGATCAACCTTTGTAGGCCTTCAGAAGCAATAAGGTTGGCCTAAAAAGAGAAGGCTGAAATTAGGATTATCATTGCTACATTTAAGCAGAAAGGAAGGTATGAGTAAACTAGTATGATATCTGCGCCGCACTGTGCATGCTGTTATTTATCAGGCACTCCCAAAAAGGGAGCCTATCTTCTTCAAATCCTTCTCCGAATCTAGCGACTTCAGATAATTATCAAGCCTCACCGGCTAGGATACAATATGAAACTTTTCTGAAATCGAAAGAGTTGCACCTCGCGTACCTTGAGGGTCTTGGGAAAGGGTTGAGTAATTTTTCCCCAAGTTCCCATGGTCAAGGAACCGAGGGGGAGAGTCATTACTTTCATGGGCAGCTGGTACCAATGGAGGTGATGCAGTTGGTGCCGATGGCAAAGGAGCAGCATGTGTTAATGGGCAGGAAGACATTGGTGTGGAAGGAGAAGAAGCGACTGTGAAGGAAAGAGCGTTGTTTGTTATTTGCTCAGTGGTTGGGGGAAGAAGATTTGCTCAGTGGTTGGGGGAAGAAGAGGCTTAGGATCCAAACTCCTTGGACCGGAGATAACAACTGGGGTCGCTAAATAAGAATCAACATTCTCGACTAAACCCATCTCACCCCAAAGTGCCTCAACTTCATTTGGCTATGGGTTTTGGAGCTTCCCCGACTAAGCATCCGGTTGAGATGATGAAGATCCTTTTCTCCTTTGAAAGGAAGCCTCTTCATCACTGGCTTCCCCTTTATCAATGAGGACCATTATGGCTAGCTCAGATGGAATTTTCTTTGCTCTTTTATCTTGAGTCCCAGCCGAGGAGGAGCAACTTCTCTTCGGTTTCTTTTTCTCGGCTAGGGACTTTACGAGGAGGCACCCTCACCGGAGGCTCGAGCAGATCCATGAGCTCTATTTTGGGCAAGGGCATTTTGTAACACCTTCCTGGCTCCTAGGGGTTATTTAAAGCACCGACTTCGGGGCAGATGACGAGCCCTTCGGAAGCCCTGTATAGGCAAAAATGGAGTTGGAAATATATCAATTCATAAGACTTTTTGTATTGAACGAGGATAAAGGAAAGGGTGACTTAGCTTACCATGGTTCGTGGCCTTCCACCCATATTTTGGGGCCACCTCCTTCCACCGTCAGGATTCTGGAGTCGTGATTTCCAGAATATTTTAAACCCGTTGGTCCGACCTTGAACCCGTGGTGGTTCCCATCGGGTAGCTGAAATGAAAGAAACAAGAAAATCAACAACATCGGGAAGTGATCTTTTCACGAAGGAAGGAAGCACATAACTAAAAATTTACGAAAATGGTTCCACGACTTGGGGAAGGCAGGAGTTTGTGGTGGGGATGATCTCCCTGGTAGCAATAATGACGAACCATTCCATCCATCCATGATTGTTGTCATAATCTACACTGGTGAGGAGGGCGTGGTGACCATGCTTGCTGAAGTTTATTACTCCTCCTGGAAAATCTTGGCGGAGTAAAGGTTTATTATGTGTGCAAGAGTTAGTGTTTCCTCGGTCTCTGTGCACCACTGACGAAGGTAGGATACCATCCGCAATATAGAGGGGCCTACTCGTGCTAAGCAGACCTGATATCAGTGGCAAAACTTCAAAATTATTGGGTCCATCCCTTCACTCGACCCCAAAGAGAACGAACCCAAGGTGAAAGGATACGTATAAACATATATAAACCCCTCCTTGGAGTAGGTAACTCGCTCTACCATATCTCAGGCGAGGATTTCAATATTTGGGTAGTTGCAATCCTCCTTCACAGTTGGGATACTAGAAAGACAGATGGAGGAGGGATACCTATGAACTGGCCAAGCCGGTTGCGTTGAGAAGATGGAAAATGAGCCTTCTCTCGAAAATCGTTTGCAGTGGTGAGTTGAAGAGGTATGATGGTGCTAACAGTTGGATGATCATACTCAATGTCAACCTCCTTGTTTTTGTTTTTCTTCAGGCCTCCACTAAAGAAAAGACCGGTATTACCAGAAGAAGGAGTGTACGAAGACATGATGGTATGAGGTTTGTAAAAGAAAAGTTCTTGCTGAAAAAGTTGAAGGAAGTAAAACATTTTCGAAGCAAATGCAGAGAGGAAGAAAGACGTATGTAAATTGTAAAAGTGGGGAAGTAAAAATGAAGAGTAGTAGAGAAGTTATAGACGACAAAAATCGTGGTCATGATTACCTCAAAAATCGGTGAAAATATTTGCTAAATTGTGGGGCAACACGCGTTTGGGGTATTAAATACGAGAAGATGTGCGTCTTTTCAAGTGTCAAAGACTGTTCAAGAGATTTCCCACCATGAAAGGGATCTTCACCTAGTTCCCGGTAACACTAAGTTATGTCACCGAAAAGTAAAGGGACTATTTGTATGGGGTAAAAGTTGTTTATAAAAGATGGTCGAATGGTAACATGACACGTGGAACCGAAGATAGACAAAGGACGAGTCGGGGAACTACCAATATTGGATACAACGTGTGTGTCCTGTCACGACCCAAACCGATGGGCCGCGACAAGCACCCGGTGCCTTACTCAACTGAGTACCAACGTAACATATCTTCCGTGTCATATTATCATAGGTAAATGAACCAGAAAGGCTATCATGAGATGACTAGAATAAAGCATAAGGGAATACTCAATATAGGGTGACCCAACTTGTTATACTGACTTATACATATGACGTACGGACCTATAAGGTCGACATGATCCTTTATATACTCAAAACATAGGCCGACAAGGCCATACAAGTATCCGTATACATGACATCTGTCTATAAGCCTCGAAGAGTACATAAATATCATAAAGGTCGAGACAGAGCCTCGCCATACCAATCAATACATGTCCTAATCATACTGACCAAATAAGCAACTCCGGAGTAAATGGAGCGCACCAACACCTTCCGCTGAGCTGATAGCCTACTTGGAGGACTCTCAACCTGTCTATCGGGACCTGCGGGCATGAAACGCAGCGTCTCCAGGCAAAAGGGACATTAGTACAAATAATGTACCGAGTATGTAAGGAATGAAAATCAGGAAACAATAGACATGAGAGAAATATAGAGTAAAAGACTCAACATGTAAGTCTGAATAACTCTGTGAATCATTTCATATTTATAATGTCATGCATATGCGTATAAATATCATAACATGCATAGGTATATGCGTACATAACATCATCAAGCTTCTGAGGTCATCCCATCATATCATCTCGACCACTGTGTACAAATCATCAACATATACCAGCTGATCAGGTGGTAATGTGTATATAACGCTATCTGGTCATGGGTCAATGTACATGTATAAATGTATGAAATACATAAGAAGTACGTTAATAAGATTTCTCGGAATGCCATAAGATCAATATGCCCTCGATTAATATTGTGAAATAAACTTTATCAACTTATGTATTTTCTGAGACCCATGAACAAATGATAGAATAATAGGACACATGGAGAATCAGGAACATAGGCACTTCTAGTACTTCTATGAATATAGTCATTTATGAAAGCTGTGCATTTACTCGTTTCATTTTTATTGTATGGATCATGCCAAAAGAAAAGAAGGGATAGCCTTAAGATACTTGAGCCGATTCTCTTGACAATCCTTCCAACACCTGTCAGATGTTATACCCCATATTTTCGTACATGAAAGTATTCCATAAATAAATTGATGAAATTTCGGAAATGAGATGTTACATCCCGCATTTTTGTACGTTAAAATTTTATCGTAAGTTCAGGAATGAGATTATTTTGGGATTATAAGTATTGTGCTACTTCAAACAAGTGATAAGTAAATTCGTGAAGGAAAGAGGGTAAGCAAATCGAAGAAAAACAAATTTCGTCGAAGTTTGACATTTTGGGATAAAATATGGTCCAAGCTACAATACCCCGTATTTATGGACTAGTTTCATACAAGGTACCGCATGACCATGATAGCAAGATGTATAAAGTGTGTTAAAAGTGAGTAGTATTATAAGTAATTTTAGATAATTCTTAATTATGTGGATACTTGGTTAATTTTTGGATAAGCCTTATAACCATTTACGTGGCAGCAAATCTTTCTCAAATGAATGACTCTTAATTCATTTGATAAGGTGTCATATTTGGAGGATAAGTCATCACCTTAGTGGGGCCCACACCCACTAAGGTATAAGACTTTTCTAATTCACAAAGAGAAGTGAATGAGAATTAAACAAAATAACCTCCTTACATCATTAAAGGGAATGGAAATGCTTGCTAGAGATTCAGATGGAATTCTCCAAAAAGAATTCATGTGAACCTTTATAATGCTATTGATATGTGAATTACAAATTCTAAGGGAGCACAGTGCAATATTTCTCAAGAATAACATACGAATTTCCCCTACTTCGATCTGCCGTTACATATTTTGCCGCAATTAACGTGTGTTGGAAGGATTTTCAAGAGAATTGGCTCAAGTATGTTAAGGCTAAACCTTTCTTCATTTTGGCATGAACCAATAACTACATGTGATTGATAACGAGGCATAAAGAGAAGTTCATACTCCCGAATTTATATGTATTATCCTAGTCTCATAAATTACAGTATTCTCCTTATCGAAACTTCATATTTAATTGAGTATTGTCTTCTTCCAGTCAAGAGAGGAGAGAGCCTATATATACAGTATTATATTATTTTCATTACCATCGAGCTATAATCGATGGGCAGGCCCCTATTGGGCAACCTCTGATCAGATGGTAAGTTATATACCGAGCCTACTGTGGCCGAGTGCCTATGAGGGATCCCAGTTGGCTGAGATACAGAGCCTAGTATAGCCAAGCGCCTATGAACGAGCCTACTACTGCAGATCAGTTATATATATACCGAGCCTTATAGGGCAGGAAAGCTATTTTACTTACTATATTAAGAGAGTTGAGTCAGTATCAGCAGGTAAGCATATCTTCAAATTATCTTTGACTCTCAGTTACTTTCAGTTATTATACTATCAGTTCAGTTTTAGCTTTCAGTATATTGCCTTACATACTCGGTACATTATTTCGTACTGACGTCCCTTTTCTGGGGGTGCTACATTTCATACCTGCAGGTATAGACAATCAGTTTGACGTGCCCTCATAGTAAACAAGGTTAGCATTCATCGAAAGATCGATAAAACTCCACCTCATTCGGAGTGAAGCCGAGTCTATGAGTCATCGTATCAGGATTTTGCTATAGACTTATGGGTAGGCCGGTACCCTATCCCATTTGACGTCTAATACTCTTAGAGGCTTTGTAGACAGAGGTTCATTTTGTACAGTATGTTAGAGGCCTTGATGACCCATATGTATTCATGATTTAAGAAATATGGTTCATTGATACAGTGTTTTGCCACTTATAGTTATACATTACAAGTTGTGGCCATGTTGGCCCAGTTACAAATGATAGTACATTACAAGTTATGGCCATGATAGTATAATTAATAACACCCGGGTGCCCGTCGTGGCCCTTCAGTTTGGGTTATGACAAAAGTGGTATCAGAGCAGTTCTGTCCTAGGGAGTCTACAAGCCATGTCTGGTAGAGTCTTGTTTGTGGGTGTGTTGTGAACCACACTTATAAGTAGGAGGCTACAGGACATTTAGGACTGTCATTCTTTCTTCTTACTCTAGATCGTGTGGTAGAGCTCAGTTGTAAGAAATCAATCTCCTAAACTCTATCTTATTCATAATACGGCGATGCTTACATCCAGAAAGACAGTTGGTAAGAAATTGAATGTAGCTGTGGAAGAATTGAGTCAGAGGAACTTGTTTTCGTCATGCTTATGATGAGTAAATATAAGGTCTTCAGTAGATCATGTGTGTACTAATATGTGTAAGCCACTTGATAAGGATCCTTAAGGCAATAATATCTATCCACCCCTATGGTGATAGGCAATGAGAGATTCAGAAGATAGATACAAGTTTGAATAAGTAAAAGAAGTAAGATGAAGAAGGGTGCGAGGCGCCCAGTTAATGAAGATTATCAGTATTTACAATTCAGGCAGAGGAATATAAGCCTTTTGAGTTACCTTCAAAAAGAGGTATGTACAATTGGCCACACCCATCTCATTTATGCCCTATAGGGGCTAACAGAGGTAGTATAAGAGAAGGCAGGATATCTGTATCTAGCTGGGGTTAGGGTAACCCAAAATGTTGGATGGATTGTTAGCGTTAGCTGACATTCTGAAGGATATTGCGAATGTGCTAATAGATCTCCTTGTGAAACCCCCAGATGGTGCACTCTAAAATAGTACAACTAGATATGATTACTGCAAAGACATGCACTGGAAGCCTTGAATGGATAAATATTACCTTAGTATGGCTCCCGTCCCCAGTAGAGAGAGAATGTTAGGCAACCTGAAGAGCCAATGGATGGAGCAAGGGGAGCTAAAAGTAAAAGAATGTCTTGTTCAAGTTTTCAGAATAAAGTGATAGACATAAATGTTAGCAGGAAATAAGAAGAGAGTTAATGAAGCATTATGAGTAAGATGTGATGCATGGATGACAACGGTAGATCAAAAAGATGACAGTATTACAGAGTCTATAGTCAAGTAAAGGAAAAGACAAGAGGTGACAGGCCTTGATACAATAAAGGAGTATAGGCCATAAAGTCATATCCTCATTTGTGACTCCAACATGATTACCCAAAGGAAAAATTAGACCCCAGAGTAATAAGAAATCAGCATGGACTGATGAACAAGATAAACTAAACATGAACTAGGGACTGAATAATAGTTGGCATCATGAGAATTTCAGATTTCGTTCCGGCGATAATAGAGTGGACAACAGAAGAAGATTCATGAGAAATTTAGAGAATGGTCATTCAAGAAGACGCTTCCCTAAAGCAAGCATTATGAGCAAAGTTAAGCTTAAGGGACTGTATGTTCCAGTTATACTAAGTGTCACCCTCGTGAATAAAGAATTTTGTTATCCTTGGTACAGAAGGATTGCCGCAAGGCGAGTAAGGGTCATCGATGATGTGAAAAGACGCCAAAGATGAAGAGGTAAAGCATCTATAGGTAGATCCTCGTGGCTCCAACTCTTAGTACTTCCCTAAAGGGGGGAATATGGTATGATGTGACATTAAGTTAGAATTAAATGGTTCTAGTAACTATGGAATGGTAAAGGAAAAATGTGATAAAAATGAGAAAGGGATGAGATTGCACTCATTCAAATCCTACAGATATGCTATGGTTCCAGAACATTATGCAAACACGACATCAAGGAGAGGAAGTAAGGATTCCTGTCCAAGATGTTATTGATAAATAAGGAGCCAGTGCGAGAGGTAAGTTAAGACAAAGAAAATAACCCAAGAAAGATTACGCGGAATATTGATATGAGAATGGGCCAACGAGTAGTTAGTAGTTGATCCATGAAGAGCCTAGTTATGGCTAGACAAGAGGATACAGATAAATCAACAGATTGTGCAAGATAAACATAGTGAACCCCAACATGGGGAATTCAGTCTCGCAGATAATGATATCATGACCGTTGAGAAATATTCAGATAGGAGTTGGGGTAGTTAAAGGTACCGTATGAGTGTTATGGGAATTAAAGAGAATGCCACTGGGAAGACAGTCAAAATATTAGTTCAGAAGCAACCTTACAAGCACATGGGCGTGGAAATAAGTAACTACGGATAGTTATAGGCGGGGAAGAACATCAAAAATTCCATCGAGTATACGATGTAATAAGCTCGTAACTTTACATGAGTCAGAGGGTCTCCATAAGTACTACAATGAAAGACCAGCTGAAGAGGTAAGGAAGAAGGCTTCAACCTAAGCTCAGTGACCTAAAGAGGGAATGGTATTATAACAACAGTCTCACAAATAATATTGTATGTACTCCATAAGAAAGTGGCACCTATCGTGGCTAATGAGCGAGAAGTGAAACCAAAAGTAATGGTCAAAATCATATGAGTTGCACAAAAAGCTAAGATGGGAACACGATAAGCTAAGTATGCATGCAACAAGGGGACAGAAAGACTAGGAAAAGTAATAACTTGCGTTTAAAGAAAGTTGAGATGGAACGAAAGGAATTATTCGATCAATGATCCAGAGTTAGTTACGTTATGAACGCACTTAACATTTCATAGTATTATTCACGCAACATGTATGTTGGCAATCATACAGTCATAGAAGACTCTGGTATAAGTTAAAACAAAGAATTGAGTCCAGGTCATAGATAAAGGATTGAACTGTTAAAAGATTGTATCGTGGATATTCCATAGCGTCCATGAAAGGCTAAAGTAATAACTAATACCAGGAGCCGCAGATCGGAAGATAGCTTAAACCTATGTGAAGGCTGATCAGAAGGAAGGGGAAACTAAAGAGTTTAATCAACTAAGTAAATCATGAGTCTGATTATTGGACCCGAAAAATTTCAGGAATCGTGATTGAGAACATAGAAGAATCACCCTTAATATCAGAGGTACAAGAGAGATAGTACAACAACCATATTCTATAACGGCTATACAAGAAATCCAGTTAGAAGAGTACCATCCTCATAAGAAGTCAGTATGAAGCTCCTACCGGATTATGTGTGCACCAGAGGTACAGGTATTATAATAGACATTTAAGTTATGGATGTGAATTATACCTACGTAGAAGGGAGGTCATGAAGGAGATAGAATATATGATGTGAGATTTTAAGGCAAAGATAAACAATGTACGAAATACTCAAACACAGAAGGTTGTGAATAGTTCATACTTCGGATAGAAGGCTTGAAGCGCGAGGATTCAGTATCCAGGAATGACAGCATCGCCGTTAGTAGCATGTCTTCCAGCCTATGGTTTCTAGCTATCAAGAAGTATAATTAAGAAAGTAAAGAGGAGTTAGAGACGATGTGATGTCCCGCTTGATGTTCTAAAATAACAAAAGAAAAATCTATGGTGCAAGCAAGTTGAAGGAAGGTTGCAAGCTAGAGTATGGTAAAGCGACAAGGTTTTAGGAAGACAGGAGTAAGGATAAGAAAGGGCGAGTGAGGAGGTGAAGAGAATGGATAAGTCCTCGGAATTAAGCCCATGAAAACAAGAGAGCTGATGGTTTCTCTAAGTTATGGAAAGCTCAGTATAGCCTGAATGAACTCAAAGGAGTCTAAGACTAGTAGCATTAGAAGAGATGGAATGCTGCCTTGGTAGTAGAATGAAGGTGTAATTGTGATAGATGAAGGATGACGTGTGGGCCTTTGATTGTCCACGTAAGGTTTATCACATTAGGATGCTATGAAATACGATTATGGAAATATAGCATTGTATCGCTCCCAGGTGGATCAGGAAAATCACTTCAAATGATCCTCAATGCAACTTGAGCCCTAGTGATTACGTAAGAGGTTTCAAGTTATCAGTGGTAGAGTGTAGATCAATATTGAGGTGAATCAACAATGGATGGATAAGGGTTACAAAATATGAGATGAGAGTAAGCCGTCATTCTTAAGATGAACAGTAATGAGGAAGCATTAAAGGACTTAGATTTATACATATATGATAAGCAGTGAAAGAGTAACCTGGAGTTTGGTAGTAGACCTCACTAACAATAAATTGAAGTAAGAGTTATGGTATAGTATGACCTACCTAGATGCAGTAAAGTCATACGAATGGATAACCGGGTCTATGAAATAAGATATAACAATATTCGTAAGTTCAACAAAGTATCGAGCGAAGAACTTCATTGTACTTATAGATGCCTAGAGGGACATCTTATTAAGCTCCGTATATGTTCACAAAATGAGGCCTAGGGATTGGCTAAAAGATGGAGGAAAAAGGAGAGAAGAGTCGCATAGGCGCACTTACAAAGTCGGAGTCGTACAAGCTGCATGGAAAAAAAAGAAAAAGAGATAGCAACAGTTACAAAATTGAAATGATTCCGACCACGAGTCCTGGTGGGAGAAAGAGGCCTAGAGGGAGGAATGCCCTGGCATTTGGGATTCATTAACAGAATAGTTGCCTAGATGGCAAGAGGAGTACTAAAGTATTGGCAAGAGCTATGGGTTATGAGAATGATAAGTGCATCAGTCAACATTCGAGGACGAATGTTCCAAAGGGGGGAATGAAGTTACACCCCATATTTTTGTACGTGAAAGTACGCCATAAATAAATTGATGAAATCTCAGAAATGAGATGTTACATCCCGTATTTTTGTACGTTAAAATTTCGTCGTAAGTTAATCCACGTAAGTTCAGGAATGAGATTATTTTGGGATTATAAGTATTGTGCTACTTCAAACAAGTGATAAGTAAATTCATGAAGGAAAGAGGGTAAGGAAATTGAAGAAAAACAAATTTCGTCAAAATTTGACATTTTGGGATAAAATACGGTCCAAGCTACAATACCGCATATTTATGGACTAGTGCCATATAAGGTACCACATGACCATGATAGCAAGATGTATAAAGTGTGTTAAAAGTGAGTAGTATTTTAAGTAATTTGAGATAATTCTTAATTATGTGAATAATTGATTAATTTTTGGATAAGCCTTATAACCATTTACGTCGCAGCAAACCTTTCTCAAATGAATGACTCTTAATTCATTTGATAAGGTGTCTTATTTGGAGGCTAAGTCATAACCTTAGTGGGGCCCACACTCACTAAGGTATAAGACTTTTCTAATTCACAAAGAGAAGTGAATGAGAATTAAACAAATTAACCTCCTTACATCATTAAAGGGAATGGAAATACTTGCTAAAGATTCGGATGGAATTCTCCAAAAAGAATTCATGTGAACCATTATAATGCTATTGATACGTGAATTACGAATTCTAAGGGAGCACGGTGCAATCTTTCTCAAGAATATCATACAATTAACGTGCAATCGATCTGCCATTACATGTTTTGCCGCAATTAACATGTGTTAGAAGGATTTTCAAGAGAATCGGCTCAAGTATGTTAAGGCTAAACCTTTATTTATTTTGGCATGATCCAATATCTACATGTGATTGATAACGGGTCATAAAGAGAAGTCCATACTCCCGAATTTATATACATTATCCTAGTCTCATAAATTACAGTATTCTCCTTATCGGGACTTCATATTTAATTGAGTATTGTCTTCTTCCAGTCAAGTGAGCAGAGAGCCTATATATACAGTATTATAGTATTTTCATTACCATCAAGCTATAATCGATGGGCAGGCCCTTATTGGGCAACTCTGATCAGATGGTAAGTTATATACCGAGCCTACTGTGGCCGAGCGCCTATGAGCGAGCCCAGTTGGCCGAGATACAGAGCCTAGTATGGCCGAGCTCCTATGAACGAGCCTACTACGGCAGAGTAGTTATGTATATATCGAGCTTTATAGGGCCGAACAACTAGTTTACTTACTATATTGAGAGAGTTGAGTCAGTATCAGCAGGTAAGCATATCTTCAGATTATCTTTGACTCTCAGTTACTTTCAGTTATTATACTATCAGTTCAGTTTTAGTTTTCAATATATTACCTTACATACTCGGTACATTATTTTGTACTGACGTCCCTTTTCTGGGAGCGCCGCATTTCATGCCTGCAGGTATAGACAATCAATTTGACGAGCCATCATAGTAGACTAGGTTATTATTCAGCGAAGTATCGGTAAGACTCCACCTCATTCGGAGTGAATCCGAGTCTATGAGTCATCGTGTCAGGATTTTCTACAGACTTATGGGTAGGCCAGTACCCTATACCATTTGACGTCTAATACTCTTAGAGGCTTTGTAGACAGAGGTTCATTTTGTACAGTATGTCACAGGGCTTGACGGCCCATATGTATTCATGATTTAAGAAAGATGGTTCATTGATACAATGCTTTTCCACTTATAGTTATACATTACAAGTTGTGGCCATGTTGGCCCAGTTACCAATGATAGTACGATAAGAAAGATATGTTATGTTGGTACTCGGTTAAGTAAGACACCGGGTGCCCATCGCGGCCCTTCGGTTTGGGTCATGACAAAACGTGACAAAACATGTAACTGCGAATCGAAGTAGGGAAAAATCCGTATGATATTCTTGAGAAAGATTGCACCGTACTCCCTTAGAATCGTAAAATCCCGTTGGTATTATTCTAAGAAGTCTCATAGTATAACTTCAGAGGAATTTTGCTGAAGCCTTCTTTGATATTGTAGATATTCAAAATGAATTAGATATGTCTCTTTAATCTTTGGGTGTGAGCCCCAGTTGATATGGCTTACTTAGCCACCAAAATTACTTCAATTTTGCCACCTTGCAATGTGATTTAAGAGTCACTTAATTGATCATATGTTGCTGCCACGTTGGGCCTTTATCAAGCCTATCCAATAATTCACCCCTTCCTTAATCAACTTATTAATCCCCCACTAATCAAATAATTAACCAATTACCCACATAATTAAGACTTATCTCAAATTACTTAAAATACTAGTCATTTTTAACACACTTTATACATATTACTATCATGGTCATGTGGTACCTTGTATGGCACTAGTCCATAAATACGGGGTATTATAGCTTGGACCGTATTTTATCTCAAAATGTCAAACTTCGCCGAAACTCATCTTCTTCGATTTGCTTACCCTCTCACCTTCACGAATTTACCTATCACTTGTTTGAAATAGCGTAATACTTATAATCTTAAAAATAATCTCATTCCCGAGTCTACGTAGATTAACTTACGATGAAACTTTAACGTACGAAAACGCAAAATGTAACATCGCATTTCCTAGCTTACATCAATTTACTTATTGTCACACCCCAAACTCGAGGAGCGCGATCGGTGCTCAACCGAGTGAACCCGGTCGAGCAAGTCTATTAGATTTTTTTCTACCCAAACTCATCCATGAATAAAGTGGAGATGCACTCCATTAATCAAACACTGAAAATATTTTATTAACAACTCCCATTAATTCCATTAGCAACTTCGTTCATAATTTACAAAGTATTACAAGTTTATAGGTATAATAAAAAATATGTTTTCCAAATAGCAACATTTCTAGTTCAATTCCCAATATCATACACCACCCACAACCTGTCTACGGAGCCTTTAAATATTACAGAAGAATAGTATGGAAGTGCCAACACCAAGGCCCCGGCTATACCTCAAGACACAAAGTGTAGCATCAAGTGACATCGAGCCCGGAATAGAGTAGGTCTCACTAAAACCTGCTGAATAGGGAGTAACTGCTAACGAGGACCAAAGCTGCACCGCTGATGAATCACCTGTATCCATTGAAGATGCAGCACCCCCGACAAAAGGGACGTTAGTACATATGGAATAGTACTAGTATGTTAAGCTAACTGTCCTCTTTCAGAATAGAATACCATTGTAAGAAAAGGAAATCCATAGGAACAACAAGTCACAATCAATGAGATTCAACTGCCAAGTTAAAACATAATAATTTCAAAAATATGAAGATTACACTGTGAAGTGATAATCAAATTATGATGATAAAATTATTTTTGGTTGGGAAATCTTTTGCAGCGATATACCACTGTTCGTAATACCATTGTTCATAATACCAATGTTCACAACCATAATCACTATGAATACCAATACCACCGTAATTTTAGCACGGAGTTCGATCACGACCCAATCGGCTAGGCTATCTCCTTAGAGACATCAACCACAATTACTATCAATACCAATAGCACCATAATTTTAGCACGGAGTCCGATCACGACCCGATCGGCTAGGCTATCTCCTTAGAGACATCAACCACAATAACTATCAATACTAATACCACCATAATTTTAGCACGGATTCCGATCATGACCCGATCGACTAGGCCATCTTATTTGAAGACATCAACCACAATCTCAATCACAATCTCTGTGCAAATATAACACCATGAATCTAGCACGGAGTCCGATCATGACCTGATCGGTTAAGCTGTCTTATTTGATGACATCAACAAAAATCACAATTTCAATTATAGTTTCCAGCATAATCACCACCATGTGTGTGGCATGGTGTCCGATCACGACCCGATCGGCTAGGTTGTCTTATTCGAGGCATCAACACTTTTATATCAATCAAACTTATCCCAATTAAGAGGAATAATTTTACCATATCAATCTCATCCCAAATAAGAGGAATAATTCACAAAAATAACATAGGTGCAAATGTATTTACCTCATTATCTTCCACATTGTATAAAGTTTCACTAGTATTTCAACTAATAACAACAATAATATTTTCTTGGCTCTTTTGGCCATTCACAAGATTCTTTATTCAAGGCATGGTGGACATATTTGTTATTCCACACTTTCATTTCTTCCCTCTCATGTATCATCATCATAAATATCAACATACATATAATATTCCGGAAATCACAACTTTAAGTTCATTAGAAATGAACAATTTAAGTACAATAGATTTCATTCCGAGAAATGGAGTAAAATAATTGGCAATTTATGCGCAAGTTAAAATCATCAACAAATAACACGCCATTTATTCTTGACATATTTCCCCCCAAAAAGGGCAATACACAATTTTCACTTGAGTTTATAAGCTTTTAGGCAATTCTATTTTCAAAGTCAATTCGGAATAGTTGAATCAAGGTTCATTTCATAAGAGAGAAGTTTAGCCAACATAGCTTGCTTTGAGCTTTCCTTAAATTACTACAACGTTCCGAAAATTCTAGCAATCCCAATCTATTTTGAGACATAATAAAATTGAACCATAATTAGGAAGATATTCATGGTCTCAGCTCATTTGAGCATTTTATCAAAACACTAGGTGTGCAAATTTAACTACAAGGTTCTTCTACAAGATTTCCTTCACTCCACAACCTAATTATTACTTATTTGAACTCAACAATCTTTCCACAAACCTTATTTGTACAAGCATGTATAAATAATACTCTTACACCCAAGAATCATACTCCCAATCACCCATTTTTGACCCTAAACTCGAAATTAAAGACTAGGGATTTGAATCTTACCTCTTAGATGAAGATCTTGTGAGATTTCCTTGTTGGATTTCAACGCTTGGGCAAGATCTTGATGAACAAAACACTTCATCTACTTTCTATCTCTAGAACACTCTCACTTCTCTCTAAAAAACCTCAAATGCTTGCCCCAAAATAAGCCCCAAAGCCTATTTATCAAATTGGGGTCGGGTTATGAAAATAAAAAAATTAACCATCTGAAATCAGGTATGCGGTCACATAATGGATCGCAGAATGGGTATGTGGGTCTCACAATTGACCGCGAAACTGGTGCCCAAAAACTGGGCTGCACTGGTCCATTCTGCAACCAGTTTGCGGTCGCATAACCACTTCTGCGATCGCATAATGGTCGCAGAATCACATTCTGCCAGCCTTTGGTAATTTGATTATAACTTCTTGTAGGAATGTCCAAATGACGAATGGTTTGAATATTTAAAAACTAGACACATAGACCTTTCTTTTGATAGGTAATACCATATAAATATGCATATCAAGAGAGTAATGCACGTTTGAAGTTTGGTCTTGTGCAAACTCACTTGAAACTTTATCCCATCATAAAATTTTCAACTTGACTTAGCCTTGGGGATCTTCTTAGAACATAAACCATTTTTAATGCACCTCATACATATATTATCATGATCAATTGATATCATTCATATAATAGTCCTTGTCTGCATACAAAATAATATAATTAGCGCACATCAACTTTCTTAATAGCGCTGAAGTACTTTGAAATTTTCTGGGGTGTTACATTCTCCCCCACTTAAGAATATTCGTCCTTGAATGTTTTACAAGTCCCTTCTAAGAATAGAGTTACCATCATTTTTCCTCCAACCATTATACATAGGCACTTATGACTACATTGGTCTTATACATCCTTTCCAAAATTTCAACTTACTTATGGACCTTAATATTTGGCTATCTTTACAAATTCTTCAAACTTTTGACAGAGTTTTCACTGTAACTGGGCCTATCCACCTGTCAGAGAATCCTAGAAATCAATCCTAACAATATATCCATTACTCAACAACTCACCACAGTATATATCAACAATACCTATCTCAACATTAGGGCATTACATTAACAAAAGTGGTATCTTGACATGAAATGTAATGCGTAGAAGGTACGTTTTTGAACCACAACCATTTGGCTCTACAAAAAAGTGAGAATATTTCCTTTCCTCAACACTTTCGGCCTTCGAGGTGATCTCCTCGACTCACAAACTTAGCCATAGCACTTGATAGAGGCAATCTTAACTTCCGGACTAATCTAACAAGGATAGCAATTAGTTGCTCCTCATAATCCAATTATTCATTAACTTCACCTTCTTAGACATAGACACACGAAACATCGGGTACACAGAGAACAATAATAGGGAAACATCATACTCATGGTTTGGCTTATTTCCTTTAAGATTTCATAAGTCCTAATGTGACTACACATACTTTACCTTTACTAACAATTCACATAGCATCCTCATGGAGAAAATATTGAGAATAACCCGTTCACTTTCTTCAACTCTAAATCTCTATGCCGAACACCCAAACTAAACCTTTGGCGACCTCCAACAATTATTCTAAGATGTGCTAGCTTGAATATGACCATAAATTTTTTATCTAATATATTTGATCACGGGATGACACTTTTTCTTTGACATGTGAAATATGAGAAGCATAATCGAAAGGATAAAGACATTAGCACCAGTTATTCTTGGAAGACTAGTATTCATGAAAAGGACAACAATAATTGTTTCATTTCATATGTGCCTTATTTGGTAATAGTAGGCGTCAAAGAGAAATAGCCAAGTACGTGACACCAGTCGTCTCCTGGAGTGTAGGGAAAATCAGTTTAACTCGAAATGAAAATATTCTAGCACCCCGAATGTGATATGGGTTTCAAAATGCATGAAATTGCATTACATTCTTAACATTAACTGACACAAGGAATTTATGTCACAAGCCCATGGGGATGAAAAAGTATTTGAACACTTGTGAGATTATTATCATTCTCACAACTTAAACTTTGTCAATAGTTGATCCTATATAAGAGGACTAGAGATACTACAAACTTGTCTTTCAAATCAATATGCTCTCATGTTACTAGACGGTGAAAAGGATTCGTGATAATATACACAAAGGAACAAAATGATTGTTCAAAACATAGGAGCCACATACACCGGAGAGAAAAAGAGTGACGCAAGAAGGATCTCAATACTAGGCTGCTTTACATTAGAGTTGATACCACATAAGTAAATATTATGGTGGTGCGTGCATAGGCACAAATGACCAGATGTTATCTATTTGAATCAAAAGGTTCTGTACGAAATTCATCAGGTATAGTCCCTTGTTGAGAATTTAGGAAAGCAAGTGGGAAGTATTAATCCTAGAGTTATAACTCAATTCAAGGACATAATTATAGAGCTCAATTCCACAAGAGGTTGTAAATAAGAGAATTTGTGATAGAGTGGATTCACGAATAGTGTGTCTCGTTCAAAGAATAGATACATGTAATGTTTTGTGATTCAATATTTTGGTTAAGACCATATTTATGTAGGACTCTTCAATATGGATGTACATATATAACAAGGAAAATAATGTGGTGTTCATAATGATGTACTAAGGAGTGACTTACTTGATGACTCTAGATTCACAGGGCAGTACCTTAATTGATGCCCCTCTACTCCACATCCAAAACATACATTAGTACCATAGTGACATACCCCCGAATGAGATCTCATACACTTCACACAATGAGGATGGGGTCCGCTAAACTGATTCACCCCACTTAACCGATATTTACCCTTTTTGCATGCATCATAAGCATTCCCCTTAGTCTTCTTCCAAGCCTTCATGGTGGGAGTAACAATCTCTACATCAGCTCGTTGTATAGACTTTTGGAATTGCCCAAATCTACCACCCTTAACACGCTTCTGAGAATACTCACAACATGACGCAAATTATTTTCGCCCACATATTGGGTAGACCGGAATAAGTGTATCCAACCTAAGGGCATTTGTTCTTCTTGTGCCCCCTCTTTCCACAACCGGAACATATTTCAAGAATCATCCAACATAAACCCGAGTAGCTAAACCCGAGTGGCTCTTCTTTCATAACAAACATTCTGGCTTATTGATGCCAATATTCCTCTTTTATTTCTTAGGTGTTCTCACCACATAATCTGGTGGTGTGGTGGCATTAAACACTTTCCCTAGCAATTGATTCTTTCATTCCCTCATCGATGCATCGAACCCGTGGGTTACTCATTTGGAAAATGAGACATGGCAAGGAATTTAGCTTCTTATCTTGAGCTCTATCCCATGATCTGGAGTGTCAAAGAAGTGTGAAATTCCTAAATGTCCATGTAGCCTCCTTATTAAAGATGTGGTCGACAACACACCGATAAGAAGGACTCTACTAGACACGGCTCCGAGACATCCTATGACACTTTAAAACTTTAGGCTCTGATACCAAGTTTGTCACGCCCCAAACTCGGGGAGCGCAACCGGCGCTCAACCGAGTGAACCCGGCCGAGCAAGCCTATTAGATTTCCTTCTACCCAAACTCATCCATGAATAAAGAGGAGATGCAATCCATTAATCAAACACTGAAAATATTTTATTAACAACTCCCATTTATTCCATTAGCAACTTCGTTCATAATTTCCAAAGTATTACAGGTTTATATGTATAATGAAAAACATGTTTGCCAAGTAGCAACATTTCTAGTTCAATTCCCAACATCATACACCACCCACAACCTGTCTACGAAGCCTCTAAATATGACAGAAGAATAGTATGGAAGTGCCGACAACAAGGCCCCGGCTATACCTCAAGACGCAAAGTGTAACATCAAGTTACATCGGGCCCAGAATAGAGTAGGGCTCACCAAAACCTACTGAATAGGGAGTAACTGCTAACGAGGACCAAAGCTGCACTGCTAATGAATCACCTGCATCCATTGAAGATGCAGCGCCCCGACAAAAGGGACGTTAGTACATATGGAATAGTACTAGTATGTAAAGCTAACTGTCCTCTTTCAGTATAGAATACCAATGTAAGAAAGGGAAATCCATAGAAACAACAAGTCACAATCAATGATATTCAAATGCCAAGTTAAAACATAATAATTTCTAAAATATGAAGATAACACTGTGAAGTGATAATCAAATTATGATGATAAAATTATTTTTGGTTGGGAGATCTTTAGCACCGATATACCACTGTTCGCAATACCACCGTTCACAATACCAATATTTACAGTACCAATGTTTACAATACCAATACCACCATACTTTTAGCACAGAGTCCGATCACGGCCCGATCGGCTAGGCCATCTCATTAGAGACATCAACCACAATCACTATCAATACCAATGGCACCGTAATTTTAGCACGGAGTTCGATCACGACCCGATCGGCTAGGCTATCCTTAGAGACATCAACCACAATTACTATCAATACCAATAGTACTGTAATTTTAGCACGGAGTCCGATCACGACTCGATCGGCTAGGCAATCTCCTTAGAGACATCAACCACAATTATTATCAATACCAATACCACTATAATTTTATCACGGAGTACGATCACGACCTGATCGGCTAGGCCACCTTATTTGAAGACATCAACCACAATCTCAATCACAATCTCTGTGCAAATATACCATCGTGAATCTAGCATAGAGTCCGATCACGACCCGATTGGTTAGGCTGTCTTATTTGATGACATCAACTAAAATCACAATTTCAATTACAATTTCCAGAACAATCACCACCATGTGTGCGGCATGGTGTCCGATCACGACCCGATCGGCTAGGTTGTCTTATTTGATACATCAACCCTTTTATATCAACCAATCTTATCCCAATTAAGAGGAATAATTTTATCACATCAATCTAATCCCAAATAAGAGAAATAATTCACAAAAATAATATAGGTGCAAATGTATTTATCTCATCATCTTCCACATTGTATAAATTCCCACTAGTATTTTCAACCAATAACAACAACAATATTTCCTTGGCTCTTTTGGCCATTCACAAGATTCTTTATTCAAGTCACGGTGACCATATTTGTTATTTCACACTTTCATTTCTTCCCTCTCATGTATCATCATCATAAATATCAACATACTTATAATATTCCGAAAATCACAACTTTAAGTTCATTAGAAATGAACAATTTAAGCACAATAGATTTCTTTTCGAGAAATGGAGTAAAATAATTGGTAATTGATGCGCAAGTTAAAATCATAAACAAATAACACGCCATTTATTCTTGACATATTTTCCCCCGAAAAGTGCAATACACAATTCCCACTCACGAATATGTAAGAACGCAAAACATATTGAAAATACTCACAAATCATAGCGTCTGTTAAAATAGTCATATATAGGCATGCCTTGAGTTTATAAGCTTTTAGGTAATTCTATTTTTGAAGTCAATTCGGAATAGTTGAATCAAGGCTCATTTCATAACCTTTCTCATATCATCTCAATTCATTGGAACCATCGGCCACAAGTATAACTTTCACTTATATCAATCATCGCATTTCATACTTCTTTCACATCTTTTAATTCCATTGGCACCATTGTCCACAAGTATAACTTTCACTCTTGCACATTGGCCACACTTTATATCCCAATTCACTTATTTCACTTCCAGCCGTCCTTATAGGTTATCAATAGTAAGATATTTCCAATCAAGACTTTTGGTACACATATGAGCAATTAAGAGTTTTAAGCATATTGAGTTTTTTCACACAATTTGGAATCATAACCTTCATTTGAAACACAACTCAAAGACATAGCATTTTAATACACATATCATTCTTGAACACATTCCCAAAGGATAACATAATATGTTAGGAACATTTGGAATACTTTTTGAATACTTAATTCTCGACACTTTGCTTATTCGGGACAATCAAATTTATTGGGAATAACTCGGAACATAGAATAAGGAACTTGAGACAACCATACTTGAAACTTATGAGAACATCATTGAATTCAATTCTAAGAGAGTAGTTTAGCCAACATACCTTGCTTTGAGCTTTCCTTAAATTACTACAACGTTCCGAAAATTCTAACAATCCCAATCTATTTTGAGACATAACAAAATTGAACAATAATTAGGAAGATATTCATGGTCTCAGCTCATTTGAGCATTTTATCAAACACTAGGTGTGCAAATTTAACTACAAGGTTATTCTACAAGATTTCCTTCACTCCACAACCCAATCTTTACTTATTTGAGCTCAACAATCTTTTTACAAACCTTATTAGTACAAGAATGTTTAAATAATACTCTTACACCTAAGAATCATACTCCCAACCACCCATCTTTGACCTCAAACTCGAAATTGAAGACTAGGGGTTTGAATCCTACCTCTTAGATGAAGATCTTATGAGATTTCCTTGTTGGATTTCAAAGCTTGGGCAAGATCTTGATGAACAAAATACTTCATCTACTTTCTCTCTCTAGAACACTCTCACTTCTCTCTAAAAAACCTCAGATGATTGTCCCAAAATAAGTCCCAAAGTCTATTTATCAAATTGGGGTCGGGTTATGAAAATAGAAAACTTAACCCTCCGAAATCAGGTCTACAGTCGCATAATGGACCGCAGAATGGGTATGCGGGTCACACAATTGACCGCAAAACTGGTGCACAAAACTGGGCTGCACTGATCCATTCTACGACCAGTTTGCAGTCGCATAACCACTTCTGCGGTCGCATAATGGTCGCAGAATCGTATTCTGCCAGCCTTTGTTAATTTGGTCATAACTTCTTGTAGGAATGTCCAAATGACAAACAGTTTGAAGCGTTAGAAACTAGAGACATAGACCTTTATTTGGATATGTAATACTAGACACATAACGTTAACTCTTTATCAGGAGAGTTATGCTCGTTTGAAGTTAGGTCTTGCGCAAACTCACTTGAAACTTTATCCCATCATAAACTTTTCAACTTGACTTAGTGTTGGGGCTTTTCTTAGACCATAAACCATTATTAATGCACCTCATACATATATTATCATGGTTAATTGATATCATTCATATAATAGTCCTTGTCTGCACACAAAATAATATAATTAGCGCACATCAACTTTCTTAATAGCTCTGAAATAGTTCATAATTTTCTGGGCTGTTACACTTATGGCGTTCTTGCAAGTACGAAAATATGGGGTGTAACATCATTACCCTCTTTGGAACATTAGTCCTTGAATGTTGACCGATACACTTATCATTTTCATAACCTATGTCTTCCGAATAATTTAGTACTCGTCTTGCCACCTAGGCAACTGTTTTGTGAATAAATCCAAAGGCCAGGGCATTCCCCCCTTTAGGCCTCTTTCTCACACCACGACTTGTGGTCGGAATTCTTCCAATCTTGCAACTTTTGCTACTATCTATCATGCAGTCTGTATGACTTCGTCCTTGTATGTGCGCCTATGCGACTCTGCTCTCATTTTTCATCCATCTTTTAGCTAATCTATAGGCCTCACTTTGTGAACGTATACAGAATTATGACAAGTTGTACCTCTGGGCATCTATGGCTTTACTACATCTAAGTAGGTCATACTATACCATAAATCTTACTTCGGTTTACTGTTACTGAAGTCTAATACCTAACTCCAAGTTACTCTCGTTTCTTATCCCATATGTATAAATCTAAGTCCTTTAATGCTTCCTCATTAATGTTCATCTTAAGAATGACGGCCTAATCTCATCTCATACTTTGTAACTTTTATCCATCCATTGTTGATTCACCTCAATGTTGATCTACAATCTACCACTGATAACTTGAAACCTCTTTCGTAATCACTAGGGCTCATGTTACATCGAGGAACATTTGAAGTGATTTTCCTAATCCACTTGGGGGCGATATCATACTTCCATAACTGTATTTCATAGCATCCCAATGTGATTCACATTACATGGGTATTTTAATTCTGTACAATTCATGAAATCTACCTTTTTTTTCTTCAAATCATTACTCAATCGAAGGCCCAAAGGTCATCCTTTATCTATCACAAGTACACCCCTATTTTACTAATAGGGCAGCATTCCATCTCTTCTAAATGCTATTAGTCTTAGACTCCTTTGAGTTTGTACAAGCTATACTGAACTTTCTATAACTTAGAGAAACCATTAGCTCTCTTGTTTTCATGGGATTAATCCCGAAGACTTATCTATTCTCGTCACCTTCTCGCTTGCCCTTTTTTATCCTTACTCCTGTCTTCCTAAAACCTTGTCTCTTTACCATACTTTAGCTTGCGACCTACACATATCTATTTATACTACTCGCAACATTCCTTCAACTTGCTTGCACCATAGATTTCCTTATGTTATTCTAGAACATCAAGCGAGACATCATATCGTCTCTAACTCTTCTTTACTCTCTTAACTAGATCTCTCGATACCTAGAAACCATAGGCTGGAAGATATGCTACTAACGGCACTGCTATCATTCTTGGATATTGAATCCCAATTCTTCTAGCCCTCTATCTGAAATATGGATTATTCACAACCTTCTACACCTGAGTATCTCGTACGTTGTTCACATATACTTTACTTACCTTAAAATCTCGCATCACATCTTCTATCTCTTTCATGACCTCCCTTACACATAGGTATAATTCACATCCATAACTTGAAGCTCTATTATAATACTTACACCTATGGTGCACACACAATCCTGTGGGAGCTTCATACTGACTTCTTATGAGACTGGTACTCTTCTAACTGGCTTTCTCGTAGAGCCGTTATAGAATATGGTTGTTGTACTATCTCTCTTGTACCTCTGACATTAAGAGTGATTCTCCAATGGTTTCAATCACGATTTCTATAATTTTCTGGGTCCAATAATCAGACTCCTGATTTACTTAGTTGATGTAACTCTCTTAGTTTCCTCTTCCCTCTGATCAGCATGTATGTAGGCTTAAGTTATCTTCTGATCTGCGGCTTATGGTATTAGTTATTACTTTAGCATTTCATGGGCGCTATGGAATATACATGATACAATCTTCTAACAATTTAATCCTTTGTCTATGACCTGGACCAATTCTCTCTTTTAACTTATACTAGAGTCTTCTATGGTTGTATGATTGTCAACATATATGCTGCATGGATAATACTTTGAAAACTTAAGTGCGTTCATAATGTAACCAACTCTGGATCTTTGATCAAATAATTCCTTTCGTTCCTTCTCAGCTTTCTTTAAACATAAGCTTTTACTTTTCCTAGTCTTTCTGCCCTCTTGTTGCATGCATACTAGCTTATCTTAGTTCCCACGCATGCCGGAATTTTCGTGCAACTCATATGATCTCGAATATTACTTTTGATTTTACTTCCCGTTCATTGGCCAAGGTAGGTGCCACTTTCTTATGGAGTGCATACAATGTTGTAGTGAGACTGTTCTTACATGACTATTTCTTCTTCAAGTTACTATACTTAGGTTAAAGATTTCTTCCTTATTTCCTTAGCTTGTCTTTCATTGTAGTACATAGGGAGGACCCTCTGACTCTTGTAAAGCTGCGAGCTTATTACATTGTATACTCGACAGAATTTTTGATGTTCTTCCTCGCCTATAATTATCCGTAGTTACTTACCTTCACGCCTTTGTGCTTGTAGGATTATTTTTGAACTGATATTTTGACTGTCCTCCCAGTGGCACTCTCTTTTATTTCCGTAACACTCATACGGTACCTTTAACTACCCCAACTCCTATCTGAATATTTCTCAAGGGTCACGATGTCATATCTGTGAGACTGAATTCCCATGTTGGGGTTCACTATGTTTGTCTTGCACGATCTGTTGATTTGTCTGTATCCTCTTGTCTAGCCATAACTAGGCTCTTCCTGAATTAACTACTAACTACTCGTTGGCCCATTCTCATATCAATATTTCATGTAATTGTTCTTCGGTTATTTCCTTTGTCTTAACTTATGTCTCGCACTGGCTCCTTATTTGTCAATAACATTTCGGGCAGGAAACCTTACTTCCTCTCCTTGACGTCGTGTTTGCGTAATATTTTGGAATCATAGCATATTTGTGGGATTTGAATAAGTTCAATTTCGTTCCTTTCTTATTTTTATCGCATTCTTCCTTTACTATTCCATAGTTACTAGAACCACTTAATCCTGACTTAATATCACATCACTCTATATTCCCCCCTTTAGGGGAGTCCTAAGATTTAGTGCTACGACGATCTACCTATAGATGTTTTACCTCTTTATCTTTGATGTCTTTTCACATCATCGATGACCCTTACTCGCCTTGCGGTAATCCTTCTGCACCAAGGATAACAAAATTCCTTACTCACGAGGGTGACACTTAGTATAATTGGCACACATAGTCCCTTAAGCTTAACTTTGCTCACATTGCTTGCTTTAGGGAAGCGTCTTCCCAAATGACCTTTAAAGGTTATTCTCCTATCATCCATTCTATTATTGCCGGAACGCAATATGAAATTTTCATGATGCCGACTATTATCAAATCACTCAGTCCCTAATTCATGTTTAGTTTACCTTGTTCACCAGCCCATACTGATTTGTATTACTCTGGGATCTAACTTTTCCTTCTGGTAATCACGCGAAAGTCACGAACTTATTTCTCGAAATGAGGATATGACTTTAAGGCCTATACTCTTTTGTTGTCTCAAGGTCTGTCACCTCTCGCCCTTTCCTTCACTTGGCTATAGACTCTGTAATACTGTCATTTTGTTTTTTTTTTTTGGATCTACCATTGTCATCCATGTATCACATCTTACTCATAATGCTTCATTAACTCTCTTCTAATTTCCGTGCTAACATTTCTGTCTATCACTTTATTCTGAAAACTTCAACAAGACATTCTTTTGCTTTTAGTTCTCCTTGCTCCATCCACTGGCTCTTTGGGTTGCCTAACATTCTCTCTCTACTAGGGACGGGAGTCATACTAAGATAATATTTATCCCTTCCAGGCTTCCAGTGCCTATCTTTGTAGTACTCATATCTAGTTGTACTATTTTAGAGTGCACCATCTGGGTGTCTCACAAGGAGATCTATTAGCACATTTGCAATATCCTTCATAAATGTCAACTAACGCAAACAATCTATCCACCATTTTGGGTTACTCTAACCCCAGCCAGATCCTGATATCGCGTCCTTCTCTTAAACCATATCAGTTAGCTCCCATAGGGTATAACTGAGATGGGTGTGGCCGATTGTACATACATCTATTATTGTTGAAGGTAACTCAAAAGGCTTATATTTCTCTGCCTGAATTGTAAATACTGATAATCTTCATTAACTGGGTGCCCCGTACCCTTCTTCACCTTGCTTCTTTTACTTGTTGAAACTTATATCTACCTTCTAAATCTCTCATTGCTTTTCACCATATGGGTGGATAGATATTCTTGCCTTAAGGCTCCTTATCAAAAAGCTTACACGTCTTAGTACACACATGATCTGTTAAAGATCTTACATTTATTCATCATAAGCATCATGTAAAAATCGAGTTCCTCTGACCCAACTCTTCCACAGCCACAGTCAATCTCTTACCAGCTGTATTTTGGATGTAGGTATCATCTTATTACAAATAAAATAGAATCTAGGAGTCTGAATTCTTACAAGTGAGCTCTACCACACAATCTAGAATAAGAAGAAAGAGTGACAGTCGTAAATGCCCTGTAGCCTCCTACTTATAACTGTGGTGCACAACACACCCATAAACAAGACTCTACTAGCCACGACTTGTAGACTCCCTAGGATAGAACTGCTCTGATACTACTTTTGTCACGACCCAAACCGACAGGCCGCGACAGGCACCTGGTGCCATACTCAACCGAGTACCAGCGTAACATATCTTCCTTATCATATTATCATAGGTAAATGAACCAGAAAGGTTGTCATGAGATGACTAGAATAAAGCATAAGGGAATACTCAACATAGGATGACCTAACTTGATATACCGACTTATACATATGAAGTACGAGCCTATAAGGCCGGCATGATCCTTTATACACTCAAAACATAAGCCTACAAGGCCATACAAGTATCCGTATACATGACATCTGTCTACAAGCCTCGAAGAGTACATAAATATCATAAAGGTCGGGACAGAGACCCGCCATACCAATCAATACATGTCCTAATCATACTGACCAAATAAGTAACTCCGGAGCAAATGGAGCGCACCAACACCTTCCGCTAAGCTGATAGCCTACTTGGAGGACTCTCAACCTGTCTATCGGGACCTGCGGGCATGAAACGCAGCATCCCCAGGCAAAAGGGACGTTAGTACAAATAATGTACCGAGTATGTAAGGAATGAAAATCAGTAAATAATAGACATGAGAGAAACATAGAGTAAAAGACTCAACCTGTAAGTCTGAATAGCTCTGTGAATCATTTCATATTTATAATGTCATGCATATGCGTAAAAATATTATACCATGCATAGGTATATGCGTACATAATATCATCAAGCCTCTGAGGGCATCTCATCATATCATCTCGGCCACTGTGGACAAATCATCAACGTATACCAGTTGATCAGGTGGTGGTGTGTATATAACGCCATCTGGTCATGGGTCAATGTATATATATAAATGCATGAAATGCATAAGAAGTGCATTAATAAGATTTCTCGGAATATGTCATAAGAACAATATGCCCTCGATTAATATCATAAAATAAACTTTATCAACTTACGTATTTTTCGAGACCCAGGAACAGATGATAGAATAATAGGACACATGGGGAATCAAGAACACAGGCACTTCTAGTACTTCTACAAATATAATCATTTATGAAAGATGTGCATTTACTCGTTTCGTTTGTATCGTATGGATCATGCCAAAAGGAAAGAAGGAATAGCCTTAACATACCTAAGCCGATTCTCTTGACAATCCTTCCAATACCCGTCAAACACGACAAAACCTATAACGGCGGATCGAAGTAGAGGAAAATCCGTATGATATTCTTTAGAAAGATTGCATCGTACTCCCTTAGAATCGCAAAATCCCGATGCCATTATTCTAAGAAGTCTCGTAGTATAACTTCGAATGACTTTTGCTAAAGCCTTCTTTGATATTGTAGAGATTAAAAATGAATTAGAGATGTCTCTATAATCTTTGGGTGTGGACCCCACTTGATAAGGCTTACTTAGCCACCAAAATTCCTTCAATTTTGCCACCTTGCGATGTGATTTAAGAGTCACTTAATTGATCATATGTTGCTGCCACGTTGGGCCTTTATCAAGCCTATCAAATAATTCACTCATTTCCTTAATCAACTTATTAATCCGCCACTAGTGCAATAATTAATCAATTACCCACATAATTAAAAATTATCTCAAATTACTTAAAATACGACTCACTTTTAACATAGTTTATACATCTTACTATCATGGTCATGTGGTACCTTGTATGGAACTAGTCCATAAATATGGGGTATTATAGCTCGGACTGTATTTTATCTCAAAATGTCAAACTTCGACGAAACTCATCTTCTTCGATTTCCTTACCCTCTCACCTTCACGAATTTACTTATCACTTGTTTGAAATAGCGTAATACTTATAATCTCAAAAATAATCTCATTCCCGAGTCTACGTCGATTAACTTATGAAGAAAATTTAACGTACGAAAACGCGAAATGTAACATCGCATTTCCGAGCTTTCATCAATTTACTTATAGCGTACTTTCATGTATGAAAACATGGGGTGTAACATGGCCGGTACAGGATAAATTTCGAAGGGAACGTAGTTGACGGTAGAAGTTCAAAGGTCTGTCGTCGGATAGCATTCAATGAGGGAATATTCACTAACATTAAATGAGCGACTGGTGCAGAGAATATTTGCATTCAAGGACTACCGTTACATGTTCATCAATGACTCTTTTATTATCATTTAAGAGGAGTTTGATCATTGGATATTGTTTTACTTGGTAGAGCTATAAATAGCGGGGTCAACAGCCGTTGTAAGAACATGTAATTTTATGCATGCAAAAGATCTATTTTCTATTTTTGCTCTCAATTCAACAACTTTATTTTCACTTTGTCATTATTTTCAGTTGTGCTCTCGGAGACTCCGAGTTTGGAGCCATATTTGTTATCTTCTTCAATTTCTATTGTTAAATCTCAATTTTAATCCTATCTCTTTATTATTTTTGGATCAAATCAATTCGCTTGTCTATAAACCACGTAACAAATTTAACTGTACTATTTTGCGGGTTAAACATCATGTACAAATAATTTTCATGTAACTTATATTAAAATTTTGTATAATTTGTACTAGAAAAACAATTGGGATAACCATTCCAATATCATTTATACTTTGAAAAATTAGTTAAAGGTAAAAAAAAACACCCTTTTGGTCTAGAATTTGTCAAACCCTTCAAAAAATGCAAATAACGGTAAATAGAGTCTTATTCAATTTAAAACCAGGCATATATTTTGGATTATACTCTGCATATCCAGTTTTTTTTTTTATAATGAAGCAAACATAAAAAGAAATGTACATGCAGTAACTAATCTAATGACAATTATCCGCAAATCAAATGTAATTCCTAAATTACTGTACGAGTTGAAAATTATTACGGTGTTCCTCTTTAAATTTTCGAACCAACACAACAAGAAAAAGAAACAAAGGACTCTGTCTGCTTGATAATTACTTGAAAAACCAGGGATCAGAGTTTGTGTCATCGAATCTTTATACCAATGGCAATCCTTATTAGTATGAATTACTACTAGAAATCATTATGATGACAACTTACAGTTATGAAAAGAAAAAAAATAGCTAGGAACACTTAGTTTGTTTTTTTTTTTTTTTTTTAAGAGGGGAAACCCGCAGTCGCTACAACCTCTGCCACATCATCTGCCCTTCGGGTGAGCACTCTGTGGTGAACACTTTGTGCGCATTGGATAAATCCCCCTGTATAATACCCTGCAAACCACACAGAGAATGTAAACCGCACTAGACAAGCTATGTGCGACAGACTTAACCCAGAAGACATTGAGGGGGATTCGATCCGAGGTCGTTCATATCCATATGGATGACCACCCTCCAAACCAACTGGGCAACCCAGAGGGGTTAGCTAGGAACACTTGTTATTCGTGGGAAATTGGGAAACGCAGGTGGGCCCTGTATATGAATATTGAGGCTAGTTTATAGCTACAAGCAGCGTAGAGTAGTTCAGCCTCGTTTGGTTTGGGTTTGAAAATGGAAGATGTATGAATGATTCCCTTGTGTGGTCTCACCAGTCACCCAACGAAAATGTTCCAATCATGGCTAATTATTTTCTTTCTGGTAGTTGCACGTCAATTTTATTTTATTCTACTTCTAGTTTGAATTCCTTGAATTCCATGAACTGCAAACTTTGGTAAAAATGAAGACATAAAACTGGAATTTCGAATTTCGCAGGTTAATTTGCTCTCCATGTTTGTATATAAGTTCAGCTTTCAAATTAAATAAGGATGTAGAGGAAAACATGACATGAATTTTCTACCATGATACTGTGGTATAGACCAGTTGAAAAGGATCTAGTGTAGTTCTTAGCGTGTCCCGACCAAAAATCCCACCTAGTCGTGATGTTACCTAACTCCAACATGCTAGGTAAGCCAAACAATGAATAATATAACTTAAGTGAAAAGTCATCAGTAACAATAAATATTTTCTTGTCTCTCATTTCTTTTCTAAAAAAAAAAAGAACCTGATGGATTGAACTTGAACTCCGGGTGACTGGATCGCCCCGGCAGGGTCACTCTGACACAGAGGGCCCTTATATTCGGTCTTTTACATACGCAAGGAATGTAATAAAAAAGGAAAGAAAATGGGTTCTTCTTTCTTTTATCACTTAGGAGTCGTGTGAGATGAAAGTCTCATGCACGATTTTAAATGAGAGAAAGAAGTGAGGAATCCTCTTTTCGACTCTGACTCTCCCACTCGAGTCGTTGCTTTTCTTCACAAACTTGCGAAACTTCCCCTTAAGCTGATCAAGCTGCTGATCACTCTGGTCACCCGGATCTTGCTTGCTGACTCTAATAAATCGGAGAACTTTGATGCTGTCTCACATAGAGAATAGCTGAATTACATACAACCTCCCAATGATTGTTATTACAAGTGATGAACCACTATGATGTTTTGGATTATAAAAATGGTACGAAAATAAATACAATATCTGTTTGGAATATAAATGAACAGAGGCGCAAATTTTAAATTACCAACAACAAGTTGTAGCTAAATCCAGAACATAGGCACATCTTCAACGCTAGCCTCTATCATCCACAGTAGCTCGGCTCTAAGATCTGTATGTAAGGTGCAGAAGTGCAGTATGAGTATAACTGGCCATATGTACTCAGTAAGTATCCTGACTAACCCCGGTTAAGTAGTGACAAGGTCTCAGGTCAAGGATACTCACTTTACATAACATCTACAACTCAATAACATGTACATGTACCGGCAACAATATCAAATCTAATCATGAAATCTAGGTACAAACAATCAGAGCACATTGAGAAGATGTGTGCAAGTCTTATAACAGTTAATTTCAACAATTGCATATAGAGAAGATTTGCTCAAGTATTAAACCAGTTTAACAACTCATCGTGTAGAGAAGATATATGTCTAACATCATTAAATCATCAAAGCTTGTAGATAGAGAAGATATGCGTAAAATATCAAATAATTCTTTCACAGTTGCATATAGAGAAGATATTTGTGAAATATCAAATAATCCTTCAACAATTGGATATAAAGAAGATATGCATAATTAAACAAGTCTTGTCTAATGGATCAACATATAGAGAAGATATGGACCGTGAATTCTCTCATCAAGTAAGGCAGCAGATAGAGAAAATATGCATAAAGGCATGTATATATTTGGGAGCTAGAATATAAAGAAGATATGCATAAAAATCATGTATACATATAAGGAGTTTGCAAATAGAGAAGAGATGCAAAGTCCAACCGAGGATCAATTGTTTCATTAACCACATCAACTAGAAACCCGCCATCTCTCACAACCTGCGTATACAACATCAACAGAGAAATATGAGAGGGTAACCCTAGAGGGATGTATCCATATTCACACGTTGCATGGACAACTCACATGTCATAACTGCATGGACAACTCATGTGTCATAAACATAACAATCGCACAGACAACTAACGTGTCATAATAACTCACGTGCTGGCATTCTACTCTATCACCCAAAAAGCACGTAGAAAATCAAATGTATAGGAATAACGGATATCAAAACATATACTAATGGAATGAGAAAAATAGCATGATAAGGTGTATGCATGTGCGAAGTGTACGACTACAGCTCAAATTAGGCAGTTATGCCACACACAATGAGTATCATGTTTGAACAAAGAAATCAACCTACACATGATATCTAGCATGATTCACGAAGTTTACGTAGTCATACAAACATGTAAAGCATGATAGCAAGAAGCACAATATCCAAATCAAGGCATCGTAAATCCTAAAAACTACTCCGGTCATGAATCATATGTAGTACCCATATACATGCTCATTACCTTGTATATACGTCGCTTACCACACATATCAATTAGACAAACAAAGTCATATCTTAAGGGTTAATTCCTTCAACAAGATTGGAGAAGATACTTATCTCATCTGGTCTAGTCCAAAGCTCAAAAATTGTATTTCCTTGAGAGATCACTTCGAACTGGCTCAAATCTAGCCACACATCAACCAAGGAAGTCTACCAATACCATAGGAAACAATCTCAAAATTTATAAAGCTTCGATCTTTGATGAATTCCCAAAAGTCAACATGGGCCCTCGTGCCTAAAATACGAAACCTATATCAAAATTCAATGACCCATAATGCCGAATTCAAATATATGATTAGATTCTAAAATCGAGTTCAAATCAGTACTCAAATCCTCAAAATATACTCTCTTAAAGTGTAGTCAAAACCCCAAATTTCATCTAAAAATTTCATATTTTGGGTGTTAATAATTCATGTAGATTCCTGGAATAATACAAAAAATGAGTAGAAATCACTTACCCCAAAGTCCTTTGTGAAAATATCCATGAGAAATTTTTCTTTTCCAAGCTTAGGGTTCAAAATATGAGAAATGATCTCAAAATCCCGAAATACATTACTTAAATACAATGCCCAGCAGTATCCTTTGTGAACGCGACCATCTCTTCGTGTTCGCGAAGCACAAACCAAAGCTTCTGACCAAATGCACTTCAAGATCACGGCGTCACCTACGCGATTGCGGTAGCCAACAACCTCCCTTCTTTGTGAACACGATCAATACCTTCGCGAACGCGAAGGCAAAAATTCCCCTGCCAGCTCTGACCCCAGGCGAGCGCGATTCACTGGGACCCAAAACTATGCGAACGCGAACTTCACATGCGAATGAAAAGTGAAATATAAACAGCACTCAAAAAAATTTTCGCGAACACATAATTCTGACCGCGTACGCGAAGAACACTGACACTTGCTAAAAACCAGCAACTCGAAACCTCACAAAAATGGTCCAAAACCACACGAATCACACCCGAGGACCCTGTCCAATCATACAAATAAGTCCAAATACATTATCAAAACTTATCCAAAGGCTCAAAATATTATAAATAATATCAAAATCGAGATTCAAAGATCAAGATCATTCTCTTAACTCTAAAACCTTCAAACTTTGCTAAACGCATTCGAATCATACCTAGCATTCTGGATCACAATAAAACTTTGCACACAAGTTTTAATTAACTAATAGAACCTATTCAACATTGCAAAATAATAATAGGAGTCCGATAATACTAGACTTACTCCCGATCAAAACTATGAACTCTCAATTTTTTTAAATTGCCAACTTTCGATAATTAAAGCCAAAACCCTCTAGGAACATCTAAATTGAAATTAGAACATATTTCCAAGTCAAAAATTGTCATACGAACCTATTGTAATCATTAAATTACCAATCTAAGATTGTTTACTCATAAGTCAAATATTGGTCACCTCTTCTAACTTAAAACTTTCAAATTGAGAATCACTCTATCAAATCCATCCCGAATCGCTCAAAAACCAAAACCAACCATGCATGCAAGTTATAGCACACTATATGAAGCCACTTAATTCTCAAATCTAAGAACGAGATGCTAGAACTAAAAAAGACCGATGGGGTCGTTACATAGCGCTTTTGTTCCGCGTAAAATATGTCGCGGGTATAAATCTTATCATCCCTACCTTATTATCAATAGCTTAATTGCTAATAGAATCATATAAAAGAACCAAATTTTCTCTCTCTCTGATAGGAAAGCCCAACAGATACCTAAAATAAGCGAGTAACCCTATGCTCCCCTCAAGGGACCCGTCAGACGACACCATTCCAATGTGTCTAGATAGGCACACCACTCTTCCCATTAGGACAACTTGATTACCTTCCTCGCGTATGTATAAGACCAGATCCATTTGATTTCTAAAACATATTACCAATCCTTGACTTTTCGAGGAATCCTTTTATCTTCTTCTTCCCTTGTAAAGTGGTGTCTTTTATAAGAAAAGACTTTTTCAGTGGAACTTAAAAAATAAAAACTGTTTGGGCTCTTTTTTTAAGTTATCATGGCAATGATGCAGTTGATGGAAAATTCTCCTATGCTATGAATGTCACTACATCACCAAGCTCAATTGCAGCTCTATGTAGCTATAACTAGAATCAGTGATTGCAAAGCAAACTACTCACAATGAACTTAGCTCCAACTTTAAAGAGTTGATTCAAGATTGGGGTGTATGACAATTATAATGTATTCCTCAACTTCAATAGTGGAGTTGATTTTAATATGCTTTGGTATAAATAAGTTATTGATATTGAGGGCCAACAAATATGGTTCTAGAAGTGGTCGCCGGCTTTCAAGTCGGAAGAAGACCTTCATATTGCACGGATATGGTCCTTCTCTATGGCATTTCTTTTCACATGCATACTTGCCATTATGTCAAGCAAGTTGTTAGCTCAACTGGTACTCCTGTTAGCATGGTTAAAGTTAGAATTGAAATAAATCTTTTAAAGCTCCAATATGAATCTATGTATGAGGGAATAACCAATGAAAACTCTCCCAAAAAGGCTTTTTTCAAACCCATGAATATAAGAAAATACAAAAATATTGCAAGACGCTCGAACATAATATGATTAATTGTCAAGTAATAGAAAGGAAAAAGGCTACTGAGTCCAAGGAGGAATAAATCAAAAAAAGAAAAGGTACTTTTGGAAATGAGAAAGCAATAGAGATTGCGAAAGAGATATACAAGGAAAAATTGAAGGTAATGACATCTAGAAAACATGACAGGAGAAGAACATGCAGAACAAGTTGTCGTGACTCAAATCCAATCAAGTCGTGATAGCACCTAACACAACCTGCTAGTTAGCCAACAAATACATGACACAACTTGAACTGAAGATCATCAAATAAACAATACAACAAGAATGCGAAAATTAATACAACTATCCCAAGAACTTGTAGTACAAGTCATGTACCATTAATATTAATAAGTAGAACATTATCATGAGAAAAGTACATCATTTGTTTGGAATATACATAAATAGAAATACAAGTCCTAAACTACCATGAACAAAATGGTAGCTTGCAACTGGAACACTGGTATATCTTCAATGCTATCCTCCAGCTTTCATAACAGCTCAGCTCCAAAATCTGCACGCAAAGTGTAGAAGTGTAGTATGTGTACAAGCGATCCCATGAACTTAGTAATTATTAACACAAACCTAAAAAGATATTGACTTTATATAACCTATGCAGCTTACAAACATTTACAATAACAGAGAAATAACCAAGAAACAACGAATGTCAATAATAAGGTGCTCAATCAAGGAAGAAATAATAAGCATGCTTTTCCAAATAACCAGGTCAATAACATATACAAATGCACCAACTTCATATACAAAAGGAGATATGCATTAAGTAGTATTTGCTCGAATACTTCTACATGAATGTAGAGTGTCTATGGATGATAAAGTCCTATTTTTACATCAATTCTCAAATAACATTTATATGAGTGCTCTTACATGAATCTAAAATATCTATGCATGATGAAGACTCTACATATACATAAATCTGATACTCTTCAAGTGTCATTAATCCAGTAATAGGTCTCATGCATATGCAAAATGCATGAATGTTCATATGTCAATGATACGCAAGAATGCTTCTACATGAGTCTAGGATTTCGATGTGTCATGGCCCAAGTTTCACCTAATCGTGATGGAATCTAACCCAACCTATTAGGTAAGCCAAACAATAATTACACAATTCTAATGAAGATCATAAGTAATCAATAAATGAAATAGCTGAATTCTCATACAACATCCCAAAGATTGGTAGTATAAGTCATAAGCCACTAAGATTTAGATTTACAAAGCTGATATGAAAATAAATACAATAAATTTTTTGGAATATACGTGAACAGAGTACGAATCAAAAACTACCAAGGACAAGTGGTAGCCGTATTTGGAAAGCAGGTACATCTTCAATGCCAACTTTTGTCATCCATAGTTGCTTAACTCCAAGATCTGCACGCAAAGAGTAGAAGTGTAGTACGAGTACAATCGACCCCATGTACTCAATAAGTATCATGACTAACATCAGTAAAGTAGTGACGAGGTCTCAGGTCAAGGATACTCACTAAATATATATATATATAACCTGCACAGCTTAGTAACATATCTATGTACCTAGCAACAGTAACAAAGTCTAAACAGGAAATATAGGTACCACACACTGCACATAGAGCAGATGTGTGCAATTCTCTTAACAATTCAACATGTAAAGAAGGTATGCTTCAGACAACAAATAACACATCAACCATTGCATATATAGAAGATATGCCTAGATACTATTCCAGTTCAACAACGCAGCATATAGAGAGGATATGCACCCAACATCATTAAATCATCAAGCTTGCATATAGAGAAGATATGCGTAAAGTATTAACTAATCTTTCCACGGTTGCATATAGAGAAGATATGCATGAAATATCAAATTAATCCTCCAACAAGTGCATATAGAGAAGATATGTATGATTACTAAATTAATCCTTCAAGAATTGCATATAGAGAAGATATGCATGATTAAAACAAGTCAAGCCACACAGGTTCTCATATAGAGAAGATATGTAGAAAATCATGTATACATCCAAGGCGTTTATAGATAAGAGCTGCAAAGTCCAACCAATGAACAACTTAAACAAAATCTACATCAACCAGAAAACCGTCGGTTTCTCACAACCTGTGTATACACCTTCAACAGAGAAACTTGAGAGGGTGACCCTAGGGGGATGGATTATTATCCTCACGCCGCCCACACAAATCACGTGCTGCACAGACAACTCATGTGTCATATATAACAACCACACAGATCACTCACGTGCTATAATATCTTGGCTCCGCATGGACTACTCATGTGCTACCAATTAAGTCCATATCACACAGAAAGAGTATATAAGAATTCATGTACATGAACAATGTATATCAAATCATATACTCATGGACTGAAGAAGCTAGAATGCTAAGATGTATGCATGTGCGAGTGTACAACTACAACTAAAATCAGGTGAAAATGCCATACAACAACAAATATCATGCTCAATAGGAAATCAACACCTACACATGATGTCTAGCATGATTCATGGAGTTACGTAGTCATACAAACATATAAAGTATGATAGCAAGAAACACAATGTCCAAATCAAGGCATAATATAACCTGAAGACTACTCCAGACATGAATCATACATAGGGTTAGACAAACAAGGTCATATACCAAGGGTTATTCTCTCAACAAGATTAGGAAATATACTTACCTTAAACAAGCCAAGTCAATACTTTAAAATGCCTTCCCACGCGAATTGACCTCCTAACGGCTCGAATCTAGCAAAAAATAACTAAATAACAACAAATAATGCCATAGGAATCAAACCCAAATGATAAAGGTGGAATGTTTAAGCAAATACTCAAAGTCAACCAAAAAGTCAACCTAGGCCTGCAACTTGGAATCCGACAAAACTCACTAATTCCGACAATCCATTTGAATACGAGTCCAACCATACAAGTTTCATTCAAATCTAACTCCGAATTGATGTTCAATCTCAGTTTTTCACGTTAGAAACGTTTGGACAAAACCCCCAAATTTCTTTCTTAGATCCACCAATCTAATGGGAAAATCAAAGATGAAACAACGTATAATAATCAAATTCGAGTAAAAAATATATACCCAATCCAAGTAGGTGAAAATCGCCTCTATCCGAGCTCCCAATCCTAAAATATTGCAAAAATGAGTTCTTAGTCCGAAAATAGGACCTTATACAACTGCCCCAAGTAAACCATTCGCGACCGCGGGACCAGCTTCGCGATAAAGAAGCAAAAAACATCAACGTCCTCAAAGACCCTATGCGAACATGGCCCTAGGCACGCGATCGCGATACATAGCTCACGGACCTACACGAATGCAGTGTCTTCTCGCGAACGCGAAGGTCAAACAAATGACATTCCCAGCCAAACTCAACACAACGTGAACGCGTTGACCAGTACGCGAACGCGAAGGCTTAAAGCCTCAACAACCGCGAACGCGACTCCAGTGTCATGAATGCGAAGAAGATCTCCCAGCCCAGCTCCAAATACACTTTGCGATCGTAGTTCTCCTCACGCAACCGCAAAGAAGACTCTTAGCACCAGAAACCAGCAATCAACAACAAGGGAAAAGTTGTCCAAAACAACCCCAAAACACACCCAAGCCCCTCAAGACCCCGTCTAAACATACCAACAAGTCCTAAAACATAACACGGACCTACTCGAGGCCTCAAATCATACAAAATAACATCAAAACCACGAATCACACCTCAATTCAAGCTTAATGACCTAATCCAAATTTCCAAATTCCAAACTTACATCGAACATATCTAAACAACTCGGAATGATACCAAATCTTACACCCAAGTCATAAATCACTATACAAACCTATTCGAAGGCTTGAAATCCCAAATGGACATCGATAACCATAAAGTCAACTATGGATCAAACCTATCAACTCTCCAAACTTTCAAACTTCCAACTTTTGGCAATTAGCCTCAAAATCATCCAAAAACACCAGAACTCAATCCGGACATACACCCAAGTCCAAAATAACCATCCAGATCTAACAGAACGATCAAAACTCGAATTCGCGATCATTTTCTCCCAAACCAAAACTTGATCAACTCTTCCAACCTAAAGCTTTTAAATTGAGAATTACTCTTCCAAATCAATTCCGAACTTCCCGAAAATAAAAACCAACCATGAAAGCAATTTGTAATACATCATATGAAGCTAATTAAAACCTCAAACCACAGAATGGAATGCCAATGCTCAAAACTACCGGTAAGGTCGTTATATTCTCCCCCACTTAAACATACGTTCCTCCTCGAACGTGCCCAGAGTCATTGCAAAGGCATTAAATTATTGTATTATAAATTCACCATACATATACCCATGGGTGATCCTATGTCACCTCAATCCATATAAACCAGTTAACACAACCTAACTGAAGATTCTTTCTTCAACCTTAGTCCACAAACTTTAGAACCCAATCTCCAACATCTAGAATTCATTATATGACTCGATTCTCGCATGTTGACAAAAGTCTAAAAAAGCTATATCAATTTATAATCATATTCCAAGATATAATCACACGATATACCACATAACTCATGTACTCATAATGATATCTTTCGATCACAATAGCTGCTTATTACTAAACCCAATATCGGTAACAAACCTTATATCAAATAAAACCTTGTTCCAAACCTTCGTACACTGCCAAAGATGAAAGAAACACATAGAAACTCATAATCACCCATCAAATCAAAAAGTCGTGGAGCTCTCTCGCCGACAAGAACAATTGCCAAATTCTAAGCTCACTAATGACATTGTTTCTCTAAATATACCTTAACCAAATCTAATGGCACAAATTCTAGGTCCAAGAATCTCATTTCACCCAATACAAGCTGCTCGACTGACAGACCATACAAATGACTCCTAGAGCCACATACGATGCAATCCATGCACCCTCAAGCAACAACTCGAATGTAACCAATGATGGAAGGTAAACCAAATGAGAGAACTATCCCACAAGCTCAACATATACAACCACAAAGCACCATACTATGAACTTATCCTACAAGGGAGAGGCAAAACCTGTGGAATAAGCAAAAAGGATCATATCCTAACACAACTTCGCTGCAGCGCGTAACCGAATCCAAATACACATGTCGACATGGAATACCTGTCGAACCATAATGCTCACAATCAACCAACACATGTGTATCAACAACAAGCGAGCTAAGAGCATGACAATAACCATGGAGAAATGGATAGCACCATATACCACAAATAGGAAAAACACGACCAAGTGCAATAAGCAACTCGACATCCCATGAGACATCTCGCTCAATCTCTACCACATTGCCCAAGCAGAACCACATCATGCGTGTAAATAGTTAACAGTCTCACAACCCATCGTAGCATAACATAGAAACACATGGAACATATATGGAAATGAACAAGATCAACACTAGTCGATGACACAACCCTCAACAATAGTTGTGCCAAGTAAACAAACATGAATCGATGTAGAATACACATCCTTATTAGGCCTTTCAATGGGTCCCCAAATTAATTCCGATCCTCCAAAAATAGGTAAATAACCTTCCAAAAGTCCACAGTAATCTATCCATAACGCATACCATCAGTTGTTTAACTCTTATCATATCTTCACAGTCCAAAAGCAAGGAATAATCTGCCCTTGCAAACTCCCAGTTTCCAAATACCAAGAATATATGAATCTCCATATTTGATCCCAACTCCACCACTCAAATTATTGACATATCACTCATACCCAATCACTTCACGAGGGATACTCCCATAAGTATTTTGTGCTACGTAGAAAAATCTGAACATCAACAGTCAACAACAAGGTGATTACTGTAATAATAGTCAAGCATTCACAAGTAAAAACACAATGCGCATTAGAAACGCACACCCTTTCCAGGTAATACCAGATAGTACCGGCATTCTTCTAAAGATATAAAACCGTCCATGCTATCTAGAACTCATGATCTTCCCTTCAAAATTGAACCGCAACCTTGTACATACTATCTCAATCCACACAGTGCACCATATCTATCATGTCATCATATGAAAATTACGAGAATCTCATTATCAGCTCTGAATCACAAGTAGGATAAACACTCTACCAGCCAGAAAGAACATTGCGACATGCAACAAACCTTTCATACTCGTAGAAGACATCTTTCTCAAGCCCCAGTCAAAACCATCGAGAAACTCTTCGAAACCCATTTGCACATAATCAAGCCATCATAACTAAATCCCTCTAACTCAACTAAGTCACGCAGGTCGGCAAACCCAAGAGTATTTCCACAAAACACATGTAAAGTGTCACCACACAAAAGGAATCGATCACTTTTATTTCTATGTTGATCCAAACCACTACCAAGCTGACCCATTTCTTCAAGTTCCTTTTGACTTGCCTTCAAGTTAATACTTCTCCTTGCCAGTACACTATGGTCCTTGATCAAAGCTCCCCCCTAGAGATCCTAGCATGAGACCATATCGTCTTGAGGCCCATAAGCCACTGTATTCCCTCTTAAGCACCTAATAGTACCACAACTGAAATGCCACTCTGAAGAGATCTTCTATGAATTTGAAGATGTTTCTTTAAGCTCTATAATACTAAAATGTAGAATCAATAATGGTACAAAAATACCACAACTCTCTGCACCATCCAATACAAATCTCAGATCTTAGCCAGATGCAAATATGGGAAACCCTCAAATACCACATATAAATCTTAAACTCATTTGGACCTTCTCCAGAGTCATCCACTCAGCTCTAATCCTCAATGTACAACTAATACGAGCCGAACGACTTATGCTCCATTAGCACACAAATACCTTAGGAAGTGTAAGGCCCCGAAAAATTTTTCTAACAATTTAATATTTGGGAATAACATGTTAGAGTATTAAAGGAGATCCATGGGATAGAACCACATTATTTTGAAATGAAAAGTATATGTTTAAGGTGTGTTAAAATATGCTAATGAGTTTTGTGAATAGAAAGAATTCGTGTGGAACAAGGAGGATACATTAAGTGGAAAGGATGTCTCAATTCACATAAGATCCTACTTTAAACGTATGTGGCTACCAAAGTATAATGACTTATGAGGTGATCTACTTATCAAATTAAATCCCTTTGAGTCTAGTTTCTAACACTTCAAACCGTTTGTCATTCGCACATTCCTACAAGAAGTTATGATCAAATACCCAAAGGCTGGTCTGTAGCTCGCTATAGAGCTCGCGAGGCCAGGTGTAAGACCAGGCTTTAGCCTGGCGTGGCCAGGCCTGTAGCGCGCTAAGACCAGGCTTTAGCCTGGCAAGGCCAGGTCTGTAGCCTGGTTCGGAATTTTGGAGTATCCATTTTTCTATTGTAATAACCCGACCCAACTTCGATAAATAACCCTTGAAGCTCATTTTGGAGAAACAATCTGATATTTTTAGAGAAAAGTGAGAGTGTTCTAGAGAGAAGAAGAAGCTCAAGTGCTTTGTTCATCATGATCTTGTCCAAGCCTTGAAATCAAACAAGAAATACCTCAAGTTCTTCAACTAAGAGGTAAGGTTCCATACCCTAGTTTTCAATTTTGAATTTCGGTAAAAGATGGTTGATTTGGAGTATGATTCTTGGGTGTGAGAGTATTATTTATACATTCATGTACCAATAAGTTTTATGGGGAGATTGTTGAGCTAAAATGGATAAAGATTTATTTGTGAAGTGAAAGAAACCTTGTGGAAGAATCTTGTAACCAATTTGCACATATACTGTTAGATAAAATGCTCAAATGAGCTGAGACCATGAATATCTTCCTAATAATGGTTCAATTTTGTTATGTCTCAAAATAGATTGGGATTGCTAGAATTTCCAGAATGTCATAGTAATTTAAGGAAAGCTCAAAGCAAGGTATGTTGGCTAAACTTTCTCTCTTAGAATAGATATCCATAATGTTTCCGTAAGATCAAGTATGATTGGCTCAAGATACCTAACTTCTATATTCCGAGTTATTCCCTATAAACTTGTGTATTCTGACTGAGCCTTATATCGAAAGATAGATGTTCAAAGTATGGTTTGCATATTAAAATATTGTGGCTTGGAGCCGTGTTTTAGATGAGAACTAGTATACTAATTGTGTGAGAAAATCTCAATATTCTCAATAATCGAAATTGCTCATATGTGTACCTAAAGTCTGGATTGGAAATGTATTATTGTTGATAGCCTATAAAGGTGATTGGAAATGAAATAAGTGAATTGGGATATAAAGTGTGGCCAACGTGCAAGAGTGAAAGTTATACTTGTGGCCAATGGTGCCAATGAAATGAAATGATGTGAGAAAGGTTATGAAATGAGTCTCGACTAAAATGTTTTAAAATGACTTCGAAAATAGAATTGCATAAAAGCTTTCGTACTCAAGTCATGCCATAAGTGGCTGTTTTAACAAATACTATGCTTTGTGAGTATTTCCAATGTATTTTGCATTCTTACATATTCGTGAGTGGAAATTGTGTATTGCCCTTTGTGGGGGAAAATATGTTAAGAATAAATGGTGTGTTATTTGCTGATGATTTAAACTTGCGCATCAATTGCCAGTCATTTTACTCCACTTCTCGGAAAGAAATCTATGGTACTTAAATTGGTCATTTCAAATGAACTAAAAGTTGTGATTTCCGGAATATTTTATGTATGTTGATATTTATGATGATGATACATGAAAGGGAAGAAATAAAAGTGTGGAATAACAAATATGGCCACCATGCCTTGAATAAAGAATCTTGTGAATGGCCAAAAGAGCCAAGGAAATATTGTTGTTATTATTGGTTGAAAATACTAGGTTAGATTTATACAATGTGGAAGATGATGAGGTAAATACATTTGTACCTATGTTATTATTGTGAATTATTCCCCTTATTTGGGATGAGATTGATGTGATAAAATTATTCCTCTTAATTGGGATAAGATTGATTGATATAAAATGGTTGATGTCTCGAATAAGACAGCCTAGCCGATTGGGTCGTGATCGGACACCATGTCGCACACATGGTGGTGATTGTGCTAGAACTTATAATTGAAATTGAGATTTTGGTTGATGTCTTCAGATAAGACAGCTATCATATTGTATTATAAATTCAGGGTGTGTTCCAAACTATGGATTGTGTATCCACATGTTATAATTTCAAGTCGTGATTTATGTGAAAGTTATTATGCCAAGTTGTGTAGAGATTGTGATTGTGATACACCTCCACCCGCATATATTGGGGTGAGGCGGCATGACCGCTTTGTGTGGGGATTATGGTATAGAGATTGTGATTGTGATACACCTCCACCCGCATATATATTGGGGTGAGGCTGCATGACCGCTTTGTGTAGGGATTATGATATTGTGGGACTGCACCTCCACCTGCTAACATTAGGGTGAGGCGGTACGACCGCTTTGTGTATGGTTTTGGTATTGTATTGTACCTTTTGTTTATATTATGATCACTTTTTGAGGTATAGCCGGGGCCTTGTTGCCGGCACCATTTTTACTCTCTTTTATATCTTTAGAGGCTCCGTAGACACTATGTGGTTTGTATATAGGTGTTGGGAATGTTAAACAAGTATATGTTGTGTTGATCACTTGTTCCACTCAGACTATAAGAAATATGTATTTTGAGACTTAAAGGCGCAATGTCTAATGAAACAAATTTGGGATTGTATGAATGAGCTTCCTACTGTATAATTAATGAAATCACATCTATTCTTGATCATGGGTGAATTGGGTAGAAAGTATCTGACAGGCTTGCTCAGCTGGGTTCCCTCGGTTAAGCACCGGTCGTGCTTCCTGAGGTTGGGTCGTGACATTTACATTAACCTGTCTTAGCATATCTAGAAATCTCTCAAACTGCTTATCTAGCTTTTCTCTATAGAGCTTTTGGGGAAAAGGTAAAGCAGGCATGTGCTTGCTCACATCATCAAATTCCTCCCTTCTTGAAGTTTCCTCCTTCTTCTTTTTCTCAGCTCCCTTCTTGCCTTTCTTCTTCTCAGTCTTTTTATCATCTTCAATTTTCAGCTCCTTCCCACTTTCTTTTTCAGGTGTAGCTTCTTTGTGAATTGGAGTGGGATCTTTCAACACTTGTCTGCTTCTCAAGGTTACATCATTTACCATTTCTTTGGGAATCTTTTCAGTATCAGCTGGTAGAGTACCTGGTTTTCTCTTGGATTATATAGTTGCAATTTGTCTCACTTGTCTCTCCAAACTTCACAAACCTGTCCCAAGTTCTTTAATAGTTGCACCATGAGCATCTAATATGTCCTTTGTCTTGGCAATGAATGACTTCATCAGATCTTCTAAACCAGACTGAATTGGCTGTTGAGGCTAAAACTGCGGCCTCTGCTAATTCACGAAACCATGAGCTCCTTGAAATCTGGAGTTATTTTGTTGCCATGCATTTGCTGTACCCCCGGGTGAACTCCATGAAAAATCGGGTTGCTTATGACCCATTGCATTGAAGTTGTAATTACCAACAACATTAACTTCCTCGATCGAGGCTTGACACTCATGAGTAGGGTGTTCTCTTCCACATATGTCACCATGTTGTAGGGGGCTCACTATGTATTGAAGCTAAAGTTAGCTTCCATATTTTCTTTGCCATGGCATCAAGTTGTACATGCACAGATGTGTTAGCATCAACTTGGTGAACAGCCGTTGTTCTTCTTCTTTCAGCAACTTCAGAGGGCCACTGATTTGCATCCTCAAACAACTCATCTAGAATTGTAACTATCTCCTCTGGAGTCTTTTTCATCAACAGGCCTCCATCTGCATTTCTCAATGTCCTACGTGAAGTTGGTGTCAATCCATCCCAAAAATCCTGGAGTTGCATCCAGAGTTTTATTCTACTATGCTGACACTTACGCACTATTTCTTTGAACCTCTCCCAAGCTTCAAACACCGTTTCAGTCTCATTCTGACAGAAGTTGTGGATTTCTCTTCTAAACTTGCCCGTCTTAGCTGATGAGAAATATTTGTCAATAAATTTCTGGTCATCTCATCCCATGTTCTAATCGATCCATTAGGCAAGCCTCGAAGCCAGTGCTTTGCATCATCTTTAAGTGTGAAGGGGAATTCCTTTAGATAAACTGCATCTTGCGACACACCATTATATTGAAAGGTGTTCATTATCTCCTCAAAGTCCATTATATGATTGTTTGGATCTTCGTTCATCTTCCCTCTGAAGATGCAGTTATTTTTGAGCGTTTGGACAAACCCTTGCTTCAATTCAAAATCGTTGGCTGCGACTGGAGGAGGTCTCACACTTGATAAGCCTTGGTTGTAGGCCGGTCTAGCATAATCACCAAGTGGTCTCCCAGCACCGGGAGCTCAAAAACAAAGAAATTAAAGAAAACAAGTCAGCAATATTATAGACGAATTTAATGGGAGCCGATATTCTAGAGCTATGGGTTAGCCAACATACCTCGCTTGAGCTTTACATAGGTTACTATGACGTCCAAATACTCCTAGCAATTTCAATCTATATGAAAATGATAAAAATCAAATCATAATTAGAATGATTCTCATGATATAAGTCTCTTGTGAATTTCGTCAAACACTTATTATGCAAAATCGACCACAAGGCTCTACAATGGTAATACTTTCCTCCCTCAACCAATTTCAACAAGAATCTACCCGAAGTAGTCCAACGATCCTACATACTACCTCTTATTGGCACATGCATGGCCTATCTCCAACTCCACAACTTACTTAAACCCATACCAATTGCATGAAGGTTTTAGGACAATGTCTTACCTGGATAGTTGAAGGTATAATGAGTGATTCCCTTGAATCTTCAAGATTGGGGCAAGGATTGATGATCAAAGCACTTGGGGATTCCTCCTCTCTCTCTCTAAAGCACTCCCCTCTCTCTAAAATAGATGTTTAAACCAACCAAAATGACCCCAAAGTCATTTTATAAGAAATGGGGTCGAGTTATAAAAATAAAAAATGGACCCTCTAAACTCAACTTTGCGGTCGCAGAGGGGACCACAGAAAAGGTATGTGGTCTGCGAAGTGGACTGCAAAAATGATCCCAAAAATTGGGTTGTTCGGGTTGGGTCTACGGTAGGTCTACCATCCACAGACCAGTTATGATTTCAACCCATTTGTGATTATATTTCAAAAATCTACATGGATTTTAAACCCCTAAAATATGAATTTAAACTTTAGGAAGTGGGATTTTTGGTATGAGCTTAAGAGAGTAAATTTGGGAGTTTTGATTATGAAATTGGACCTCGATTTAGAATATAATCACATATTTAGAGTTACGGGATTATGGTTAACTATATCTTTGATCAATTTCAGATTCCATCCCTAGGGCCCGAGGTGGACATTTTGTTGACTTTTTTCATTTTGGTTAAAGGCTCAATCTTTTGTTATGAAATCAATTCCTAAGGCTTATATTGACTCATTTGAATAATATTGACTAAATTCGAGTCGTTTGGAGTTGAATATTGAAAGGAAATATGGTTGTTATTGATTAAAGCTTGCTGGGAAGAGATAACTCTCTTGGCTATCCTTGTATGAGGGAATTCTCCACATAGGTTATCTATATGCTACTTGTTACATGATTTAGGTGCCACGTATATGCAAGGTAACGAGTGTATATGCGTAGCTAGGTTCTGACCTTAGACAGATAGAGTTGGGCTTATGATATGCTTTATTAGGACTTTATGAACTGTCTATCCATGTTTCTTTGATTCTATAACTACGTGATGAATCCAAATCATGATTTGAAACCCTGCTAGGGCTATGAATTGTGGATTTTGACATGACAGACTTCTTTCACCGTATTGAATTTTCTAATTTAGCAGTAGTCATACTATTGCCTTACTTGATTAATAATATATAGGCAATTTGGTTTAATTTGCTCTTATTGATGTCAAGACCTGACTTAAAAATGTTAAATAAGCAAATTGAGTTGTTATGAAAAGTAGAAATATGTGTTTAGCCATAGCTATATCTTATTCATGTAAATATTCATCCACATTTTATTATTATGTCGTGGTGCATCTTTATCATATCATTTATACACATATTCATGAGTTGAAAAGTTGGATATTGAGATAAGTTGAGTATTTTGGCACCATAGACATTGTCAGTGGATATTAATTATTGATGATATTATGATTGGATCAGGTTCCACGTTGCATTGGTATTGTGAGTGGATAGGTTGCACACTCCAACATTATTATTATTAGTGGATTGGGTTTCACGCCACAACAACGCTTGGATATGGATTCGCCCCTCCGTAGTCTGGTAATTATCCATGTTACTTTGGGCCCTATAAGCGCAGGCACCCAGATTGGTGCTAGCTTGGATACTTGTCAAGTGTCACGTATATGGTTTATGTAGTGAGGTATCGAGATTGGATCATGATCATGCATTGGTAGATTAGACTCATGCATTCGCTCTTACATATGTATGTATATGTGTGTGTGTGTGTGTATATATATATATATATATATATATATATATATATGTGTGTGTGTGTGTGTGTGTGGGTGGGTGGGCGCGCGCGCGTGTGTCTGTGTGTGTAATGTTGACTGATTCATATCATGATTATGAAAAGAATAAAGATAACTGATATTATATTCAATCTTTTGTCTTAAAAGCATGTCTAAAGTCTATTTTTAGTGTGTTTCTACTAGTGGAATTGATTAAGGATACCATGCTTTATCCCATGTTCTAATTATGTTTTCATATGCTTATTAAGTTGTTAGTAAGTTTTAGTTTCGACCCCTGGTCACTATTTCTTCGAGGGTAGACTTGATACTTACTGAGTACCATGATTTTGTACTCATATTACACTTCTGTATATTTTTGTACAGGACCTGAGGTTGGTATTAGCGGTACCCATTGAGTTGAGTACGAGTATTTTGTTGGAGACTTCGTGCTGAGCTGCTTTACTTGATCCGATCTGCAGCACATGGAGTACTCCTTCCCTACTCATTTATATCTGTCTGTATGTTTTTATTTCCGGACAGATGTTGTTCAGTTGAGACTATATACTCTTGTTAGATGCTCGTGGAAATATTGTGATACCAGGTATTAGGATAGGTTGTGAGACAATTATGGTCTTGTTTATACCCTGTCTGGGATTCATGTATTTATGACATTGATTTGAGATTTATTCTGCCATGCTATTTATGTCATTAATTAGTTAATGGCTTAATAATTGGGTCATAATATTATTATTGAGTGTTGACTTACCTAGCAAGCAGGTTAGGGGCCATTACAATCATTGGTGCAATTTTGAGTAGTGACGAGGGGAGTGAAGTAAATCGCAATCACATAGGAATAGCCCACGATCGATTATAAGATTCTGGCAGAGAATTCCGATTGCATGAAGGGTAAACGTGATCACATAGGAGGAAGTCTAGCCTGAATTAATTTATATATTGCTATTGCATGAGGTGCTATACGATTATGTGAGCTGTTATGCGATTGCAAAGTCCGGGGATAAGCATTTTATGCATCGTGATCGCGAAGGTTGTGATCATGATCGCGAAGAAGAAAGGCTGCCAGTGGCATTAAATGTCAAATTTTGGGATTTTGAGTTCATATCTTTACTTTTTTGAGTTTTGATGAGCGGGTCTATGTGATTTTGGAGAGGGATTTCACCCAAATTATGAGGGTAAGTATTATTAACTTGGTTTTTATTATATATCATGATTATCCATAAAATATTATACCTAAATCAATGATTTATATAGTAGAAAATGGAGTTTTGACTTGAAACTTAATAGTGTGTATATTGAGGTTTTGAAGATCTATTTGGACTCGAATTCGGAAATTGATTATATATTTGGACTCGTGGGATTATGGGCCATCCGTATGTGGTCTTGGTTACGAGCTCTGACCATGAAGGCTCAGTTGAGTTTTGTTAACTTTTTGGGATTTCTTTAATGATTGAAACCTTATTGATTGGGATTACTTCTTTTATCATTGTTTGACTTTGCTAAATGATATTGACTTAGTCTTGGGCAATTGGATGTTAAGAACAAAGGGAATGGCATAATTTAGGACAGAAGACTAGCGCGGAGAAATTAAATTTACTTAACCTTAACATGAGGTAATGTTTACTAAAATGGACTTACGTGATACATGCTATATGTGTGGGGTGATGTATATGTGAGGTGATGGGCATATATGCAGGAATTAAGGTTATACCATGCTCATGGTAAATATAAGGATTTGTTATGCCTTGTTTTGGTATATGCTTTACTTGTGATATGTTTTAATCATTTGTATGACTACTTGAGCTTTCTTATTCATGTTAGTGATCATGTCTAGGTTTCTGATGCTTTAATTGGACATGATGGCTTTTTGTATGATGAATTACTTGTTAGAACTATAGTCATACCTTATAGTTATGCATGCATTATGCATAGAGGTCATCTCTATACACATGCATACATCCTTGCATGGTTATTTCTACGTCCATGTGCATGAATATGTTTATCTCTTATTCATATGCACACATTTTTGCATATGGCTCTCTTTTGTGGACTACGATTAAGGCACGTGTTCCACACAGTTGAGATGATTAAGGCATCTGAGTTATCTGTATGATTGATATTGTTATGGCATGATAATTATGGCGTGCAGTTATTGTGATATTAATATTGTTGTGGCATGATGGTTTATGATGTGCAATTGATATGAAATTGATATGTTATGGCACAATGGATTCCACGCAGTGTTTGGATATGGATACATCCAATCACTAAGTCAAGTGATCACCCATGTTATAGATGGTCCTGTGAATGTAGGTGATACGCGCATCATGTTGGTGTAGGTGGGACGTGCTAAATCATGTTGGAGCACATAGTTTGTGATGGATATCGGTTATGGTGGAGTCTTGAGCATGCATTGTGTAATGACCCGATCGGTCATTTTGAGAAATGTCATTCCGTCTAGCGGTTTGAGGTCTTGAGTAGCTTAATGTGATGTATTACAAATTGTGTACATGGTTGGTTTTGATTTTTAGGATGTTCGGGATTGATTCGGAAGAGTAATTCTCAATTTTGAAGCTTCAAGCTGGAAGAGTTGATCATGGTTTGACTTGTGAAAAGACGACCTTGGACGGGTTTTGATGGTTCTGTAAGATCCGACTAGTGATTTTGGACTTTGGCATATGCCTAGATTTGAGTTCTGGTGTTCCTAGATGATTTTGAGGCCAATTGTTGAAAGTTGGAAGTTTGAAGGTGCGGAGAGTTGATAGGTTTAACCCACAGTTCACTTTGTGGTTATGGATGTACGTTTGCGATTTTGAGCCTTAGAATAGGTTCGTATGGTAATTTATAACTTGTGTGTAAGATTTGAGGTCATTACGAGGTGTTTAGATGTGTTCAACGTAAGTTTGGAATTCAAAAATTTGGAGTAGTTCATTAAGCTTGAATTGAGGTGTGATTCATGGTTTTGATGTTATTTTGTGTGATTTGAGACCTCGAGTAGGCCTGTGTTATATTTTTGGACTTTTAGGTATGTTCGGGCGGGGTTCCGAGGGGATCGGGTGTGTGTCAGGGTGATTTATGACCACTTCTCCCTTGTAGTTGATTGCTGATTTTTGGTGCTGCGAGTCTTCCTCACGATCGCGTGAGGAGGACTCTGATTGCTAAGTGTATTTGGAGATGGGCTGGGAGTTCTTCTTTGCGTTCACGACACTGGAGTTGTGTTCGTGGTTATGTAGGCTCTAAGCCTTCACATTTGCGTATTGGTCAACGTGTTCACATAGTGTTGAGTTAGGCTTGGAATGTCATTTGGTTGACCTTCACATTCGCGAGAAGACACCGCGTTTGTGTAGGTATGTGAAGCCATTTATCGCAATCGCTTGCCTAGGGCCGCGTTCGCGTAGGTGCTCTAATACCAAGCTTGTCATGCCCTAACCTTGGGGAGCGTGACCGGTACTCAACTGAATTAACCCAGTCGAGCCAGCATACGTTACATCAACCTCTCATCATTACTCATGCATGATTTACCATAACATAATTAGATCTAGACTTTTAAATTAAATACATTTGGCTCAATGCTCTAAAATTATTCTCATGATGAATACATAGCTTTATAAATATCTATAAATACTGTGAACATAAATACATGACCAAACTTACAACTTAATTACATGACCCACAATGTACATGGAGCTTCTATGACAATAGATACCTAAGTACATAAAATGAACTAGACCCAAATACCCACTAGAACTATATCAGGATCACCATAAGTTGAGTAGTGAGAAAGATCCCTATCAAAGATCTGCATCATCCAATAGAAGTATACCTGCACCTATTAAAAGATGCAGTGCCCCTGACAAAAGGGACGTGCGTACATGTGGAATAGTACTCATATGTAAGGTGACAGAACAACATATGAAAATATAGTAACTTAAATAAGAGGCAAATGAAGTACATCAAGAAACTACGAAACAACCCATAGAATCACATGTCAAGTCTTATTATACTTACATCATTTTGAACTTCTTTTGGAATCAAGTGAGCCATATGAATTATGCGTGGGATACAAAATATAATGTAAATGTAACAACATGTATAAACAAGGGCAATGAAAGTGGCACCTATTGTTCGTGCTGCCTATGCGTCTTACCAGATCGTCCATAGCTCTCTCTTACTATGCACCTATATGTTTCACAGACCGTCCATAGGATCTATCCATACTATGCACCTATGTGTTTCATAGACCGTCCATAAGGTTCACTTATACTATACACATATGCGTTTTATAGACCGTCCACAGGGTTCATCTATACTATACACCTATGCATTTCACAGACCGTCCATAGGGTTCATCTATACTATTCACCTATGCATTTCATAGACCGTCCATAGGGTTCATCTATACTATACACCTATGTGTTTCATAGATCGTCCATAGGGTTCATCTATACATACACTTATGCGTTTTATAAACCATCCATAGGGTTCATCTATACTATACACATATGTATCTCATAGACCATCCATATGGTTCATCTATACTATACACCTATGCGTCTCATAGATTGTCCATAGGGTTCATAGCACATTATTATGCACATGACCATATATAAGCTCAAAGCGACATGATTAACATTACATTTAAGGTCTTAATTTCCTGGATCATTGGAATACTTCATGTTCATGCTCATCATGGAGAAACATAGCTTATTTCATTAACACATGTATGGTGAATCAATGAGTAGATTTCAACGGCGCATGGACCCAATTTCTTTTCTTAAGGTTCATCCACATTTAGCATAGGACATCTCTCTTTCATCTTGTTAGGTACTCTCTTGTCATCTTAAGGTCATTATCTAATTACATGATTCTTAGGGACTTAACATCAAAGTCGTTTGCATTTATTGTTTTAGAAGCATACATACTGTGATTGAAACCATAGGAACATGCAATGCCTCACAATCCTCATTTTGGCAAGTGGTCACGTTTTATATTCATACTATCACTTCCTTTTACTTGCCATGGGTGACTCTATAACCTTAAGAATACTTAGGACATTTAGGAACACCATAGCTTCTATCCATGAGAATGTAAGAGCTTATAACACATTGAAAATATTTGCAAGGAAACTATACCCATTTTATTTGAAACATAAATTGGAATCATAGACATTCGTCAAATCAACTTCATTTGAAGTAACTTTGTAGGAGTGAATATGGATAGAAATTGAAACAAGACCTGAGCATATCGGCATATGATAAATCATGTGTTCAAGATAATACTTCGAGCAACCGTACTTGGAGTTCATAGTGAGATCATGGAATCTGATTCTACGGAGGGAGTTTAACCAACATACCTTGCTTGAGCTTTATTTAGATTACTACAATATCCCACACTCCTAGCAACCTCAATCTATAGAAACATAACTAAATTTAACCATAGTTAGGAAAGTGTTCTTAGATTTAGCCCATTCTTACATTTCATCAAACACCTAATATGCAAATTTTATTACAAGGTCCCATAATACAAATTCCTCTACCCTCACCATGAATTTCCAAGCAGTCAACCAGTATACAATATCCCTACAACACCCATCAACCATCATTAGTGAAATGCATGCCCAACCATTTGCTTCAAACCCACCAAAATCACATTTCTTAGTCATCACATACTCCCAAATTCGAGATTGGGGGCTTATGACTTCCGATCACCATCCCATAATCCCCACCATGATAACATACTACCTAAACCCATTATTAAACATTTCATTAAAGCTAGGGATGAAGTCTTACCTTGTAAGTAGAAGGTCTTGTAAGTTTCCCTCTTGAATTCACAGGGTTTGAGCAAGGATTGGAGAGTATAATTTGATAGAACTTGTCCCTTTCCCTCTAAATTGCTACCCTCACTCTAATACATCAAGTTATATCAAAATAGGGTCGAATAAGAAAATATCAAAAAATAACCCTAGAAGTCAATTATGTGGTGCAATTTCGTCGTAGCAGAATAGATATGTGGCCAGGAGAATGGCCAGAAAATGGTATGTCAATTCTGCTGTCACGCCCCGACCTTGGGGAGCACGACCGGAGCTCATCCGAGATAACCCGGTCGAGCAAGCATACTTGATGCCTTCTATCCAATCTTACCCATGAACAATATAAAATCAATATCAAGAGATATACATGAGGAGAGTGAAATGCTCCCCATTCTTTTCCCATTTCTCAAAAGAAATTCATTTACGATTTCCAAAATATTGCGAGTTTATAAATATAACGAAAAAAGTATGTTTGCCAAATACCAAAACTTCTAGTTCAATTCATACCATCAAACATCACCCATAACCTGTCTATGGAGCCTCAAAGTACAACAAAAGAGTAGTAAGGAAGTGTCGGCAACAAGGCCCCGGCTATACCTCAAAACACAAAGTACAATATCAAATGACATCAGGCCCGGAATAGAGTAGGGATCACCAAAACTTGCCAAAAGGGGAGTAACTGCTAACGAGGACCAAAGCTTCCCGCTGATAAACCACCTGCATCCATTGAAGATGCAGCGCCCCGGGCAAAAGGGACGTTAGTACATATGGAATAGTACTAGTATTTAAAGCTAACTTTCCTCTTTCAAAATAGAATGCCAGTGTAAGAAAGGGAAAACCATGGAAACAATAATCAACAATCAATGATATCCAAATTCCAAGTTAAAACATAATAATTTCCAAAATACGAAGATAATATTATTTTTGGTTGGGAGATCCCTTGTAACAACCTCTCAACAAAGTGGTCCCGCCACCTCACCCTAATTTGTGTGGGTGGAGGTGTAATTTCAATACCACATTCTCTACACAAAGCAGTCCTGCCGGCTCACCCCAATGTGTGTGGGTGGAGGTGTAATTTCAATACCATAATCCCTACATGAAGTGGCCCTGCCGCCTCACCCCAATGTATGCTGGTGGAGGTGTATTCACAATCACAGTCCCCACACAAAGAGGCCCTGCCGCCTCACCCCCAATGTATTCGGGTGGAGGTGTATTCACAATCACAATCCCTACACAAAGCGGCCATGCTGCCTCACCCCAATATGTACGGGTGGAGGTGTATTCACAATCACAATCCCTACAAAAAGAGGCCCTGCCGCCTCACCCCAATGTGTGCGGGTGGAGGTGTATTCATAATCACAATCACTTCTTTTCTTTCAAGGATCATCATCTCAACATCAATATAAAGGATATTCCGGAACCATGACTTTAAACTCATTAATAATGGAAACTTTAAACAGAATAGGTTTCTTCCCAAAGAATAGGGCAAATTGTCCAACAATAGAAACACACGTTAAAAATCATATACGAGCAATACACCGTTTATTTTTGAAATACTTTTTCCAAAAGGGAAATACACTATTTCACTCATGAATATATAAGAACTCAAAACACACGGGAAATACATGCAAAGCATAGCAATAATTAAAACAGCCACCTTTGGGCACGACTCGAGCACATAAGCTTTTAGGCAAATCTATTTTCAAAGTTAATTTGGAACAGTTGAATCAAGGCTCATTTCTTAACCTTTGTCACATCATTTCATTTTATTGGCACCATTGGCCACATGTATAAATTTTTCTATTAGCACGGTGGCTATACTTTATATCTCCAACTCACTTATTTCACTTTCAAGCATATTTATAGATCCAATCAAGACTTTAGGTACACACATGGGCAATAAAGGGTCTTAAGCACATCGAGTTTTTCTCACACAAATTGGCATCATAACTTTCATTTGACACACGGCCCAAAGCCATAACATTTTAATACACATATCATTCTTGAACACATTCTCGAAGGATAACATAAGATGATAGGAACATTCGGAATATATTTTGAATACATAATTGTTGACACTTACTTACTCGGGACAATCGAATTTATTGGGAACAACTCGCAACATGGGGGATTAGGAACTTGAGCCAACCATACTTGAAACTTACGGGAACATCAAGGAATTCAATTCTTAGAGAGTAGTTTAGCCAACATACCTTGTTTGAGCTTTCCTTAAGTTACCACAACATCCCAACACATATAGCAATAACAATCTATAGGAAGATAGCAAAAATCGGATAATAATTAGAAGGATTCTCATGGTGTAACTCTCTTAGGAATTTTGTCAAATACCTAGTATACAAAATAGACTACAAAGTTCTACAATGGAAATCCCTTCCTCCCACAACCAATTTCAACAAGAACTACCCAAAATGGTTCATTAACCCCACATACTACAACCTATTGACATATGAATGGCCTAATTCCAATCCCACAATATACTTAGACCCTAAAATAACTTGTATGGGTGGTATAGGACTGGAAATTAACTGGATAGATGATGGTCTAGTAATTGATTTCCTTGATTCTTGAAGGTTGGTACAAGATTAGATGATTAAAATGCTAGGTTTCCCCCTTCTCTCTATAAAATGCTCTTACCTCTCTCTAAAACCATTAGATAATCCTTCCAAAATAAGCCCCAAAGGCTATTTATTAAAATGGAGTCGGGTTATAAAAATAGAAAAATGGACCATCCGAACTCAGGTCTGCGGTAGCAGAATAGACCGCATAACAGATAAGTGGTCCGCAAAATGGACTGCGAAAGTGATGCCCAAAAACTGGAATGGTATGGACAGGTCTGCGGTCCGTAGACCACTTATGCGGCCGCAGCATGGACCGCATAATCACCCAACAAAATTATTCATACAAAATCTTTGATGGATATGCAGACCGGGAAATGGATTTGCGACCACAGAATGGGCCGCAAAAAGACCTTCAAAATTCAACCATTTTTTTGCTCAACTCTGCGACAGTATGTGGCCCACATAATGGATTTGCAGTCGCGAATGTGACCGCTTAACTGGCCCTTTTGCAAAATATTTTCACCAACACATCGATGCATTCTTCAACCCAAAAAGTCTGTACCACGGCGAGCAAGCTCCCCGCAAAGATTAACTACTACATTCCAATACATTACCCGATCTCGGCACCACAAAAATAGAATTCCTTGGCAAAATATTATGTGGCCTTACATCTGCGATGCAATTTTGCGGTATCGGAAGGGTTATGCGGCCATCAGACTGGCCAAAAAATGGTTTTCAAATTCTGAGTTGGGTTTGGTCAATTCTGCGATGCAATTTCGTGGTAGCAGAATGGTTAAGTGGCCAGCAGAATGGCCACAAAATTGTTTTCATATTTGAGTTACTTCTGATTAATTCTGTGGTGATTCAGTGGTCAGCCAAATAGATCCACTATAGCATAATAGACCAGAGAATCATCATTTTCTACAAATTCTTCTACCAACTCCGCGATGCATTGCACAATCCAAAAATTCGTGTTATGGCACATTAGCTTACCTTTGCACCATAAAAACTTAAATTCTTGGAGAACTTTTACGGGGCCATACAATTGACATTTGATTGGTGGATCTAAGAGAGAAATTTGGGATTTTGGGAAAAATATTTCTATAGTAAAAAAATTTAAGATTTGAACATCGATTCGGAGTCAGATTTGGATGAAACTCGTATGGTTGGATTCGTAGTCGAATGTGTTGTCAAAATTATGAGTTTTGTCAGGTTCTAGGGTTACGGGCCTGGTTGACCTTTTGATTGACTTTGATTATTTGATTAATGATTCAACCTTTATAGTTTGGTTTTCATTCCTATGGCATTATTTGATGTTATTGAGTTATTTTTTACTAGATTCGAGTCATTCAGAGGTCAATTCATACGGGGAGGCATTTTAGAGTATTGATTTGGGTTGTTTGAGGTAAGTGTCTTGTCTAATCTTATTGATGGAATAACCCTTAGGATTTGACTTTGTTTGTCTAATTGAAATGTGTGAGAAGCGACGCACATGCGAGGTGACGAGCGTATATGCGGGTGCTATGTATGATTCTTGTTCATAGTAGTCTTTAGGCCGTATTATGCCTTGATTTGGAAACTGTGCTTCTTGTTGTCATTCTTTATATGTTTATATGACTCCTTGAACTCTGTGATATTTGTTTTTGAATGGTATTTCTGCCTGAGTTGAGTTGTACACCCGCACATGCGTACACCTTAGCATGCTAGCTTCTTCAGTCCATGAGTATATCATTTGATATCCTTTCTGCATGTAGATGAATTCTTACATATGCTTTCTGTTGATATGGACTGAGTTAGTAGCACGTGAGTAGTCCGTGCGGATTTGAGATATGATTGAATGCGAGTGGTCCGTGCGGTTATTATATATTGTAGGTAAGTTGTCCTTCCAGTACGTGAGTTATCTGTGCAGTGTGTGGATAAGGATCCATCCCCTTAGGGTCGCCCTCTCATGTTTCTCTCTTGATTGTGTACACGCAGGTTGTGAGAAACTTACAGGTTTCTAGTATATGTGGATCATGGTAAAGTTGGTCATTGGGTGGAGTTTGCATCTCTTCTCTATTTGCAAACTCCTTATATGTATTCATGATTTTTCTATATATCTTCTCTATATGCTAGCTCTGGAATGTATACATGCCCTTATGCACAACTTCTCTATATGCTACCTTAATTGATGAGATGAGATGCAGTACATATCTTCACTACATGTGAACCCATGTGGCTTGATTTTCTAATCATGCATATCTTCTCTATATGCAATTCTTGAAGGATTAATTGAGTAATCATACATATCTTCTCTATATGCACTTGTTGAAGGATTAATTTGATATTTCATGCATATCTTCTCTATATGCAACCGTGGAAGGATTATTTGATACTTTACGTATATCTTCTCTATATGCAATCTTGGTGATTTAATGATGTTGGATGCATATCATCTCTATATATTGCATTGTTGAACTGGAATAGTATCTGAGCATATCTTCTCTTTATGCAATGGTTGACGTGTTATTTGTTTTCCGAAGCATACCTTCGTTACATGCTGAAATGTTAAGAGAATTGTGCACATCTTCTCTATGTGCACTATGTGGTACCTATATTTCATGCTTAGACTTTGTTATTGCTACTAGGTACACGGATATTTTATTGAAATGTGTAGGTTATATATATTTTTAGTGAGTATCCTTGACCCAAGACCTCGTCACTACTTCACCAAGGTTAGTCAGGCTACTTACTGAGTACATGGGGTCGGTTGTACTCATACTACACTTCTACATCTTGCATGCATATTTTGATAGTGAGCCGTTGTGGATAACGGAAGCTGGCATTGAAGATGTACCCGCTTTTTGGATACGGCTACCACTTATTCTAGGTAGTTTTGGATTTGTACCTTCTTCATGTATAATCCAAACAAATATTGTATTTATTTTTGTACCAGATTTAAAAATCTAAATCTTAGTAGCTCATGAGTTGTACTGCTAATCCTTGAGATATTGTATGGAATTTCAGCTATTTCATTTATTGATTACTTATGATTTTAATTATAATTGTGTAACTATTATTTGGCTTACCTAGCGGGTTGGGTTAGGTGCCATCACGACTAGGTGAGAGCTCTAGGTTCATAGGTTCTACAAGTCATGAGAAATTGTCTAGTAGAGTCTTGCAGATCGATATGATGACGTCCATAGTTATCTTTGAGAGCCTACAAGGCATCTAGAAAACTTCACATCTTTCTTTCCTTATCGTGCCACTTTATTTCAGCTTGAAGCTTATATTTTCGATTTCTTTCTATTCAAGAGTATGTGATGTTGAGCACTCAGTATCAACTATGCATCGACGGCTTGTAGTGTCATTGATGAGGTTGGGGATGTTTTGTTTGTCTTGTGAAGGTAGGATAATCTGGATGACTAGAGGTCAGGTTTAAACCCCAACTTGGGGCTCGGTAGTTTCAGCTATGTGAGTATGTGCATTTGGACTTCTACGTCCGCTAGTATCCCTAGTAGTGGGATTGATGACTTAGTGAGTGGTTAGATAGCTATGTGATGAGTATTATATGATTGAGGACTATGCTTAGATGGTTTGGATATGATGGAAAGAATTTGCTTGGGATGCAAAGGGCTATAGATGCTTGATTTTTGTCTTGATGTATCGTACAGGCTCGAGTTATAAGTGTGTTGAGGGATCATTCAGTTGTTTATTTGTGGAATAAAGTATATACTTATGTCTTGTTGACAATTTTAGACTCGAGAAGATTAAGTGATTGCATAGTGGTTGTGACCATGATAGGGACATAGAGAAATGCCAGTTTGAGGCTAAGCAGGTGGGTTATCTCCTGCGGGATGGTATGTAGTTGTGTGATCCTTATGATATTTCTATGAAGAATTTACTTTTTATCAAGTGGGATGTATGTGCTACAATTATAGTACGGATTTCTCGAGGAAGTTTGCACGAATATCACGAGCATAAGTATACATGTGGCAGACGATTTGGAGTATTTTATGGCTAGTGCTACATGGGCTTATGAAGGATTTAGCTAGGATAACAGTACGAGATCATGGCAGCTATGGAGTATGGGTATTGTGGATTATCGGAGGTTATGTTCTATGGCTTCAAGACAACTAGAGGAGTTTAATAGCAACGATCAGATGGCATGGACATGTGTTATAATAGTCTTCGACTGAGGCATACTAGTGGATTAGTTATATCTTGAACAGGTTGATTTCGAGGATGACTCTAGCGAGGAAATTGTTGGACGCATGATGTACTATACTTATAGGCAAATGGAAATCTGGAAATGATTCAGAGTTGATATTCATTGTGGTGTAATGTGCAGGGAGAAGGGATTTACTCGGTTGCTTAAAGATAGGGTTACTTCCTGTCATGCCCCAAAATCGAGGAGCGCGACAGGCGCTCAACCGAGTGAACCCGACCGAGCAAGCCTATTAGATTCCTTCTACCCAAACTCATTTATGAATGAATAGAATATATATTTTCCTTAATTAAACAATAAAGTGGTCATGTCTGAAATTACCAATTTCTTACCATAAGTTTCACCATTTTTTAAAGTCTCAAATGGACAAGTAATACAACCACAATATAACACAGTTTGTCCTTCCTAGTACCAATACACAACCCACACTATGTCTATGGAGCCTCTATAGATAAAGAAGAGTACAATGATAATGCCGGCAACAAGGCCCCCACTATACCTCAACCATAATACATAAAGATCAAAAGATACATGAACCCGGGATGAAGTGGAGCTCACCAAGTCAGCTGGAAAGAAGGTGTACTGCTATCACTGATCAATGTCGCCTGATGTGGAACCACCTGCATCCATTGAAAGATACTGTGCCCCCGGCAAAAGGGACGTTAGTACCGTCGAATAGTACTAGTATGAAAACTAAATACCAATTTAAGAATTTAAAAATAGAAGATAATTATGATGAACCAGTACGGCAATAGAATAATATAGATAACTGCCTCAACCATAGCAAGCTTATTAAAAGCTATCAACAACATTTATAGGATTTAAGATGAGATCCTATATAACCATCTTCACACAAAGAGGCCCTGCCGCCTCACCCGATGCATGCAGGTGGAGGTGTACGTACAATACCACAACTCTAATCAAGCGGCCATGCCGCCTCACCTCAATGTATGCGGGTGGATGTATAACCACAGTACCAAGAACCTACACAAAGCGTTTATGCCGCCTCACCCCAATGTATGCAGGTGGTGGTGCCACAACAATACCAAAACCATACACAAAGCGGTCGTACCGCCTCACCCCAATGTATGCGGGTGGTGGTGCCACACCAATACCAAAACCATACACAAAGCGGTCGTACCGCCTCACCCCAATGTAAGTGGGTGGAGGTGCAGTCCCACAATATCATAATCCCTACACAAAGTGGTCATGCAGCCTCACCCCAATATATATGCGGGTGGAGGTGTATCACAATGACAATCTCTATACCATAATCGCCATACAAAGCGGTCATGCCACCTCACCCCAATATATGCGGGTGGAGGTGTATCACAATCACAATCTCTACACAACTTGGCATAATAACTTTCACATAAATCATGACTTGAAATTATAACATATGGATACACAATCCATAGTTTGGAACACATCCTCAATTTATAATGCAATATGATAGTTGTCTTATTTGAAGACATCAACCAAAATCTCAATTTCAATTACAATTTCCAGTACAATCACCACCATGTGTGCGACATGGTGTCCGATCATGACCTGATCAGCTAGGTTGTCTTATTCGAGACATCAACCCTTTTATATCAATCAATCTTATCCCAATTAAGAGAAATAATTTTATCACATCAATCTCATCCCAAAAAGGGGAATAATTCACAAAAATAACATAGGTACAAATATATTTACCTCATCATCTTCCACATTGTATAAATCTCCACTAGTATTTTCAACCAATAATAACAACAATATTTCCTTGGCTCTTTTGGCCATTCACAAGATTCTTTATTCAAGGCACGGTGGCCATATTTGTTATTCCACACTTTTATTTCTTCCCTTTCATGTATTATCATCATAAATATCAACATACATATAATATTCCGGAAATCACAACTTTAAGTTCATTTGAAATGACCAATTTAAGCACCATAGATTTCTTTCCAAGAAGTGGAGTAAAATGATTGGCAATTGATGCGCAAGTTTAAATCATCAGCAAATAACACACCATTTATTCTTGACACGTTTTCCCCCCACAAAGGGCAATACACAATTTTCACTCACGAATATGTAAGAATGCAAAACACATTGGAAATACTCACAAAGCATAGTATTTGTTTAAACAACCACTTATGGCATGACTTGAGTACGAAAGCTTTTAGGCAATTCTATTTTCAAAGTCATTTTAAAACATTTGAGTTGAGACTCATTTCATAACCTTTCTCACATCATTTCATTTCATTGGCACCATTGGCCACAAGTATAACTTTTACTCTTGCACATTGGCCACACTTTATATCCCAATTCACTTATTTCATTTCCAACCACCTTTATAGGCTATCAACAATAATACATTTCCAATCCACACTTTAGGTACACATATGAGCAATTTCGATTCTTGAGAATATTGAGATTTTCTCACACAATTAGTATACTAGTTCTCATCTAAAACACGGCTCCAAGCGACAATATTTTAATATGCAAACCATACTTTGAACATCTATCTTTCGACATAAGGCTCAGTCGGAATAAACAAGTTTATAGGGAATAACCCGGAATATAGAAGTTAGGAATCTTGAGCCAATCATACTTGATCTTATGAAAACATTATGGATATCTATTCTAAGAGAGAAAGTTTAGCCAACATACCTTGCTTTGAGCTTTCCTTAAATTATTACAACGTTCTGAAAATTCTAGCAATACCAATCTATTTTTAGACATAACAAAATTGAACCATTATTAGGAAGATATTCATGGTCTCAGCTCATTTGAGCATTTTATCTAACAATATATGTGCAAATTGGTTACAAGATTCTTCCACAAGATTTCTTTCACTTCACAACCCAATCTTTACCCATTTGAGCTCAACAATCTACCCATAAAACTTATTGGTACATGAACGTATAAATAATACTCTCACACCCAAGAATCATACACCAAATCAACCATCTTTTACCCAAATTGGAAATTGAAAACTAGGGTATGGAACCTTACCTCTTAGATGAAGAACTTGAGGGATTTCTTATTGGATTTCAAGACTTGGACAATATCTTGATGAACAAAGCACTTGAGCTTCTTCTTCTCTCTAGAACACTCTCACTTCTATTTTAAAATATCAGATTTTTTCTCCAAAATGAGCTTCAAGGGTTATTTATCGAAGTTGGGTAGGGTTATAACAATAGAAGAATGCATACTCCGAAATTCCGGACCAGGCTACAGATCTGGCCTCGCCAGGCTAAAGCCTGGTCTTAGTGCGCTACAAGCCTGGCCTTGCCTGGCTAAAGCCTGGTCTTACACCTGGCCTCGCGAGCTCTGTAGCGGGCTACAGACTAGCCTTTAGGTATTTGATCATAACTTCTTGTAGGAATATCCGAATGACGAAGGGTTTAAAGTGTTAGAAACTAGACTCAAAGGGATTTAATTTGATAGGTAGATCACCTCATAAGTCATTATACGTTGGTAGCCACATACGTTTGAAGTAGGATCTTGTATGAATTGAGACATCCTTTCTACTTAATGTATCCTACTTGTTGCACACGAATTCTTTCCATTCACAAAACTCCTTAGTATGTTTCAACACGCCTTAAACATATAGTTTTCATTTCGAAATAATGTGGTTCTATCCCATGGGTCTCTTTTAATACTCTAACACGTTATTCCCAAATACCGTTGGCGTAAAATATTAAATCGTTAGAAAAAATTTCTGGTGCCTTACATTCTCCCCCGCTTAGGATCATTCCTCCTCGAATGAGGAGTAGTGTCCGTCCAAAACACTTAACATAATTTATCTCTTTTCTCACATACCTCAAGTCCCCAAATTGACTAACTCCCAAATTGTTTTTCAGAAATTTTGGCAGAGTCTCCCCTGTATTTGGGCCTAACCACCTGCCAGAGTAACACCAAAACCACCCTAACAACACTTCCATAACTCGACAAAGCATAGCAATATATATCAACAACATTAATCTCAATATTACATACATCATATTATCAAGAGTAATATTTGGACATGAGCTGCACATATTTAAATCATAACACATATAAAGTGCCTTTCGATCCACAATCATTTGACTATACGCTCAAGTGAATTTTTTTTTAATTTCCTTAACACTTTTGGACCTCAAGGTGGCTTCCTTGACTTATAGACTTCGTCATAACACATTAACGGAGGCAATCTCAACTCTCAAACTTATCTAACAAGGATGGCACATAGATACCCCTCATAATCCAATTATCCATTAACTTCATCTTCACTAGCTTTCATCGGAACAATAGACAAAGGATTTACGACTACCTTAATAGACACAGACACATGATACACCGGGTACACGGAGAATAATAATAGGGAAACATCATACTCTTAGTTTCTAGTATTGTTGACCTTGTCATGTATATTGCCACGTACGAAGAATTTACATTTCCTAACCCTCCACACTATTTTCGTACTAGTGGTTTATCATTTGTATACCCTCTCATAGAATCACGTTACCCCTTACCACTTTTCTATACTACACATGTCTTAAACAAAATATCCAAACATCATATATACATGGCCCTACTCCCATTTTATCGAACTTAAGTAGCCTCACCATGGCCCTTCCCTCCCCACTTGGGGTGAATGGTTCACATTTTGACACAAGTCTTAAATTTAGCAATTTGAGGAAGACATGTTTCACATCTCTAGTCCTCATGGATATGATTGACTATTAGGGAGATTTAAGTCCCCATGGTATTAACCTCATAAGTTCTCTACTCTTATTCAGCCACATAGGCTTAGGATCCAAATCCCTCGTGTTAATATCCTTTTTGGAGTGTAACACCACTTCGCACATTCCTGGGATTTTTATAAAACACGCTCCACATCCTCCACTTCATTGTGGTCCTCCACAATATAGACAGGGATCACCAAAATAAGAATAACCAATATTCGACCAATTCTCATTCCAAGATGCCATGTAAAAAAATAATAATAATTAAAGTACTACACTATGTTTCCGAACTGGTCTGCACCCAAGGGTTGATTTTGATTAATTCTTCGAGCACTCTCCTCCTCATAAGCAATATGTGCATCTCTAAGTGCTGCTTCTTCAGCTTCTCGTGTTGTTTTTTCTCTAAGTTAGGTTGCCTCTCTCGCAGCCAAATCAATATTATCTTCACCGTTTCTAGCCATATCTTCAATTGAGGATTGCCCAAACTTTTCTAACGTCTTGGTGATCTTTCTTTCCTTAACTGTCGCAGTTATTTTTCAATTTCCGGCTCGTATGGTAGCAATTTCTTCCCAGAAGATCGGATCATGCACTAATCTAACCTGTACCCTGCGCAATGTCAAAGAACACCAACCGTAAAAAGGGAACAATAAAATAAAAATAAAAATTAAAGTTCCTAAATTAGCACTACAAACTATTTCAAGGACTATTGATTCCCAATCCCCGACAACGGCGCCAAAATTTGACGAGCTCAAAACACACACCTAAATATGCTCGCTAATCAAAGATAGTATAAAAAATTATCGTATCCACAGGGATTTGAGTTAAACAGTATTTTTGTAGCTTGTAGCTAGATTCATATCCAAGATGATCAACAATTAAGATTATATGATTAAGAACTAAAATTAACTAAGAATCTAGATCTAATTGACTAATGACAATTGAACAAAATTAAGCAAAGAAGATATCAATAGGAGAAAATAGGGGTTGATTGGATAGGTGCAAGATAATTGTTTGGATTTAACTCTCATTAATTCACTTCTAATGTTCAAGTGAGTCTCTCGAATTCACTCAATTATTAGTTCAACGTTTAGTAGAAACTCCTCTCTCGATTAAATCTCAACCTCACAATATGAACCAATTTATACTCGGTGAAGATATGCACGAATTTGTAGTAGACTGTTCTTTAGGATAACCTCTTTCGATTATCCTCCTAACTAGGTATAAACAATAATTCAACTAGGCTCTTCCGATTACTAAGAAGAATCAATGAATTCAACCAACAAGATGATACAAAAACATCACAAGTTATGCCTCTCTCGATTACATGAACATGTGAATATAGATGCAATAATTAAATCACACAAAACAATTCAATACATAAAAACTAGAGTTAATATCCAAAAACAATCATCAAAACACCAAATCCATCAATCCCTAAAGAGAACTACTCCATACATATGGAGTAATTCATCACAAATAAAAAGAAAAACATTAAACAATCCAAACTCCTGTCTTGAGTGAGGATTGAATGATGAATTCCTTGTGCTTTGGCTTCTCCACCTTCTCTCTAGCCTCCTTAGGTCTTAGATGTGTCAAAAGTACAGAAAATACCATTTTCCATGTATTTATACCAAGTAGGGTCGGGCCCAAACAAAATCACCCTTTTCTAGCCGAAATAGAAAAACTTGCAAACTTATTGTTTTTCATGTGTCGCACTGCGCGTAGCAGGGTGCGTAGCATTAGTGCTTTTTCCTGACAGACCCCAAAAACCCAGTCTCTGAAGTTGGCTATTTTCTGACAGATTTTTACACTGATGTGTTGCACTGTGCTGCACCAGTGCATTTTTTTAGCAGATTATTCTTCCTTTAATTTTGATGCCCAGAAGTGATCCTCGACCCCAGAACATGATTCCAGCTTATTCCTTTGGGCTTTTACTCAGACTTCAAAGCTCCAATTAGCTCGAATTAGTTCCATAACATCTACATAGCTCGGAATCACTCCTACTAGGCAAAAAATATACAATTAGTGCAAATCACTAGCAATTAATGCTCAAACTCAATTAAAAAGCAGTAAATTGGAATATGATAAGCGACTAAAACAAAAGATTATAGCCTACCATCAATAACTTTGATCCTGGGCATTCACACTTCTGATATCTACCCTTGACTATGATTGTTTCATAAGGGAGGGCCCTAATTTTATGGTGCTCTTGAAGAGGACGTCTCATGTTCATTCCGGCAGAAGCATTCTAACTTTTTATTAACCTTCAAATGAAAAAGTAATTAACTTATCATTTGGACAAGAAATATGATAAAAAAAAAAGGACTTTAATTTATTCCTTCCATTCTCAAAACTACATTTACATAATATTTGCTTAAGTAAATAAATCTACCAATATATGTGGCTAACTTGTACAACTTATTTCTACGGGTTTGATCATGCAGTCCCCAGTCTTGATAAGATATCACCCCGGTTCTAATAATCCCCGGTCTTCATGACACTTTTAGTGCTTTGATATGCAATAGTTCCCTCCCCCCCCCCTCCCGAGTGTTCGGATGCTAAGTATGAGAATTAAAACACTAGAGATCTTGTTATCCTCGACGACCCTTTATTCGTAGTATACTTTACATTGCTTCCCCATTAAAAACCTTGCCAAAAAAACCTAATTGGGACAAAAACTAGATGAAGGGAAAAAGAGTACAGCAAATACTTTCAATATTAACAAGGGTCTTCAGCAGTAATACCTTATGAGGTGAGCCACGTTCCAATTTCTTCGAAATTTAACTCCTTCTTGATTTTTCAATTGATATGAACCTTTACCGGTAATAGCTAAAACCCAGTAAGGTCCTTCCTAAGTTGGTCCCAGCTTCCCGGTATTAACTTCTCGGGTATTTTGAGTTACTTTTCTCAAAACCAAATCTCCGAATTTGAAATAACGAAGATTTTCTTTGCGATTATAATACCTTTCCATCCTCTACTTTTGTGCCATCATCCTTACATATGCTAAGTTTCGATGCTCTTCAAGCAAATACAGTTTAATCAGTAGTGCTTCCTTATTTGCCTCCTCGTTTGCTGGGGAATACCTTATAATCGATTCCCCAATCTCCACCGGGATCAAATCTTCCGCATCATACACAAGCAAAAATTGTTTTTCACCCGTGCTCGACTTTGTCGTTGTTCAATATGCCCATAACACACCCAGTAGCTCGTCTGGCTAATTTCCTTTAGCATCTTCTAACTTCTTATTGAGATTTTGAATTATTACCTTGTTGGTTGACTCTGCTTGTCTGTTAGCACTTAGATGGTATGTAGAAGATTGTAATTCGTTTGATCTTCAAACCTTCCAAAAACTTATGACTTTGGAACCTATAAATTGTGACACATTGTCACAATTTGGTATTCCAAATTGACAGATGATGTTATCCCATTTAAAATCAATCACTTCTCATTTTCCGATCATATTTCAAGCACCTGCTTCAACCCATTTAGTGAAATAGATAGAATTCAATGAGTAGTTGCTACAAAGAATCTCGGTATTAATGTTCAACCATTATGCAGCCATCATTTGGGGTTTCATTCTCATCAAGAGTAGAAGGATTTGGAAATCTTGGCTCCCTGAATAGAGCTATCATGAAAACTTGTATCCATAGTTGGACATAAAAAAATCATTTGTACTCAAAGGCTATAATTTTCTCTCACTGTATAAAATTAATTGCTTTCTTTGTTCTTAACACTATTCTTATTATCGCTTCCGGGGAGGCTCATCATACATCCAGGCTTGTATTTCATTTATGTTATTTTTACAATCTTGATTCTGCTCTTATTTAATTCATATTCTTGGATCAAATAAATTCACGTGTCTATAAACCACGCTACAAAATCAATTGTATTGTTTGACGGGTAAACAGTTTGGTGCCCATCATGGGGAATAGACAATCGTGTAATTACTTTGATCCATTCATTTGTTACTGACGCAGTTAGATTCTTTTCTTTAGTAAAAGAAAAATCATATATGACAACTAAGGATGTGAACAATGCTTACAATGTTGGAACACACAACAAGCGTGAGGATGTTTTCTAGCGGGAAGATTCAATTAGTGAAACTCGCAACGACGGAGAAGAAACAACTCTGGTTCACGAAGAACAAAATCCTCGGAATGTGAGAAGTCCAACTCATGATGTGGATGATGAACATGTTGTTGAGACGGTCAAAATATTGAGAGAACAACAAAGGGAAATTATGAAGCATCTCTCAAGGAAAGAACGGGTGATGACGGAATTGAACCAAGCGCTCTCGGTTGCTTCCAATAGGTCTAATGGAGGAGTTCGGATTCCTCCTAGTGTGCCTGCAAATCAAACAGTTCAAAGGACTGGTAATGTCGCTCCAAAGGGGAGTTTGGTTTTAATGAGAATGAGGCAGGTGGTGTAGGTAGTGGATCTGGAAACGACAACAAAGCTAATGATCCATTCAATACCGAGCTCATGAGATTTATGAGAGAAATGAATGAATAGATGGACAAAAATTCTAAAGCATTTCGTGCTAGGATGGATCGGATCTCAGGAACACCACTGGTGTTGAAGGGACCAGATTCAAATAAGTATACGCAATTGCCATTCAAACCAAGTGCGGCCCCGGAATTGATTCCAAAAATATTCAAGATTCTAGATATTCCGAAGCTTGATAGGACTTCGGATCCACAAGAGCATATAACAACTTATACTATGGTCGTAAAGGGGAATAACTTAGCACCGCATTAGATCGAAAATATCATGTTGAAATAAATTTGGTGAAACCTTAACGAAGGGTGCTTTAACCTGGTATTTTCTTTTACCTGAGAGTTCCATTAATTCTTATGAAATTCTTATAGATTCTTTCATTAAATCACATGCTAGGGCAAGAAAATTCCAAGCTAGAAAGGCGGACATATTCGAAATTGCTCAAGGAGAATCCGAAGTATTGTTAGAGTGCGTGATCAGATTTCAGAACGAGAGCATCTTGTTGTCGGCGGTTCAAGATGAATAGGAAGCTGAATCATTCACCAAAGATCTCAATCCATTATGATCTTATGCCTCCAAAAAAATTGAAGGAAAGCTTGTTAGAGTTCCACGCAACTACACGGGCAGATGTTCATAATCATTATAAATCTAATATCAGAATTAAAGATGATCATCTAAGTTCTTCGGTATCTTCCAAAGGACGTAATCGGGATCAGAATCAGGAGAAATTCAAAATTGATTTTGATGTAGATCATAGGTCTTCTAGAAGTCGCTTTCAGCCATACGAAAAGGTTGAAGGGCATAACAATAAAGGATTTCAGTCATCAGACAGGTTTGATGCTGATAGAAGAGTGGATCGTGGTCGAAATAACAGAGCTTTACAGGAGAAGGAACCATCGGGGTCCCGAGATTCATCATACTCCTTGTTGTTCGACTATAATTTTAACATCAACTTGGTAGAATTGGTATTGGTTATGAGAAATATTAAGGAAGCTATATTTTCGAAACCAATTCGATCGGATCCTAGCAAAAGGTATAATAATCTATGGTTTGAGTTCCATAGGACACATGGACACAGGACTGGGGACTACTGGTACCTTCATGAAGAGGTGGCAGCTTTGTTAAATAATGTCACCTCAGAGAATTTCTAAGTGATCGGGCCAAAAATAATTATGAAAAAAACCCAGAAGCTGGAAACCAGCCAAACCGGCTGCATAGTCAGATCGCCTGACGATAAACATAATCTTTGGTGGTCACGAAGTAAATGGGGTAACATTTTTGGCAGCAAAAGAGACAAAGATATCGGTAACTCATGGAAAGAGGATCCGAGAAACTTCAAAAGATGATGAAATCACCTTCATGGATGAGGATGTTGATGATCTTCTCCTACCACAAAATGATGCTCTAGTAATATTGCTTAATGTCTTAGATTTTAAAATTAAATGTGTGTTGATTGATCCAGGTAGTTCAGCCAACATCATTGAATGGAGAGTTTTGGAACAAGCAAAGTTAACCAGAAACATAATTCCAGCAACGAAGCTCCTAGCCGGTTTCAACCTTTCAAGTGTAACAACTCGAGGAGAAATGTGCAACCTTTCGCTGCAGAAGGCGTAAAGAAGACCACTCTATTGAAAGTGGTAGATAGTGACATGGGATAAAACATGATCCTTGAAAGGCCCTGGATACATGAAATGATGGTTATGCCGTCAACCTATCACCAACTGCTGAAGTTTCCCACATCGGAGGGGGTCAAGAAGATTAGAGGAGATCAACCAGCTGTAAGAAAAATGAATGTGGTTACCCTATCTAGTAGCAAGGGGAAAGAAACAAGCAAATAGAAACTATAGGAGATGTTGCCCTCTTCCATACCGATTGAAGATAATGGAGAAGAGGAGTTATCAGATTTTGTTCATGTACCAAGGTCTTTTCAGGTCCTATAGGAAATAAATGTAACCAAATCAACCGTAGAGGAGCTCGAACAAGTTGCTTTTTTCACAGAGTTCATAGAAAGAAGTTCCACTTGGGAACAAGGTTAAGCCCTGAACTAAGATTAAAAATTATTGATTTTTTTTAAAGCTAACATAGATTGTTTTGTGTGGTCACATTCGGATATGACAGGTATTCCACGTGAAGTGGCAGTCCACAAGCGGAGTTTGGATCCTAACTTCCCTCAAGTAAGGCTGAAGAAACAACCGATAGTAGAGGTCAAAAATAGGTTTGTCAAAGAAGAGGTAACCCTGTTACTGAATATAGGTTCAATTGGAGAGGTAATATATCCCGATTGGTTAGCTAACCTAGTGGTTTTACTAAAAGGAATAATAATTTTAGAATGTGTGTAGATTATAAAAGTTTAAATAAGGCATGCCTAAAAGACTCTTTCCCATTGCCAAACATTTATCAAATGATCGATGCTATGGCCAGGCATGAGTTAATGAGCCTTCTTGACGCATATTCTGGGTATTAGGATGCACCCAGAAGATCAAGAAAAAACATCGTTTTTCACAAACTTTGGCACTTACTGTTATAATGTGTTGTCTTTCGGGCTTAAGAATGTTGGAGTCACTTACCAAAGGCTCGTTAATAAAATGTTTGAAATACAATTTGGTAAGACAATGGAGTTTTATGTTGATGACATGTTGGTTAGGTCTCTTAATGCAGAAGATCATTTGGCTCATCTACAAGAGACATTTGATATTCTGAGAAAGTACAACATGAAGTTCAATCCTGGAAAATGCGCTTTCGGAGTTAGTTCCGGAAAGATCCTGGGGTTTTTGGTCTCTCAAAGAGGAATCAAAGTAAACCGCGATAAGATAAAAGCCATCAAGGACATCCCGGACCAATTAACAAGTGTGAAGGAAGTGTAGAGATTGACCGGCAAGTTGGCGGCCCTAAGCAGGTTTATCTCAAGGTCTTCGTAGAAATGCTATCACTTCATTTTTTTGCTAATAACTGACGAGCTCAAAACACACACCTAAATATGCTCGCTAGTCAAAGATAGTATAGAAAATTATCGTATCCACAGGGATTGGAGTTAAATAGTATTTGCATTGTTTGTAGCTAGATTGCTATCCAAGATGATCAACAATTGAGATTATATGATTAAGAACTAAAATTAAGTAAGACTCTAGATCTAACTGACTAACAACAATTGAAGGAAATTAAGCAAAAACGATATCAATAGGAGAAAATAGGGGTTGATTGGATAGGTGCAAGATAATTATCTGGGATTTTACTCTCGTTAATTCACTTCTAATGTTCAAGTGAGTCTCTCGAATTCACTCAATTATTAGTTCAATGTAGTAGAAACTCCTCTCTCGATTAAGTCTCAACCTTACAATATGAACCAATTTATGCTAGGTGAAGATATGCACGAATTCGTAGTGGACTGGTCTTTAGGATAACCTCTTTCGTTTATCCTCCTAACTAGGTCTAAACAATAATTCAGCTAAGCTCTTTCGATTACTAAGAAGAATCAATAAATTCAACAAACACGATGATGCAAAAATATCACAAGTTATGCCTCTCTCGATTACATGAACATATGAATATAGATGCAATAATTAAATCACCCAAAATAATTCTATACATAAAAACTAGAGTTAATATCAACAAACAATGATCAAAACACCTAATCCATCAATCCCTAAAGAGAACTACTCCATACATATGGAGTAATTCATCACAAATATAAAGAAAAGCATTAAACGATCCAAACTTTTGTCTTGAGTAAGGATTGAATGATGAATTCCTTGTGCTTTGGCTTCTCCATATCTCTAGCCTCCTTAGGTCTTAGATGTGTCAAAAGTACAGAAAATACCGTTTTCCATGTATTTATACCAAGTAGGGTCGGGCCCAAACGAAATCACCCTTTTCTAGCCGCAATAGGAAAACTTACAAACTTATTGCTTTTTGTCGCACTGTGCGTAGCAAGGTGCGTAACATTAGAGCTTTTTCCTGACAGACCCCAAAAACCCGGTCTCTAAAGTTTGCTATTTTCTGACAGATTTTTACACTGATGCGTCGCGTTGTGCGTCGCCCAGTGCGCCGCACCAATGTATTTTTTCAGCAGATTATTCTTCCTTTAATTTTGACGCCCAGAAGTGATCCTCGACCCCTGAACACGATTACGACTTATTCCTTTGTCTTTTACTCAGACTTTAAAGCTCCAATTATCTCGAATTAGGTCTATATCATCTACATAGCTTGGAATCACTCCTACAAGGCATAAAACATACAATTAGTGCAAAACACTAGCAATTAACGCTCAAACTCAATTAAAGTGCTGTAAATTGTAATGTAATAAGCGACTAAAACACAAGATTATAGCCTACCATCAATAACTTTGATCTCGGGCATTCACACTTCTGATATCTACCCTTGACTATGATTGTTTCATAAGAGAGGGCCCTTTTTTTATTGTGCTCTTGAAGAGGACATCTCCTGTTCATTCCGGCAGAAGCATTCTAAGTTTTTATTAACCTTCAAATGAAAAAGTAATTAACTTATCATTTGGACAAGAAATATGATTAAAAAAAGGACTTTAATTTATTCCTTCCATTCTCAAAACTACATTTACATAATATTTTCTTAAGTAAATAAATCTACCAATATATGTGGCTAACTTATACAACTTATTTCTACCGGGCTGATCATGCAGTCCCCAGTCCTTACAAGATATCACCTCGGTTCTAACAATCCCCGGTCTTCATGACACTATTAGTGCTCTGATATGCAATAGTTCTCCCCCCCCCCAGTGTTCGGATGCTAAGTATGAGAATTCAAACACTAGAGATCTTGTTATCCCCGACGACCCTTTCTTGGTAGTATACGTTACATTGCTGCCTCATTAAAAACCTTGCTAGAAAAACCTAATTGGGACAAAACCTAGATGAAAGGAAAAAGAGTGCAGCAAATACTTTCAATATTAACAAGGGTCTTCAGTAGTGATACCTTATGACGTGAGCCACGTTCCAATTACTTGAAAATTTAACTCCTTCTTGATTTTTCAATTGATATGAACATTTACCGGTAATAGCTAAAACCCAGTAAGGTCCTTCCCAAGTTATCCCCAGCTTTCCGGTATTAACTTCTCGGGTATTTTGAGTTACTTTTCTCAAAACCAAATCTCCGACTTTAAAATAACGAAGATTTGCTCTGCGATTATAATACCTTTCCATCCTTTACTTTTGTGCCATCATCCTTACATATGCTAAGTTTCGATGCTCTTCAAGCAAATACAGTTTAATCAATAGTGCTTCATTATTAGCCTCCTCGTTTGCTGGGGAATACCTTATAATCGATTCCCCAATCTCCACCGGGATCAAATCTTCCGCCCCGTACACAAGCAAAAATGGTTTTTCACCCGAGCTCGACTTTGTCCTGGTTCGATATGCCCACAACACACCCAGTAGCTCGTCTGGCGAATTTCCTTTAGCATCTTCTAATTTCTTTTTGAAATTTTGAATTATTACCTTGTTCGTTGACTCTGCTTGTCTGTTAGCACTTGGATGGTATATAGAAGATTGTAATCCATTTAATCTTCAAACCTTCCAAAACCTTATGACTTTGGAACCTATAAATTGCGGCCCATTGTTACAATTTGGTATTCCAAACTGACATATGATGCTATCCCATTTAAAATCAATCACTTCTCGTTCTCCGATCATTTTGTAAGCACTGCTTCAACCTATTTAGTGAAATAGTCAATTAAAATCAAAAGAAATTTTACCTGTCCGGGTCCTTGTGGTAAGGGACAAACTATGTACATCCCCCATTTCATGAATGGCCATTGTGATACCACCGAATGCAAAAGTTCCATTGGTTGATGCGCTAACTGCGCGTGACACTGACATTGATAACATTTTTGTACAAATGCCTTCGCGTCTTGCTCCATCTGGGGCCAATAGTAGCTAGCACTTATCAATTTGGGAACCAACAAGTCTGGACCGAAGTGGTTCCCGCACACTCCTTCGTAAACTTCTCTCATCATGTAGTCAGCCTCTGATGTCCCTAAACACAAAACCAATGGTTCGTGAAAAAGACCTCTTGATTAATTGTCCGTCAACAAGACAATAACGAGCAACTTTAGTCCGTAGTGTCGGGGATGCTTTTGGATTTTCAGGCAATTTGCCATGCCTTAACTACTCTATAAACTCATTTCTTCAATCCAAAATTAGGTTGGTTGAGTTAACTTCACAATATCCATCCACGTCCAATACTGAATGCAACAATTGAACAACCGCACTGGAGTCAGCTCCTTTCATTTTCGTGGACGACCACAAATTGTCCAATGAATCTGCCTCCGTGATTTCTTCTCTTGGAAAGTGAAGGATTGACCATTCCCGAAACCGGAAAGTAATACTTGAACCTTATTCAAGAATTGTTGCATGCGCTCATCCTTTATATGAAAAATTCAATACACCTGGTTCACTACCAGCTGGGAGTCACATTTTATTTCAATTACCACATAGCCTAGTCCCCGAGCTAGCTCAAGTCCTGCAATCAAAGCCTCATACTTCGCTTCATTATTAGTCAATGGTAGAGTTCTAATGTCTTGTCTCAAGGTTTCTCCCGAAAAAGTGACCAGTACTATCCCAAGACCAGACCCTATTACGTTTGAACCTCCAACCGTAAACAAGGTCACAACACCGGAGACTGTTCCCGACACCAGAACTACTTCTTTAGCAGCTAAAGGCATCATTCCCGAACTAAAGTCAGCCACGAAGTTGGCCAAAACTTGTGACTTCATCGCAGTCCTGTGTTTATATTCAATGTCGAATTCACTAACTTCGAGTGTCCATTTAGCCAATCGACCTGATAATTCAGGCTTATAAAGGACATTCCTCAAGGGAAAAGTTGTCACATGGCTATGGGATGACATTGAAAATAAGGCCTAAACTTTCGAGAGGCAACTACAAGAGCCAGGGCCAACTTTTCAAGGTGCGGATAACGTGTCTCGGCTCCCGATAAAACTTTACTAACATAATAAAAAGGAAATTGCATACCTTCCTCCTCCGGGATCATAACAGCACTTACCTCTACTTCCGAACCCACTAGATTATTAACAGTTGCTTTCCTTCCTTCGGTTTTGACAACAACAGAGGGCTATACATGTACCTTTTTAGGTATTTTAATGCTTGCTGGAATTTCGGAGTCCACACGAAATCATACTTCTTATTAAAATCGAAAAGAAATGTTGGCATTTCTCCGAAGAGCTTAAGATAAACCTACTTAAGGCCGCCAACCTACCGGTCAACATTTGCACTTCCTTCACACTTGTTAATTGGTATGCGATGTCATCAATGGATTTTATCTTATCGGGGTTTACTTCTATTCCTATTTGAAAGACCCAAAACATCAGGAACTTTCCAGAACAAACTCTGAAAGCACATTTTTTCGGATTGAGCTTCATGTTGTACCTTCTCAGAATATCAAATACCTCTTGTAGATGAGCCAAGAGATCTCCTGCATTAAGAGACTTAACCAACATATCATCAATATATACCTCCATTGTCTTGCCAATTTGCTGTTCAAATATTTTATTGACGAGCCTCAGGTAAGTGGCTCCGGCATTTTTAAGCCCGAAAGGCATCACGTTATAGCAGTATATGCCAATTTTTGTGATAAACAAGGTTTTTTCTTGATCTTCCGGGTGAATCCTAATTTGATTATACACAGAATGCGCGTCAAGAAAGCTCATTAACTCATGCCCGTCCATAGCATCGATTATTTGATCAATTTTTGACAACGGAAAATAGTCCTTAGGGCATGCCTTGTTCAAATTCTTATAATCCCCACACATTCTAAATTTATTATTCTTTTTAGGTACAACCACTATGTTTGCTAACCAATCGGAATAATTTACCTCTCGAACAGAACCTATATATTTAGTAACCGGTTACCTCTTCTTTGACAAACCGATTTCTGACCTCTGCTATCGGTCATTTCTTTTGCCTTACCAGACGGAATTTGGGATCCAAACTCAGCTTGTGGACAGCCACTTCTAGTGGAATTCCGGTCATTTCTGTGTCACGGCCCCAATCTCCCTTTGTAGGATGTTGTGATGGTACCTAGTCCCTAAGACTAGGTAAGCCTAACACACATGAAGAAATAACATAAATAATAAAAGAACTTCAATATAAACCAACCAGCTATCATAAAAGAACTCTACAACACAGCTGACAATAACTCCCAAAATCTGGTGAGATCGATTCATATGCTCTGCACGAGTATACTGAAACATCCCTAATACATCAATATCTATAATAAAAGTATACAATAGAAACTAAGACCTGACTCCGAGGCCAGCAAACGTCGGCAGGTATACCTTGACGTCGCTGACCCGAAAACTCAACTCACTGGTGCCTATCCTGGTATGAGGTTCCTGGATCTGCACAAAACATGTGCAGAAGCGTAGTATGACTACACCACAACGGTACCCAGTAAGAATCAAGCCTAACCTCGATAGAGTAGTGATGAGGTCAGGTCAAGACACCTACTAGAATAAATAAAGAAACTGAACAGGTATGGTACAGTATAATAATGGAAAGAAGGAAATGATACAATTAAGAAATACAACAAAATAAGCTACACTGAAATTAAGGTAATAAAGGCATCAAGGGAGGAACACATAATAAGAGCACCAAGGAAATGATGCAGACAAACACAAGTGATGTAAATGAAGGATAACAACAAGAATCACGTTCGAGGTATCGCCTTATATCTCATTTCACAATCAAAATCACATTCTTGCCTTATCTCACCGTGGGAGCCTTACATTTAATTTTTGAAAATCATTTTTCCCGAAATAGCTACCTGCATTTTAACCCATCTTATCACACTTGTGGATTCAAGTTATTCCCCTACTAGAAACACGTGTATCAAGCCCACCTTATCTCATCGCATGCGTATAAACCCCTATCCTTATACCACCGCATGCGTATCAATATCACAACACATCATAACCCGCACCCCAAGTGCCCAAATGCCACAACTAGCCAAAAGAATCAACAATAACAATGTTTCCACAACAAATAGCCCATGGCTCAACCACAACGTGTACAAGGTCTCAACAATATCAACTGAAAGTGAACAACTCAACAAGAACGGTATTTCAACAATTTACAACTTTGCGTCAATGCGATCATAACTTTTACAACTTCAACACCAAAACTAAACAATAAGATATTCCAAGAATAACAACTTCAAGTAAGGTAACTCAATAGTTAAATATTTAACAAGGCAATAAGGAAACAGTAACATCAACTAAGCATGTAAGGTCAAATAACAAGTAAGAGATGGGACAAGCATTTAACAATGTCAAATAAGGCATTTAAGGATAAATTAATGATGCGAAAGAGCTAGATCCTTATCCCGGTCCTTTTCTTTTAGTGCTTCGACCCTAAGCAATAGCTTCTAGCTAGTTCAGTGGATATGATGGTTGTGCTCCAGCTCACTCAAGAATGGGATGGTAGCGGTCCACCGGCAAGCGCGTTCTAATCTTGGACGCAGTACATTGGAATCCTGAAGCACCACCACGAATGCTACCACGTGTCTGCCTGCGGTGCAGTAAGGCACCACCCTATTGTGTTAGCAGCCAACTCCGGCGTGTCAACTTAGTCATCCTCATCAAACCACTTACTTGATGTCTAGCTTCCCAACTGGTAGACAGTTCATTTTCCCCTCAAATCAATTAAGAAGGGAGACATAAGTTGATTCTTCCGAAGAACCAGAAGCGAAGCGCTATGCCAGGGTGGGGGACAGAAAAAGAAATGGCTCTGAAGAAAACAATTGGGGTTCCTAATGCTTCTCCACGCTCAACGAGATGTGCTAACCTCGGGATGCTTTACTCCTAAACCCACAAGTTTCCGAGACGGAGCTTAACCTGAGTCTCAGTTAAGAACGGCGATGATATACGTTTCACACAGTGCACGATTCCATGGATAGTTTCATTCAAGATCGTGATGGAGTACATGGCTTACAATCATCGGCTTTGATCATGCCACTAGGCATTTGATTAAGACATTGCACAATTATCCGAACACTTTGTTGCATCTCTTTTATACGAATACAATAACGATCATAGTGATCTCCTCTGGTACCTACTGGTATGTCAGGATCCAATTAGTGATGAACATCATAAGGTGCTGCTTTTCGCAAATCCCAGCATACCCCATAACTTCTTAACATTACACCATTGAATCCCTAATCCTTTGCTTATTGTGTAGTGACAGTACCAATATCCACTAATCGTTGTTTCCAGATACGGTTGCTAGTTGACATCTATTCTAATTCATCAATACGAGAAGAAAATTGTTGTGTGAATGAATCAGTATCTATACATAATCCAAGAATCAAATCTTGTGCCACTCTACCTAGTCGTATGAAACTGGCATGCATCCTAGCTCCCGAGACTCTTTCATAGAATTCCAACAATTTCTCTCGCTCCTCAAAAGCCCATGGGAACGGAGTTGATGCTCCTGCATCCATAGCATGAGTAGTTAAAGTAAGTGAATGATTTGAAATTCGAGTTATTTCATGGAATAACAGTCTTATATATTGAGCTCGTAATGGTACCTCGCAATTGAAAAGTCTCTCTACGAATGAAGAATGAGCATGTTCTTGGGCCATCATAGAAACATAGATAGGGTCAACGACGGAATAAAGAACAAAACTTTACGATAGCTTTTTTGTAGACGTTCACTTGCATCACATACATAAGTGCTCTCTGAACCGTGCAATAAGGTCACCCATAACATAGCTCTCCCACTTGAGTTATCTTAGCCCCAGGCCATGCTATTCAATAATATTGGAAAAATGGCAGCGTAAGGTAACAACTAGTATAGAAAGCTGGTCACCTTTGGAAGCCTTCGCTGGTAACCAAAGCGTATCATTCCCGCAACCACTTTGGTACTTTGTTTATAGCTTTTTTAAGTTATGCAATAGAATGGGGGCTTGCGCTTGAATTGAAGTAGAGCCTTTGGAATATGAGTAGGACTCCTAAGTGGTGCATTCGTGGAGGAAGACCGAAGGAAGAGCAAAAGAAAGGTTGGGTGCTTGTGGGGCGAAGAAAAACCTCGAATAGGAGGGGGCAACGCTCTGGATCCTCCCTGCTTGTAGAAATAAATGGATCAGAAAGGGGCTTGGCTCTCTATTTCTGGGTGGGGGTGAAGGCCATAAGAGAATATTGCTCTACCGGTAAGGAAGAGGGGAAAAAGGTGATGTCATCTATCTCGACCAGCTTCCCTAGGCGTTGGAAATCCAGACCGGCTCAGAGAATCACTCTCGCTATTTAGCCCTTCGAGGACCTCCTTCTCTTCTGCCCACTCTCAGTTCACACGGTTCTCAAAGTAGAGGAGGAAGGGTGGGAAGCATGTACCATGAGCCCTCTGTCCCACACATCTATCCAAAAGCAAGTGTAGTTCACCGGTTCCAATGAAGTCTCCTATCTCTCGGCAAAGATTGTGTGAGTGTGCAGATATGCTTCAGATGCTTCACCACAGAATAGATTGATCCACTTCCTATTCTTTTCTGGTGCACTCACTTTATATCTCCGACATACAAGGAAGGACGCGGTAGGAAGGAAGCAACCCTAGCCTCTGTCCGAATGATCATTCCGCTGTCATCTCGCATTCACGCCCCTATTTGACTGCCGCTCGAGGATGTAGTTGTAGATAGGTTAGTCTTAGTGGGTCGTTGGCTCCACATGTTATCTCCTTCTACGACATGCTATTATTGTCGCCATATTCCATATGTCACTTAGTCATCTCTGCCTTTTAGTCATCTCTGCCTTGTTGCAGGTCAGCACCTCCAAAAGAAACGGAGGACTTCATTCAGTGACCCCGCGATCGCCCTCTGAACAATCAGAATAAGGTAAAGCTTGTAGATAAGTTTTGTACTCAATTAATTTCTCAATACCTCTAGTCAGGTGGGCGCCGGTCGATTTTTCGACCAGATCCCCCTAAAAACCGTACATGTGGGTCTCCCCACATGCGGCTCATGCCATTCGAGGTGGCCCAGCCCAGCATTCATTCGCAAATCATGTAGTGAAATTGAGATAGCTCAACCTCGAAAGCTAATTCGCATGTAGGCAGCGCTGGCTGTCGCACCGTTGACTTTATCTTTTCATGGAATTTTTTTATTTCATTTTTTCTATTTTATATAGGCCCGCTCCGTCTTTTTCCAAGAATTCATCCACTTCCCTTTACTCTATAGGGCCTTCTCTAATAGGGAAAAGCCTTCCATTTCCATCAAATGACCCGGCCTCCCCTGGCTATTCCATCGTCCGGGCTCCCTTTCCTCCCTATGGTATGCTCCACCGGCACAGGCCTACCACGCTTCGCGCCTGTAGCGGTTTTGCCAGACAGTATTTGCCAGTAGTGCCACCCTCCCCACTGGCTGTATGGGCGGGTTGTCCCTCGCTGCTGCGTTCTTTTAAGCTATAGATAAAAAGAACATATATAGTTGAAGGGAACAACGGGTGGGTTACATGTTCCACTGTGCAGAGATGTGAGGTGTAGGTGGTGATGATCACCATGGGGTATGCGCTAGCACCCTTGATAGGCACTCCAGGACCCGCCAACGCTCGTAAAAACTCGGGTCGGTCGGTCCTCTATTCATCTGACCGGAGGTATGGATAATGAGGCCACCTTCGAAACCTTCTCCCTTCTGTCCCTATGTTGGAATAAGGTGAGGCGGTTCACTTGAGTTGCTCAACCGCCCATTAGCCCGATTCTAATGAGGTGCTACGAATCCTCCACTGTGCCGGGGGAGTGGGACCAAGTAGGGCATAGCTAGCGGCATAAGATCTGACTCGGCATCAGCGGCTTCGTGCTGTACTGGAGTAATCCAATATGCAGTTTCGCACGTTCCACCACTTCTCCATTCATTTCCAATACTTATCGTGAAACACCATGAGCAGCAGGATATTGAGGTCTGAAATTCAAAGTGAAATTTTTTATTTGCCTGTTCTTAGTCGTCATGGGAAAGAAATACATAAATAAGAAAGAGATTATTCCCTTAGAGCTTGTCCAATACAACCAGTACCAAAATTGCATCTCCTTCGCCAACGCGAGAGACTTCTATGCCAGTCGGGAATAACGGCTCTATTATGAAAGAAAGAAGTAGACAGACTAATTTGGCCGGTAATCCCTAATGAGTAGCTTTAGGAGATAAAGGTCCCCCTTATATTCTCCACCCATCTGCGGAGGGTTTCCTTATCCGTCTCCACGGAGATCGTAAGATTGTAAGACATTATTGCCTTCGCGGCACTGGACTATATTTCCATCATTTTCGGAAAGTGCACGGACAGCCGCCATTTCCCCCTTTCACAATGTTCTCGTGAAGTTGCTCACAAATCAAAGTGTGAATGTCCCTTCGAAGTCTCGCATGCTCTTTTTGATTGGGAGCGGGGTGGGCAATTTATATCGGTGCTGGCGCCTGCGGCAGCGCCTCTAGAGCCCCCCTCTGTTCTGAAGCCAGTGGGTTCTGAATGACCTCCCTCTCACTTTGTTCGAGCTGAATTACATCCACCCTCTCACGGTTAAAAAAAGTGGTTAATTATCACAAAAAAATCCATATCGTCCATTCGAAAAATGTGTCTCAATTAAAACCAACTCCCTCTCCCCTGTCTCTTTCCCTATCAAAAAACCAGCCCTACTTATTTTGTTCTATAAATGCTAACCAAGTGACACACTGGGGCCATGAGTCATGAAAGAGGTTGACCCCCATGGGCTGGGGTCGATTCTTTCTTTTCCTTCTTTGGGCTCGGGTCGATAGTAGTCGTGGTAGTAATGCACCAGAGCCCAGCTACCGACCTGAGGCGCTGATCGGGAAAGTCATAAAGGGGCGTTAAACGTAATTCTAGAAGGTCCTTCCCTCAAAAAAACCGAGTAAGTGAAAGTTTTTTAAACTAGTCCCACTAAGATGGCGAGGAAATTGACTTCCGAGAGAGCTGCTTTTGCCTCGGTAATTACCTAACGAGAGATAGCCGATGCAAAAGTAGTCCTTTACATGAGGTAACGCCAGACCGACTGACCTCTGCTAACTACATTTTATATAGACTGGAAGCTAGAGAGATACTAAGTTATAGTGCTGCTACCAGAGAAGGCTCTTTCCTGCTAGGCATCCAGACCTACTATACCCGAGCCGCATCCCCGACACACTTGCTATATCTACTAACGCTTCATCCTAACCAACTATACCTGATATAAAGTCGTTCTATAAAAATTCAAGATAAGAAAAAAGTAAGAAAAGGATACCGATCATTTTGGGAACGTCATGAGGGAGGAAGATAGAAAGATAACCTATGACATCGGGGAATTACGCTTTTTCTCCTGCCTCAGCTTCGCGGATGGAAGGAGGGAGAGAGCGTAGAATGCACGCTCTATGCTTTTCGCCAGCTTTCACTCTAGTAAAAGATTAGCTCGTACCCTCTCTCTGTGTCTAGGGATTCCTGGGGCATGAGTTAAGCATATAGTTGATTGCACTTTCTTTCGATTGAGCATCGATACTTTTGGAGTCTCTCTCTGTAGGCATGCAAAACAACAGAGCCACTACTTTTCGGGGTGATGAGGTGGACAATTCCTTACTCCAGCTTCAAAGGAGCATCTTTGCATGAATTAATACTAACTCCTCAGTCATTTGACCTTGGATTTCGGAGATTAGAGCAGAAGAACTCTGTAACGGAGGAGAGGGGTTTCACCTCGAATCCAAATGATTTCTCTTCTTCTCTTAAGATATTTCTAGTTAGGACTTGATCGAGGGATCAATTGACTCTGAAACATAAAGTAACAAGACCATAACCCCCTGCCCCCGCCTTAAAAGATCCCAACTCATCACCCTCATCTCCAACTTATTTGTGGTTTTAAGGTGTTTTTTACTATTATAAAAACTTATTTAGAGACCAAGGCGAGGGGTCATCTTCGGCAACCAACCGGTGGAGATGGACTCCCCGCCGTCACCCATGCCCGCACCCTCCATAACGGAAGTTCGTAGAAACCTTGATCTATTTACTTCCTCATTTAATAAGATCGGGATGAGGAGTGACCTTTTACTAGACCTTGAGGATCAGCTTAAACTTGAAACTAACTCAGAAGCAAAGAGACACAAAATAATATAATTCATGGAGATCTTGGCCTTTGATGAAGATGAACTGATATACTGGAAGTAATTCTCTTCCAACTCTGTATCCTAACTCAGGGCATACTATCTCTTGATGGTAAAGTGAAAAGTAGAATTGATCTGCACATCCCTCTATTCCAATAGAAAATGTTAGCCTTCATCCATGAGATCGGGGTATCACTACCAGTAGGGGCCCGCTTCCATAATATACTTTGAAACCTCGCCTTCCCTTTCGATGTCCGATCCCGGACACCATGACTTGCCTTCAAACGGGTTTCACCTTCAAAGGAGAGTAATCGATCTGCAGACAGCAAGGCCAATGATGATCAAATTTACTGGGGTCTGAGTCATGTCTTGTACGTGAGTCCTCTCTATGCCTCTCATGTCCTTCTTTCCTTCGCTTGGGACTCACTAGCACACTCCTTGCTGCTTTCGTGCTTGATGGCTTCTGATGAACCAATGATAGAGATCCTTCCCTAACAGCTATTGTTCAATCCGTCCCTGAGAGTGAGAGGAGTCGTAGGAATTCGCATTGTCTTTTATGACTTGGAATTCATATTATATAGAATAAATGTATTGGGCAATGCCTTTCTTTTCTTGAATTCAAAAATTCTTTGCCTTTTCTCAGCTTGACACCTACTTTAGAACCATCCTAATCTAGGTACGACAAAGCTTCCTTGTAAACCAAGGCTAAGGCACGCTCGATAGCAAGAAGCTAGTGACTTCTTTCAGGTCATTAACTAGAACTTGCACGAGGTATCACAGTGGGGCATGTCTTCTATCCAGTTCTTGGGTCCGATCGAGCCTCTTTGAAATTACATCCCTGCCTCTCATCTAACTCGATTTGCCCCGCACTTTTGACAGTTAAAGTAGTTCTCTTCAAGAAGTAATATTATATCCCTAGGGGTATGTTACGAGCAGAAGTTCTCTTGCTAGTGGAAGTAAGAGTAGCAAGGTTAGGACCGCATATAAATATAATAGGGGGTTCGAAAGAAATTAGATTCCCTAAAAGTTTTGTCCAGTTGGGAAAGCCAGAACTCTTGTAAACCAGCTTGATAAAGGGTAGAGGTAGGGACAGTCTCAGTACCACTGAAAGTGAGATAGTCCTTCAAGGAAGGTATTTGGGCAAACAAAGTCCTTACTCGTATTCCACCAGCAACTCGCGTATCGTATAGAGCTTTTTCCTATCCTTTCCGCATAGAATTGCTTTGCACCTGTGTCAAAATCCAGTTTAGTTTTACTCAAGAGTAAGAATGATAAAGCATTTCGCAAGCTGGAATCCCTATAAAAAGTCTGTCCCAACAATTTAGCCTAAAAAGAAAAAAAGTGGGGTAGAAGTTATGTTTCTATTGAATTGAGTAAGATCCTTTTGAATAGAAGATGCCCATGAAAAAGAATTTTTTAGAGGAAGATAAAAAAAATGCGGATTTCCCTATTGATTAACCTCTGAAGCGGATAAGATCCAAAGAAGTCTATACTTGCAGATGAACGAGGAGCTTCTATGTGAATATTTCTAACAGTGGTTTCTCTTCCAACAGTCAAGTAACTAGCATTGGTTATTCCAGCAACAGCTCTTACTGATAGTCAACTCCAATTGTAGCAGCGGGAATGTCTTCACCACCAGATATTGCATTAAGAGCTTCGATTGCATCAACGGTGGAAATGGAGAGCAGGCTCGGAATATAATAGCTTGATCGCTTAGGCTCTTTGCACCTAAATAAATAGTAGACATGCAAAAAAATAAGACGCGAAACTTATAGAGTCATAGCCTTCTAAGACTTTCTTCTCCAACTCACTCAATCGATAGGTTGAGGCAATCGACTAGAAATCGACCTAAAGGACATGTTAAGCCTTAGAAGTCAAAGTGTGCATCACATATCATCATGCATAGCTTATTAGCTATAGTAGATGCATAGGAAACATAAAGCATATATTACTTTTCTCCATTGTCATGCATCAAAATGGTTGTCTGTCCTCTCTCAAAGCAGGCGAGCTTCAAGCTTGGAAGATCAAGAAAAGTGAGAATGGGAAATCCTAAAGTTGCTGGAGTGCCTAACCCAGCTCTTACCTCCTTCTACCGTCGCCCGCCTCTGATCAGCATTCCAATACTCCGAAGCACACATCAGATATGAAGAGTAGTAATTGGCATATCCATTCTCTCCATAATCGCAAGCTCCTAGTTCACACCTAGATCTAGCCAGAGAATAGCAAAAGAAAGATCTCAAGGCTCTGGGAATATACCACTCCCGATACTCTTCCTCTGTCACCTCTATCGCAAATCAACTATTTGATATGCTGAATTTAATATCATTACCAATGATTACAATTTAATCAATATATACTAAAATAAAAAACGGAATAGTTTCCGCATCAACGAGTAAAAAGGGACTGTCTGGGATTAAAGAACACCAGCATCCAGTAAAGCAGAAGAAAGTTTTGCAAACCCATTTTGGGATGCCTGTTTAAGTCAATAAAGGGACTGATTCAGGCGGCAAACTGAGTTCTCCCCCTGTGGAGAATATCCGTGAGGGAGAGACATGTATAATTCCTTTTTTGGAACATGTTAAGGCTTTACGTTCTAACTCACTGTAACAACTCTAGGTGTCGTTACGCCTAAGTTATCATTAATTTTCCACTGTCTGACTGCAGTAGGGGTTCACGTTGGATGGTTAAGTCAGGAGAAGGACCGAGACTTTGCTTAGCCAAAACATCTTCACATTGCCTTCCCTCCAAATATGTCTCAATTCACACCTCCAATCCCTTCTCATTGGCTCTCTGATTCTCAAGATAATATTGAAATGTGGATCCTCAGGCCCAGCCATTGTGCAGCTGCTGTATAGAAACCAGGGAGTCCATCTCAACCTAAATGAGTCTATAACCCTCCTCCCAGAAGCTAGTAGTTTGGCTAAAAACATATAATCAGAGGAAAATGATCAGGCAGGGATGCACAGCAGGAACTTGCAAAGCCAACACAAGAGAAAAGAAATATGTTCACCCTCGGCAATACGTACTTGATAATACCCCGACCGCAAATCAAACCTCGTGAAGTATCGTGATCCACTCAACTAATCGAAAAGGTCCACAATAAGAGGCATAAGGTACTTGTTCTTGATAGTCACTTTGTTCAGCGCTCTATAATCAATACAAAACCTTAAACTGTCATCATGCTTCTTCTGAAACAGAATCGGCGCTCCTACTATGGTGCTTTCTCCACCATAGTAGGAGAAAGCACTTCGAGCGATTTCATGCTATGTGGATGAGGCAGCAAGTTGAATATGAGGGCTTGAAGACAGCTTTAGAAGAGTGCTTGATAGAGACCTTAACGCTAGGGATAAAGCCTTTCTTTCATAACCAAATGAAACTGTCTAAGGTGAGGATCCAAGACTAATGGGTACGGAATCCGGTGGTATTTTTTATTGATCACAAATCGTTTGTTATCGCATTGTACTCCTTTTGCAATATCACTCTTAGATGCAAAAAATCAAATGATGAAAAGGGAAATGAAATGTCGGATTCAATCACCGAAGCAGGGCTAAGACGAATAGAAATGAATGACAAAATAAGGTCTTCCCCCCTTACCTTAGTCAGACTAGAAAGAAGCTTACCTGAGGAATTAGGAAGATGAAATAAAGAAAAACGGAAAAGGGGGATACCCCATAGACCAAAAGGGCATAGATCGATAAGATCCAAGAAAATAAAATACCCGCAGCAGAATCGGAAGACCTTTAGTAGATTATTTTTAGGTCCAAGCGGTGAATTAGAAATCTTCCTTACGCCTAAAAGCAAGAGTCTCCTAGGATTTCTCAAGGGAAAGGTAGCTAACCTGGGATACGTTGCGGCAAGGAATAGGAAGGTGCCTCTAGCAAATTGCCCTTTCTTTTCCTTTCCTAGGCTAGGTAACTGTTAATGGAATATCCGAGGCAATACTTTTCTGCTTTATGGAGTCAACTCGTCTTCCCCGAAGTAGAACCCACATATAAATTAGTGTATACATATGCACTTACAGTTATTGATACAGAAAGCGCAATCGGAGAACTAAGATCATGCGGTGAAGGCACACTGTCATTACACGATGGGTAAGGTGTGGAGCTACACTCTAAAGACAGATTCACTAGATTACGACCTTCTCGCTGCTTTGTATTGTCCTATTGGAGGGCAATACAATACTCTAACGATTCCTGCCTTGGTTGATGATGAATTGCCTTAATCCCTTTCCATACCGGGTCTAGGGGTAAAGTCTATTCTATAATATACTCTTCTTCTATCACAGAAATAGGTAAATCGGAAGTTAAGCCCTATAAGCACTTCACTCAAACTAAAAAGAACAACAAGAGCAATACCTCACAGGCTAAATTGGGAACATGGGGCGCAAGCAGTCATTAGAAGTCTAAACTAAGAAAGACTTACGAACCACCTAGGAAGGATAAGAGTCATAGCTACAAAGCAAAAGAAGTCGTCGGAGGCGATGCAACGATACTCACCTCAGCCTCTCTGGAAGCATTAGTTACCAGATTCATTCAGTGATAGCCTTAGGATAAGGAAGTCCTTTATTTTTATTTAAGAAATAGGCGGCCACTCTCTCTTTTACTTTCTTTCATTTAGTTAGGCGTGGTAAAGGATCTCGCTCTAAAGAGACTCTTTACCTACTCAATTGGAATGACTCTTATCCTTACTTATCTCTTTACTTAGAGAAGTCTCTCTCAGAGCTATTCCCCGGCGCTGTGTCTTCTTTCTCCTTACTCTAGGAATGAAGCCATAAGCCGAATAGAATACGGACTTGATTGCTTATTTCATTCTAACTTTGCACCTGGAAACAAATCAAGATCAAGGATGTTAAAAAGACAGAGTCAACCGATAGATAAAAGAGTCACAAACCTTGATGCCACCTAATCGATGAATCTTGTCCCCCTTTTGTGGCTTTAGCCCGCTTCTTGTTACCTTGTTACTAAACAAATTGCGTGCGTATAGAATGGGATCAAGACCAGTAGGTAGGTTCTCTCCCGAGTATCATTAGTGGGTCCACAAACCTTTTTGATAAAAAAGAGAGGATAGGACCGGGGACCCCTAGTATAATATAATTTGATCACTCCTCTCATGCGGACTCTTATTCGATGTCAATCGCTTAGCTTCTTTTTTTAATGAAGGCGCATTCCCCCTGAGTGAGACCATTCCCTTGTCTTAACTTGGGCTGAAAAGGTAGATTACCCCCTGATTTCACCCTTTTTGATTTCAAGCTACTTGCGCCTATTGTTTATCGGTCCAATAGCCTCATCGCTAGCTGCCACTTTATTAAAATATTGGGTAAATGGCGGGGAATTACCCGTATTCAGTACAACCAAAGTGGAAACTTCTCATACCTTTCGGACTTTGGCATCGCATGTCACCCGTAAGCCGAAAAGACTGACCTCAATAATGTTCGCAATCATACCTTAGTTTAGGATCTACATACGAGTATGTAGGAGGAGCTATTGCCTTCCTTCTAATCGGTTCGAAGAGAAAAGGAAACAATAAAGTTTCACTTTCATTGGTGCTTCCCCTACACGTATATTGGAGCGAGAGCGGGCGCTAGCTTCCTAAACAGGATTTTCTATGAGGTAGAGGCCCGGCCGTGCGAAGCAAAAGGAAATAGGTATAGGCTGGATCAATAAAAGAAAGATAAGGAAAGTGTACAAGATTCCAATTGGCTTAGCTCTGAAGGAAGGTGGCGGCGAGGAAGGGTATTTCGAATCTCGATCAAATAGCGTAGCACGGAACTGTGCCAAGCATAGCGAGTTAGGTCTGGGCTTTCTTTCACTACCAGAATCACCATTTGGCAGGGCTACTAGGACTTGGGTCTCTCTCTTAGGCGGGGCATCAAGTACATCTATCTTTACCAATTGACCCATTTCTAAACGCTGGAGTAGATCCTAAAGATCTACCACTTGCTCATGAATTTATCTTGAATCGAGATCTTTTGGCTCAACTTTATCCCAGTTTGCCGAGGGAGCAATTCCATTTTTCACCTTGAATTGGTCAAAATATGAAAAATTTCTTACTTTTCGTGGAGGATAAGATCCAGTAACTGTGGGTTTATGGCTGATTGATATTGCCCATCGCCATTTAGCTATTGCATTTATTTTTCTCGTTGTTGGTCATATGTATAGAACCAATTTCGAGATTGGGCACAGTCAAGTCCGCATCTTTGCACCCTTTACTTATTTCAAGGGATGGTACGTCTGATACATGATTGGTAAATGACGATTCTCAACAGCATCTGTAAGATCTCGAGGCTTACTAGACAGAATTCGATCAAAAATGAAAACTTTGGATATTTTTCTTAAAAGGAGATGAACTACCTATAGATTTGTATGTAAGTACACGATAGGAATTAAGAGAAAGCTGGCATCCAATCAAGAAAGAATCACTTCGGACAATTAGACTAAGATTCCCCCTTCTCTCTCTTCTTTAGCTAATGATGAAGCAAATCCCTAAAGTCAAAGTAGACTGTGAAAGCATCTATTTTTTCCGTTCAAGAAATTGCTTATGTAAAGATGGGGTGAGTCTCTTATAAGATCTTCTTTTCTTCTATTAGTTAGCGTGGATTGAGAAAGTTATGCCCAATAGCGCTTAGCCATGTGTCTGTAGACGAAAATGGTCTCACGAAGCCGGTCAACGGTAGCCTAAGAGCAAGTCAAAATTACGAGAAGGGCGCGAGATATTTTGTGAATGTAGAGAGAGATTTTAAAATCAGACTTCAAGTTGGTGGGCCACGTTTAAGAAGGCAGAGACCGCCCCAGGCTTCGCCCTAAATCCCATCTAAGGTTGAATAAGATTAGATTAGTCTCGCTAAATTCATTCTCGAATGATTCATCGATGGAATTAGGCCTAGGTCTATAAATATTTCTTGTGATTCCCCTTATTTCTTCGACGAAGGCATACACGCATCGATAGGGAACCCAAAGAAGAGTTAGAAAAAGGAAAGCGGTACCTTAACTTAATAGCTCCATTTCTTGTTCCTGAGCGGAAGGTAAGCTCAACCCCTAATACATTGCTATTTCTTAATTCTTGCGGCTAGAGATAATGAATCGGTTGGTTGTTAGAGTAAGCCTCTCTCAGGGTTAGCGATAAGAGTACACCGGCCCGTGTGGTAGCGGGTGAACTAAGGATTTTGTGCTTGCAAGGAAGCGTGCAAGTGGGTGAACGCATCACCAGCCAAGCTAGTCACTTGGAACATAAGGGTATTCAATCCCCGAGCTTCTAGGCCTTGAGAACCGACTTTGGATTTGCTCCTTAGATAGTCAGTAGAAAAGAAGGGTAGGGTTTTCACTTCCACGTCCCAGCTCGTCGAAGCTACCATGTATCGATTGAAATTTCCCTCCTCAGCCGGAGGCAGAACCGGCTCCCCTTGAACCATCCTCGTAAGAGTAAGAAAGGAGAAGGGGAACGGGAGTTTATCGCCTCCAAAGAGTATAAAGAAGCAGAGTGTCACCCTAACAAACTAGATGCATGCATCAAGGCATTCTACCAACGAGCGAAGGTGATCGCTCAAGAAAGGGGATCCAGCCCCGACAAATGTGATACAGTGAAAGACGTTGCAGACTATGTGGCCGGTGAGGTAAAAGATATGCTTGCAGCTAGCCAGATCCTCTTTCTAACGAGTTTAAGGCGTGACCTAGAAAAAGGAAACAGCGAGACCTGGGGTCTCATCGAACGAGAAGTTCGAAGATGGAGACCAGGTTCGGCACGAAATCATAAAGGTTTGAGGACCCGTTGGTCAAAGGAAAGGGAAGGTCCTGCTTCCGGGACGGAGCCGTATGACGCGAGAGTGTCACGTACGGTTCCTTTGAGAAGGGTGTGATACCACCACCTATCAGGCCCGACGAGCGGTCCACGGAGCTGCATCCCTACTCACCTGGTCTATGCACATCGCTCTCTCCAGGAGGTTGGCTACCTATCCTAGATCTTCCCATTTCGTAGAAGATCCCGGGCTCGATCTGGTTTAGTATCAAGGGGATTCTTTTTCTGTTCCTATATATATGGGTCTGTGCAGCATTTTCACAATATCGTTATGATCAATTAATGGGACTTGGCAGGAAAGTGTTCTTGCCTCTATCATTAGCTCGGGTAGTCCCCGTTTCTAGTATTTTAGTCACCTTTCAATGGCTCCCTTAATTATGTGCGAGGAATTGCCTATTGAGTAATCGGAAGCGAGCTACTCCCCGAAAATGCCCCGCCCGTAAGTTCCTTTGTCGTTGGGGAAAAATATATATTTTTATTTTTAGATTCGAAATTCTTCATTTTTTTCTCCCAATTTCCCACTCTTTCTGTGAGGCAAAACCTCACCACACTACACTACACTTCGACACAAGAGAAGAGGACTGGTCGCTTTGTATCTTCGGGATAGGAGTTGGCGGTCTTCTTTAAGAGAACTTAAATGTAATACTCATTATGGATCAACTCATGTTTCCACTCTATTTTCATTACAAAAATATCTCACGTCAGGATCTGTTGCTCAAACCGAATCATGCCAATATTATGGAAGTTCCTAGATCGTGTAAAATAATAGTAGTACCAAAGACAGCACCTTCTATCAAAAATGGAAAATTGGCTATGGAGATTCCGTGCGGTCAGAAATTAATACAGACGCAAAGGTCTTCAACAGGAAAGTCGTTTTGATCCAATCCATTCTTGGGGTCCATTAAAGACAAAAAAGGATATGTCAGTGACCTAGCATGACAAAGAACTCTCCGAGGGCATGGAATGTCTAATTAGTTTGTCAGAATATCCACAGTAATGTCTCTGTTAGATTCTCCAGTCGAAATAAGGGAAAGGTCAATTCAATTCTCGATGGAAACGAAATTTTGCGAATTCTCCCCCGAATTGGAAGATCATTTCGAGATCTTTGAACATATTCTAGGGTTCAATATTTCTATTGTAACTTAAGCCAACAAATAAGACGAGACTTTACCATCGGAGCGGCTTTTTGCGAAAAGATGAGGGGGGAACTCAGTAAGATGTCGGAGAAGAGAAATATATGAGATCACAAACGTAGATTGCTCGCGGCTAAATATGAATTGAGACGAAATCTTTATAAAGCCCTTTGTAAATATCTTGATCTTCCTAGTGATATGTGGGACAAACATCGTTATAAGTTGTCCAAGTTGCCAAGAAAGAGTTCCTTTGCAAGAGTAAGAAATAGATGTATTTACACGGGTTGCCCTCATTCTGTATATGATAAACATTTCTCGTATCCTTTTTCGTGGATTAGCACCTCGAGGTCCTTTGATGGGCATAAAGAAATCGTTTTGGGAGCAACTACCAAACCAATAGAATAAGGGTTAGCTCCGCAGTAGGTCTACAAGCAAGGTAAGTAGGTCCATTACCAGCCGGCTCCGGACCGAAAAGACCTAACGGACTAATCCCTTATCTAGGATCATAGATGCTAATGGGGCGGGAATCGAAGTGGGGGACCCCTCTACTGCCTGTGTCTATCTCCTGTCAAGTATGCTCCCTAGACATGGACTACGCACAGGGTAGTACTCTTGGAAAGATAGAATAAGACCGCATGAACATAACATTACATTAAGTTACGAATGTAACTCCCGAAGGATCGACCACTATTCTATATATAGTAAGGCAGAGAACTGTTGTTCAGTGGAGCACCGGAGTGCGGAGGTTATTCCCATCATTGAAGTCAGGGTGTGGGACTGAGCCTTCCGAATGAGAAAGAAGAAAAGTTCTTAGTTTCGTTGGAAACACCAACGCAAATATCATAATGAGTTTCTCTCGCCCTACTTCTAAAGATAGATAGAAAAGGTTGGAGAGAATGACTTTCTAAAATTCTCTCCTTTCTAAAGCTGCGCAAGGCGGCCCCCTAAGAATAAAGCCCCCCCCCTCTTTTCCCCCCTTTAATGAAGGACCCTCGCCTCGCTTCCTATTCATTTGTGGGTCTGGACCCGAGGGCCTTCTTTTTTTCAAGAGATGATTTCGAGAATCAACCAACGGAAAAATTCGTAGCCCAGGTGACTCACAGCCTCCCTCTCGCCCAAATAAATGAAATGGGATGAATCAAATCAATAAGATTTTTGATTGATTCAGGGCGCAGCAAAGCTAAATTAAATCAAGGCAAGGAGTCTTACTTTTCCTGAGGCTGATTCATCTTATTCAAATTTAGCTATGCTAATGGAAGAGGAAAAGTTTTCAGATGAGATGGACCCCCAAGAGATGAGCGAGAACCCCCAATTGCTTAGGGGTCGCACTCTGTCCCGCTTGGTGGATAAAATCTTCTCTCCTTTTAGAATTCTTTCTCCCACACACCTTTTTTGCCCTCTTTCACCGAGGAGGAAAGAATAATCTTCCAAGCGGACAGAGACCAAAATTTCCATTAGATTCATTCCTAAGCTTTCTTTGTTGCAGCAAGATGATCAGTCAGAGAGTGCTGGAGAGAAAAAAAAGTGGTAAAAATATCTCTTATTTGGTCACCGAGAAGTCGGATGACTCTTCAGTGACCGAGGGTGATCCGACCCCTTCGATGCATTTTTCATTGTATACCCTTTCCATCCTTCAAAAGTGGAAGAAAGGGTACTCTAATTTGAATACATAGTAGGGCCCTAAAATGCTAAAAGTTGGGGGAACTAGAGTTGTCACGATAGAAAAGATAAATAAATAAATGACTATAAGGAACCAACGACTCTCTCTTCTTAAATAACCTATATCCTCCACATTTAATCAGCATTTGATATATTATCCAACCGCGAGCAATCTTAGTTATTGGTGGGGGTTTGATTCGTTAGTTGGTATTTGTTTAGTCATTCAGATAGTGACTAGCATTTTTGTAGCTATTCATTACACACCTCATGTGGATCTAGCTTTCAACAGCGTAGAACACATTATGAGAGCTGTTGAATGGGGCTAGTTTCTCCGTTATATGCATGCTAATGGGGAAAGTATATTTTTCATTGTGGTTCACCTTCATATTTTCCGTGGTCTATATCATGCCAGTTATAGCAGTCCTAGAGAATTTGTTCGGTGTCTCAGAGTTGTAATCTTCCTATTAATGATTGTGACAGCTTTTATAGGATATGTACTACCTTGGGGTCAGATGAGCTTTTGGGGAGCTACAGTAATTACAAGCTTAGCTAGCGCCATACCTGTAGTAGGAGTTACCATATTGACTTGGCTTTGGGGTGGGTTCTCCGTGGACAATATCACTTTAAATCAATTTTTTAGTCTTCATCATTTACTCCCCTTTATTTTAGTAGGTGCCAGTCTTCTTCATCTGGCCGCATTGCATCAATATGGATCCAATAATCCATTGGGTGTACATTTAGAAATGGATAAAATTGCTCCTTACCCTTATTTTTATGTAAAGGATCTAATAGTTTGGGTATCTTTTGCTATCATTTTTTCCATTTGGATATTTTATGCTCCTAATGTTTTGGGGCATCCCAACAATTATATACCTTCGAATCTGATGTCCACCCTACCTCATATTGTGCCAGAATGGTATTTCCTACTGTTCCATGACATTCTTCGTAGTATACCTGACAAAGCGGGAGGTGTAGCTGCAATAGCATCAGCTTTTATATGTATGTTGGCTTTACCCTTTTTTAAAAGTATGTATGTACGTAGTTCAAGTTTTCAACCGATTCAACAAGGGATATTTTGTTTGCTTTTGGCGGATTGCTTACTACTAGGTTGGATCGGATGTCAACTTGTGGAGGGACCCTTTGTTACTATTGGAAAACTTTCTCCTTTAGTTTTCTTCTTGTTCTTTTCCATAACGCCCATTCTGGGACGAGTTAGAAGAGGAATTCCTAATTCTTACATGGATGAGACTAATCACACCTGATTAGTGATAAATTTTGATACCAATCATTTATCAGTGAGTATTACACCAAGAATTTACAAGCGGATCGAGGAATGAAGGGAGAGGAATTAGAATAGAAAGAAAGAGACGAATTTCGAATTAGAGTAAGGGCACATTAAGACATTCCTTTTCGTGCTTTCGATCTGCTTAATTTGAATAAAGATAAAAAAGAAATAATAGATAGGCGAAAAGGCTTTACACAAGACCATAGAGCGAGAGAGAGAGAGAGCCTTCACTTACCTGCTTAACCGTACCCTCCTATCATACCTATATAGCCTTTCCTTCAGTTATATTCAATTTCAGCTCTGCTTCCAACTACCGATGGGAGAAGGCTTGGACGTATAGCAAGATTAAATAAGAGGTATTGCATACGGGAATGATATATTAAATGAAAGGTTGGAAACAGAGCTGGAGATGAGCACTTGCCAGAACGAAATGGACATATGAGCAATCGATTATGAGATCACAACAGATCAGTCCGGGAAGAAGAGAAAGAAAGGTCAATCTCCGAAAGGCCTTCGCATAGCTGAGCTTTAGGGGGGAATACTTTTTGTGTTCTTGCACATGGAAAAGTCAAGTATTCTACGCAAGCTTGATTTACCATAATTTTTGCTTCAAAGAATGCTTTCAAGCTAGGACATAAAGCATGGGTCACTTTATATGACAATTAGTTGGAAATCGGGTATGCTTATTCAACATAAACTAAGGCGCTAGGTAGATCATAGATTGCCGGGTATGAATTCGATTCTAAGTCAGAGAATGCCCATGAATAGGGTCTTATTACAAAATCTACAGTTTTGAAAGTAGCCCTAGTTAGTTCATTGCTAAGAGGAGAGCATGGAATTTCTTGCGAATCAGGTGCTATCATCGTATTATAATGATTATTCCGATGTTAGAGTAGACGGGACAACCAATCCCAGAGTGAATTAACCTTGTCTTCACTACCATCTTAGTTTACTAGACCTTGGGGAATTGGTTAGTTACCTTCACTCTGCGTGGCAACCTACCTAAGTTTTGTCTTTTTCCTACGAGACCTTATAGTTTCCCAGCCTTTCTCCGCCTACATGCCCCCCAAAATCATATTGGCCTTTTTCTTGAGGAAGGTCTATCCGCTTTTGTTTTCGAATAAGACTAAGGCATGAGCGAGGGTCTCTTTGTGGTGGTCTTTCACCATCTTCCTTTTGATTGGCCTATATCTTTGAATCCGGTCTTTTGCTATTCCCACAGTCCCTTAGTCCCGTACCGGCTGTCGGTCTATCTCATATTGGTAGAAGAAGGAACTTTCTTAATGCTTGAAGTGTAATTAAGTAGGCGGCTGGTCATAGAATAGTCTTTTCAGTAAGTGTTGTTGCAGTTGTAGAACCATTGGTTATTGATTCTTCCTCGCAAACCTTTTATTCCCGTTGTCTAGCTCTCTTGTAGTCCAAAGCTAATTTAATCGTATCCTCCTTTGAGAAAAGACCGAATCAATCTTTGAGCCATCCTAATAAATCCTCGTAGGTAATGCTCTTGGCCTGCCTTCAATCAGTTTATCAGCCTAAGGCTCCGCTCTATTACCTGTGTTGTAAGCTTTCCAGTCTTTGAAGTAAGGTTCAATGCTAGGAAATATGCTTTTGCTTCGTGGGTCTATTACCCCAATTGGTTTAGTTAGGAAATATTTTATATGAGTATGACCCTATCCCGTAAGCCTTCCATCATTGCAAGCCTCTTCTATTCGGCCCAAGCTTTCTTTCGATTACGTCTGCTTTCGATTCTGTTATTCTGTTAGCCTTAGTTAGTCGTTAATCAAAGTCGTATGTATGCCCCGTTCAAATTGTTCAATCATTCGAAGTAGGAGCTTGGGTTGCGGGCAGAGAACTATTGGTATAGCGAGTTCATGTGCTTGTAGTTGGGTTACTACCATCCCCCTAACCATTAGTATCACACTCTGTGAAGTGTCTCTCTGGTACTGGGATAACTTTAAGCCCCTTAGCTCGCTTGCATCGGGGGGGGAGGGGGGCTTACTTCACTTGTTTTCTTTAAGTCACTTTCCAGGAGGGAAAGCAGCAGATAAAGAGCACCATCACCTTACTTAACAAAGGGCTTATGCAAAAGAGAGCACCGCTTCCCCGAGAAGATAATTTGTTTTCCTAAAATCCCTACTTTATTGCTCTAGCTCTTGACTCCTATGGCACTGAAATTGGATAGGTTCACGCTTAGTCCTTGTTATGGAAACTCTTTAAGCATAGGCAATTTTTTCTTTTCCATAGAAAACTCCAACTTAAACAGGAACTGGCCTGGAACTACATGTAAGGGCACTCTCATCCACTGGCTGCAAGAAAATAACTGGATTGGCTTTTCTAACTCTCTTTAAATGAGATTGCTTTCAAATTCACTTGCCCTAGAACCTGATTTTTATTGATATTGATCTAGAATCAGCTTTCCTAGATTTTTTTTATTATTCCTAGCCAAAGAAATTAAACTAATCTCGAGATCCAGAAACCTGTCTATACTCCTAGCCTTAAGCAAAAGAAATCTCGTTAGTCCTACCATAGAAACTATTAACTCGACTTGGATTGAAAGGAAGAACTTAGGACTTTGGGAATTACACTAGGACGTAAACCCCTAGCATTCCAATTGAAACTCAAGGAGATGGAACTACACAGTCTTAGGCCCTTTTCCTCTTTCAAGGGGGCTACAAGGAATGCAACTACTAAGATAGCAACTCAAACAAAATCCCGAGAGAAAATAAAAGATTAGTGAGGTAAGGTCTATAGACTGTAAGGAAGAAGGCTTGAAAGGAGGAGCACTCCTACTTACTTTTGGGAGAAATCCTAGATACCTTAGACACCGGATCCTCAGTAGGACTCTTATTTGGTAGGCATTAGGGGATTTGAGATTTTGGGGCTTCACTCGCAGACCCAGCCCTGATGCTTCCACAAGTCTCATATCCTAAGTTTCTTTCTTTGCATGAATCAAGTTCTTCGATAGGACCATCCTGACCGAGGGCTAATCATAGATCTACTATGGTCTTTTTTTTATTCTTTTATCTTATTTCTGGTTAAAAGACTTTTCTGGAAGCATTATGTTGAGTCAGTCCAAGATTAGAATCAGCAGCTCACCTCACGTTTTAGGAACCAAATGAGGAATCACACGTAGACGGACCTGAGCATTCTCCTGCTCTACTGAGCCCTCCGGATCTAGATTTAGGGTTGCTTGACGCTCTTCTGCTTTCGAGTGAATTGAATTACTTCGGCTCGATGCCTTTGATCAAATGGAAGGATGGATAAATGCCTTTAGCGACTTTGTTTGGTCATTCCTTCTTTACTGGTTCGCTATGACTTGAGAGTTAATAAGAGTATGATACTAGACGACTAGAGAAGAGAGAGGCAGGAAAGCCAGATCGGACTGACTGATTGGAACGATTATGAAAGTTTCCAATAGTTAGACCGTTTGAGAGCCTTGCAAGACTTTCGAGAGTTAACGACAGGAGAAAAGGAAAATGACTGAGAGATTTGATTACGACCGTTCGAGATTTGCATTAGCATACTCGATATTTCATAGATCAATTGCAAGGGGATCTAGATTGAAAAAAAAAGATCGATTCATGCTTGATACGATAGAGATCAATCGTTTACTTCAACTAAAATCAATGAAGTACTAAAACTACTTCAACTTCAATGGATGAACTTCTTGCTTGCCCGCTGCTCCTATGAACTGTGCTACTTTACTATAGTTTTCTGAGTTGAATGAAAGTCGATATTTCACTTGCACTTTAAAGACAGTTACGTTTAATAACAATAAGGGATTTTTTCTAGCGTTTTCCCTTCCCAATCACCTATGAGAGGGGGTTCACAGGGCTTCTTTCTACAGATAAATTGACGTAGATAGCCTATTATATTAAGGGAATGGATTGGAGTGCTGCAAGCTCATCTAATATATTCGGCTTCGCTTGCTTGCACAACCGCCACACTCCTCTTTGCTTTCAAAATAAAATATTTCTTCGCTATCTTTCTTTGAGCTCCTAGGCAATAGATCCTACTCCCTAAGAAGAGTCAATAAGAAAGAGGGATCCATTTAAAAGAATTCATGTTGATTGCCTAACTTTGGGTACTTTCAAGGTTCACACTACAACAAGAGTCCGAGCGACCAGGAGCAGGATTGAATACAGAAAGAGATTCGTATTGTTTGCGCTTACTTACTCATTTTCTTATTAACAAAGACAGCCAAGTTCGGTTATCCTTTTTTGCCTACCAATGATTGAGGAAGGCTTACCTCAGACCTAAACCCCCTATGGTTGCCTCCACTTGAAGAGACTGACTTGCGTCCATAATTACTAGACTTTGATCAAGGAATGGGGAGGCGGATATATTTAATACTGGAATCGTAATCGTAAAATGATAATCAAAACCTGCTACTTGAAATCACCTATTAAGGAAGTGGGACTCAATTAAAGGACTCATACAAGACTTATTACAGACCTTATTCCTTTGCATGCTTCTAAGGCTCGAACTCGTCACTAAGTATGAGAGCTCTAATGTCATATCAAACCTGAAAGCGGATGCAAGAAAGATGTGAAAAATCTGCTTAGGATCAGATTGGACTTTATCTTCGTGCCCTGCTTGCCACTACTCTAAAAGCCTGATTCGCAGCTCTCTAAATCATTCCTAAATAAGTTAGGGGTAGGGGTCTAGCTCATCTCTAAGCCTAGGATAGGACCTTGTCCAGGAACTAACTTCTTTATATTTTAGGATAACGGAGTCTCAGTAAACCGTTCTAAAGCCCACCCTCTAGCCAGTCAGGCTTTCCCAGACTTATCTCGCCGGCGAAATTCTATTATCTGTCCTACCTCCTATGAGCCCTAAGCATACCAAGCTTACTTAGCATACTGAACCTACCTATTTAAGAGAATATAGCCTAGCTACAATGGTATTTATTCTCCTTTCGAGGGAGATCCTTTCTAAAGGTTGTCCATCTACGAATTAGTGATCCAACTAGCATCTTACGTATGAATTCGTGCTCCAATTATGGGCTCTTTACCTCTCTCCATAAAGGAAGAAGAAGGCAAGACTAAGTCATTTAGTAGTTTTCTATTTCCATTCTGCCTTCACCATGCCTACCCTGTAAAAATGATTCTCCAACTGATGATTTTTCAGTTTCGGATGTGAAGGCTTAGGCTTCCATTTTTGTTCTAGGTTTTCTTTATTTGCCGGGGCGCTCAGTTCCTTCATGTTCCTAGAGTTGAGGCATTATAGTGCAGCTCCTGCTGAAGGCTACTTTGTTTGGGGAGACATGCTCTTGTTGTTTTCTTACTGTTGTGGCCTCAATACAATTCTGGTTATCCTCTCTTTTCTTTTGCGTGCGGTCCGTCATGTTTTGATCCTTTCTTTCTTTCTTGCTCTATCACATTTTTTGAGGGCCTCCCGAACCCCATTGTCAATAGTGTTCTTTAGCGAGAGGTATGTCTCAGCTAATGCTTTTGTTTCAAATAAAAGCATCTGCTATTTCGGCATCTCTTTTGCTTGTCAAGTAACCTCTTCTTTCTCAAAAAGAAAAAGTAGGAACACGGTCTTGACGCCCCTAAACAATAGCAATAGCACGAATCCTAAGCTATGGCACGCGAAGGAATGGTTCCATGAATCATGGGCAGATCTTAACAGATTTCCGAATCCTAAGCTATGGCACGCGAAGGAATGGTTCCATGAATCATGGGCAGATCTTAACAGATTTCCCATCAGAGGACTACTATGATTACATCATCGTTGAGGCGCCTCGGTCTGAACATGCCAGGTTGGTTGACAAACCCAAGGGCAAAGACAGGGGGGAGGGGCAGCCTGAAAGGATAGTTCCTGAGGTTCTAGAAAATAATAAACAGGAGCGTCGGTACATACAAACCTGATGGATGGGATAAGAATCATTTTTTGGGCGATCAACCAACCCAACCCCAACACTGACTCGGCTCGGAGCGAGTTTGCATATTAAGTAAATAGAAAAAGAGAAACCTACTTCCGCTCAGTTGCTTATGATAGACCAAAGAGAGGCACTAATAGAGTATAGCAAGTTGCTTGTAAGATAGCAATAACTTGATTGCAAGCTTACCAACAAATAGCTACAATACCACATTCCACCAGTCATATTGATTTGATTAGCTTACTGTTCATGACAAATTTCGTGTACGGAAATTAATAACTGCAATCACGAAAGAAATATTAAGAAAAATTCTTTTTCTAATAAAACTTGTGAGTACAACTCTGTGTATCCCCTGATTCCTGTCTCTAATTAGTTTTCCTTGATTCGAGGGCTAAAGCAGCGTATTTCTCGAGCGCAGGATGATGTGGACCTCCTAGTGATTTACTTGATCGTCAAGAAGAGTTAGTAGCGCTTCGGATTGATCACGAGGGACAACTTCTCTTGATCACTCCTTCTTGTTTTCTTCAATTCGAGGGACAATGTAGTGTATTTCTCGAACGAAACGAGTTCCTTGTGATGTGTTGAATCTTCAATGATCTTCCATCAGCACTTCAGATTGATCTTGAGGAAGAACGTCTCGTGGATCTCTCCTTGCTTGTTAGAGAACCTTGGAGAAAACTATTACGTTGATCCCTTCTTGTGATAGATTTTAGCACTAGCATTGTTCGCTTCGGCCGTGTCATTAGCGTCAATGATGATCTTTCCATCTCTCACCAACATCCTGATCTTCTCCTTTAAGATGAAGCATCTTGTTGTAGGGTGACTGATAATGCGGTGATATTTGTAATACTTTGGATCATCCACCTCTTTTAGATTTTTCACAGCGTCGCTGAGATACAATGATTCCATCATAGGCCCTTTATCTACAGCCTAGAGATCCTATAAGCTTTCGGGGCTCTGTAGAGATGGGAGCGGATTCAGTGAAATAGGAGGCTCAAGTGGTTCATCCGCTTATTCAAGGGATATTCTAAGCGGAAAGTACGTTATTCATCGGTGAGGGATCTATGGTAGCTCGTCTATCTCTTAGCATCGATGGCAGGCCTACTTTTACAGCTTGAGACTTCCTTTACCTTTGAAAGGTTGGAATCCAGGAATCGTGGACTAGAGCCCTTATTCTAAGTCGATGTGCCACCAATACATTCTACCTTTGAAATCTGGCTTTACCTGGGCTTCTTCTCGACTGAGATCCCTTCGATGGATGTGATCGTGCTTGTCTCTTCTCAACTGGATTTAGCATCTATTTAAGACTTTTTGAATATTGAATCTAACTACTAGCATCGGTCCCGGCAAAGACCCCTCTTTCATTTAAGCAAAGGGCGCCTAACCTGAAAGAGGAAATAGGGGTTTTCCACGATGCAAAAGAGCTAGATCAGTATGGGTATAACATGTTATGACAATATGATTAAAGGAATGAAAAGAAGCTAAATAGCCTAAATCAGTCGATTACCACATATTGATCGTGTACCCACTCGTCATCTTGCGTATACGACTTTCACGTACCACAATCAACACAAAACAACACCAATCCTAAGGGTTAATTGCCCCACACAAAGATAGGCAAGATACTTACCTAAATATACGCTACCCCAATCCACTAGTAAGCCTTTTCCGCAAATATCCAACTGCAAACAGCTCGAATCTACCCAAAATAACTTTAAATCATAAATACAAACCATAGGGAATTATTCCGGATAATAAAGTTGCAATCTTTAAACAAAATCAAAAGTCAACTCAAAAGGTCAACCCCAGGCCCGCATCTTGAAACCCGACCAAACTTACAAAATTCGAACAGCCATTCAATAACAAGTCCAATCATACTAAAATTATTCAATTTCGACCTCAAATCGACCTCCAAATCCTCAAAATATAGATTATGACATTTTCACAAATTTCCCCAATTATTTCAACTCAAAACACTAATTAAACGGTAAGAACAATGAAGGATTCATGTATAATAATCAAATCTGAGTTAAAATCACTTACCCCGATCTACTCCTTGAAAATCTCCCTCAAAATCGCCCAAAACCGAGCTCTTTAACTCAAAATATGGATAATGAAATAAAACCTTCGATTTCTCTATTTTTGCCCAGGGATCACCGCTTCTGCGGCCAGTCTGTCGCTTCTGCGACTCCGCACCTGTAGCCTAACCCACCGCAGGTGCAATGATGCAAGAACTTCAGCAGCTTCAGCAATCTTCTAAGTCCAAAAATGATTCCGATTTCAATCTGATTCACACACGGGGCCCTCAGGACCCCGTCCGAATATACCAACAAGTTCCAAAACACATAACGAACCTACTTGAGGCCTAAAATCACATCAAACAACTCCTATTGATCTCAAATTTTGCACACAAGTCATAAATGACACAACGGACCTATTCCAACTTGCGGAATCAAAATCCAACCCCGATATCAATAAAGTCAACTCTAGGTCAAACTTCTCAACCTTCCAAAACTTTAATTTTCTAACTTTTGCCAATTCAAGACAAAACGACCTACAGACCTCCAAATCAATATCTGAACACGCACCTAAGACCAAAATCACCATACGAAGCTATCAGGATCGTTAAAACCCCATTCTAGAGTCATCTACAGAAAAGTTAATCTCCGGTCAACTCTTTCAACTTAAGCTTCCAACTTTGGGATTAAGTGTCCCATTTTACTCCGAACCTCACATGGAACCAAACCAACCACCCCAGCAAGTCACAAAACCACAATATAATATAGAGAAACCAATAAATATGGGAACGGGGCTAAAATACTCAAAACGACCAGCAGGGTCGTTACATCCTCCCCCTCTTAAAACAAACTTTTGTCCTCAAACGAGTTTAGAGACATACCTGAAGTAGTGAAAAAATGAGGATAACGGCTATGCATATCATGCTCGGTCTCCCAAGTCACCTCCTCGACTGGATGGCCCCTCCACTGAACCTTCATTGAAGCAATGCTCTTTGACCTCAACTTTTGGACCTGCCTGTCCAAGATGGCCACAAGCTCCTCAACATAAGATAAATCCTTGTCCAATTAGACTGAGCTGAAATCTAAAACATGGGACGGATCACCGTGATACATCCGGAGCATGGAAACATGGAATGCCGTATGAACTGCAGATAGACTAGGTGGCAATGCAAGCTTGTAGGCCACCTCTCTCACTCTCTCAAGGATCTCAAAAGGGCCAATATACCTAGGGCTTAACTTGCCCTTCTTCCAGAACCTCATCACACCCTTCATGGGTAAACCCGGAGCAAGACTCGCTCTCCAACCATAAATGCAACATCACAAACCTTCCGATCCGCATAACTCTTCTGTCTATATTGGGTTGTACGAAGCCGATCCTGGATCAACTAGACCTTCTCCAAGGCATCTCGAACCAAATTCGTGCCTAATAACTTAGCCTCTCCCGGCTCAAACTTACCAACTGGGGAAGGAAACCGTATCCCATATAGGGATTCATAGGGAGCCATCTAAATACTCGATTAGTAGCTGTTGTTGTAGGCAAACTCTGCAAAAGCCAAGAACCAATCCCACAAACCCCGAAAATCCATAACATATGCATGAAAATATCTTCTAATATTTGAATGGTGCGCTCGGACTGTCCGTTCGTTTGGGGTGGAATACTGTACTCAACTCAACCCGTGTGCCTAACTCACGTTGTACGGCCCTCCAAAAGCGCGATGTAAACTGCGTGCCCCGGTCAGAGATGATGGATACTGGCACGCCATGAAGTTAGACAATCTCACTGATATAGACCTAAGCCAACTGCTCTGAAGAATAAGTAGTCACCGCCGGAATGAAATGAGCTGACTTGGTCAACCTATCCATAATCACCCATGCAAGGTCAAATTTCTTCTGAGTCCATGGAAGCCCAACAACGAAGTCCATGGTAACACGCTCCCATTTTCACTCCGGAATTTCAAGTCTCTGAAGCAACCCTCCTGGCCTCTGGTGCTCATACTTCACCTGCTGAAAATTTAAGCACCGTGCTAGATACTCAACTGTATCCTTCTTCATTCTTCTCCACCAATAGTGCTGCATCAAATCATGATACATCTTAGTAGCACCCAGATGAATGGAGTACCGCAAACTATGGGCCTCCTGAAGAATCAACTCACGTAACCCATCCACATTGGGCACACATAATCGGCCATGCATGTGCAACGCGCTATCATCTCCAATAGAAACCTCCTTGGCATCGATATGCTATACCGTGTCCTTAAGGACAAGCAAATAGGGTCGTCATACTAATGCTCTCTGATACGACCATATAAAGAAGACCGAGAAACCACGCAAGCAAGAACCCGACAGGGCTCCGAAAAATCCAATCTAACAAACTGGTTGGCCAAGGCCTGAACATCCAATGCTAATGGCCTCTCCGACGCCGGTAGATATGCCAAACTACCAATACTCTCCGCCTTTTTTCTCAAGGCATCAGCCACCACAGTGGCCTTCTTGGGATGATAGAATAGTGATATCATAGTCTTTAAGCAACTCTAACCACCTATGTTGTCGTAAATTAAGATCCTTCCGTTTGAATAGATGCTGGAGACTCCGGTGGTCGGTGTAGACCTCACAAGGGACACCGTGCAAATAGTACCGCTAAATCTTCAAGGCATGAACAATAGTTGCCAACTCCAAGTCATGCACAATATAATTCTTCTCATGAAACTTCAGCTGCATAGACGTGTCGGCAATCACCTCCCATCTTGCATCAACACCGCGCCAAGGCCAATACATGATGCATCGCAGTACACAATGTAAGACCCCGAACCCGTAGGCAATACTAACATTGGGGCTATAGTCAAAGTAGCCTTGAGTTTTTGGAAGCTCTCCTCACACTCCTCGGACCATCTGAAAGGAGCACCCTTCTGGGTCAATCTGATCATAGGTGCAATAATAGATGAGAAACCCTCAACGAAACGGAGATAATACTTGGCCAAACCAAGAAAACTCCGGATCTCAGTAGCTGAAGACGGTCTGGGCCAACTCTGCACTGCTTCAATCTTCTTTGAATCTACCTTGATCCCCTCACTCGACACTACATGACTCAAAAACTCCACTCAATCAAGCCAAAATTCACACTTTGAAAATTTTGCATACAACTTCTTTTCTCTCAAAGACTGGAGCACAATCCTCAAATATTGCTCATGATCTTCCCAACTGGGGGATTACACCATGATGTCGTCAAAAAACACAATGACAAATGAATCAAGATTGGGCTGGAATTAGGGGTGGGCGTCGGTCGGTTCGATCGGTTATTATGAAAGTACTGTTCAGTTTATCAGTTTCGATTTTGTAATATTAATAACCAAATCAAACCAAAGTATTTATGGTTCGGTGCGGTGTTTTCAAGGTTCGGTTCGGTTATTTCCGTTTTAGTCTTTCGGTTATTAATGGTTTTTTCAAGGTTTGGTTTTCAAAGTTCTTGATTCAAGTTGATTATAGGCCCAACTGGGTATAAAGGCGGAACCCCATTTTCATTACCCAGAGATTTAATTGGAGGTGACTCAAGCTCTAAGAAAGTATTAACTATGATCCCTTTTGCTTGTCGTATCATTCGAGCAGTAGATAGTGGTATATGTAAACGACCATCTTTATCCAGCATGGTCCTTGGCAAAACCTTAGCTGGAAGAGGATTTAAGTAAGTCAAAACAGGCAATAACGTGTTCGAATCCTTAAAATCGGAGATGTCAATATCGTGATCATCTTTAATCATCTGTGCATAAAACATGAGGCCAAGAAAAGCAGCACTAGAAGTGAAGAATGCGTAGCTCGGTAAACCAAGTTCAGTTGCTACCTCTATCATTTTGTCGCTAAACATTTCAACAATCACACCACTAAGTCGAGTACCGGACTTACTATGATTGGTCATGAAATTGTCTACAATTGCATCTCTTACTAGTTGCTTAGAATTATCAAAGAGCTATCAACGAGAACAACTTCTGGAGGTTTATTACAATTGCATCCCAAAATTTTGGTTTTTCGGTTTAACCGAAACACGAAAACCATAAACTGCACTGAATACCAAAATTTAATAATCTAAAAACCACACACCGACCGCATAACCGATTAAATCAAAATCGAAAAACCGAAATTCACGGTTCAGCCGGTATTATGCCCACCCCTAGCTGGAATACACTATTCATCAGGTGCATGAATGCTGCTAGGGCATTGGTCAGCCCAAATAACATCACAAGGAACTCATAGTGACCATCCAGAGTCCTAAAAGCGGACTTCGGGATATCTGAATCTTGAATCTTTAGCGGATGATACCCTGACCGCAAATCAATATTTTAGAACACTCTGGCACCTTGTAGCTAATCAAATAAGTCATCAATGTGCGGCAATGTGTACCTGTTCTTCACTATAACCGTGTTCAACTGGTGATAGTCAATACACATGCGCATAGAACCATCCTTCTTCTTCACAAATAAAATCGGAGTACCCCAAGGTGACACACTAGGCCGAATGAAACCCTTATCAAGTAACTCTTGCAACTGCTCCTTCAATGCCTTCAACTCGGCTGGGGCCATACGATATGGTGGAATAGAAATAGGCTGAGTGTCCGGCAACAAGTCAATACCAAAATCAATATCTCTATCGGGTGGCATGCCCCGAACATCTGCTGGAAATACATCTGGAAAATATCTCACTACCAGAACTAACTCAATGGTAGGAGTATCAACACTAACATATGTCACAAAGGCTAGGTATGCATCACACCCCTTCTTGACTATTCGTTGTGCCTTAAGGAAGGACATAACCCTGCTAGGAACGTAATCCAAAGTACCCTTCCACTCCAACCGCGGTAAACCTGGCATAGCCAATGTCACCATCTTGGTGTGACAATCAAGAATAGCATGATGGAGCGACAACTAATCCATGCCCAAGATAACATCAAAGTCTACCATACTAAGCAACAATAGATCAACTCTGGTCTCAAAACCACCAATAACAACTAAATACGACTGATACACATGCTCAAAAATGATAGAATCTCCCACGGGCGTGGATACATAAACAGGAGAACTCAAAGAATCACGAGATATACCCAAATACAGAACAAAGTAAAATGATACATTTAAGTAGAGCCTGGATCAAATAAGACTGATGCATCTCTATGACAAACCGGAATAATACCTGTGATAACTACGTCTAATGCAACCGCCTCCGTCCTACCCGAAAAAGCATAACATTTGTCCTGGCCTCCCCCTCTAGGGCGACCCTTACCCACCAGACCTCCACCCCTAGCTGGCTGTGTAGGTGGAGCGGCAACTGGAACAGTGACACAACCTTAGAAGTCTGGGGACCCTGTGGAATGCATAGAGCCTGAGTAGTCGGTGGAGGTGCACCCCTCCTGAATCTGGGGCAGTCCCTCACCTTATGAAGAGTATTAACACACTCAAAACAAGCTCTTAGAGGACGTGGCTGCTAAAGCTGGCTCGGGCCTGGACGGATGGACTGACCGCTGAAAGTACCACATGCAGGAGGTGCACTAGATGGTGGCGGTGCATAATGGGCAACCTGAGACCTGGAAGTCGCTGGAGTACTACTAGAAGCTGGAAGTACTGAAAGAATTGGACGGCTCATATAGCCTCTACCATGATGGGCTGCAACTAGGGCACGATTCCCAGGTTTTTTTATTATCACTGTTGGAATATTTTTGTTGACGACTTGGTCAGGGCGGTTCACAATTTCTTTGCTGAAGGCACTGTAAAGCCCTAAGTTTGAATTCAAATTTAATTGCCCTTATTCCGAAAGTCTATCCACTTAAGTTATTAAGTATTCCCAAAGACGAGGGGGCACCACTATATCCGCCAGAATCTTGAGGGTTCTTAGCCTCCTTGTCCTTTCTCTCCCGCCCCCCACATACCCTCCAATCTTAGTGCGATCTCTACCACCTACTGATATGGGTTATCTATCTCCAACTCTCGAGCCATGCTGAATCTAATATCGTAGTTGAGCCCCTCGATAAATTGACGGACTCGCTCTTTGACTATGAAAACCAAGGCAGGTGCATGTCTAGACAACTCACTGAATCTGACAGCATACTCTGACATTGTCATGGTACCCTGGTGCAGCTACTCAAACTCCATGCACCATGCATCCTAAAGACTCTAGGGGACAAACTCTCTCAATAACATCTCTGAAAATTGAGCCCATGTGAGTGAAGCTGTATCGGCTGGGCTACCCTCCTTATAAGCCTGCCACCACCGTTACTGTCATGACCCAAACCGATGGGCCGCGATGGGCACCCGGTGCCTTATTAAACCGAGTACCAATGTTGCATATCCTTCTTATTGTATTGTCATTGACAAATGGGCCAAACGGGTCATCATGGGCTAACCAGAATAAACATAAGGGAATACTTAATATAAGACAACCCAATCTGATATAAAAACTTATACATTTGACATACGGGCCTATAAGGCCACAATGAGCACTCGTACACTGAACATAGGCCGACAAGGACATACATTCTTTCAAATACATGACATATGTCTACAAGCCTCTAAGAATACATAATTGTCATAAGGTCGGGACAGAGCCCCGCCATACCAATCAATACATATCTTAATCATACAGACCAAATAGCAACTCCAAAGAAATTGGAGTGCACCAAAATCTTCCGCTGAGCTGATAGACTACTTGGAGGACTCTCGACCTGGCTATCGGGACCCGTGGGCATGAAACACAGCGTCCCCAAGCAAAAGGGACGTCATTACAAATAATGTACCGAGTATATAAGGAATGAAATCAGTAAACAATAGAGTTGAGAGAAACATGAAGTAAAAGACTCAACATGTAAGTCTGAATAACTCTGTGAATCATTAATATTTACAATGCCATGCATATGCATAAAAACATCATACCATGCATAGGTATATGCATACATAACATCATCAAGCCTCTGAGGGCATCCCATCATATCATCTCGGCTACTGTGGGCAAATCATCAACGTATACCAGCTGATTAGGTGGTGGTGCGTATATAATGTCGTAACCTTTTCCCATATCCCATATACATATAATATACGCGTATATAATTCCATCTGGTCATGGGTCAATTTACATGCATAAATGAATGAAATACATATGAAATACGTCAATAAAATCTCTCGGAACGTCATAGGACCATTATGCCTTTGATTTATGTCATAAAATAAACTTATCAACTTACGTATTTTCTGAGACCCATAAACAGATGATAGAATAATAAGACACATGGGGAATCAAGAATATAGACACCCTTAGTATTTTTATGAATTGAGTCATTTATGAAAGTAGCACATTTTGCTCGTTACATTTGCATCATTTGGATCATGCCAAAAGAAAGAAGGGATGGCCTCAACATACATGAACCAATTCGACAATCCCTCTAACACACGTTGATTGCAACAAAACATGTAACGGCGGATCAAAGTAGGAGAAAATCTATATGATATTCTTTGAGAAAGATTACACCGTACTCCCTTACAATCACAAAATCTCGTTACTATAACATTACGTAGTGTCGTATGCTTTTTATAGCAAAATCACGTTGCTAACATCTAATCTTTTATGAAGAAGTTTGATGAAGCTTTTTTTGAACTTTGTAGAGATTCAATAATGAATTAGAGAGGTCCCTTTTAATATTTGAGTGGGGGCCCCACTTAGTAAGACTTGGCCATCAAAATTCATCTAACTGTGCCACCTTTCCACTTGAATTTAAGAATCATTAGGTGAGCATAGTGTGCTGCCACGTTAATGCCTCCTTAACCTTATCCCACCCCTTTTACTTAATCAACTATTAATCCCCCATTAATCCAATAATTAACCAATTACCCACATAATTAAGAATTATCTCAAATTACTTAAAATACTACTCACTTTTAACGCACTTTATATACCTTATTATTATGGTCATGTGGTACCTTGTATGGCAGTAGTACATTAATACGGGGTATTATAGCTCGCACCATATTTTATCCCAAATTGTCAAATTTCGACGAAACTCATTTTCTTCGATTCGCTTACCCTCTCACCTTTACGAATTTACTTATCACTTGTTTGAAATAGCGTAATACTTATAACCTCAAAAATAATCTCATTCCCGAGCTTTCATCAATTTAGTAATGGCGTACTTTTACGTACGAAAATATGGGGTGAAACATCATTCCCTCCTTTGGAACATTCATCCTCGAATGTTGACTGATGCACTTATCATTTCCATAACTTATGTCTTCTGAATACTTTAGTACACTCCTTGCCATCTAGGCAACTGTTCTGTGAATAATTCCAAAGGACAGGGCATCCTCCCCACAAGACCTCTTTCTCACACCACGACTTGTGGTCAGAATCCTTCCAATCTCGTAACTGTTGCTACTTTTTATCATGCAGCTTGTACGACCCTAACCTAGTAAATGTGCCTATGCGACTCTTCTCTCCTTTTTCCTCCATCTTTTAGCCAATCTCTAGGCCTCACTTTGTAAACATATACAAAGATTGATAAGATGTCTCTCTGGGCATCTATAGGTATACTGAAGTTCTTCGCTCGGTACTTTGTTTAACTTACGGATATTGCTATATCATTTTTCATAGATCCGTTTATACATCCATATGACTTTGCTATCATAGCTCTTACTTTGATCTATCGTTACTAAGGTTTGCTACCAAACTCTAGGTTACTCTCATTGATTATCCTATATGCATAAATCTAAGTCCTTTAATGCTTCTTCATTACTGTTCATCTTAAGAATGATGGTCTAATATCATCTTATACTTTTGTAACTTTTATCCATCCATTGTTGATTCACCTCAATGTTGATCTACGATCTACCATGGATAACTTGAAACTTCTTACGTAATACATTGCCACTAGGGCTTACGTTGCATCAAGGAATATTTGAAGTGATCTTCCTGATCCACTTAGGGGCGATACTGTACTTCAATAATCGTATTTTATAGCATCCAATGTGATTCACCTTACGTGGGTATTTTAATCCCGTACAATTCACAAAATCCTCTTCAAATCATTACTCAATCGAAGGCCTAAACGTCATCCTTTATCTATCACAATTACACCTTCATTGTACTACCAGGGCAATATTCCATCTCTTTTAAATTCTACTAGTCTTAGACTCCTTTGAGTTCATTCCGGCTATACTGAACTTTCTATAACTTAGAGAAACCATCAGCTCTCTTGTTTTCATGGGCTTAATCCCGAGGAATTATCCATTCTCGTCACCTTCTCACTCGCCCTTTCTTATACTTACTCCTGTCTTCCTAAAACCCTGTCGCTTTACCATTCTTTGGCTTGGGACTTACACAAATCTATTTATACTACTCGCAACCTTCCTTCAACTTACTTGCACCATAGATTTCCTTGTGTTATTCTGGAACATCAAGCGAGACATCGCATTGTTTCTCACTCTTCTTTACTCTCTTAATTAGGCTTCTCGATACCTAGAAACCATAGGCTGGAAGGTATGCCACTGACGATGCCTCTATAATTCCTGGATATTAAATCCTCGCACTTCTAGCCTTTTATCCGAAGTAAGGACTATTCAAAACCTTTTGCATATGAGTATCTCGTACGTTGTCCACCTTTACCTTACTTATCTTAAAACCTCGCATCACATCTTCTATCTCTTTAATGGCCTTGCTTTAACACAGGTATAATTCACATCCACAACTTGAAGCTCTATTATAATACTTGCACCTCTGGTGCATACACAATCTAGTGGGAGCTTCATACTGACTTCTTATAAGGTTAGTACTCTTCTAACTGGCTTTATCATAGAGCCGTTATAGAATATGGCTGTAGTACTATCTCTCTTGTAACTCTGATATTAAGAGTGATTCTGCTATGTTCTCAATCATGATTCCCGAAATTTTCTGGGTCCAATAATCACACACCTGATTTACTTAGTTGATTAAACTCTTTAGTTTCCTCTTCCTTCTGATCAGCCTTCATGTATGCTTAAGCTCTCTTCCGATCTGCGGCTCCTGGTACTAGTTATTACTTTAGACTTTCATGGGCGCTATGGAATATCCATGATACAATCTTCTGACAATTCAATCCTTTGTCTATGCCTTAGGCTCAATTCTTTCTTTTAACTTATACTAGAGTTTTTTACGGCTGTATGAATGTCAATATATATGTTGCATGGATAATACTCCGAAATTTTAGGTGCGTTGATAACATATCTAACTCTGGATCATTGATCAAATAATTCCTCCCGTTCTATCTCAGCTTTCTTTAAACATAAGCAATTACTTTTCCTGATCTTTCTGCCCCTTGTTGCATGCATGCTTAGCTTATCTTAGTCCCCATGCATGTCGGAATATTGTGCAATTCATATGGTCTCAAATATTACTTTTGGCTTCATTTCCTGCTCATTAGCCACCCTATGTGCCACTTTCTTATGGAGTACATACAATGTTGTTGTGAGACTGTTGTTACAAGACCATTTCCTCTTTAGGTCACTATGCTTAGGTTGAAGCCTTCTTCCTTATTTCCTCAGCTAGTTTTACATTATAGTACTTAGGGAGACCTTCTGGCTCTTGTAAAGTTACAAGCTTATCACATCGTATACTTGACGAAATATTTTGATGTTCTTCCCCGCCTATAATTATTCGTAGTTAATTATTTCCTTGCCCTTGTGCTTGTAGGGTTGCTTCTGAACTAATATTTTGACTGTCTTCCCAGTGGCATTCTCTTTTATTTACCTTTAACTACCCCAACTACTATCTGAATATATCTCAAGGATCACGATGTCATATCTGCGAGACTGAATTCCCTATGTTGGGGTTCACTATGTTCGTCTTGCACAGTCTGTTGATTTGTCTGTGTCCTCTTGTTTAGCCATAACTAGGCTCTTCCTGGATTAACTACTAACTACTCATTGGCCCATTATCATATCAATATTCCGCGTAATATTCTAGGCTTATCTCCTTTATCTTAACTTATGCCTCGTACATGCTCCTTATCTATCAATAATATCTCTAGCAGTAACCCTTACTTCCTCTCCTTTACGTCATATTTGCATAATGTTCTGAAATCGTAGCATATCTATAGGATTTGAATATGTGCAATCTCATCCCTTTCTCATTTTTTTATCGCATTCTTCCTTTACCATTCCATAGTTACTAGAACCACTTAATTCTGACTTAATGCCACATCACTCCATATTCCCCCCTTTAGAGAAGTACTAAGATTCAGTGCTACGATGATCTACGTATAGATGTTTTACCTCTTCATCTTTGGCATCTTTCCACATAATCGATGATCCTTACTCGCCTCGCGGTAATCCTTATGTACCAAGGATAACGAAATTCCTTACTCGCGAGGGTGACACTTAGTATAACTAGCATATACAGTCCCTTAAGCTTAACTTTGCTCACCTTGCTTGCTTTAGGGAAGCGTCTTCCTAAATGATCTTTAAAGAGTATTCTTCTGTCATCCATTCTATTATCGCCAGGACGTAATCTCTGAAATTCTCATGATGCCGACTATTACTCAGTCCCTAGTTCATGTTTAGTTTATCTTGTTCATCAATCCATGCTGATTTCTAATTACTCTGGGGTCTAACCTTTTTTTTGGTAGTCGCATTGGAGTCACGAACTTACTTCTCGAAATGAGGATATGACTTTATGGCCTATACCCTTTTGTTGTCTTAAGGCCTGTCACCTCTCGTCCTTTCCTTCACTTGACATTAGATTCAGTAATACTATCATCTTTCTAATCTACCGTTGTCATCCATGTATCACAGCTTACTCATAATGCTTCATTAACTCTCTTCTTATTTCTCGCTAACATTTATGTCTATCACTTTATTCTGAAAACTCGAACAAGACATTCTTTTGCTTTTAGCTCCCCTTGCTCCATCTACTGGCTCTTTGGGTTGCCTAACATTCTTTCTCTACTAGGGACGGGAGTCACACTAAGATAATAATTATCCCTTCCAAGCTTCCAGTGCCTATCTTTGTAGTACTCATATCTAGTTGTACTATTTTAGAGTGCACCATCTGGGTGTCTCACAAGGAGATCTATTAGCACATTTGCAATATCCTCCGGAAATGTCAACTAATACAAACAATTCATTTACCATTTTGGGTTACTCTAACCCCAGTCGGATCCTGATATCTCGTCCTTCTCTTAAACTACACATGTCAGCCCTCATGGGGCATAACTAAAATGGGTGTGATCAATTATATATATATCTCTGTTGCTGTTGAAAGTAACTCAGAATGCTTATATTACTCTGCTTGAATTGTAAATACTGATAATCTTCATTAGCTGGGTACCTCGTACCCTTTTTCACCTTGCTTCTTTTACTTGTTGAAACTTATATCTACCTCCTGAATCTCTCATCGCTTTTCACCATATGTGTAGATATTCTTAACTTAAGGATCCTTATCAAGAAGCTTACACACATGTTCTACTGAAAACTTCACATTTACTCATCATAAGCAGGATGCAAAAATCGAGTTCCTCTGACTTAACTCTTCCAAAGCTATATCTCTTACCAACCGTCTTTCTGGATGTAGGTATCGTTACATTACGAATAAGATAGAGTTTAAAAAATTGAGTTCTTACAACTGAGATCTACCACACGATATAGAGTAAGAAGAAAGAGTGACAGTTCTAAATGCTCTGTAGCCTCGTGCTTAATAGTGTGGTGCACAACACACCCATAAACAAGACTCTACTAGACACGGCTTGTAGACTCCCTAGAACAGAACTGCTCTACTATCACTTTTGTCACGACCCAAACCGATGGGCCGCGATGGGTACCCAGTACCTTATTCAACCGAGTACCAACGTTACATATCCTTCTTATCGTACTGTCATTGGCAAATAGGCCAAATGGGTCGTCATGGGCTAACCAGAATAAACATAAGGCAATACTTAATATAAGACGACCCAATCTGATATAAAAACTTATACATTTGACATACGGGCCTATAAGGCCACAATGAGCACTCGTACACTGAACATAGACCAACAAGGCCATACACTCTTTCATGTACATGACATTTGTCTACAAGCCTCTAAGAATACATATTGTCATAAAGGTCGGGACAGAGCCCCACCATATCAATCAATACATATCTTAATCATACTAACCAAATAGCAACTCCGGAGCAATTGGAGCACACCAACACCTTCCGCTGAGCTGATAGCCTACTTGGAGGACTCTTGACCTGGCTATCGGGAGCTGCCGGCATGAAACGCAGCGTCCCCAAGCAAAAGGGACGTCAGTACAAATAATGTACCGAGTATGTAATGAATGAAATCAGCGTATTTTGCTCGTTTATTTTGTATCATTTGGATCATGCCAAAAGAAAGAAGGGATAGCCTTAACATACCTGAACCGATTCTCTTGACAATCCCTCTAACACACGTTGATTGCGACAAAACATGTAATGGCGGATCGAAGTAGGGGAAAATTCGTATAATATTCTTTGAGAAAGATTATAGCGTGCTCCCGTAGAATCGCGAAATCCCGTTACTATAACATTACGTAGTCTCGTATGATTTTTGTAGCAAAATCACATTGCTAACATCTAATCTTTTATGAAGGAGTTTGCTGAAGCTTTCTTTGAACTTTGTAGAGATTCAATAATGGATTAGAGAGGTATCTTTTAATATTTGAGTGTGGGCCACACTTAGTAAGATTTGGCCACCAAAATTCATCTAACTTTGCCACCTTTCCACTTGAATTTAACAGTCATTAGGTGAGCATAGTGTGCTTCCATGTTAATGCCTCCTTAACCTTATCCAAATATTCACCCCTTTTCATTAATTAACTGTTAATCCCCCACTAATACAATAATTAACCAATTACCCACATAATTAAGAATTATCTCAAATTACTTAAAATACTACTCACTTTTAACATACTTTATATACCTTACTATCATGGTCATGTGGTATCTTATATGGCACTAGTACATCTATACGGGGTATTATTGCTTGGACCATTTTTTATCCCAAATTGTCAAATTTCGACAAAACTCATTTTCTTCGATTCGCTTACCCTCTCAACTTCATGAATTTACTTATCACTTGTTTGAAATAGCGTAATACTTATAAACTCAAAACTAATCTCATTCCCGAGCTTTCATCAATTTACTTATGGCATACTTTTACGTACGAAAATATGGGGTGTAACATCGGTCCCCCCTTTGGAACATTCGTCCTCGAATGTTGACTGATGCACTTATCATTTCCATAACTTATGTCTTCTGAATACTTTAGTACACTCCTTGCCATCTAGGCAACTGTTCTGTGAATAATTCCTAAGGCCGGGGCATTCCCCCCTTTAGACCTCTTTCTCACACCACGACTTGTGGTCGGAATCCTTCCAATCTCGTAACTGTTGCTACCTTTTATCATGCAGTTTTTATGAATCTAACCTTGTAAATGTGCCTATGCGAATCTTCTCTCCTTTTTCCTCCAGCTTTTAGCCAATCTCTAGGCCTCACTTTGTAAACATATATAGAGTTTGATAAGATGTCTCTCTAGGCATCTATAGGTATACTGAAGTTCTTCGCTTGGTACTTTGTTGAACTTACGGATATTGTTATATCTTATTTCATAGATCCGGTTATCCATCTGTATGACTTTACTGCCATAGCTCTTACTTTGATCTATCGTTACTAAGGTTTGCTATCAAACTCCAGGTTACTCTCGTTGCTTATCCTATATGCATAAATCTAAGTCCTTTAATGCTTCTTCACTACGGTTCATCTTAAGAATGATGGTCTAATCTCATCTCATATTTTTGTAACTTTTATCCATCCATTGTTGATTCACCTCAATGTTGATCTACAATCTACCACCGATAACTTGAAACTTCTTACGTAATACATTGCCACTAGGGCTTACGTTGCATCGAAGAATATTTGATGTGATCTTCCTGATCCACTTAGGGGCGATATTGTACTTCAATAATCGTATTTTATAGCATCCAATGTGATTCACCTTACGTGGGAATTTTAATCCCGTACAATTCATGAAATCCTCTTCAAATCATTACTCAATCAAAGGCCCAAACATCATCCTTTATCTATCACAATTACACCCTTATTGTACTACCAGGGCAACATTCCATCTCTTCTAAATGATACTAGTCTTAGACTCCTTTGTGTTCATTCCGGCTATACAGAACTTTCTATAACTTAGAGAAACCATCAGCTCTCTTGTTTTCATGGGCTTAATCCCGAGGACTTATCCATTCTCGTCACCTTCTCACTCGCCCTTTCTTATACTTACTCCTGTCTTCCTAAAACCCTGTCGCTTTACCATTCTTTGGCTTGGGACTTACACAAATCTATTTATACTACTCGCAACCTTCCTTCAACTTGCTTGCACCATAGATTTCCTTGTGTTATTCTGGAATATCAAGCGAGACATCGCATTGTTTCTCACTCTTCTTTACTCTCTTAATTAGACTTCTCGATACCTAGAAACCATAGGCTGGAAGGTATGCCACTGACGACGCCTCTATCATTCCTGAATATAAAATCCCCGCACTTCTAGCCTTCTATCCGAAGTAAGTACTATTCACAACCTTCTGCATATGAGTATCTCGTACGTTGTCCACCTTTACCTTACTTATCTTAAAACCTCGCATTACATCTTCTATCTCTTTCATGACCTTGCATTAACACAGGTATAATTCACATCCACAACTTGAAGCTTTATTATAATACTTGCACCTCGGGTGGGAGCTTTATACTGACTTCTTATAAGGTTAGTACTCTTCTAACTGGCTTTATCGTAGAGCCGTTACAGAATATGGTTGTAGTACTATCTCTCTTGTAACTCTGATATTAAGAGTGATTCTATTATGTTCTCAATCACGATTCCTGAACTTTTTCGGGTCCAATAATCAGACTCCTGATTTACTTAGTTGATTAAACTCTTTAGTTTCCTCTTCCTTCTGATCAACCTTCATGTAGGCTTAAGCTATCTTCCGATCTGCGGCTCCTGGTATTAGTTATTACTTTAGCCTTTCATGGGCGCTATGGAATATCCATGATACAATCTTCTGACAATTCAATCCTTTGTCTATGCCTTAGGCTCAATTCTTTCTTTTAACTTATACTAGAGTTTTCTACGGTTGTATGAATGTGAATATATATGTTGCATGGATAATACTCTAAAATTTTAGGTGCGTTGATAACGTAACTAACTCTGGATAATTTATCGAATAATTCCTTTCGTTCCATCTCAGCTTTCTTTAAACATAAGCAATTACTTTTCCTGCTCTTTCTGCCCCCTTGTTGCATGCATGCTTAGATTATCTTAGTCCCCATTCATGTCGGAATATTGTGCAATTCATATGGTCTCAAATGATACTTTTGGTTTCATTTTTCGCTCATTAGCCACCCTAGGTGCCACTTTCTTATGGAGTATATACAATGTTGTTGTGAGACTATTGTTACAAGACCATTTCCTCTTTAGGTCACTGTGCTTAGGTTGAAGCCTTTTTCCTTATTTCCTCAGCTAGTCTTTCGTTGTAGTACTTAGGGAGACCTTTTGGCTCTTGTAAAATTACAAGCTTATCACATCGTATACTTGACGGAATTTTTTGATGTTCTTCCCCGCCTATAACTATCCGTAATTAATTATTTCCTTGCCCTTGTACTTGTAGGGTTGCTTCTGAACTAATATTTTGACTGTCTTCCCAGTGGCATTCTCTTTTATTTACCTTTAACTACATCAACTCCTATCTGAATATATCTCAAGGATCATGATGTCATATCTGCGAGACTGAATTCCCCATGTTGGGGTTCACTATGTTCGTCTTGCACAGTCTGTTGATTTGTCTGTGTCCTCTTGTTTAGACATAACTAGGCTCTTCCTGGATCAACTACTAACTACTCGTTGGCCCATTCTCATATTAATATTCCGTTTAATCTTCTTGGGTTATCTCCTTTATCTTAACTTACGCCTCGCACATGCTCCTTATCTATTAATAATATCTCTGGCAGTAACCCTTACTTCCTCTCCTTTACGTCATATTTGCATAATGTTCTGGAATCGTAGCATATCTGTAGGATTTGAATTAGTGCAATCTCATCCCTTTCTCATTTTTTTTATCGTATTCTTCCTTTACCATTCCATAGTTACTAGAACCACTTAATTCTGACTTAATGCCACATCACACCATATTCCCCCCTTTAGGGGAGTACTAAGATTCAGTGCTACGATGATCTACGTATAGATGTTTTACCTCTTCATCTTTGGCATCTTTCCACATCATCGATGATCCTTACTCGCCTTGCGGTAATCCTTATGTACCAAGGATAACGAAATTCCTTACTCGCGAGGGTGACACTTAGTGTAACTGGCATATACAGTCCCTTAAGCTTAACTTTGCTCACCTTGCTTGCTTTAGGGAAGCGTCTTCCTAAATGATCTTTAAAGAGTATTCTTCTGTCATCCATTCTATTATCGCCGAGACACAATCTCTGAAATTCTCATGATGTCGACTACTACTCAGTCCCTAGTTCATGTTTAGTTTATCTTGTTCATCAATCCATGCTGATTTCTTATTACTCTGGGGTCTAACATTTTTTTGGTAGTCGGGTTGGAGTCATGAACTTACTTCTCGAAATGAGGATATGACTTCATGGCCTATACCCTTTTGTTGTCTCAAGGCCTGTCACCTCTCGTCCTTTCCTTCACTTGACTATAGATTTTGTAATACTATCATCTTTCTAATCTACCGTTGCCATCCATATATCACAGCTTACTCATAATGCTTCATTAACTCTCTTCTTATTTCCCGCTAACATTTATGTTTATCACTTTATTCTGAAAACTCGAACAAGACATTCTTTTGCGTTAACTCCCCTTGCTCCATCAACTGGCTTTTCGGGTTGCCTAACATTCTTTCTCTACTAGGGACGGGAGTCACACTAAGATAATATTTATCCCTTCCAGGCTTCCAGTGCCTATCTTTGTAGTACTCATATCTAGTTTTACTATTTTAGAGTGCACCATCTGGGTGTATCACAAGGAGATCTATTAGCACATTTGCAATATCCTTCGGATATGTCAACTAATACAAACAATCCATTTACCATTTTGGGTTACTCTAACCCCAGCCGGATCCTGATATCCCGTCTTTCTCTTAAACTACACCTGTCAGCCCCCATAGGGCATAACTGAAATGGGTGAGGTCAATTATATATATATCTCTGTTACTGTTGAAAGTTACTTAGAATGCTTATATTTCTCTGCTTGAATTGTAAATACTGATAATCTTCATTAGCTGGGTACCTCGTACCCTTTTTCACCTTGCTTCTTTTACTTGTTGAAACTTATATCTACCTCCTGAATCTCTCATCGCTTTTCACCATATGTGTAGATATTCTTAACTTAAGGATCCTTATCAAGAGGCTTACACACATGTTCTACTGAAAACTTCACATTTACTCATCATAAGCAGGATGCAAAAATCGAGTTCCTCTGACTTAACTCTTTCACAGCTATATCTCTTACCAACCGTCTTTCTGGATGTAGGTATCGTTGTATAACTAATAAGATAGAGTTTAGAAAATTTAGTTCTTACAACTGAGCTCTACCACACGATCTAGAGTAAGAAGAAAGAGTGACAGTCCTAAATGCCCTATAGCCTCCTGCTTATAAGTGTGGTGAACAATACACCCATAAACAAGACTCTACTAGACACGGCTTATAGACTCCCTAGGATAGAACTGCTCTGATACCACTTTTGTCACGACCCAAACCGATGGGCCGCGACGGGAACCCGGTGCCTTATTCAACCGAGTATCAACGTTACATATCCTTCTTATCGTACTGTCATTGGCAAATGGGCCAAATGGGCTGTCATTGGCTAACCAGAATAAACATAAGAGAATACTTAATATAAGACAACCCAATCTGATATAAAAACTTATACATTTGACATACGGGCCTATAAGGCCACAATGAGCACTCCTATACTGAACATAGGCCGACAAGGCCATACAATCTTTCATATACATGACATCTGTCTATAAGCCTCTAAGAATACATAATTGTCATAAAGGTCGGGACAGAGCCCCGCCATACCAATCAATACATATCTTAATCATACTGACCAAATAGCAACTCCGGAGCAATTGGAGCGCACCAACACCTTCCGCTGAGCTGATAGCATACTTGGAGGACTCTCGACCTGGCTATCGGGACCTGCGGGCATGAAACGCAATGTCCCCAAGCAAAAGGAACATCAGTATAAATAATGTACCGAGTATGTAAGGAATAAAATTAGTAAACAATAGACATGAGAGAAACATGGAGTAAAAGACTCAACATATGAATCTGAATAACTCTCTGAATCATTAATATTTACAATGCCATTCATATGCGTATTAATGTCATACCATGCATAGGTATATGCATGCATAACATCATCAAGCCTCTAAAGGCATCCCATCATATCATCTCGGCCACTATGGGCAAATCATCAACGTATACCAGCTGATCAGGTGGTGGTGCGTATATAACGCTGTAACTTTTTCCCATATCCCATATACATATAATATACGCGTATATAACGCCATCTGGTCATGGGTCAATGTACATGTATAAATGAATGAAATGCATATGAAATACGTCAATAAAATCTCTTGGAATGTCATAGGACCATTATGCCTTTGATTAATATCATAAAATAAACTTATCAACTTACGTATTTTCTGAGACCCATGAACAGATGATAGAATAATAAGATACATGGATAATCAAGAATATAGACACCCTTAGTATTTCTATGAATAGAGTCATTTATGAAAGTTGCGTATTTTGCTTGTTTCATTTGTATCATTTGGATAATGCTAAAAGAAAGAAGGGATAGCCTTAACATACCTGAACCGATTCCCTTAACAATCCCTCTAACACACATTGATTGCGACAAAACATGTAACGGCGGATCGAAGTAGGGGAAAATTCATATGATATTCTTTGAGAAAGGTTGTATCGTACTCCCTTAGAATCACAAAATCCCGTTACTATAACATTACGTAGTCTCGTATGAGTTTTGTAGCAAAATCACATTGCTAACATCTAATCTTGTATGAAGGAGTTTGCTGAAGCTTTCTTTGAACTTTGTAGAGATTCAATAATGGATTAGAGAGGTCTCTTTTAATATTTACAGGTGGGACACACTTAGTAAGACTTGGCCACCAAAATACATCTAACTTTGCCACCTTTCCACTTGAATTTAAGAGTCATGAGGTGAGCATAGTGTGCTGCCATGTTAATGCCTCCTTAACCTTATCCAAATATTCACCACTTTTCCTTAATCGACCGTTAATCCCCCACTAATCCAATAATTAATCAATTACCCACATATTTAAGAATTATCTCAAATTACTTAAAATAATACTCACTTTTAACACACTTTAATACCTTACTATCATGGTCATGTGGTACCTTGTATGGCACTAGTACATGAATACGGGGTATTATAGCTCGGACCATATTTTATCCCAAATTGTCAAATTTTGACGAAACTCATTTTCTTTGATTCGCTTACCCTCTCACCTTCACGAATTTACTTATCACTTGTTTGAAATAGTGAATACTTATAACCTCAAAAATAATCTCATTCCCGAGCTTTCATCAATTTAATTATGAAATACTTTTACGTACAAAAACATGGGGTGTAACAGTTACGCTGGTCCCGATAATTGGAATATAGTAAAAGATACCCCGCTCATTTCCACTATACCCATGGTGTGGAGAATACGGTGGCACTTCTCTAGAAAACCATGTGCATCCTCTGTAGCTAGGCCGCTAAAAGTAGGAGGGTGGTACTTCTTGTACCTCTCAAGTCTAATTTGCTCCTCCTCAGATGCTGCTGCGCTAACCTCGGGCTGAACTGAACAACCGGCCACACTAATATATTCTCTGGGACCTGGTAAATATGGACCCGCTGCTCTGGGATGCTGGCCGGGGGAGTCTGAGCTCCTAACATCCAACTTCCAAAACTAATGCCGATTCATATCAAACCAACTCCGATTGACCTCAAATTTTGCACACAAGTCATAAATAACACAACGGACCTATTCCAACTTCCGAAATCGTAATCGAACCCCGATATCAATAAAGTCAACTCTCGGTCAAACTTCTCAACCTTCCAAACCTTCAACTTTCTAACTTTCGCCAATTCAAGCCAAAATGGCCCATGGACCTCCAAATCAATATATGAACACGCTCCTAAGTCCAAAATCACCATACGAAGCTATCAGAACCGTCAAAACTCCATTACAGAATCGTCTACACAAAATTCAAACTCATGTCAACTCTTTCAACTTAAGCTTCCAACTTTGGGACTAAGTGTACTATTTCACTTCGAATCTCACCCGGAACCAAACCAAGCACCCCGTCAAGTCACATAATTACTATATAACATAGAGGAAGAAATAAATAGGGGAACAGAACTAAAATACTCAAAACGACCGGCCGGGTCGTTACAATTTGAATGTGACCATGCAAAACAATATACGTTAGTTTTAAGAAAATCAATGATTTTCAATCTTAGTTCGGGACTAAACCCCGTTCCTAAGTGGAATTTCCTCTCTAAAACTCTGTGGATAAGACAACTTGTTCAAGCTCTTCTACATTCAACTTGGTTGTGTATGTTTCCTCCGGTACCTGAAATGACCTCGATACCTGATAGAAATCTGATGACTCCTCTTCACCATTATCTTCAGTCGGGATGGAAGAGGAAATCGACTCATGAAGTTGCTATTTTACTTAAGAGAATGTTTATGTAAATGTACTTTTGAGAATGGAAGGTATAAATCAAAGTCCTTTTTTCAATCTTATTTCTTGTCCAAATTATAAGTTAATTACTTTTTCATTTGAAAGTTAATTAAAACTTCGAATGCTTATGCTAGAATGAACAGGTGACGTCCTCTTCAAAAGCACCATAAATATAAGGGTCCTCTCTTATGAAACCCTCATAGTCAAAGGGTAGATACCGGAAGTGCAAATTCCCGGGATCAAAGTTATCGGGAAAAAAAATAAAGAATTTTGATCTTTATGAATTAAGTAAAAGGAATATTTTTTGCACAATAAGTAAACAAAAGTTTACTTTTATTAGTTAAACTGCCAAACATAAATAAGTTTTGGCATATTTACAGTATATATATATATACACACACACACACACACACACACACACACACACACACACACATCAGTTGTTTTTGCCTGTATAGTCCGGAGGAAGAGAAGTGTTTTCTGCTTTATTTGCAGGTGAAGGTTGTTTCGCATCCGGACCAATACCTTCATCTTTATCTTTTTCTTCTTCTTTAGCTTCCTCTTTTGTTCCCGAATACTCAGAGTTGGTGTTCGAAGAGTCTGAAGCAACGGGCCGAGCAGGGATGTTCTCGAGAGCAGTTGTTTCCAATCTACGAGCCTTGGCAATGCAATCATCAATGTTTTCAATGCCTTCTATGGCTTCCTCCAAACTTTTCCTCCTCATGTGGTAGATTGCATAGGTTTTCTCGGGGAGAAAAGAGTCTTCCTAATCTTGGAGTTTAGCTAGGAACTTCTCGATTTTGGATTGAAGTTGATCATTTTCATCTCTTATAATGCTGATCCTGGAATCAAGTTCGGTATTGGTACTCGCATAAAGCTGGTTCTGCTCCATAAACTTTTTGAACCTTTCTTCCATTTTGGCTCTTTTCTCCTCGAAGCAGTAGCCTCTTCGGTTTTGAAGTGTAAGCCAGTCTCCATGTTGTTGATTTGCTCCATAAAAGAAGACTCTCACTAGACCGTGATAGTTACGGCATTGTGCGGTACAACCCATTTGGCCTTCGCCTCTTTAAGATCCTTATGTAATTGAGTGGATTCTTGGTTGTGGGCCATTTTATCTTGCTCGGATTGCTCTAATCGAGCTTTGAGATTGGCCATCTGAGCAACTTTTGCTTCCAAAACAAGGAGGCACTCGACAAGCTGATTTCGATCAGCAACAAGTTGATTTCATTACGTAGTAAGCTCTTCTTTTTCCAAAATCAACATTTGTACGCCCTTGGAAGCAAGGAGGTTAGCCTAAAAAGGGTTAAAGTTGAGGTTATGGAGGCAAAGTTTAGTAAGGAAAAAGAAAAGAAAAAAAAATTAATTGATACCTGGGCCAAACAGTATTGTTGATCAGACATTGAGTAGAAAGATTATCCATCTTTCTCCAATCTTTATCCGTGGCCAGTGGTTTCAAGTAATGGCAACCTCCATCGGCTTGGAAAGTAGGTCGAACTCATTCGAAACGGTGAGAATGACACTTTTTTTTCCACTAGGATTTTGAGTGGGTGCCGGATAAGTGTTCCCTGAATTCCCATGATCGGATGACTATGGGGAAGGAACATCTTCTCTCTATTCGGTTGGGGCTAGTGTAGAGGCAGCAGCTGGTGTAGAAGGAGTTATGTTTGCATCTGGTGTAGAAGTTGATGGCAGAGGAATGTCAGGCGAAGAACTCCTCGGAACGGGAGCGTCGACAGGAGTTCGGAAACGATACTCAGCATTTTCAGTCAATTCCATTTCTGTGAAGAGTCCTTGAACTTCTCCCTGTTGTGGTATTTGAAGCTTTCCTAGCTGAGCATCTGGTTGAGATGATGAAGATCTTTTCCTTCTTTGAAGAGGAACTGCTTCATCATCAGTTCCTTCATCAACAAGGACCACTGTGGTTGGTCCGGTTAGAGCTTCCTTTCCTGAAGTCTATTCCCGAGTCCCAGTTGTGGAGGTACTTTTCTCTTTGGTTTTTTGTCCTTGGACCGGGGACTCCGGGAGGAAGCGCCTTCACTGAAAGCAAGAGTGGCTTCACGAGCCCTCTTCCAGTTGAGGACATCATGTAATTGTTTTTGGGCTTCCTCTAGGTTATCGAAGACCTCAACAACAGGACAAACAATAGATCCCTTTGGAAGGCCTTTGTATTGCAAAAAGGGAGTCAACAAACTGATTTCGAGTCATGTTGGAAAGTGATATAAGGAGGGAAGAACTTTTACTTACCATGGTTTTTGGCTTCCGAATTAAATATGGGAGCCATTTCCTTCGACCTTCGAGAGTTCGGCGTAGAAATGTCTATAATATTCTATACCCATTGGGCCATATTCTTAACCTGTGGTGGTTCCCAATGAGTAGGTGGAATAAGGAAATTAATAAGTCAACAAAGGATGAAATCTTTTTAAATGCGATAAGGAAAGGTTATCCAAAGACTTAGGAATAAGATTCCAAGATCAGGAATTAGAGGGGTTATTGCAGGTAAGATGTCTTTAGTGGCAATAACAATGAGTCGTTCCAGTCAGCCACAGCCGTTGTCATCATCAACGCTGGTAAGGATGACATGATGACCGCGTTTGCTGAGATTTAGCACACCTCCACGGAAAATCTTTGGGGAGTAGAGGTTGATCAAATGTTCAAAATTAGGGTTTCCGTTGTCTCAAAGCACAGTTTTCGGAGGCAAGCCACCATACGCCGTACTTTTGGGTCTACCTAAGCCAAGCAGATTTGGTAACGGTGGCAGAATTCTAAAATTATGGGATCAATTTCTTGAACCAATCTCAAAGTGAAGGGGTATGTATAAAGATACATGAACCCTGGTCTGGTGAAGGTGATCCTTTCCACCTCATTGGGGGCGAATATTTTGATGTTTTTCCAGTCGCATTCTTCCTTTACGATGGGAATACTAACATAATAGATGGAAGAAGGGTACCGGCATACATGCCAGTTCTGTCACTATTGGGTTTTATAGCTTCCTTTTAGATTTTAAGGTCTAACTGGGTGTTAAGTTAAAGAGGTATTATGATGTTAACGGTAGGAGGCTCGGTGTCAACATTGACTTCCTTTGTTTTGTTCTTTTTAGGGCCACCAACAAAGAGAAGGCCGCCGAAGTTTTTGAGAACAGCGGTAGCAGAAGACATGGTGATAAGAAATTTGAGTAGTGAGATTTTTTTGAGAAAGAGGGAGTTTGCAGTAGGGTTCTAAGGAAATTCGAAGAAGAAGAAGAAGAAGAAGAGTTTGTAAAAGCGAAGAATAAAAGTGATGAGTAGTGGAGAAGTTTATAGACGGCAAAATTCGTGGTCCTGATTACCTTGAAAACTGGCAAAAGTATTTGCTGAATCATAGGATAACACGTGTTCGGGTTATTAAATGCGAGAAGACGTGCATCCTTTCAAGAGTCAGAAACTGTTTATGAACTTTCCAGCCAAGAGAAGGGGTCTTATCTACTTCCCGGTAACACAAAGTTCTATCACCATAAATTAGGGGGACTATCTGTATGGGGGTAAAATTTGTTAGCGAGAGGTGGATGAATTGCAAGATGACACGTGTAACTGGAGACCGGTAAGATATGACTCAGCAAGTAGTTGGCACCGGATGCAGGCATGTGATTGGTGCAGAATAAGTTTCCAAGGCATTGAAATCGGGAACAAAGATTTGAAAGGAAGAATCAGTTGGAAAAGACAGCATTCAATGAGCAATCGTTACAGAGAATCTAGGTACTAATGTTTAACTGTTATGCATCCATTAATAGGGGTTTTATTCTCATTCAAGAGGAGCTTGATTTGGGGATCTTGTCTCCCCGAATAGAGCTATAAATAGGAAACCTTATATCCATAGTTGGACACAATAACTCATTTTTACTCAAAGGCTATAATTCACTCTCACTATATAAAATTAATTTCTTTTGTTCTTAACACTGTTCTTATTATCGCTTCCGGAGAGGCTCATCATACAGCCAAGCTTGTATTTCCTTTAAGTTATTTTTATAATCTTGATCTGTTCTTATTTATTTCATATTCTTGGATCAAATAAATTCACGTGTTTAAAACCCCACTACAAATTCAGTTATACCATTTTATGGATAAACACCAGCTATATCCCAGGCCGGAGGGGGAGCTCAAACCCCGATCACTCATACTCCAGAGCAGCCTATTGTAACGACCCGACTGGTCGTTTTGAGTATTGTAGCCATGTTCCCCCATTTACTTCTTATTTTGTGATCAATTTTTATTATGTGACTTGTTGGGTGGTTGGTTTGGTTTTGGGGATATTTCGGAATGAGTTGGGACACTTAGTCCCATGGTTGGAAGCTTGAGCTGAAAGAGTTGATCGGATATTGACTTATGTGTAAATGACTCTGGAATGGAGTTTTGATGGTTCTGATAGCTCCGAAGGGTGATTTCGGACTTGGGAGTGTGACCGGATATTGATTTGGAGGTCCGCAGATGATTTCGGCTTGAATTGGCAAAAGTTGAAAAAATAAAAGTTTGGAGAGTTGAGACATTTGACCGAGAGTTAACTTTGTGGTTACCGGGCTCGGATTTTGGTTCCAGAAGTTGGAATAGGTATGTCGTGTCATTTATGACTTGTGTGCAAAATTTGAGGTCAATCAGAGTTGATTTGATAAGTTTCGGCATCGATTGTAGAAGTTGGAATTCATTAGTTTTCATTAGGCTTGTATTGGGGAGCGATTCGTGTTTTTGATGTTGTTTGATGTAATTTGAGGCCTCGACTAAGTTCGTATCGAGTTTTAGGACTTGTTGGTATGTTTGGTTGAGGTCTCGGGGCCCTCGGGTGGATTTCGGATGGTTATCGGATTGGAACTTGGACTTAGGATGTTGCTGAAGCTGGGGGTTTTCTGGTGTGATCGCACATGTGAGGGGATTGGTCGCAGGTGCGAGCTCACAGAAGCGAGCCATGGGTCGCAGGTGCAGGCTTGAAGGAGTTGGCCAGTGGTTGCAGGTGCGAGTGATCTTCCACAGATGCGACAAGGCTCCACAGATGCGGAGATGGGCAGGCGTGGCTGGCTTCGCAGAAGCGGACGTTTTGGCACAAAAGCGCTTCCGCAGATGCGGATCTTGGAGCACAGGTGCATATTGTGAGGGCTTAAGTGAATTCCGCAGGTGCAGAGTTTTCACCGCAAAAGCGGTTTCGCAGATGCGGATATTTGGCCCGCATAAGCGAAATGCCTGGTCAGTGTATATAGTCGAAGGGTTCCGAGATTTAGGCGATGTTTGAAGGGGATTTCACTAGATTTCAATAGGTAAGTCACTTCTGATCATTTTTATTCATTAATATTGAATACCCATTGAATTTCCCACCTAGTTTGTGTGTTTTTAAGGTAGAATTTTGGGATAGGGATTAGAGAGTGAGAATTGGGGATTTGAGTGGCGATTTGGTGTCAGATTTGAGTAATTTTGGTATGGTTGGACTCCTTGTTGTATGGGTGTTTGAATTTTGTTAATTTTGTTGGATTCCGAGATGTGGGCCCGAGGTTGACTTTTTGAGTTGACTTTTTGACTTTTGCTTAAGAACTTAGCTTTATCATATGGAATTGATTCCTATAGCTTGTGTTGATGGCCGATTCACAAGGCAAGGGCTTATTGGAGTAGAGATTTGTATGGTTTGAGGTAAGTAACACTTCTAAACTTGGTTATGAATCCCTGAATTATGTGTTATGTGATCGGTGTTGAGGTGACACACATGCTAAGTGACGGGCGTATGGGCGTACACTGTAGAAATTGTGACTCAGTCGATTTCGTGGAACTGTGTAGTCATCTTATCTGAATATTATTAGTGTACTCTATGTGTTAGAGAATTTGAGCTATGATTTATGTTAGAAATCATGATTAGGCTATGTGATGGTACTATTAGGACCCACAATGGTCGTTCTTTTGCTGTTGAGATATTTGCTTAAATTGCAGTTATGTACTCAGTCACATTCATCATTGCATATCATATCTTAGTCTATATTACCATTTATTGTCACATCATGTATCATTGTTTGGGCTGATTGGCATGAGTGTTGTGAGCCTGAGAGACTAAAGAGATTAATGACTGAGTGATGCCGAGGGATTGTTTGTGACTTATATGATGGGATCGGGCTGCACGCTGCAACATGTATTATTGACTTATGATGTGATTGGGTTGCATGCCGCAGTAGGTATTATTGATTCGTGATGGGATCGGGCTGCGCGCCGCAATAGGTTTTATTAGCGCTTGGGCAGGATCCGCCCCTCCGGGGTTTGACATACCAGCAGTGAGCGCAGGTACCGTACAGTGCTGAGTGACTGTATGTGATGAGTGAGAATTGAGACAGTCAGATTGAGTACTCTGAGAGTGTGAGTAGGTGAGGTTTTCATTGTGTTGCATCACATGTGACATGCACATTGGCATGTAGATATAGAGATGTAATATTCCTCATATCACTCATACTTGGCATATTTTATCTGTATTGAGCTTAACTGTTAAACCTGGAAGCATGTCTACATTCCCGTACTGTGTACCAACAGATTATGAGTTACTTTGAGATATTATTGTCATATTTCTTGTCATTTCTGTACTATTAAATTCTATATTTGGACGGTATTGGTTGATCTCATCACTGCTTCCAGCGCAAGGTTAGTCTTGTTACTTATTCAGTACATTGGTTGGTTGTACTTACACTATACTCTACACTTCGTGTGCGGATCTAGGTATTTTCGGGCACGGCGATTGCTAATTTTGGAGCTTTATTAGTTCGGAGACTATTGAGGCAGCTGCTTCAGCGTCCGCAGACCTTGACTCTCCTCCTTTTTCTTTTTAGTTTATTTATATTGTTCCACCTTCCTAGACAGTGTTTCAGCTGTCCGACCATGTTATTGTATATATACTCATGTACTCAGTGACACTCGAATTTAGGAAATTCTGTATTGAGTTGCAATGTTTTCTTCCAGTTATTATGATATTTTATTTACTTAAGCCTATTTTAGTATGTTTTAAATTAAATATGCATGTATTTGTGAGTTGTCGGCTTGCCTAGTATCGCGATAGGCGCCATCACGGCACATGTGATTTTGGGTAGTGACAAGTTGGTATCAAAGCCTAGGTTACATAGGTCTCACGAGTCATGAACATGTTTAGTAGAGTCTTGCGGATCGGTACGAAGATGTCTGTACTTATCTTCGAGAGGTTGCCGAACCATCAGGAAAACTTCACTTTCTTGTATTCTTGTCTTGCGAATTTGTTGATTTCGGAAACTAAACTTCTGTTATTCTATTCTCTCACAGATGGTGACGACACGTGCTATCGGATCGGGCAAATGGCCACTAGTCCCACCAAATAAGGTTATGAGAGGCCGGGGTCACGATAGAGGCCGAGGTGCAGCTCGTACAGCAGCTAGAGCAGCACCTGTAGACCTACCGGTTTGTCCAGCTCAGGAGCAGATTCCAGATGTGGTTGAGCCGGTGGGACCAGCTCAGGCACCAGCTGTGCCCATTGTGATTCCTGGCGTTCAGGAGGCTCTGGACCACATATTGACTGTTTACACTAGCCTTGCTCAAGCGGTTTCAGTTCCGGCCGCGCCAGCCACTTCTCAGGCCAGAGAAGGTGCTCATACTCCTGCCGCTCGTACTCCTTAGAAGGTGGTGCAGGGACTTCAGATGCCGGAGGTGCTACCAGCCCAGCCGCTTGCAGTTGCTCAGGCCTAGGTGGGTCTCATTATGAGTGATGAGGAGCACAAGAGACTAGAGATGTTCGGGAGTCTCAAGCCTTCATCATTCAGTGGGGCTAAGTCGGAGGATGCTCAGTACTTCTTGAATAGGTGCCAGCTGATTCTTCGCACGGCGGGTATTCAGGAGACTAATGGGGTCTCATTTACTATTTTTCAACTGTCAGGGGCAGCCTTTAGATGGTGGGAGGCCTATGAGTGGAGCAGGCCAGCCGGTGTTGCACCACTTACATGGCAAGAGTTCTCCGTTCTCTTCTTGGAGAAGTTTGTGCCATAGACCCGCAGGGAGGAGTTGCGTAGGCAGTTTTAGCAGCTATGCCAGGAAGGTATGTCCGTGACCCAGTATGAGATGAGATTTTCAGCGTTGTCTTGTCACGCGATCTGGTTTGTTCCCACAGAGAGGGAGAGGATTAGGAGGTTCATCGATGGCCTCAACTATGGACTATGTTTTGTTATGACTCGAGAGAATGTATAAGGTGCTAGGTTCGATGAGGTGGTTGATATTGCTCGGCGGCTAGAGTTGGTCCATAGTCAAGAGGCCTCGTGGTTCGGGTGGTTTCAACAGTGTTTCTTCTAGGGGGGTCAGTCCCACCACAGCAAGCGTTGTCCTTACAGGCTCGCTCAGATGGCTCGTCCGGTTTATCGTGGCGCATCGGCTAGCCATGGTTCATAATGTGCCCGTCCGGTCAGTCATCTCTCAGTGCCCTCCTAGCTCAGAGTTCATCTCGTGCTCCATCAGTTCAGGGTTAATCTGTGCCAAGCCCCTCTAGCAATTATTCTGGTTCTTAGGGTCCGCTTCAGTACTTGCCGCCATTATCAAAGCGGAGTTGCTTTGAGTGTGGAGAGTTTGGTCATGTGAAGTGGCATTGTCCCCGCCTTTTGGGAGGTCCAGTTCAGCAGAGGAGTTAGGCTACGACTTCTGCACCAGTTACTTCACCACCCTCACAAGACAAAAGAAGTGAAATTCTTAGTAAAATAACATAAGGTAAAATAAATTAAACGACATATTTTGAAATGGTTTTTGGTTTTAAAATGTTTTTGGAAGATGGCTTTTGAAAGTGTTTTTGGAAAATGTTTTTAAAAAAACTTTAGGAAAATAGTTAAAAATAATATAGAAAAATAATCTTTGAATAATTTGAAAATGTTTTTGTTTTTGAAATATTGTTTGGAAAAAATACTTTTTGGGAAATTATTTTTGGAAAATAGTTTTAGAAATAATATAGGAGGCTCAGATATGTATTTTTCTGATATCGGTCTAGACATGAGAACAGGAACCGCCTCGGTAGCAACTCTGGTGGCCACCGTGTCGCCTCCCATAGGTTGTTGGTTTGTGTTCTCGTCTTTTGCCTTTCCCGATATTTAACATTATTGCCTCGTTATTAGGGCCCATTCCAGAGGGTTATTCGAGGCATCGTGACCTCAAAATAATTATTCTCATCGGCCTCATCTACTAGTGTAGTACTCTATTCAAATTAGCAAAATATCCCACATAAAGTCTATCGTCAACAATAGCTCTAAGTCCAATTACAAAGGGAGAGATAGAACAGGGACATAACCGTCGTCGGACCAATACTAGCAACCAAGATGTAACAACCAAATTATTGTAATAACAGCACATCAAGCGGGCATAACAACCTCAAACACTTTACTATTTAGCAACAAGACAAGTTAATTGAAACCAATTCAATATCGTAGCATGATAAAACCAGTATCAAAACAAACAGTACAAAGGAACAAATTCCCTCATCTTAGCGGTACAAAGCAGTTAAACAAGAAAACCTAATAGGAGATTTCAAATCACAGTAACAGTTAGTATAGCAAACACAAAGCAGTTGCCAAAAATTCTAGAATCACCGGAATTAGAATTTTCTGGTGAGACAGTGCATGGTCAAGGAATAACGCCGCTCGACCATCACGCCGGAGCAACGAAGAACGACGAAAAAATAAAAGGGTGCCAGAAATCTTATTTTCGTTCAAATCTGGTTCAACCCTTTAGAATCCAAACCTTGCATTATTCATCAACAATAACAAATAAGTCAGAGTGAAGGGAAAGAGATAGTCATCGATTCGTCAAAGAGAAGACCCCAAAATATTTTCCGGTGGGACAACGGCCAGATCTCCATACTCCGGTGGGTATGGTGTTTCTAGGCAATATTCTCAAAAACAAACGAGAAAGAGACGTGGTGAGCGGGGGAGAGAAAGGTGGTCACCTCCTGGCCGGTCATCACCTCTGGCGGCGACGACTGACAACACCGACATCGCTTAAATGAGAAAGAGGAAGTGAGGGGAAAGGGGAAGGCAGCATTGAGTGCGACGGGGAGAAGAGGGGTGGCTGGGAGCAACTCCAACCATGGCTGCTGATTCTCTCTAGATGAGAGATTGAGAGAGATCGGGAGATTGGGGCGGGGGGAGTGTGGCTGTCAGCTCTCAATTTTGAGAAATGAGAATGAGATGTAAATATTAGGGTTTGGTGGGGGGGACTTCAAAATCTGATTGGGGTGTAGAATAAAAGCTAAAAATATATTTTTATATAGAAGAGAGACATCCTTTTACCCATCGGGTAAAGAGTACCATCATTATTTGTACCAGAGTTATTATCCAATGGGCAAAGTTATGATTGGTCACATCGATGTAATGTACCATCAATATGATTTGTCACATCGCATGTCTGGTCACTCAAATGTGTCATCACTTTAGACGTTGACGGGACATTGCATTTGACCGGACTTGATTCGTATTTTAGAGTAAACTCTACTCGCTTCCATGTAATTAAAGAGAATGCATTATAAATAAGAAAAATTATTATTTAATTGGAAAATCTTGTAGTATTTATTTTAAAATGTAACTACTACAATTGTGTTGTAGTAATTTTTATTTTATTTTTTTAGAAATACAATATATTGATAGAATATCCTAATATTTGAAAAATAGGACAATTATCAATAAATTATTTTAAATTTAGAAATATGCACAAAAATAATAGTATTTAACCAAGTGCAATAAAATGATAAAAATTTCTGTATTTTGTAAAAATGGAAATAGTTATCAATAAATTGCATTACAGTTAGAAATGTGCAGAATACTACATTTTATCATTTTTTTGACAAGGAAGCGTGCAGAATTTATTTTTTAAATACGGAGGGTCAAAATTGAGTCTCAATAACTGCCCCTCTTTTACCGGAGATAATGTAAGAGTCTTCGGGCAAAGAAATTGACAAGAAACTCAATTTTGACCCGACGTGGCAGAGTGGGAGATGAGGAGGTTTTGAATATTGTGACCGAATTCTGGTATTTGAGTTGCCTACATATCTCGGGTTGCACGAGAATCAGGTCGGGTGTAGTTCTGGAATGAAACTGAGTACTACTTGCGAATCATCATCTCATGCTGTGGAAGATAAATATTCGAGGACGAAAAGGTTCGTGTGATATCGACATTGCTTCCAAAATTACCCAGTGTCGAACTGTGGTAACACTGGGACGTGATGTTGGATGGACGGATAGATTGATTGGATGGATTTTGATGTGGATGCGGCCGAGCTCTGTGTTGAGCTTTCCTACATATCTCGGATGTAACGAGAATCAGGCCGATTATAGTTCGAGAAGGCGATGGACTGAATTGATATTTGATTTTGAAAGCTTCCCCAGCATCAAATTGTGATGACACTATGCGTTATTTTGACTATGGAGGTTCAGATTGCCTACACACCTAATGTCAATGGGACGTAAAAATGATACTTGGGGACATGCCGCCGATTATTGTTGGAAAGGTCGGTGACCATCCTTAAAATCTATCCCAGTATATTTGCTAGAAGATAGTTCCACATTGTGTCGCATCTTTGATCAGTAGAGTTGACGATGTGTGGACTATGCTTCTGTTTTGCTTGAGAAGATGGATATGTGATTTTTGAATGAAATAGGGTCTTAGATTGGAACTCTAATTCGAAAGAGATCCGGGCTAGATATCGGTCCGAAGCAATATCGGAGCATTTTAGATTTTTTGAAGGAAATCCGGGCTGCGATACCAGTCCAAAATAATAGGAGCACTTTGATTTTTGAAGGAAATCTGGACTGTATATCGGTCCGAAGTAATCGAAGCACTTTGTTTTGAAGGAAATCTGGGCTGAGTACCAGTCCGAAGTGACATCGGAGCACTTTGATTTGAAGAAAATCTGGGCTGAGTACCGGTCCGAAGTGATATTGGAGCACTTTGATTTTAGAAGAAAACTCGGACTGTGTACCGGTCCGAAATGATTTGAGCATTTAGGTCTAAAATACCCGTATTAGAAGGTCGGCGCCTATAAAATTTGAACTTGAAATGTAATGCCCATTGTTCAGGAGGGCACCTGGAAAATTTGACTTTGAAATGAAATGTCCATTGTTCATGAGGGCGCCTGGAAAAGCAACAAGTTATTTTTTCTTTTGATAAAAGGGTCATGTTGTTAATGACTTAGGTAGGCAATAGGTGCAAAAGATAGAATTTGAAATGATATGGCCGGGTCCGACTAAGACTACATGCGTATCCCAATGGAATCAGGCCTAAACGTAGTTCGATTGCAAAAGATGACTGAATCCGATGTGGATTGCCTAGGTATTCCTACTAAAGGAAATCAAGTCGCGGCGTAGTTTCGAATGTATATAAATGATTTTTTTGTTTTCTATTACAAGAGTGGGACCGGACCCTACGTGGGTTGCCTAGGTATCCCCCCGTGGGAAGTCAGGTCGGGCATAGTTCTGTTACAACAAGACTTATCTCTATTGTTAACAAAACTTGACTCTTTTTTCTATATTTTTTGCTGTTTTGTGGCTTTTGTAGAGAATATTGTAAAGAAAACTGTGCTTTATTGATTGATTATCTCTTTTTTTTTTACTTAACTTTGGTGGGTACCAACAATTAGTATTGTGCATAAGAATTTCCACCATATACTTTCTGACAAATGGAGATCAGCTTATGGGTAATTCCTATAGCTTCGAGTAGTAACTCATGTATACCTAAGTTTGACAAGATTGTTCGTCTTGCTTCAATCATAGGTTTTGAATTCTTCCTATCTTATGTTTCAAGTGCCTCACTACAAAGAAAGTCCTAATTTTCACACATATTTGAAGTATTTTTTTTAATTTTAGGACATTTTTGCAAAGCACACTCACACTCAGAATGACATTCAATGCATGCGATTGAGATACCATATGCTTGGCCTTTATATGACTATCCACTAATGTGAGAACACTTGGAATAGGATCATGTAGGACTTTATCATTGGCTTGTAATGTAGGCATAGGGTCGGGTACGATATTCATTTGGATTGAAAGTGACTAATTCCTTCATGAGCACTGCACTGCATCCGTGTCTTCGGAGTTCAAACCATGCTTTGACGTTTGATCTTGTTTGGATCGATGTCCCTTTCTCTGCTTTGACTTCTTTTGAACTTGTAGGAGGTTCTTCTTCCGTTTTTAGAGGTTTTTTTAAAAAAAATTTATTTCTTTTCTTTTGTTTTGAGGTTTCTCCTGCTTTGCAAGAATTTTTCCCTTTTTGTTTTCGTCGGGGTTCCTCCTCTTTGAATTTGTGGAGTTTTCCCTTTTTCTCCCTTTTTTTTGATTTTCCTTTGCATATGTGGAAGTTTTCTCCTTCTTGTTGGATCCTACTTTTGAATGGTGGAGTTTCCGCCTTCTTTTCCTGAAGTCATATCTCTGATTGTCTTGGACTTTGCATCTTTTGCCTTTTCATGCTTATCGCTTTCACTTTGGTCTTCATCCGAAGTTACACATTTTCAATATGCGCAGGGAGGTTGGGCCAAGAGAGGGGTAGTGCTCTTAAGCACAAAAGGGTATGGGCTAAGATGTGATTGTCCAAGAAAAAGGCTTAAGGCTCAAAGGGGGAATTCTAGGGAATGATGCCATTTGGTAGGCTAGAAAGGTTCAAACGGGTCAAAGTAGGCCTACGATCCTTTCCCAAACCAAGCGTTACTTAGGATTTTGCCTCAACAGACATTCGGGTCAAGTTCTAGATATACAATACAATGCAATGAACTTTAATCTACGCTCACCACATAATGTACATGAAACGATGAGGTCGGCTTTGTTCTTACCCTAACTATAAGCACGCGATTTTTCAAGCATCACTAAGGTATAATTGAGAGGTACCACAAGAGTCTATGGTTTATCCGAAACTGATCCTCTCCATCATACAACTTAAGCACTTGTTCTTTCCCATGGACACTCATAACTATGTTAGTATCAAGAAAGTTAATATTTGATGATTTTTCCTTTCTTTTATTCCTTTTAAAAAAAATTTAATTTTTTGATAAATGGGACTAAACCCGAGGAAGGGTCCCCCTTTTTGGATTTTTGGATTTTGACTTAAAAATAATTTTTGTTTCTCTCTCTCTCTCTCTCTCTCTCTCTCTCTCTCTCTCTCTCTCTCTCTCTCTCTCTTTGACTTAATCAAATATGCTTTTGTAATTTTTGAAAAAATGAGACCGAAACTGAAGGCTGCCTACGTATGTCGTTGAAATGAGAATCAAGTCAAGCGTAGTTCAATAGGGTAGAAAGAAAATATTTTTAGATTTTCATTTCATTTTAATTTTTTGAACTTTTGAATTAATCAATTTTTGTAATTTTTGATAGAGAGAACTGAATGTAAAACTGGCTTTGTATTTATCGTTCCAAAGCACTATCGGAGCATTGAATGTTAGACGGGCTTTGTAGTTACTATTCCGAAGTGATATTGGAGTATTGAAGGTTAGACGGGCTTTGTAGTTACCATTCCGTATAGGAGCATGGACAAGAAAGTAAAATGAAGGGTTGTGTACCGTTCCGTATAGGAGCAATGTTAGTACGAGGCTGGGTACCGTTCCATTTAGGAATGCTGACAAGAAAAGTAAAATGACGGGATGTGTACCGTTCCGTATAGGAGTATTGTTAGTACGGGGCTGAGTACCGTTCCGTTTAGGAGCGCAGACATGAAAGTAAAATGACATGATGTGTACCGTTCCATATAGGAGCATTATTAGTATGGGGCTGAGTACCGTTCCGTTAAAGAGCGCTGACATGAAAGTAAAATGACAGGATATGTATCGTTCTCTATAGGAGCATTATAGTTCTGTTTAGGAGCACTGACGGGAATATAAAATCTCTGCACGATGGGAGAGACAAGAATTAAAAATCTCTACATGATGGTAGTGACTGAAATGTAAAATCTCTGTGCGATGGGAGAGACAGAAATTCAAAATCTCCGTACGATGGGAGTATTTTTGGTATTTGAAAAATAAGGTCGAATCGGGGAAGGGTCCTGATTGATTTTTGATTTTTGAAAAAATGTGATCGAACCCAGGATGGATCCTTAATTGATGAGTTTTTTTGATGATTTTGAAAATTGAGATTGAACCCAGAAAGGATCCTGGATTGATGATTTTCTTGATTTTGTTTTTTTGAAAAATATGACCGAACCCGCAGGTTGCCTATGTATTTCGTCGAAATGATAATCAGGTCAAGCGTAATTCGGGAAGGTTAG